>NC_092726.1:113637570-114237570 GCF_047496885.1 Scyliorhinus torazame | reverse complement strand
TAAAGGTAAGTGGTTTTAAAGTCGCTACTCACCTCCAAGAAGGCCCCTGCGCACCGCTGCCGCCGAAATCTAAAGGGCTGCTCCTGTAAAGGTCAGTTTTTTAAACTAACTACTCACCTCCAAGAAGGCCCCTGCGCACCGCTGCCGCCGAAATCCAAAGGGCTGCTCCTGTAAAGGTAAGTGGTTTTAACGTCGCTACTCACCTTCCAGAAGGCCCCAGCGCACCGCTGCCGCCGAAATCCAAAGGGCTGCTCCTGTAAAGGTAAGTGGTTTTAAAGTCGCTACTCACCTCCCAGAAGGCCCCTGCGCACCGCTGCCGCCGAAATCCAAAGGGCTGCTCCTGTAAAGGTAAGGTTTTTAAACTAACTACTCACCTCCAAGAAGGCTCCTGCGCACTGCTGCCGCCGAAATCCAAAGGGTCTTCTGCTTCATGGGAACCTGGATCTAAGGTATTTCTAACAGCTGGAATCCAGGAAAACAGAAACAATGTGGTTGCGGCAGTAAGGTGGAACGGAGTGTTGTGCAATCTATCATGGATTTAAACACTATCTCCCCCTCTCTCTCTTTAACACTCTCCTTTGTTCTGTTTCTGTTTTGTATCTCTTGGTTTCGGGTGAAGATTTAAGTTGAGCAGAATATTGTACCATATTTTCTGTTCATTAAGACATATTTTGCGACTTTGTTACTTTGTGGAACCATTGCAAACATGAAGAATAATTGACACTATATGACAGGAAAGGAGGGTATTTGCTCCATGATTACTGTGTCTGTGCCCATCATTACTGTTATGCAGACACATGGACAGAACATTGAATATAGGAGTTTGGACGCCTTGCTGAAGTTGTACAAGACATAAGTAAGTTTACACTTGGAATACTGTGTACAGTTCTGGCCTCACTATTATAGGGATGATATTATCCAACTAGAAATAGTGCTGAAACGTTTTACAAGGATGCTTCCGTAAATTGATAGTTTGAGTTATAATGTGCGTTTGGTACGTTGGGTCATTTTCCCCTGGAGTGTAGGGGGCATAGGGGTGAAATTCTCGAGGTCTATAAAGTTAATAGAGCAAGGTAATGTACATCGTCAACATACTTTCCCAAAGATAGGGGAGTGTAAAACAAGTGGGTGTAGGTTTAAAGTTTGAGAGGAGACACACAAAAGGGTCCAGAGAGTAATGTCTTCACAAATAGTGTGCTGAGTATCTGGACCGAATTGCCAGAGGAAGTATTAAAAGCGGGTACAATTTTGTCTGATTAAAGGGACCAGGGGTTATGGGGAGAATGCAGAAGAATGGGCGGCATGGATAAGTTGGGCCGAAGGGTCTATTTCCATGCTGTAAACCTCTCGCACTCTGTGACCCTATCCCATCTTCCAGCTCTGTAACGCTGCAGATTCGAGCACTCCATCTCATTGTCCAAGTGATTTTGAAATTTTCCTATGTGTGTCTGCCTCTATCATTCTCATGGACAATGGCCCCTGAGTAATTGAAAGGCTCTGAGGAACAGGCAGGAAATGACATTGAGACAGAAGCTCAGCTGCGATCAAACTGGATGTTGGGGCAGGAGTGAGTGGCCGGGTCATCTCACTAAGTTGTCATTTACTATCTGTTCCAGTTGCCACAGCACTCGCAGATGATTATAACTGCGCGATAATATTTTTAAGTTACATCTTTCCATCAATTAATTCAACGTTCGGGGATACAGTTCAGTTACCTGGTCTGCACAGCCTCTGAGGTTGGTGGAGGCAGATACAACAGTCGTTTTCAAATGTAAATGCGATAAACGACAGCAATCAATTGCATGTCTCTGGGGAAAGGTCGGTCGAGTGGGATTGAATGATCTGCTAATCTAAAGAGCCGCTGAGGTTAAACGGAATGAATGTCCTCTGTCGGTACTTCGCGCACTTTTACGTTTTTGGTCACGTCTGGCTGTGAGATGATATGCACCACCACACTGGAGTTTCCCTCAATGCTCCCCATCACAGCGATTATGATCACGGTAATCCTTCATATACAATGTGTCCATGATTGACGTCAGCGTCAGCTTTAGCTCACTGGTTACTTCACAGCATCAACTTAATTGTAAGTTCGGACCTGTTTTACCGTGGGCGCTGCCTGGCGTTTTCATTATTTCCAAAACATGTGTTGCATAAATAAAAGCAGCAGCGCATTTATAATTAGAAGTAAGTGTATTTTGTTTAGAGGTTGCATTAATTGTTTTCAAAAGAGGCTTGTGCCACGTGTTTACTTTCTGATCTCACACTGCGGAAACTCAAGTTCGATTCCAGCTCTGTACAATAACTGACCTATCACACTTTGTCAATTACTCACGACCTAAATGGAGGAAAGGAGAATCAACGATTATCTATTATACATTTTTTAAAATTTCGGAACAAGATAGTTTACGCAGGCGAATTGATTAATCCATTTTTTTCCACGTGAAACGCTGTTCCCCAGATCTCCAAGAACACTCAGGGTGTTCGAAACCATCCAGGACCAAGCAGTGCGCTTGATTGCTCCTCCTGCCACAAGCATTCAATCCCTCCGCCACAGCTATCCCAAAATTCACCGCAATAACTCAACAAAGTTCCTCAGGCAATTGTTCCTTCGGCAGTACCTTCCAGACCTACGACCACTGTCATTTTGAAGAACTAGACTTGAAGAACTACTTGGGAAAATCACCAACTGCATTTTCCCCTACAAACCACTCACTACTCCCACTTGGAACCATATAAACGTTCCTTCACGGTAACGGGGGAAACAATCATTTAGCTTCCTCCCTTAAAGCACGTGGGTGCACCCAAACCTCACGGCCTGCAACAATCCAAGGAGGCACCTCACCACCACCTTCTGAAGGGCAACTTGGGATGGGCAATAAATTCTGTCCCAACCAGCAACTCTCACATCCAGTAAAAGTGATATTTTTAATGCATTGGTGCTTTGAATTTCTGGGGCCTGGGAATGAACTGTTCTCCAATCTTCAAAAATAAATATACAGTACCCAATTCCTTTTTTTCCAATTAAAGGGCAATTTTGTGTGTCCAGTCCACCTATCCTGCAGATCTTTGGTTGTGGGGCGAAACCCACGCAAAAACGGGGAGAATGTGCAAACTCCACACGGACAGTGACCCAGAGCCGGAATCGAACCTAAGAACTCAGCGCCGTGAAACAGCAGGGATAACCACTGGGCCATCCTGCTCTCCTTATTTGTCATTCTAACGGTGGAATTAATCACGTGCAAACGTGATTTAACTGTTTAAAAAAGGAGGGAGGCAGAAAGCGGGTAATTATAGGCCAGTGAGCATAACTTCGGCAGTAGGGAAGATGCTGGAATCCATCATCAAGGAAGAAATAGCGAGGCGGCTGGATGTAAATTGTCCCATTGGGCAGACGCAGCATGGGTTCATAAAAGGCAGGTCTTGCCTCACTAATTTAGTGAAATCTTTTGAGGACATCACCAGTGCGTAGATAACGGGGAGCCAATGGTTGTGGTATAACTGGATTTCCAGATAGCCTTTGACAAGGTGCCACACAAAAGGTTGCTAAATAAGATAAAGATGCATGGCATTAAGGGGAAAATAGTAGCATGGATAGAGGATTGGTCAATTAATAGAAAGCAAAGAGTGGGGATTAATGGATGTTTCTCTGGTTGGCAATCAGTAGCTAGTGGTGTCCCTCAGGGATCAGTTTTGTGCCCATAACTGATCACAATTTACATAGATGATTTGGAGTTGGGGACCAAGGGCAATATGTCTAAGTTTGCAGACGACACTAAGAGAAGTGGGAAAGCAAAAAGTACAGAGGATACTGGACGTCTGCAGAGGGATTTGGATAGGCTAAGTGAATGGGCTAGGGTCTGGCAGATGGAATACAAAGTTGACAAATGTAAGGTAATCCATTTTGGTAGGAGTAACAGCAAAAGGGATTATTATTTAAATGATAAAATATTAAAACATGCTGCTGTACAGCGAGACCTGGGTGTGCTAGTGTATGAGTCGCAAAAAGTTGGTGACAGGTGCAACAGATGATTAAGAAGGCAGATGGAAAGTTGACCTTCATTGCTAGAGTTATGGAGTTTAAGACTAGGGAGCTTATGCTTCAATTGTATAGGGTGATAGTGAGGCCATACCTGGAGTATTGTGTACAGTGTTGGCCTCCTTACTTGAGAAAGGACTTACTGGCACTGGAGGGTGAGCAGAGGAGATTCACTAGGTTAATCCCAGAGCTGAAGGGGTTGGATTACGAGGAGAGTTTGAGGAGACTGGGAATGTACTCGTTGGAATTTAGAAGGATAAGAGGGGGATCTTATAGAAACATATAAATTTATGAAGGGAATAGATAGGATAGATGCGGGCAGGTTGTTTCCACTGGCGGGTGAAAGCAGAACTAGGGGGCATAGCCTCAAAATATGGGGAAGTAGATTTAGGACTGAGTTTAGGATGAACTTCTTCACCCAAAGGGTTGTGAATCTATGGAATTCCTTGCCCAGTGGGGCAGTAGAGGCTCCTTCATTAAATGTTTTTAAGATAAAGATAGATAGTTTTTTGAAGAAACAAGGGATTAAGGGTTATGGTGTTCGGGCCGGAAAGTGGAGCTGGGTCCACAAAAGATCAGACATGATCTCATTGAATGGTGGAGCAGGCTCGAGGAGCCAGATGGCCTACTTCTGCTCCGAGTTCTTATGTTCTTATGTAACCTCTGCTTCAGAGGAAAGTCAATCTAATGTATTTCTAACAGCATGAATCCTTGAAAATAGAAACTATGTGGTGGAAGGGAGTGGTGTGCAATATACTCCAGCATTAAACGCCCTCTCCCCCTTTCTCTCTTTACCATTCTCCTTTATTCTGCTTCTGTTTTGCTTCTATTGATATCGGGTGAAGATTTGATTAGCTGTGGGTCTGTAGAAGAGCAATACATTCTTCTACATTTTTTCCAGTCAGCCACATTCTGCGACTGCGTTGCTTTTTGCAACCACAGCAAACATGATGAATAATTGGAAATTCCCAACAATGAAGGAGTCTCCTTGTTCAACAATTACTGCTTCTGTGCCCATTATTACTATTCTACAGATACATGGTCAGATTATTGAAGACAGGAGTTGGGACGTCTTACTGAAGTTCTTCAGGACAGTTTCAAGAACTCACTTCGAATATTGTGTACAGTTCTCGTAACGTTAAGATAGAAAGGATATGATTAACCTAGAAAGAGATCAGAAAAGATTTGCTCGGCTGCTACCGGACTTGATGTTTTGAGTTAAACGGAGCGGTTGGATAGACTGGAACATGTTTCTTGGAGGCTAGGGGTGATCTTGACGTCGGCGATAAAATAATGAGGGGCATAGATGAAGTAGATTATCCCAAGGTTAGTGGAATTCAAAACTAGAGGGCATAGGTTTAACGTGAGAGAGGAGAGATTCAAAAGGATCCAGAGGAACAATTGTTTCACACAGAGGGTGGTGAGTGTCTGGAACGAGCTGGCAGAGGCAGTAATAGAGGCGTCTACAATTCTACCTTTAAAAAGCATTTACATAGATACATGGAGAAGATGGGTACAGAGGAATATGACCAAATGTGGGCAATTGGACAGGCTTTGTGTAGTAAAAACTGGGCGGAATGGACAAGTTACGCCGAAGGGCCTATTTCCATGCTGTAAACGTCGATGACCCTATGACTTGTCCCACCTTCCAGATCTGTGTCGCTGCAGATTGGAGCACACCACACAATATCCAAATCGGTTTGAAATTTTGCTGTGGGTTCTGCCTCCATTTTTCTTATCGACAGTGAACTTTGAGGGAATGAAAGTATCTGAGGAACAGGCAGAAATTGACATTGAGGCAGAAGCTCTGCTGTGATCAAACTGAATGTTGGGGCAGGAGTGAGTAGCCCTGTTGTAATTTGCTATCCGTTCCAGTTGCCACAGCACGCGCAGCTCGCAGATGAATATAACTGTGAGATAAGATTTTGAAGTTACATCTTTGGAATAATGATTTCATTGTTCTGGGGCACAGTTCAATTATCTAGTCCGCACTGTCTGTGAGATTAGTGGAGGCAGATACAACTGTGGCTTTCAAATGTCAATGCCAGAAACGACAGGAATCAAATGGATGTCTCTGGGGAAAGGTCGATCGGGTGGGATTGAATGAACGGCTAATCGAAAGAGCCGCTGAGGTTAAACTGAATGAATGTCCTCCATCGGTAATTCATTAATTCATTCACTTTTAAGTATTTGGTCACGTCTGGCTGTGAGATGATGTGCACCAACACCTGGAGTTTCCCGTCAATGTTACCCACAAGGGCGAGTAGGATCACGGTAATCCTTTATATACAATGTGCCCATGCTTGGCACCGCCGTCAGCTTTAGCTCACTGGTTACTTCACAGCATCAACTTAATTGCGAGTTCGGACCTGTCTCACCGTGTGCGCTTCTTGGCGTTTTTAATATTCCCAAAACATGTGTGTTGCATAAATAAGTGCAGTAGCACATTTATAATTAGAAGTAGGTGTATTTTGTTTAGAGGTTGCATTGAACTGTTTTGAAAAGCGGCTTGTGCCACGTGTTTACTTTCTGATCTCACACTGCGGAAACACAAGTTCGATTCCAGCTCTGTACACTTTGAAGGTGGTTTGTGGAGGAGCTGTTGTCAAGTGACAGTTAACCCGAAACATTTCTTCAGTGTTTCCCTCCCTACCTCCTCCTCTAACCGAAAAAAAAGACAATCACTGTAAGGATCCCAGCCGAGTAAAGATCAAGAGGGAGACTCGAGGGCAGGTAGAAGTGGAAAGAAGTAGAACTGTGGCGTCAAAGCCTGCAGTGAAAGAGCGCGAAGAGAGCGGCGGGGACACAGTGAAAGCGCGCGAGGAGAGCGGCGGGGATTCAGGGAAAGAGGTCGAGGAGAGCTGCAGGGACACACGATAAAAGAGCGCGAGGAGAGCGGCGGGGACGCAGTGAAAGAGCGCGAGGAGAGGCGTGGGGACACAGGATAAAAGGGCACGGGGAGAGCGGCGGGGACAAGGATAAAAGAGCGCGAGGAGAGCGGCGGGTACACAGGATGAAAGGGCGCGAGGAGAGACGCAGGGAGAGTGGATAAAAGAGCGCGAGGAGAGCGGCGGGGAGAGCTGCCGGAGAAGCGGCCTTCAGATTTACGGCGGGAGCAGTGGCCAGGGGTCTGTCGGGAAGGTAAGTTTTCCTCTTTCAAAACTTTAAAAACTTACCTTGAAGAGAGACTTCACAGCAAAGCAGTGACTTGATTGGCTGGGAAGGAAAGTGCTCCAATTAGCAGTAGCTGGGAGAAATGTAACTCTTCGTGTGTTGGTAAGTGTGGAAGGGAAGTTAATGACTTACGAATTTAGAAGCATGCTGGGAATATTAACTATATTTTAACACTGCTTTTGAGCGAAAATAAGGAGGTCAATCAATGTAAACGAAATACTGCTTAGTATGTGGTACTGGCCTTATTATGATTATAAGTTGTTCTTCCGAAGGACAAAAAAATGCGGACTCGGATTGTTTTTAAACCAAGGGCAAAACATTCATGTTTCCTCTTGCGTATGTTCCCAAGCTTTATCTCTTCAAAGTTGTTTATTTCAACCTATAAATATAATGTTTTTTGACTCCATAACTCAGAGTGAACTGCCTTGGCTTTGCAGCTGAAACACTCTCTCTCCACAAGTATATTTGTGTAAATAAATTTCCTTAAATCGAACCTCGAGGAATTTGTCTTCATTATGATTTTCACGACAAATTGGCGCAGTCGGTGCAGTTTCCCTAATTTAACCGGGCGTGAACCCCGAAACGAATCTCTAAACAGGACTGTCTCAGCTGAAAGGGAGAGAGCTATAGCGCGACCCCAGCTGAAAGGGGGGTCTGCGGCTCGGCAGCCTTAATTACTGGCCAGTGACTCATGCTCGGAGAGTTATCTTAATTAATGAATTAATGATAGATGCATGGGAAGAAAAAGGTGCCTTAGAGACTAAAATAAAATAAAAAAAAGACTTCGAGGTTCTTGAAAGGATAAACAGCGGTGTGCGCTCCCTGTAGTATTTGTAAATGATTTCCGATCTCCGCGGTTGTTGTTATTGTTATATCGATGTTCTAACGTATTTTGCAGACGGAACGATGCGGACTAAACTCGCCGCTGACTCACAGTTCGTCCAAAAGCCTCGGTAAAGATATCCGGAGCGAGAAAGAAGGTGAACCCCTTCAAGAGGACAGATAAGGGAGTCAAAATGAGTAAGAAAATGAAAAGAAACAATCGTAAAGCAACGGAATGAGGTTGGTGAACCTATATGTCCCGCATAGGAATCTAATGAAGCTGACCCCCTTTCGGAGAAAAAAACAGGGGAGTAAAAGTAAATAGAAGATTAACGTAAAAGCGAAATTTGTCTGTAGCCGTGAGATAAGGCTGACGGTTAACTGTGATATTTCAGGCAATGGGACCCTGTGTGAGAACCTCTCTGGCTACATCGAGGGCATCTTGAAACCCATCGGACAAGGTACGCCCAGCTTCTGTCGCGACACAACGGACTTCCTACAGAAACTCAGCACCCATGGACCAGTTGAACCAGGAACATTCCTCGTCACAATGGACGTCTCGGCACTCCACACCAGCATCCCCCATGACGACAGCATTGCTGCAACAGCCTCAGTACTCAACACCGACAACTGCCAATCTCCAGACACAATTCTGCAACTCATCCGCTGCATTCTTGGACACACTCGTCTCCATCAAGGACGGTCACCTCAGCACTTCGCTTTACCGCAAACCCACGGATAACCTCACAATGCTCCACTTCTCCAGCTTCCACCCTAAACACATTAAAGAAGCCATCCCCTATGGACAAGCTCTCCGTATACACAGAATCTGCTCAGACGAGGAGGAGCGTAACAGACAACTACAGACGTTGAAAGATGCCCTCGTACGAACGGGATATGGCGCTCAACTCATCGATCGACAGTTCCAACGCGCCACAGCAAAAAACCGCACCGACCTCCTCAGAATACAAACATGGGACACAACCGACAGAATACCCTTCGTCATCCAGTACTTCCCGGAGCGGAGAAACCGACATCTTCTTCACAGCCTTCAACACGTCATCGATGAAGATGAACATCTTGCCAAGGTCATCCCCACACCTTCACTACTTGCCTTCAAACAACCGCGCAACCTCAAACAAACCATTGTTTGCAGCGAACTACCCAGCTTTCAGAACAGTGACCACAACACCACACAACCCTGCCATGGCAATCTCTGCAAGGCGTGCCAGATCATCGACATGGATACCACCATTACACGTGAGAACACCACCCACCAGGTACGCGGTACATACTCGTGCGACTCGGCCAACGTTGTCTACTTCATACGCTGCAGGAAATGATGTCCCGAAGCGTGGTACATTGGCGAGACCATGCAGACGCTGCGACAACGAATGAACGGACATCGTGCGACAATCACAAGGCAGGAATGTTCCCTTCCAGTCGGGGAACACTTCAGCAGTCAAGGGCATTCAGCCTCTGATCTCCGGGTAAGCGTTCTCCAAGGCGGCCTTCAGGACGCGCGACAACGCAGAATAGCCGAGTAGAAACTTATAGCCAAGTTCCGCACACATGAGTGCGGCCTCAACTGGGACCTGGGATTCATGTCGCATTACATTCATCCCCCACCATTTGGCCTGCGAAATCCTACCAACTGTCCTGGCTTGATACAATTCACACCTCTTTAACCTGGGGTTACCCCATCTCTGGATCTGTAAATATTTAATCACCTGCTAATGGTCGCATTCCAAGCATTGTCTGGCATCTTTCAATCTGTCTATATATATGTTTCTGGGACATACCTCTTCATTCACCTGAGGAAGGAGCAGCGCTCCGAAAGCTTGTGACATCGAAACAAACCTGTTGGACATTAACCTGGTGTTGTAAGACTTCTTACTGTAAATAATATATACGGCCCAGGGACCACTGTAAATAATCTCATACTACACAGGGACCACTATAAAGAATGATACATTATCCAGGGACAACTCTAAATAATGAAATTCCACCCTGGGTCGGTTATAAATAGAACATAGAACAGTAAAGCACAGAACAGGCCCTTCGGCCCTCGATGTTGTGCCGAGCTTTGCCCGAAACCCACATCAAGCTATCCCACTCCCTGTCCTTCTGGTGTGCTCCATGTGCCTATCCAATAACCGCTTGAAAGTTCCTAAAGTGTCCGACTCCACTATCACAGCAGGCAGTCCATTCCACACATTAACCACTTTCTGAGTAAAGAACCTACCTCGGACATCCCTCCTATATCTCCCACCCTGAACCTCATAGTTATGCCCCCTTGTAACAGCTACATCCACCCGAGAAAATAATCTCTGAACGTCCACTCTATCTATCCCCCGCATTATCTTATAAACCTCTATTAAGTCGCCTCTCATCCTCCTCCGCTCTAAAGAGAAAAGCCCTAGCTCCCTCAAACTTTCCTCATGAGACCTATCCTGCAAACCAGGCAGCATCCAGGTAAATCTCCTTTGCACCCTTTCCAATGCTTCCACATCCTTCCTATAATGAACTGACCAGAACAGCACACAACACTCCAAATGTGGTCTCACCAGGGCCATGTATAGTTGCAGCAAAACCCCGCGGCTCTTAAACTCAAGCCTCCTGTTAATAAACACGAACACACTATAAGCCTTCTTCACGGCTCTATCCACTTGAGTGGCAACCTTCAGAGATCTGTGGACATGTACCCAAGATCTCTCTGTTCCGCCACATTCCTCAGGACACTGCCGTTGACCCTGTAATCCGCATTCGTTTTTTTCTACCAAAATGAATCACCTCGCACTTTTCAGGGTTAAACTCCATCTGCCATTTTTCGGCCCAGCCCTGTATCCGATCAATGTGTCTTTGCAGCCTACAAAAGTACCTCCACCTCAACCACTACTCCACCAATCTTGGTGGCATCAGCAAATTTACTGGCCAACCCTTCAGCCCCCTCGCCCAAGTCATTTATAAAAATCACAAACAGCAGAGGACCCAGCACTGATCCCTGTGGTACACCGCTGGTAACTAGTCTCCAGTCTGAAAATGTTCCATCCACCACCACCCGCTGCCTTCTATGTGATAGCCAGTTACTTACCCAATTGGCCAAATTTCCCTCTATCCCACATCTCCTTACCTTCTTCATGAGCTGTCCATGGGGAACCTTATCACACGCCTTACTAAAATCCATGTATACGACATCGACTGCTCTACCTTCATCTACACACTTAGTTACCTGCTCAAAGAATTCAATCAAAGTTGTGAGGCAAGACCTATCCTTCACGAATCCGTGTTGACTATCCCGGATTAAGCTGCAAATTTCCAAATGGTCATACATCCTATCCTTCAGGAGCTTTTCCATCATCTTCCCGACCACTGAAGACTAACTGGCCTATATTTACCAGGGTCGTTCCTATTCCCTTTCTTGAACAGAGGAACAACATTTGCCACTCCAGTCCTCTGGCACTATATCCGTGGACAGCGAGGACCTAAAGATCAAAGCCAAAAATTCTGCAAGCTCATCCCTTGCCTCCCAAAGAATCCTTGGGGGTATTTCATCTGGCACAGGGAACTTGTCGACCCTCAGGTTTTTCAAAATTGCTAATATATCCTTCCTCAGAGCATCTACTTGCTCCAGCCTACCCGCCTGAATCATACGCTCATGCTCAAAAACATGGCCCCTCTCCTTTGTGAACACTGAGAAAAGTATTCATTCAACGCTTCTCCTATTTCTTCTGACTCCATGCACAAGTTCCTACTACTGTCCTTCAACGGCCCTACCCTCA
This sequence comes from Scyliorhinus torazame, assembly GCF_047496885.1. NCBI lineage: Eukaryota > Metazoa > Chordata > Chondrichthyes > Carcharhiniformes > Scyliorhinidae > Scyliorhinus > Scyliorhinus torazame. The sequence goes on along the minus strand of NC_092726.1, from coordinate 114,225,756 downwards.
CCTTGGTCATTCTTTTATTTCTCACATAAGAGTAAAAAGCCTTGGGGTTTTCCTTGGACCAACCAGCCAAGGACTTGTCATGTCCCCTCCTAGCTCTCCGAAGCCCCTTTTTCAGCTCATTCCTTGCTTCCTTGTAACCCTCAAGCGACCCGACTGAACCTTGTTTTCTCATCCTTACATATTCTTCCTTTTTCCTCTTGACAAGACATTCAACCTCTTTTGTGAACCATGGTTCCCTCACACGACAATTTCCTCCCTGCCTGACAGGGACATGCCTATCAAGGGCACGCAGTATTTGTTCCTTGAAGAAGCTCCACTTTGTATTTGTGCCTTTCCCTGACAGTTTCAGCCTAATTCTTGCCTAATCGCATCATATTTACCCCTCCCCAAATTATAAACCTTGTCCTGCCGTATAGCCCTATCCCTCTCCATTGCAAGTGTGAAAGGTGCCGAATTTTGGTCACTATCTCCAAAGTGCTCTCCCACAAACAATTCTAACACTTGGTCCGGTTCATTACCCAGTACCAAATCCAATGTGCCCCCCCCCTTCTTGTCGGCCTATCCACATATTCTGTCAGGAAACCCTCCTGCACACAATGTACAAAAAGTGCCCCATCCGAACTGTTCGACCTATAGAGGTTCCAATCAATGTATGGAAAGTTAAATTCACCCATGACAACTACCCTGCGACCTCTACACCTATCCATAATGTGATTTACAATCTCTTCCTCCACAACTCTATTACTATTTTGGGGCCTATAGAAAACACGTAACAATGTGACCGCTCCCTGCCTATTTATAACTTCGGCCCATATTACCTCAGCAGGCAGAACCCCTTCAAACTGCCTTTCTGCAGCCGTTAAAATATCCTTGATAAACAATGCTACTCCCCCACCTCTTTTACCACCTTCCCTACTCTGACTGAGGAGCGGTTGAATAAACTCGGTTTGTTCTCACTGGAACGAAGGAGGTTGAGGGGCGACTTGATATAGGTCTACAAAATTATGAGGGGCATAGACAGAGTGGATAGTCAGAGGCTTTTCCCCGGGGTAGAGGGGTCAATTAGTAGGGGGCATAGGTTTAAGGTGAGGGGCAAGGTTTAGAGTAGATGTACGAGGCAAGTTTCTTTATACAGAGGGTAGTGGGTGCCTGGAACTCGCTACCGGAGGAGGTGCTGGAAGCAGGGACGATAGTGACATTTAAGGGGCATCTTGACAAATACATGAATAGGATGGGAATAGAGGGATACGGTCCCAGTAAGTGTAGAAGATTGCAGTTTAGTCGGGCAGCATGGTCGGCACGGGCTTGGAGGGCCGAAGGGCCTGTTCCTGTGCTGTACATTTCTTTGTTCTTTGTTCTTTGAAACACTGTACCCCGTCCTTCCATCAGCCATTCCTGCCCCTGTTCTAACCATGTCTCCATATTGGCCACAACATCGTAGTCCCAAGTACCAATCCACGCTCCAAGTTCACCTACCTTATGCCGGATGCTCCTTGCATTGAGGTAGACACAGTTCAACCCACCTTTCTGTCTGCCGGTACACTCCTGCGACCTTGATACCCTCCTCAATACCTCACTACTCTCAACACGGGCTTCTGGACTACAGCTCACTTTTCCAGCCCCCTGACAAATTAGATTAATCTCCCCCACTCCGACCCTCGAAGAGCTGGAGCATATTTCCCTCCCAGGATATTGGTGCCCCTCTGGTTCAGGTGGAAACCGTCCTGTCTGTACAGGTCCCACCTTCCCCAGAATGTGCTCCAATTATCCACGTACTTGAAACCCTCCCTGCTACAGAATCCCTGCAGCCACGTGTTTATCTGCCCTCACTCCCTGTTCCTCACCTCACTAGCACGTGGCACCGGCAACAAACCAGAGATGACAACATGGTTTGTCCTGGCTCTCAGCTTCCGCCCTAGATCCCTAAATTCCTGTTTTAAATTCCCGTCCCTTCTCTTACCAAGTCACCGATGTGTACCACGACTTGTGACTGTTCCCCCTCCCCTTTAAGGATTCTGAAAACTGAAAACACGGTCCGAGACATCACGGACCCTGGAACCCGGGGGGAAACATACCATCCGTGAGTCTCTTTCGCTGCCACAGAACCGTCTATCTGTCCCTCTAACTATCGAGTCCCCAATAACTATTGCTGTCTTGCTCTCCCTCCTTCCCGTCTGAGCCACAGGGACGGGCTCAGTGCTGGAGATCCGTTCACTGTGGCTTACCCCTGGTAGGTCGTCCCCCTCAACAGTATCCAAAGCGGTATACTTATTACTGAGGGGAACGACCACAGAGGATCCCTGCACTGACTGCGTTCTCCAGCCCCTCTCACCGTCGCCCATCTACCTTGATTCTTCGCAGTAACCACATCTCTGAAGCTTCTACCAATGACCACCTCTGCCTCCCGAATGGTCCGAAGTTCATCCAGCTGCAGCTCCAGTTCCCTAACGCGGTTTCCGAGGAGCTGGAGATGGGTAGACTTCCCACAGCTGAAATCAGCAGGGTCACTGACGGCGTCCCTCACCTCAAACATTCTGCAGGAGGAACATTCCACTACCTTCCCTGCCATCCCCTCTAGATAAAAAAAGAAAAATAAAGAAAGAGCTTCCCTGTTATTCACTCTACCCCTTAGGTTAAAGTAGGTGGAAAGGTGGGGGACACAACAAGTGTAGTGTCTAGGGTTCAGAAACTGCCCAACTTAAATACAGGTAAAAATAAAACACTTAACCAGCAATCACTGCACCCCTCAATCAGCTGTTATGGGCCTGCGCAAACAATTTAAATCTTCACTAGTTACCCAGCAGTCACCCTGTCCTTACTCCGACCGGCAAACTCTTGGCCGATATGCACCTTGATGACCCATCTCCGATGAAGAAAGACTAGTGCTCAGGGAGCCGATGCCGTCCCTGACATTCCGTCACCACTACCTCAGCAAGAACACACAAACAAAGCAAGGCCAGCGGTCACTTAGGACAGGCCCAGCCATCAAGGTACCCGCCCACTAATTGGCTTAGATCGATGGCAGTGATCGAGAAGCTGCCCAATTAATTGGGACCAAATTTAAGGCCCGCCCAAAAGCGCGCAAAGTATAAGAAGGAACCCTCACCATGTCTTCGCTCTCTTGGAATTGGCTCTCAATCAGAGAGACCCTTCCACCTGCACCACCAGAAGCAAGTGACTTCAAGTTCAACGCTCGCTAGCAGACGGACGACGTTAGCTGTCCTCCTGTTACCACTTCGAACCCAACAGCCTCAGATCCGAACAACGGCCATTGTTCCTCTGACCAAAGTGGGCACCCGAAGTTAAGTATAGGTGTTAGTGATGTACCTAGTTTAGCCTGTAGTGTTATTGTGCATGAGTAAATCATACTGTGTGTATATAAGTATCATTGACTTTGAACTAACTACCTGGTGTATTGGCGCTTTGATCGGAATTCAGTTGAACCTTGTCAGGCATCAAGGGATACCTGGCGACTCTGAAAGCATATTCATAATTAAGATTAAGAAAGGCGATCTTATTAATCGCTATATTTATAGCTATTAAAATATAGCAACATTTTCTTAGCCAATATCACATTCACACTGTCACAGACCCTTTAATCCACGGCTTTGGGACTCGATAACAACTCTAATAAATGGAATGTAATCATAAAATGTTCCATTACATGAATTCATATCAGTTCCCCCATTAGTCCTTCAGTTATTTTGAAATATAACTGCAATAAGAACATGCGATGTGATTTCCCACGAACCTCGCCGTGTTTCTGGTCACTCATTACACCATTTCCTCGCGAAGGAGCAATATTCCTGTCAACCAGTCTGACCCCTAGAAATGTCCTGGTGACGAACATTATACTGATTGCTCTGTCACTCCAGGGTTTATCCCTCTCTCTCCTTTTATAAACAGGATGGGACAGTGAAAATACCCCAGTTCCCTGAAAGCACTCAGATATCAATGAGGATTGAGTATCAGGGTCAGTGTGTCCACTATTTCCACACTCCATCCCTCAGTCACTCACATACAGCCAATCCAGACCCGGTTAATCTTCTATTTCATTGTGATATAAAACGTTTTGGATTGAAAGGGGTGAACTGAGCCTGTTTGTTCAGTGATTGTGATTAATGTCAGTCTCCATGGATTCTAACCGAGTCACTAGAGGGTTTGTCTCTGCTATTAATAAAGGATTCATTTCACTGTGTTATCCCAAACTGTCAGCGGGAGCGTCAACTCCAACACTGACAGAGATCAGCGGCTCCAGAGAGACCGAGAAGAGGGAGCAGAATCTGGGAACTATCCACAGGAACGTTACAGCAATGGATCAGAATCTGGGAACTATCCACAGGAACGTTACAGCAATGGATCAGAATCTGGGAACTATCCACAGGAACGTTGCAGCAATGGATCAGAATCTGGGAACTATCCACAGAAACGTTACAGCAATGGATCAGAATCTGGGAACTATCCACAGGAACGTTGCAGCAATGGATCAGAATCTGGGAACTATCCACAGGAACGTTATAGCAATGGATCAGAATCTGGGAACTATCCACAGTGACGTTACAGCACTGGATCAGAATCTGGGAACTATCCACAGGAACGTTACAGCAATGGATCAGAATCTGGGAACTATCCACAGTGACGTTACAGCAATGGATCAGAATCTGGGAACTATCCACAGGAACGTTACAGCAATGGATCGGAATCTGGGAAATATCCACAGTGACGTTACAGCAATGGACAGGAGTTTATTCTGGGGTCTTGTCTATGTGTCTTTCCAAAATTTACCATACCGGCTCTACGGCGCACTGATGATAATTCAGGCGGGTTACTATCCCCTCCTGGCTGTTGTCGGTGTCCTTGGTAAGTCTCCCTGTCCAGTTATTTATTGTATAAACCACTTCAAGTTTATTATTGCTCTCGTCATTTACATCTTGGAAAGATTGAATCCACGTTCTTCAGTTCAGAAGTTTGTAAGTTCATAAGGTCCAGGAGCAGAATGAGGCCATTTGGCCTATCGCGTCTGCTCCGTCATTCGGTCTTGGCTGATCTCATCCTTGGTTTAACGCCGCCGTCCTGCCCATTCTCCAAAATTCTCAACCCATTGCCAATTCAAAATCTATATAACTGCTCTTTAAATTTACTCACTGTCCCAGCATGCACCTCACTCTGGATAGCAAATTCCACAGATTCGCATCCCATTGGGAGAAGTAGTTTCTCCTCAGCTCTGTTTCACATTTGCTGCCTGTTATCCTGAGATTCTGACCTCTCGTTCTAGAACGCCCCACAAGAGAAAACATCCGCTCCACTTCCACTTTACCCACAGCTTTTATCATCTTATAAACCACAATTGGATCTCTACTCCTTCTTAACAACTCTCTTGATAAGACACAGCCCTTATCTCTGCGATCAATCCAGTCAACCTCCTGTGAAATGCCTCTAAAGCCACTACATCTTTCCTCAAATCAGGGGCCACAACTGTGCAATGCTCCAGGTGCGGTCTGACCAACACCTGGAATAGTTGCAATAACACGTCCTTACCTTTAAGCTCTGTGTCTTTAGCTATAAATATCAACATCGATTCCAGTCACGGAGGTCATTCCCTATCCAGTGGCTCCACTCGCTCTCTGGTTAATATCGGAGGCTGTTCACAATACCTGCGTTCCCTTTGACAGTAAAGTTATAATAGCCAGACCTTCTCTCCATTCCCAATCCTGCTCACTTGCCATCGCCACCTCTGCTTCATCTCAGCTGCAGAATAAATCATCATCTGTGACTTTGTTAAATCCACACTCGACTAATCCAATGATATTCTGTCACACAATTTCTGAGACAAATCTTCATGAAGCGCAGCTCATCTCCAACTCTGCTGCCATATCCTAACACACACAATCCCAGTCCCATATCATCCCTGTGCTCACTGATGTAGACTGGTTCCCAATCTGGGTCCTAACCCTCACACAATCCCAGTCACCTGTCATCCCTGTGCTCACTGATGTAGATTGGTTCCCAGTCTGGCAGCATCTCACTATCTGAATTCTCATTAAGTGATTGAAATTCTCCAGTCTCACTGAATCAATTTAGAACAACCCCATGCCCATTTTCAATGAATGTGGAAATGAGTTATTTTTCATTACTTTTACAATTCTGTTATTGGGAGGTAAGTGGAGATGCTGAGGATGGGTTTCTGCAGGTTGTGTTATTGGAAGGTGAGTGGAGATGCTGAGGATGGGTTTCTGCAGGTTGTGTTATTGGGAGGTGAGTGAAGATGCTGAGGGTGGGTTTCTGCAGGTTGTGTTATTGGGAGGTGAGTGGAGATACTGAGGCTAGGTTTCTGCAGGTTGTGCGGTTGGAAGGTTAGTCAAGATGCTGAGGATGGGTTTCTGCAGGTTGTGTTATTGGAAGGTGAGTGACGATGCTCAGGATGGGATTCTGCAGGTTGTTATTGGGAGGTTAGTCAAGATGCTGAGGATGGGTTTCTGCAGTTGGTGTTATTGGGAGGTGAGTGAAGATGCTGAGGATGGGTTTCTGAAGGTTGTGCTATTGGAAGGTTAGTCAAGATGCTGAGGATGGGTTTCTGCAGTTGGTGTTATTGGAGGATGAGTGGAGATGCTGACGATGGTTTTCTGAAGGTTGTGTGAGTGGAAGGTGAGTGGAGATGCTGAGGATGGGTTTCTGCACTTCGTGTTATTGGGAGGTGAGTGGAGATGCTGGGGTTGGGTTTCTGCAGGTTGTGATATTGAGAGGTGAGTGTAGATGCTGAGGCTATGTTTCTGCAGGTTGTGCTATTGGAAGGTTAGTCATGACGCAGATGATGGGTTTCTGCAGTTGGTGTTATTGGGAGGTGAGTGAAGATGCTGAGGATGGGTTTCTGCAGGTTGTGTTATTGGGAGGTGAGTGGAGATGCTGAGGATGGGTTTTCTAGAGGCTGTGTTATTGGAAGGTGAGTGAAGATGCTGAGGGTGGGTTTCTGCAGGTTGTGTTATCGGAAGGTGAGTGAAGATGCTGAGGGTGGGTTTCTGCAGGTTTAGTTATTGGGAGGTTTGTGAAGATGCTGAGGCTGTGTTTCTGCAGGTTGTGTTATTGGGAGAGAAGTGGAGATGCCAAGGATGGGTTTTTGCAGGTTGTGTTATTGGAAGTTGAGTGGAGCTGATGAGGATGGGTTTCTGCAGGTTGTGTTATTGGGATGTGAGTGATGATGCTGAAGATGGGTTTCTGGAGGTTGTGATATTGGAATGTTAGTGAAGATGCTGAGGATGGGTTACTTCACGTTGTGTTATTGAAAGGTGAGTGGAGATGCTGAGAGTGAGTTTCTGCAGTTTGCGTTATTGGAATGTGAGTGAAGATGCTGAGGATGGGTTTCTTCACGTTGTGTTCTTGAGTGGTGAGTGAAGATGCTGAGGATGGGTTTCTACAGTTTGTGTTGTTGGAAGGTTAGTGAAGGTGCTGAGGATGGGTCTCTGCAGGTTGTGTTATTGGGAGGTGAGTGAAGATGCTGAGGTTGGGTTTCTGCAGGTACTGTTATAGAGGTGAGTGAAGATGCTGAGGATGGGTTTCTGCAGGTTGTGTTATTGGGAGGTGAGTGGAGATGCTGAGGATGGGTTTTCTAGAGGCTGTGTTATTGGAAGGTGAGTGAAGATGCTGAGGGTGGGTTTCTGCAGGTTGTGTTATCGGAAGGTGAGTGAAGATGCTGAGGGTGGGTTTCTGCAGGTTTAGTTATTGGGAGGTTTGTGAAGATGCTGAGGCTGTGTTTCTGCAGGTTGTGTTATTGGGAGAGAAGTGGAGATGCCAAGGATGGGTTTTTGCAGGTTGTGTTATTGGAAGTTGAGTGGAGCTGATGAGGATGGGTTTCTGCAGGTTGTGTTATTGGGATGTGAGTGATGATGCTGAAGATGGGTTTCTGGAGGTTGTGATATTGGAATGTTAGTGAAGATGCTGAGGATGGGTTACTTCACGTTGTGTTATTGAAAGGTGAGTGGAGATGCTGAGAGTGAGTTTCTGCAGTTTGCGTTATTGGAATGTGAGTGAAGATGCTGAGGATGGGTTTCTTCACGTTGTGTTCTTGAGTGGTGAGTGAAGATGCTGAAGATGGGTTTCTGCAGGTTTTGTGATTGGACGTTTAGTGAAGATGCTGAGGATGGGTTTCTGAAGGTTGTGTTATTGGAACGCGAGTGAACATGCTGAGGATGGGTTTCTGCAGGTTGTGTTATTGGGAGGTTTGTGAAGATGCTGAGGATGGGTTTTTGCAGGTTGTGTTAATAGAAGTTGAGTGGAGCTGCAGAGGATGGGTTTCTGCAGGTTGTGCTATTGGGAGGTGAGTGAAGATGATGCGGATGGGTTTCTGCAGATTGTTTTATTCGGTGGTGATTGAAGATGATGAGGATGGGTTTTTGCAGGTTGTGTTATTGGAAGGTAAGTGAAGATGCCGAGGATAGGTTTATGCAGGTTGTGTTATTGGGAGGTTTGTGAAGATGCTGAGGCTGTGTTTCTGCAGGTTGTGTTATTGGGAGGTGAGTGAAGATGATGAGGATGGGTTCCTGTAGATTGTGTTATTGGGAGTGGAGTGGAGATGCTGAGGATGTGTTTTCGCTGGTTGTGATATTGAGAGGTGAGTGGAGATGCTGAGGCTAGGTTTCTGCAGGTTGTGCTATTGGAAGGTTAGTCAAGATGCTGAGGTTGTGTTTCTGCAGTTGGTGTTACTGGGATGTGAGTGAAGATGCTGAGGCTAGGTTTCTGCAGGTTGTGCTATTTGAAGGTTAGTCAAGACGCAGAGGATGGGTTTCTGCAGTTAGTGTTATTGGGAGTTGAGTGAAGATGCTGAGGATGTGTTTCTTCAGGGTGTGTTATTGAGAGGTGAGTGAAGATGCTGAGGATGGGATTCTGCAGGTTCTGTAATTGAGAGGTGAGTGAAGATGCTAAGGATGGATTTCTGCAGGTTGTGTTATTGGGAGGTGAGTGGAGATGCTGAGGATGGGTTTCTGCATGTTGTGTTATCGGAATGTGAGTGAAGATGCTGAGGTTGGGTTTCTGCAGGTTTTGTTATTGGGAGATTTGTGAAGATGCTGAGGCTGTGTTTCTGCAGGTTGTGTTATTGGGAGGTGAGTGAAGATGATGAGGATGGGTTTCTGCAGATTGTGTTATTGGGAGGGAAGTGGAGATGCTGAGGATGGGTTTTTGCAGGTTGTGTTATTGGAAGTTGAGTGGAGCTGATGAGGATGTGTTTCTGCAGGTTGTGTTATTGGGATGTGAGTGAAGATGCTGAGGATGGGTTTCTGCAGGTTGTGATATTGAAAGGTGAGTGGAGATGCTGAGAATGGGTTTCTGAAGTTTGTGTTATTGGAAAGTGAGTGAAGATGCTGAGGATGGGTTTCTTCACGTTGTGTTATTGAGAGGTGAGTGAAGATGCTGAAGATGGGTTTCTGTAGGTTGAGTTATTGGAAGGTTAGTGAAGATGCTGAGGTGGGTTTCTGCAGGTTGTGTTATTGGGATGTGAGTGAAGATGCTGAGGATGTGTTTCTGCAGGTTGTGTGATTGGACGGTTAGTGAAGATGCTGAGTATGGGTTTCTGGAGGCTGTGCTATTGGGAGTTGAGTGAAGATGATGCGGATGGGTTTCTGCAGATTGTGTTATTCGGAGGGGAGTGGAGATGCTGAGGATGGGTTTTTGCAGGTTGTGTTATTGGAAGTTGAGTGGAGCTGCAGAGGATGAGTTTCTGCAGGTTGTGTTATTGGAAGTTGAGTGGAGCTGCAGAGGATGAGTTTCTGCAGGTTGTGTTATTGGGAGGTGAGTGAATATGCTGAGGATGGGTTTCTGCAGGTACTGTTACTGGAAGGTGAGTCGAGATGCTGAGGATGTGTTTCTGCAGGTTGTGATATTGGAAGGTTAGTCAAGATGCTGAGGTTGGGTTTCTGCAGTTGGTGTCATTGGGAGGTGAGTGAAGATGCTGAGGCTAGGTTTCTGCAGGTTGTGTTATTTGAAGGTTAGTCAAGACGCAGAGGATGGGTTTCTGCAGTTAGTGTTATTGGGAGGTGAATGAAGATGCTGAGGATGGATTTCAGCAGTTGGTGTTATTGGGAGGTGAGTGACCATGCTGAGGTTGGGTTTCTGCAGGTTGTGTTATTGGAAGGTGAGTGAAGATGCTGAGGATTGGTTTCTGCAGGTTGTGTTATTGAGAGGTTAGTGGAGATGCTGAGGATGGGTTTCTGCAGGTTCTGTTATTGAGAGGTGAGTGAAGATGCTGAGGATGGGTTTCTGCAGGTTGTGTTATTGGGAGGTGAGTGGAGATGCTGAGGATGGGTTTCTGCCGGTTGTTTTATTGAGAGGTGAGTGAAGATGCCGAGGATGGGTTTCTGCAGGTTGTGTTATTGGAAGGTGAGTGAAGATGCTGAGGATGGGTTTCTGCAGGTTTTGTTAATGGGAGGTTTGTGAAGATGCTGAGGCTGTGTTTCTGCAGGTTGTGTTATTGGGAAGTGAGTGGAGATGCTGAGGATCGGTTTTTGCAGGTTGTGTTATTGGAAGTTGAGTGGAGCTGATGAGGATATGTTTCTGCAGGTTGTGATATTGGAATGTTAGTGAAGATGCTGAGGATGGGTTTCTTCACGTTGTGTTATTGAAAAGTGAGTGGAGATGCTGAGAATGGGTTTCAGCAGTTTGTGTTATTGGAATGTGAGTGAAGATGCTGAGGATGGGTTTCTTCACGTTGTGTTATTGAGGGGTGAGTGAAGATGCTGAGGATGGGTTTCTGCAGGTTGAGTTATTGGAAGGTTAGTGAAGATGCAGAGGATGGGTTTCTGCAGGTTGTGTTATTGGGAGGTGAGTGAAGATGCTGAGTATGGGTTTCTGCAGGTTGTGTGATTGGACGGTTAGTTTAGATGCTGAGTATGGGTTTCTGGAGGTTGCGTTATTGGAACGTGAGTGAAGATGCTGAGGATGGGTTTCGGCAGGTTGTGTTATTGGGACGTTTGTGAAGATGCTGAGGATGGATTTTTGCAATTTGTGTTATTGGAAGTTGAGTGGAGCTGCAGAGGATAGGTTACTGCAGGTTGTGTTATTGGAAGGTTGGTGAAGATGCGGAGGATGGGTTTCTGCATGTTGTTATATTGTAAGGTGAGTGAATATGCTGAGGATTGTTTTCTGCAGGTACTTTATTGGAAAGTGATTGGAGATGCTGAGGATGGGTTTCTGCAGGTTGGGTTATTGGGATGTTCGTGTAGATGCTAAGGATGGGTTTCTGCAGGTTGTGTTAGTGGAAGGTAAGTGAAGATACTGAGGATAGGTTTCTGCAGGTTGTGTTAGTGGGAGGATTGTGAAGGTGCTGAGGCTGTGTTTCTGCAGGTTGTGTTACTGGTAGGTTAGTGAAGATGCGGAGGATGGTTTTCTGCAGGTTGTGTTATTGGAAGGTGAGTCGAGATGCTGAGGATGGGTTTCTGCAGGTTGTGATATTTTCAGGTGAGTGAATATGCTGAGGATGGGTTTCTGCAGGTTGTGTTGTTGGGAGGCGAGTGTAGATGCTGAGGATGGGTTTCTGTAGGCTGCGCTATTGGAAGATGTGTGGAGATGCTCAGGAAGGGTTTCTGCAGATTCTATTATTGGGTGGTGAGTATAGATGCTGAGGATGGGTTTATGCAGGTTGTGTTATTGGAAGGTGTGTGAAGATGCAGAGGATGGGTTTCTGCAGGTTGTGTTATTGGAAGGTGAGTGGAGATGCTGAGGATGGGTTTCTGCAGGTTGTGTTATTGGGAGGTGAGTGGAGATGCTGAGGATGGGCAGGTTGTGTTATTGGGAGCTGAGTGAAGATGCTGAGGATGTGTTTCTGCAGGTTGTGTGATTGGACGGTTAGTGAAGATGCTGAGTATGGGTTTCTGGAGGCTGTGCTATTGGGAGTTGAGTGAAGATGATGCGGATGGGTTTCTGCAGATTGTGTTATTCGGAGGGGAGTGGAGATGCTGAGGATGGGTTTTTGCAGGTTGTGTTATTGGAAGTTGAGTGGAGCTGCAGAGGATGAGTTTCTGCAGGTTGTGTTATTGGAAGTTGAGTGGAGCTGCAGAGGAAGAGTTTCTGCAGGTTGTGTTATTGGGAGGTGAGTGAATATGCTGAGGATGGGTTTCTGCAGGTACTGTTACTGGAAGGTGAGTCGAGATGCTGAGGATGTGTTTCTGCAGGTTGTGATATTGGAAGGTTAGTCAAGATGCTGAGGTTGGGTTTCTGCAGTTGGTGTCATTGGGAGGTGAGTGAAGATGCTGAGGCTAGGTTTCTGCAGGTTGTGTTATTTGAAGGTTAGTCAAGACGCAGAGGATGGGTTTCTGCAGTTAGTGTTATTGGGAGGTGAATGAAGATGCTGAGGATGGATTTCAGCAGTTGGTGTTATTGGGAGGTGAGTGACCATGCTGAGGTTGGGTTTCTGCAGGTTGTGTTATTGGAAGGTGAGTGAAGATGCTGAGGATTGGTTTCTGCAGGTTGTGTTATTGAGAGGTTAGTGGAGATGCTGAGGATGGGTTTCTGCAGGTTCTGTTATTGAGAGGTGAGTGAAGATGCTGAGGATGGGTTTCTGCAGGTTGTGTTATTGGGAGGTGAGTGGAGATGCTGAGGATGGGTTTCTGCCGGTTGTTTTATTGAGAGGTGAGTGAAGATGCCGAGGATGGGTTTCTGCAGGTTGTGTTATTGGAAGGTGAGTGAAGATGCTGAGGATGGGTTTCTGCAGGTTTTGTTAATGGGAGGTTTGTGAAGATGCTGAGGCTGTGTTTCTGCAGGTTGTGTTATTGGGAAGTGAGTGGAGATGCTGAGGATCGGTTTTTGCAGGTTGTGTTATTGGAAGTTGAGTGGAGCTGATGAGGATATGTTTCTGCAGGTTGTGATATTGGAATGTTAGTGAAGATGCTGAGGATGGGTTTCTTCACGTTGTGTTATTGAAAAGTGAGTGGAGATGCTGAGAATGGGTTTCAGCAGTTTGTGTTATTGGAATGTGAGTGAAGATGCTGAGGATGGGTTTCTTCACGTTGTGTTATTGAGGGGTGAGTGAAGATGCTGAGGATGGGTTTCTGCAGGTTGAGTTATTGGAAGGTTAGTGAAGATGCAGAGGATGGGTTTCTGCAGGTTGTGTTATTGGGAGGTGAGTGAAGATGCTGAGTATGGGTTTCTGCAGGTTGTGTGATTGGACGGTTAGTTTAGATGCTGAGTATGGGTTTCTGGAGGTTGCGTTATTGGAACGTGAGTGAAGATGCTGAGGATGGGTTTCGGCAGGTTGTGTTATTGGGAGGTTTGTGAAGATGCTGAGGATGGATTTTTGCAATTTGTGTTATTGGAAGTTGAGTGGAGCTGCAGAGGATAGGTTACTGCAGGTTGTGTTATTGGAAGGTTGGTGAAGATGCGGAGGATGGGTTTCTGCATGTTGTTATATTGTAAGGTGAGTGAATATGCTGAGGATTGTTTTCTGCAGGTACTTTATTGGAAAGTGATTGGAGATGCTGAGGATGGGTTTCTGCAGGTTGGGTTATTGGGATGTTCGTGTAGATGCTAAGGATGGGTTTCTGCAGGTTGTGTTAGTGGAAGGTAAGTGAAGATACTGAGGATAGGTTTCTGCAGGTTGTGTTAGTGGGAGGATTGTGAAGGTGCTGAGGCTGTGTTTCTGCAGGTTGTGTTACTGGTAGGTTAGTGAAGATGCGGAGGATGGTTTTCTGCAGGTTGTGTTATTGGAAGGTGAGTCGAGATGCTGAGGATGGGTTTCTGCAGGTTGTGATATTTTCAGGTGAGTGAATATGCTGAGGATGGGTTTCTGCAGGTTGTGTTGTTGGGAGGCGAGTGTAGATGCTGAGGATGGGTTTCTGTAGGCTGCGCTATTGGAAGATGTGTGGAGATGCTCAGGAAGGGTTTCTGCAGATTCTATTATTGGGTGGTGAGTATAGATGCTGAGGATGGGTTTATGCAGGTTGTGTTATTGGAAGGTGTGTGAAGATGCAGAGGATGGGTTTCTGCAGGTTGTGTTATTGGAAGGTGAGTGGAGATGCTGAGGATGGGTTTCTGCAGGTTGTGTTATTGGGAGGTGAGTGGAGATGCTGAGGATGGGCAGGTTGTGTTATTGGGAGCTGAGTGAAGATGCTGAGGATGGGTTTCTACAGGTTGTGTTGTTGGAAGGTTAGTGAAGGTGCTGAGGATGGGTTTCTGCTGGTTGTTTTGTGAGCTGTTGCAGATATTAAGGTAGAACCGATAATGTGGTGACCCAGCTCTGAACGAGGTCAGGGGACTATAGTTACCGTGAATCAGAGAATGGAACATGACCAAGAAATGGAGCAAAGTCTGCAGAAAGGGAAGGTGAGTGAAGATGCTGAGGACGGGTTCCTGCAGCTTGCGTTTTTGGAAGGTTAGTGAAGATGCTGAGGATTGGATTCTGCAGGTTCTGTTATTGAGAGGTGAAGATGCTGAGGATGGGTTTCTGCAGGTTATGTTATTGTAAGGTTAGTGATGATGCTGAGGATGTGTTTCTATAGGGTGTGTTATTGGCAGGTTATTGGAGATGCTGAGGATGGGTTTCTGCAGGGTGTGTTATTGGAAGGTGAGTGAAGATGCAGAGGATTGGTTTCTGCAGGTTGTGTTATTGGGAGGTGAGTGAAGATGCTGAGTATGGGTTTCTGCAGGTTGTGTGATTGGACGGTTAGTTTAGATGCTGAGTATGGGTTTCTGGAGGTTGCGTTATTGGAACGTGAGTGAAGATGCTGAGGATGGGTTTCGGCAGGTTGTGTTATTGGGAGGTTTGTGAAGATGCTGAGGATGGATTTTTGCAATTTGTGTTATTGGAAGTTGAGTGGAGCTGCAGAGGATAGGTTACTGCAGGTTGTGTTATTGGAAGGTTGGTGAAGATGCGGAGGATGGGTTTCTGCATGTTGTTATATTGTAAGGTGAGTGAATATGCTGAGGATTGTTTTCTGCAGGTACTTTATTGGAAAGTGATTGGAGATGCTGAGGATGGGTTTCTGCAGGTTGGGTTATTGGGATGTTCGTGTAGATGCTAAGGATGGGTTTCTGCAGGTTGTGTTAGTGGAAGGTAAGTGAAGATACTGAGGATAGGTTTCTGCAGGTTGTGTTAGTGGGAGGATTGTGAAGGTGCTGAGGCTGTGTTTCTGCAGGTTGTGTTACTGGTAGGTTAGTGAAGATGCGGAGGATGGTTTTCTGCAGGTTGTGTTATTGGAAGGTGAGTCGAGATGCTGAGGATGGGTTTCTGCAGGTTGTGATATTTTCAGGTGAGTGAATATGCTGAGGATGGGTTTCTGCAGGTTGTGTTGTTGGGAGGCGAGTGTAGATGCTGAGGATGGGTTTCTGTAGGCTGCGCTATTGGAAGATGTGTGGAGATGCTCAGGAAGGGTTTCTGCAGATTCTATTATTGGGTGGTGAGTATAGATGCTGAGGATGGGTTTATGCAGGTTGTGTTATTGGAAGGTGTGTGAAGATGCAGAGGATGGGTTTCTGCAGGTTGTGTTATTGGAAGGTGAGTGGAGATGCTGAGGATGGGTTTCTGCAGGTTGTGTTATTGGGAGGTGAGTGGAGATGCTGAGGATGGGCAGGTTGTGTTATTGGGAGCTGAGTGAAGATGCTGAGGATGGGTTTCTACAGGTTGTGTTGTTGGAAGGTTAGTGAAGGTGCTGAGGATGGGTTTCTGCTGGTTGTTTTGTGAGCTGTTGCAGATATTAAGGTAGAACCGATAATGTGGTGACCCAGCTCTGAACGAGGTCAGGGGACTATAGTTACCGTGAATCAGAGAATGGAACATGACCAAGAAATGGAGCAAAGTCTGCAGAAAGGGAAGGTGAGTGAAGATGCTGAGGACGGGTTCCTGCAGCTTGCGTTTTTGGAAGGTTAGTGAAGATGCTGAGGATTGGATTCTGCAGGTTCTGTTATTGAGAGGTGAAGATGCTGAGGATGGGTTTCTGCAGGTTATGTTATTGTAAGGTTAGTGATGATGCTGAGGATGTGTTTCTATAGGGTGTGTTATTGGCAGGTTATTGGAGATGCTGAGGATGGGTTTCTGCAGGGTGTGTTATTGGAAGGTGAGTGAAGATGCAGAGGATTGGTTTCTGCAGGTTGTGTTATTGGGAAGTGAGTGGAAATGCTGAGGATGGGCTTCTGCAGGTTTTGTTATTGGAAAGCGTGTTGAGCTGCTGAGGATGGGTTTCTGCAGGTTGTGTTATTGGAAGGTGAGTGGAGATGCTGAGGATGGGTTTCTGCGGGTTGTGTTATTGGGAGGTGAGTGGAGAAGCTGAGGATGGGTTTCTGCAGGTTGTGTTATTGGGAGGTGAGTGGAGATGCTGCTGATGTGTTTCTGCAGGTTGTGTTATTGGGAGGTGAGTGGAGATGCTGAGGATGGGTTTCTGCAGATTGTGTTATTGGGATGGAAGTGGAGATGCTGAGGATCGGTTTTTGCAGGTTGTGTTATTGGAAGTTGAGTGGAGCTGATGAGGATGTGTTTCTGCAGGTTGTGATATTGGAATGTTAGTGAAGATGCTGAGGAAGGGTTTCTTCACGTTGTGTTATTGATAAGTGAGTGGAGATGCTGAGAATGGGTTTCAGCAGTTTGTGTTATTGGAATGTGAGTGAAGATGCTGAGGATGGGTTTCTTCACGTTGTGTTATTGAGGGGTGAGAGAAGATGCTGAGGATGGGTTTCTGCAGGTTGAGTTATTGGAAGGTTAGTGAAGATGCTGAGGATGGGTTTCTGCAGGTTGTGTTATTGGGAGGTGAGTGAAAATGCTGATGATGGGTTTCTGCAGGTTGTTTGATTGGACGGTTAGTTTAGATGCTGAGTATGGGTTTCTGGAGGTTGTGTTATTGGAACGTGAGTGAAGATGCTGAGGATGGGTTTCTGCAGGTTCTGTTATTGGGAGGTTTGTGAAGATGCTGAGGATGGGTTTTTGCAGTTTGTGTTATTGGAAGTTGAGTGGAGCTGCAGAGGATAGGTTACTGCAGGTTGTGTTATTGGAAGGTTGGTGAAGATGCGGAGGATGGGTTTCTGCATGTTGTGATATTGTAAGGTGAGTGAATATGCTGAGGATGGGTTTCTGCAGGTTGTGTTGTTGGGAGGCGAGTGTAGATGCTGAGGATGGGTTTCTGTAGGCTGCGCTATTGGAAGATGTGTGGAGATGCTCAGGAAGGGTTTCTGCAGATTCTATTATTGGGTGGTGAGTATAGATGCTGAGGATGGGTTTATGCAGGTTGTGTTATTGGAAGTTGAGTGGAGCTGCAGAGGATAGGTTACTGCAGGTTGTGTTATTGGAAGGTGAGTCAAGATGCTGAGGATGGGTTTCTGCAGGTTGTGATATTTTAAGGTGAGTGAATATGCTGAGGATGGGTTTCTGCAGGTTGTGTTGTTGGGAGGCGAGTGTAGATGCTGAGGATGGGTTTCTGCAGGCTGCGCTATTGGAAGATGTGTGGAGATGCTCAGGAAGGGTTTCTGCAGATTCTATTATTGGGTGGTGAGTATAGATGCTGAGGATGGGTTTATTTAGGTTGTGTTATTGGAAGGCGTGTTGAGATGCTGAGGATGGGTTTCTACAGCTTCTGTCGTTGGAAGGTTAGTGAAGGTGCTGAGGATGGGTTTCTGCAGGCTGTTTTGTTGGAAGGTTCGTGAAGGTGCTGAGGATGGGTCTCTGTATGTTGTGTTATTGGAAGGTTTGTGAAGATGCAGAGGATGGGTTTCTGCAGGTTGTGTTATTGGAAGGTGAGTGGAGATGCTGAGGATGGGTTTCTGCAGGTTGTGTTATTGGAAGGTTAGTGAAGGTGCTGAGGATGGGTTTCTGCAGGTTGTTTTGTTGGAAGGTTAGTGAAGGTGCTGAGGATGGGTTTCTGCAGGTTGTGTTATTGGAAGGTGAGCGAAGATGCAGAGGATGGGTTTCTGCAGGTTGTGTTATTGGAAGGTGAGTGGAGATGCTGAGGATGGATTTCTGCAGGTTGTGTTATTGGAAGGCGTGTTCAGATGCTGAGGATGTGTTTCTGCAGGTTGTGTTATTGGAAGGTGAGTGGAGATGCTGAGGATGGGTTTCTGCAGGTTGTGATATTGGGAGGTGAGTGGAGATGCTGAGGATGGGTTTCTGCAGGTTGTGTGATTGGACGGTTAGTTTAGATGCTGAGTATGGGTTTCTGGAGGTTGTGTTATTGGAACGTGAGTGAAGATGCTGAGGATGGGTTTCTGCAGGTTGTGTTATTGGGAGGTTTGTGAAGATGCTGAGGATGGGTTTTTGCAGTTTGTGTTATTGGAAGTTGAGTGGAGCTGCAGAGGATAGGTTACTGCAGGTTGTGTTATTGGAAGTTTGGTGAAGATGCGGAGGATGGGTTTCTGCATGTTGTTATATTGTAAGGTGAGTGAATATGCTGAGGCTTGTTTTCTGCAGGTACTTTATTGGAAAGTGATTTGAGATGCTGAGGATGGGTTTCTGCAGGTTGTGTTATTGGGATGTTCGTGTAGATGCTAAGGATGGTTTTCTGCAGGTTGTGTTATTGGAAGGTAAGTGAAGATACTGAGGATAGGTTTCTGCAGGTTATGTTAGTGGGAGGTTTGTGAAGGTGCTGAGGCTGTGTTTCTGCAGGTTGTGTTATTGTTAGGTTAGTGAAGATGCGGAGGATGGTTTTCTGCAGGTTGTGTTATTGGAAGGTGAGTCGAGATGCTGAGGATGGGTTTCTGCAGGTTGTGATTTTTTAAGGTGAGTGAATATTCTGAGGATGGGTTTCTGCAGGTTGTGTTGTTGGGACGCGAGTGTAGATGCTGCGAATCGGTGTCTGCAGGATGTGTTATTGGGAGGTGAGTGGAGATTCTGAGGATGGTTTTCTGCAGGTTGTGTTACTGGAAGGTTAGTGAAGAAGCTGAGGATGAGTTTCTGCAGGTTGTGTTATTGGGAGGTGAGTGGAGATGCTGAGGAAGGGTTTCTGCTGGTTGTTTTGTGAGCTGTTGCAGACATTAAGGTAGAACCGATAATGTGGTGACCCAGCTCTGAACGAGGTGAGGGGACTATAGTTACCGTGAATCAGAGAATGGAACATGACCAAGAAATGGAGCAAAGTCTGCAGAAAGGGAAGGTGAGTGAAGATGCTGAGGACGGGTTCCTCCAGGTTGCGTTTTTGGAAGGTTAGTGAAGATGCTGAGGATGGGATTCTGCAGGTTCTGTTATTGAGAGGTGAGTGAAGATGCAGAGGATGGGTTTCTGCAGGTTGTGTTATTGGAAGGTGTGTGAAGATGCAGAGGATGGGTTTCTGCAGGTTGTGTTATTGGAAGGTGTGTGAAGATGCAGAGGATGGGTCTCTGCAGGTTGTGTTATTGGAAGGTGAGTGGAGATGCTGAGGATGGGTTTCTGCAGGTTGTGTTATTGGGAGGCGTGTTGAGATGCTGAGGATGGGTTTCTGCAGGTTGTGTTATTGGAAGGTGAGTGGAGATGCTGAGGATGGGTTTCTGCGGGTTGTGTTATTGGGAAGTGAGTAGAGAAGCTGAGGATGGGTTTCTGCAGGTTGTATTATTGGGAGGTGAGTGGAGATGCTGAGGATGGGTTTCTGCAGATTGTGTTATTGGGATGGAAGTGGAGATGCTGAGGATCGGTTTTTGCAGATTGTGTTATTGGAAGTTGAGTGGAGCTGATGAGGATGTGTTTCTGCAGGTTGTGATATTGGAATGTTAGTGAAGATGCTGAGGAAGGGTTTATTCACGTTGTGTTATTGATAAGTGAGTGGAGATGCTGAGAATGGGTTTCAGCAGTTTGTGTTATTGGAATGTGAGTGAAGATGCTGAGGATGGGTTTCTTCACGTTGTGTTATTGAGGGGTGAGTGAAGATGCTGAGGATGGGTTTCTGCAGGTTGAGTTATTGGAAGGTTAGTGAAGATGCTGATGATGGGTTTCTGCAGGTTGTTTGATTGGACGGTTAGTGTAGATGCTGAGTATGGGTTTCTGGAGGTTGTGTTATTGGAACGTGAGTGAAGATGCTGAGGATGGGTTTCTGCAGGTTCTGTTATTGGGAGGTTTGTGAAGATGCTGAGGATGGGTTTTTGCAGTTTGTGTTATTGGAAGTTGAGTGGAGCTGCAGAGGATAGGTTACTGCAGGTTGTGTTATTGGAAGGTTGGTGAAGATGCGGAGGATGGGTTTCTGCATGTTGTGATATTGTAAGGTGAATGAATATGCTGAGGATGGGTTTCTGCAGGTTGTGTTGTTGGGAGGCGAGTGTAGATGCTGAGGATGGGTTTCTGTAGGCTGCGCTATTGGAAGATGTGTGGAGATGCTCAGGAAGGGTTTCTGCAGATTCTATTATTGGGTGGTGAGTATAGATGCTGAGGATGGGTTTATGCAGGTTGTGTTATTGGAAGTTGAGTGGATCTGCAGAGGATAGGTTACTGCAGGTTGTGTTATTGGAAGGTGAGTCGAGATGCTGAGGATGGGTTTCTGCAGGTTGTGATATTTTAAGGTGAGTGAATATGCTGAGGATGGGTTTCTGCAGGTTGTGTTGTTGGGAGGCGAGTGTAGATGCTGAGGATGGGTTTCTGCAGGCTGCGCTATTGGAAGATGTGTGGAGATGCTCAGGAAGGGTTTCTGCAGATTCTATTATTGGGTGGTGAGTATAGATGCTGAGGATGGGTTTATTTAGGTTGTGTTATTGGAAGGCGTGTTGAGATGCTGAGGGTGGGTTTCTACAGCTTCTGTCGTTGGAAGGTTAGTGAAGGTGCTGAGGATGGGTTTCTGCAGGCTGTTTTGTTGGAAGGTTCGTGAAGGTGCTGAGGATGGGTCTCTGTATGTTGTGTTATTGGAAGGTTTGTGAAGATGCAGAGGATGGGTTTCTGCAGGTTGTGTTATTGGAAGGTGAGTGGAGATGCTGACGATGGGTTTCTGCAGGTTGTGTTATTGGAAGGCGTGTTGAGATGCTGAGGATGGGATTCTACAGGTTGTGTTGTTGGAAGGTTAGTGAAGGTGCTGAGGATGGGTTTCTGCAGGTTGTTTTGTTGGAAGGTTAGTGAAGGTGCTGAGGATGGGTTTCTGCAGGTTGTGTTATTGGAAGGTGAGCGAAGATGCAGAGGATGGGTTTCTGCAGGTTGTGTTATTGGAAGGTGAGTGGAGATGCTGAGGATGGATTTCTGCAGGTTGTGTTATTGGAAGGCGTGTTCAGATGCTGAGGATGTGTTTCTGCAGGTTGTGTTATTGGAAGGTGAGTCGAGATGCTGAGGATGGGTTTCTGCAGGTTGTGATTTTTTAAGGTGAGTGAATATTCTGAGGATGGGTTTCTGCAGGTTGTGTTGTTGGGACGCGAGTGTAGATGCTGCGAATCGGTGTCTGCAGGATGTGTTATTGGGAGGTGAGTGGAGATTCTGAGGATGGTTTTCTGCAGGTTGTGTTACTGGAAGGTTAGTGAAGAAGCTGAGGATGAGTTTCTGCAGGTTGTGTTATTGGGAGGTGAGTGGAGATGCTGAGGAAGGGTTTCTGCTGGTTGTTTTGTGAGCTGTTGCAGACATTAAGGTAGAACCGATAATGTGGTGACCCAGCTCTGAACGAGGTGAGGGGACTATAGTTACCGTGAATCAGAGAATGGAACATGACCAAGAAATGGAGCAAAGTCTGCAGAAAGGGAAGGTGAGTGAAGATGCTGAGGACGGGTTCCTCCAGGTTGCGTTTTTGGAAGGTTAGTGAAGATGCTGAGGATGGGATT
This sequence comes from Scyliorhinus torazame, assembly GCF_047496885.1. Lineage (NCBI taxonomy): Eukaryota > Metazoa > Chordata > Chondrichthyes > Carcharhiniformes > Scyliorhinidae > Scyliorhinus > Scyliorhinus torazame. Next base: position 114,204,099 of record NC_092726.1, on the reverse strand, counting down.
CTGCAGGTTCTGTTATTGAGAGGTGAGTGAAGATGCAGAGGATGGGTTTCTGCAGGTTGTGTTATTGGAAGGTGTGTGAAGATGCAGAGGATGGGTTTCTGCAGGTTGTGTTATTGGAAGGTGTGTGAAGATGCAGAGGATGGGTCTCTGCAGGTTGTGTTATTGGAAGGTGAGTGGAGATGCTGAGGATGGGTTTCTGCAGGTTGTGTTATTGGGAGGCGTGTTGAGATGCTGAGGATGGGTTTCTGCAGGTTGTGTTATTGGAAGGTGAGTGGAGATGCTGAGGATGGGTTTCTGCGGGTTGTGTTATTGGGAAGTGAGTAGAGAAGCTGAGGATGGGTTTCTGCAGGTTGTATTATTGGGAGGTGAGTGGAGATGCTGAGGATGGGTTTCTGCAGATTGTGTTATTGGGATGGAAGTGGAGATGCTGAGGATCGGTTTTTGCAGATTGTGTTATTGGAAGTTGAGTGGAGCTGATGAGGATGTGTTTCTGCAGGTTGTGATATTGGAATGTTAGTGAAGATGCTGAGGAAGGGTTTATTCACGTTGTGTTATTGATAAGTGAGTGGAGATGCTGAGAATGGGTTTCAGCAGTTTGTGTTATTGGAATGTGAGTGAAGATGCTGAGGATGGGTTTCTTCACGTTGTGTTATTGAGGGGTGAGTGAAGATGCTGAGGATGGGTTTCTGCAGGTTGAGTTATTGGAAGGTTAGTGAAGATGCTGATGATGGGTTTCTGCAGGTTGTTTGATTGGACGGTTAGTTTAGATGCTGAGTATGGGTTTCTGGAGGTTGTGTTATTGGAACGTGAGTGAAGATGCTGAGGATGGGTTTCTGCAGGTTCTGTTATTGGGAGGTTTGTGAAGATGCTGAGGATGGGTTTTTGCAGTTTGTGTTATTGGAAGTTGAGTGGAGCTGCAGAGGATAGGTTACTGCAGGTTGTGTTATTGGAAGGTTGGTGAAGATGCGGAGGATGGGTTTCTGCATGTTGTGATATTGTAAGGTGAATGAATATGCTGAGGATGGGTTTCTGCAGGTTGTGTTGTTGGGAGGCGAGTGTAGATGCTGAGGATGGGTTTCTGTAGGCTGCGCTATTGGAAGATGTGTGGAGATGCTCAGGAAGGGTTTCTGCAGATTCTATTATTGGGTGGTGAGTATAGATGCTGAGGATGGGTTTATGCAGGTTGTGTTATTGGAAGTTGAGTGGATCTGCAGAGGATAGGTTACTGCAGGTTGTGTTATTGGAAGGTGAGTCGAGATGCTGAGGATGGGTTTCTGCAGGTTGTGATATTTTAAGGTGAGTGAATATGCTGAGGATGGGTTTCTGCAGGTTGTGTTGTTGGGAGGCGAGTGTAGATGCTGAGGATGGGTTTCTGCAGGCTGCGCTATTGGAAGATGTGTGGAGATGCTCAGGAAGGGTTTCTGCAGATTCTATTATTGGGTGGTGAGTATAGATGCTGAGGATGGGTTTATTTAGGTTGTGTTATTGGAAGGCGTGTTGAGATGCTGAGGGTGGGTTTCTACAGCTTCTGTCGTTGGAAGGTTAGTGAAGGTGCTGAGGATGGGTTTCTGCAGGCTGTTTTGTTGGAAGGTTCGTGAAGGTGCTGAGGATGGGTCTCTGTATGTTGTGTTATTGGAAGGTTTGTGAAGATGCAGAGGATGGGTTTCTGCAGGTTGTGTTATTGGAAGGTGAGTGGAGATGCTGACGATGGGTTTCTGCAGGTTGTGTTATTGGAAGGCGTGTTGAGATGCTGAGGATGGGATTCTACAGGTTGTGTTGTTGGAAGGTTAGTGAAGGTGCTGAGGATGGGTTTCTGCAGGTTGTTTTGTTGGAAGGTTAGTGAAGGTGCTGAGGATGGGTTTCTGCAGGTTGTGTTATTGGAAGGTGAGCGAAGATGCAGAGGATGGGTTTCTGCAGGTTGTGTTATTGGAAGGTGAGTGGAGATGCTGAGGATGGATTTCTGCAGGTTGTGTTATTGGAAGGCGTGTTCAGATGCTGAGGATGTGTTTCTGCAGGTTGTGTTATTGGAAGGTGAGTGGAGATGCTGAGGATGGGTTTCTGCAGGTTGTGATATTGGGAGGTGAGTGGAGATGCAGAGGATGGGTTTCTGCAGGTTGTGTTAATGGGATGTTCGTGTAGATGCTAAGGATGGTTTTCTGCAGGTTGTGTTATTGGAAGGTAAGTGAAGATACTGAGGATAGGTTTCTGCAGGTTATGTTAGTGGGAGGTTTGTGAAGGTGCTGAGGCTGTGTTTCTGCAGGTTGTGTTATTGTTAGGTTAGTGAAGATGCGGAGGAAGGTTTTCTGCAGGTTGTGTTATTGGAAGGTGAGTCGAGATGCTGAGGATGGGTTTCTGCAGGTTGTGATATTTTAAGGTGAGTGAATATTCTGAGGATGGTTTTCTGCAGGTTGTGTTGTTGGGACGCGAGTGTAGATGCTGCGGATCGGTGTCTGCAGGATGTGTTATTGGGAGGTGAGTGGAGATTCTGAGGATGGTTTTCTGCAGGTTGTGTTACTGGAAGGTTAGTGAAGAAGCTGAGGATGAGTTTCTGCAGGTTGTGTTATTGGGAGGTGAGTGGAGATGCTGAGGAAGGGTTTCTGCTGGTTGTTTTGTGAGCTGTTGCAGACATTAAGGTAGAACCGATAATGTGGTGACCCAGCTCTGAACGAGGTCAGGGGACTATAGTTACCGTGAATCAGAGAATGGAACATGACCAAGAAATGGAGCAAAGTCTGCAGAAAGGGAAGGTGAGTGAAGATGCTGAGGACGGGTTCCTCCAGGTTGCGTTTTTGGAAGGTTAGTGAAGATGCTGAGGATGGGATTCTGCAGGTTCTGTTATTGAGAGGTGAGTGAAGATGCAGAGGATGGGTTTCTGCATGTTGTGTTATTGGAAGGTGTGTGAAGATGCAGAGGATGGGTTTCTGCAGGTTGTGTTATTGGAAGGTGTGTGAAGATGCAGAGGATGGGTCTCTGCAGGTTGTGTTATTGGAAGGTGAGTGGAGATGCTGAGGATGGGTTTCTGCAGGTTGTGTTATTGGGAGGCGTGTTGAGATGCGGAGGATGGGTTTCTGCAGGTTGTGTTATTGGAAGGTGAGTGGAGATGCTGAGGATGGGTTTCTGCGGGTTGTGTTATTGGGAGGTGAGTAGAGAAGCTGAGGATGGGTTTCTGCAGGTTGTATTATTGGGAGGTGAGTGGAGATGCTGCTGATGGGTTTCTGCAGGTTGTGTTATTGGGAGGTGAGTGGAGATGCTGAGGATGGGTTTCTGCAGATTGTGTTATTGGGATGGAAGTGGAGATGCTGAGGATGGGTTTCTGCAGGTTGTGTTATTGGAAGGCGTGTTGAGATGCTGAGGATGGGTTTCTACAGGTTGTGTTGTTGGAAGGTTAGTGAAGGTGCTGAGGATGGGTTTCTGCAGGTTGTTATGTTGGAAGGTTAGTGAAGGTGCTGAGGATGTGTTTCTGCAGGTTGTGTTATTGGAAGGTGAGCGAAGATGCAGAGGATGGGTTTCTGCAGGTTATGTTATTGGGAAGTGAGTGGAAATGCTGAGGATGGGTTTCTGCAGGTTTTGTTATTGGAAAGCGTGTTGAGATGCTGAGGATGGGTTTCTGCAGGTTTGTTATTGGGAGTTGAGTGGAGATGCTGAAGATGGGTTTCTGCAGGTTGTGTTATTGGAAGGTGAGTGAAGATGCTGAGGATGGGTTTCTGCAGGTTGTGTTATTGGGAGGTGAGTGAAGATGATGATGATGGGTTTCTGCAGGTTGTTTGATTGGACGGTTAGTTTAGATGCTGAGTATGGGTTTCTGGAGGTTGTGTTATTGGAACGTGAGTGAAGATGCTGAGGATGGGTTTCTGCAGGTTCTGTTATTGGGAGGTTTGTGAAGATGCTGAGGATGGGTTTTTGCAGTTTGTGTTATTGGAAGTTGAGTGGAGCTGCAGAGGATAGGTTACTGCAGGTTGTGTTATTGGAAGGTTGGTGAAGGTGCGGAGGATGGGTTTCTGCATGTTGTGATATTGTAAGGTGAGTGAATATGCTGAGGATTGTTTTCTGCAGGTACTTTATTGGAAAGTGATTGGAGATGCTGAGGATGGGTTTCTGCAGGTTGGGTTATTGGGATGTTCGTGTAGATGCTAAGGATGGGTTTCTGCAGGTTGTGTTATTGGAAGATAAGTGAAGATACTGAGGATAGGTTTCTGCAGGTTGTGTTAGTGGGAGGTTTGTGAAGGTGCTGAGGCTGTGTTTCTGCAGGTTGTGTTATTGGTAGGTTAGTGAAGATGCGGAGGATGGTTTTCTGCAGGTTGTGTTATTGGAAGGTGAGTCGAGATGCTGAGGATGGGTTTCTGCAGGTTGTGATATTTTAAGGTGAGTGAATATGCTGAGGATGGGTTTCTGCAGGTTGTGTTGTTGGGAGGCGAGTGTAGATGCTGAGGATGGGTTTCTGTAGGCTGCGCTATTGGAAGATGTGTGGAGATGCTCAGGAAGGGTTTCTGCAGATTCTATTATTGGGAGGTGAGTATAGATGCTGAGGATGGGTTTATGCAGGTTGTGTTATTGGAAGGCGTGTTGAGATGCTGAGGATGGGTTTCTACAGCTTCTGTTGTTGGAAGGTTAGTGAAGGTGCTGAGGATGGGTTTCTGCAGGCTGTTTTGTTGGAAGGTTCGTGATGGTGCTGCGGATGGGTCTCTGTAGGTTGTGCTATTGGAAGGTTTGTGAAGATGCAGAGGATGGGTTTCTGCAGGTTGTGTTATTGGAAGGTGAGTGGAGATGCTGAGGATGGGTTTCTGCAGGTTGTGTTATTGGAAGGCGTGTTGAGATGCTGAGGATGGGATTCTACAGGTTGTGTTGTTGGAAGGTTAGTGAAGGTGCTGAGGATGGGTTTCTGCAGGTTGTTTTGTTGGAAGTTTAGTGAAGGTGCTGAGGATGGGTTTCTGCAGGTTGTGTTATTGGAAGGTGAGCGAAGATGCAGAGGATGGGTTTCTGCAGGTTGTGTTATTGGAAGGTGAGTGGAGATGCTGAGGATGGGTTTCTGCAGGTTGTGTTATTGGAAGGCGTGTTCAGATGCTGAGGATGTGTTTCTGCAGGTTGTGTTATTGGAAGGTGAGTGGAGATGCTGAGGATGGGTTTCTGCAGGTTGTGATATTGGGAGGTGAGTGGAGATGCAGAGGATGGGTTTCTGCAGGTTGTGTGATTGGACGGTTAGTTTAGATGCTGAGTATGGGTTTCTGGAGGTTGTGTTATTGGAACGTGAGTGAAGATGCTGAGGATGGGTTTCTGCAGGTTGTGTTATTGGGAGGTTTGTGAAGATGCTGAGGATGGGTTTTTGCAGTTTGTGTTATTGGAAGTTGAGTGGAGCTGCAGAGGATAGGTTACTGCAGGTAGTGTTATTGGAAGGTTGGTGAAGATGCGGAGGATGGGTTTCTGCAGGTTGTTATATTGTAAGGTGAGTGAATATGCTGAGGATTGTTTTCTGCAGGTACTTTATTGGAAAGTGATTGGAGATGCTGAGGATGGGTTTCTGCAGGTTGTGTTATTGGGATGTTCGTGTAGATGCTAAGGATGGTTTTCTGCAGGTTGTGTTATTGGAAGGTAAGTGAAGATACTGAGGATAGGTTTCTGCAGGTTATGTTAGTGGGAGGTTTGTGAAGGTGCTGTGGCTTTGTTTCTGCAGGTTGTGTTATTGTTAGGTTAGTGAAGATGCGGAGGATGGTTTTCTGCAGGTTGTGTTATTGGAAGGTGAGTCGAGATGCTGAGGATGGGTTTCTGCAGGTTGTGATATTTTAAGGTGAGTGAATATTCTGAGGATGGGTTTCTGCAGGTTGTGTTGTTGGGACGCGAGTGCAGATGCTGCGGATCGGTGTCTGCAGGATGTGTTATTGGGAGGTGAGTGGAGATTCTGAGGATGGTTTTCTGCAGGTTGTGTTACTGGAAGGTTAGTGAAGAAGCTGAGGATGAGTTTCTGCAGGTTGTGTTATTGGGAGGTGAGTGGAGATGCTGAGGAAGGGTTTCTGCTGGTTGTTTTGTGAGCTGTTGCAGACATTAAGGTAGAACCGATAATGTGGTGACCCAGCTCTGAACGAGGTCAGGGGACTATAGTTACCGTAAATCAGAGAATGGAACATGACCAAGAAATGGAGCAAAGTCTGCAGAAAGGGAAGGTGAGTGAAGATGCTGAGGACGGGTTCCTGCAGGTTGCGTTTTTGGAAGGTTAGTGAAGATGCTGAGGATGGGATTCTGCAGGTTCTGTTATTGAGAGGTGAGTGAAGATGCAGAGGATGGGTTTCTGCATGTTGTGTTATTGGAAGGTGTGTGAAGATGCAGAGGATGGGTTTCTGCAGGTTGTGTTATTGGAAGGTGTGTGAAGATGCAGAGGATGGGTCTCTGCAGGTTGTGTTCTTGGAAGGTGAGTGGAGATGCTGAGGATGGGTTTCTGCAGGTTGTGTTATTGGAAGGCGTGTTGAGATGCTGAAGATGGGTTTCTACAGGTTGTGTTGTTGGAAGGTTAGTGAAGGTGCTGAGGATGGGTTTCTGCAGGTTGTTATGTTGGAAGGTTAGTGAAGGTGCTGAGGATGGGTTTCTGCAGGTTGTGTTATTGGAAGGTGAGCGAAGATGCAGAGGATGGGTTTCTGCAGGTTGTGTTATTGGAAGGTGAGTGGAGATGCAGAGGATGGGTTTCTGCAGGTTGTGTTATTGGAAGGCGTGTTGAGATGCTGAGGATGGGTTTCTGCAGGTTGTGTTATTGGAAGGTGAGTGGAGATGCTGAGGATGGGTTTCTGCAGGTTGTGTTATTGGGAGGTGAGTGGAGATGCTGAGGATGGGTTTCTGCAGGTTGTGTTATTGGGAGGTGAGTGAAGATGCTGATGATGGGTTTCTGCAGGTTGTGTGATTGGACGGTTAGTTTAGATGCTGAGTATGGGTTTCTGGAGGTTGTGTTATTGGAACGTGAGTGAAGATGCTGAGGATGGGTTTCTGCAGGTTGTGTTTTTGGGAGGTTTGTGAAGATGCTGAGGATGGGTTTTTGCAGTTTGTGTTATTGGAAGTTGAGTGGAGCTGCAGAGGTTAGGTTACTGCAGGTTGTGTTATTGGAAGGTTGGTGAAGATGCGGAGGATGGGTTTCGGCATGTTGTGATATTGTAAGGTGAGTGAATATGCTGAGGATGGGTTTCTACAGGTTGTGTTGTTGGAAGGTTGTGAAGGTGCTGAGGATCGGTTTCTGCAGGTTGTTTTGTTGGAAGGTTAGTGAAGTTGCTGAGGATGTGTTTCTGCAGGTTGTGTTACTGGAAGGTGAGTGAAGATGCAGAGGATGGGTTTCTGAAGGTTGTGTTATTGGGAGTTGAGTGGAGATGCTGAGGATGGGTTTCTGCTGGTTGTTTTGTGAGCTGTTGCAGACATTAAGGTAGAACCGATAATGTGGTGAACCAGCTCTGAACGAGGTCGGGGGACTATAGTTACCGTGAATCAGAGAATGGAACATAACCAAGAAATAGAGCAAAGTCTGCAGGAAGGGAAGGTGAGTGAAGATGCTGAGGACGGGTTCCTGCAGGTTGCCTTTTTGGAAGGTTAGTGAAGATGCTGAGGATGGGATTCTGCAGGTTCTGTTCTTGAGAGGTGAGTGAAGATGCTGAGGACGGGTTCCTGCAGGTTGCGTTTTTGGAAGGTTAGTGAAGATGCTGAGGATGGGATTCTGCAGGTTCTGTTATTGAGAGGTGAGTGAAGATGCTGAGGATGTGTTTCTATAGGGTGTGTTATTGGCATGTTATTGGAGATGCTGAGGATGGGTTTCTGCAGGTTGTGTTATTGTAAGGTGAGTGATGATGCTGAGGATGTGTTTCTATAGGGTGTGTTATTGGAAGGTGAGTGAAGATGCAGTCGATGGGTTTCTGCAGGTTGTGTTATTGGGAGGTGAGTGGAAATGCTGAGGATGGGTTTCTTCAGTTTGTGTTATTGGGAGGTGAGTGAAGATGCTGATGATGGGTTTCTACAGCTTGTGTTTTTGGAAGGTTAGTGATGGTGCTGAGGATGGGTTTCTGCAGGTTGTTTTGTTGGAAGTTTAGTGAAGGTGCTGAGGATGGGTTTCTGTAGGTTGTGTTATTGGAAGGTGAGCGAAGATGCAGAGGATGGGTTTCTACAGGTTGTGTTATTGGAAGGTGAGTGGAGATGCTGAGGATGGGTTTCTGCACGTTGTGTTATTGGGAGGTGAGTGGAGATGCTGAGGATGGGTTTCTGCAGGTTTGTCATTGGGAGGTGAGTGGAGATGCTGAAGATGGGTTTCTTCAGTTTGTGTTATTGGGAGGTGAGTGAAGATGCTGATGATGGGTTTCTACAGCTTGTGTTGTTGGAAGGTTAGTGATGGTGCTGAGGATGGGTTTCTGCAGGTTGTTTTGTTGGAAGTTTAGTGAAGGTGCTGAGGATGGGTTTCTGTAGGTTGTGTTATTGGAAGGTGATTGAAGATGCAGAGGATGGGTTTCTACAGGTTGTGTTATTGGAAGGTGAGTGGAGATGCTGAGGATGGGTTTCTGCAGGTTGTGTTATTGGGAGGTGAGTGGAGATGCTGAGGATGGGTTTCTGCAGGTTGTGTTATTGGGAGGTGAGTGAAGATGCTGAGGATGGGTTTCTACAGGTTGTGTTGTTGGAAGGTTAGTTAAGGTGCTGAGGATGTGTTTCTGCAGATTGTGTTACTGGAAGGTGAGTGAAGATGCAGAGGATGGGTTTCTGCAGGTTGTGTTATTGGAAGGCGTGTTGAGATGCTGAGGATGGGTTTCTACAGGTTGTGTTGTTGGAAGGTTAGTGATGGTGCTGAGGATGGGTTTCTGCAGGTTGTTTTGTTGGAAGTTTAGTGAAGGTGCTGAGGATGGGTTTCTGCAGGTTGTGTTATTGGAAGGTGAGCGAAGATGCAGAGGATTGGTTTCTGCAGGTTGTGTTATTGGAAGGTGAGTGGAGATGCTGAGGAGGGGTTTCTGCAGGTTGTGTTATTGGGAGGCGAGTTGAGATGCTGAGGATGGGTTTCTGCAGGTTGTGTTATTGGAAGGTGAGTGGAGATGCTGAGGATGGGTTTCTGCAGGTTGTTTTTTTGGGAGGTGAGTGGAGATGCTGAGGATGGGTTTCTGCAGGTTGTGTTATTGGGAGGTGAGTGGAGATGCTGCGGATGGGTTTCTGCAGGTTGTGTTATTGGGAGGTGAGTGGAGATGCTGAGGATGGCTTTCTGCAGGTTGTGTTGTTGGAAGGTTAATGACGGTGCTGAGGATGGGTTTTTGCAGGTTGATTTGTTGGAACGTTAGTGAAGGTGCTGAGGATGTGTTTCTGCAGGTTGTGTTACTGGAAGGAGAGTGAAGATGCAGAGGATGGGTTTCTGAAGGTTGTGTTATTGGGAGTTGAGTGGAGATGCTGAGGATGGGTTTCTGCTGGTTGTTTTGTGAGCTGTTGCAGACATTAAGGTAGAACCGATAATGTGGTGACCCAGCTCTGAACGAGGTCGGGGTACTATAGTTACCGTGAATCAGAGAATGGAACATAACCAAGAAATAGAGCAAAGTCTGCAGGAAGGGAAGGTGAGTGAAGATGCTGAGGACGAGTTCCTGCAGGTTGCCTTTTTGGAAGGTTAGTGAAGATGCTGAGGATGGGATTCTGCAGGTTCTGTTCTTGAGAGGTGAGTGAAGATGCTGAGGACGGGTTCCTGCAGGTTGCGTTTTTGGAAGGTTAGTGAAGATGCTGAGGATGGGATTCTGCAGGTTCTGTTATTGAGAGGTGAGTGAAGATGCTGAGGATGTGTTTCTATAGGGTGTGTTATTGGCATGTTATTGGAGATGCTGAGGATGGGTTTCTGCAGGTTGTGTTATTGTAAGGTGAGTGATGATGCTGAGGATGTGTTTCTATAGGGTGTGTTATTGGAAGGTGAGTGAAGATGCAGACGATGGGTTTCTGCAGGTTGTGTTATTGGGAGGTGAGTGGAAATGCTGAGGATGGGTTTCTTCAGTTTGTGTTATTGGGAGGTGAGTGAAGATGCTGATGATGGGTTTCTACAGCTTGTGTTTTGGAAGGTTAGTGATGGTGCTGAGGATGGGTTTCTGCAGGTTGTTTTGTTGGAAGTTTAGTGAAGGTGCTGAGGATGGGTTTCTGTAGGTTGTGTTATTGGAAGGTGAGCGAAGATGCAGAGGATGGGTTTCTACAGGTTGTGTTATTGGAAGGTGAGTGGAGATGCTGAGGATGGGTTTCTGCAGGCTGTGTTATTGGGAGGTGAGTGGAGATGCTGAGGATGGGTTTCTGCAGGTTTGTTATTGGGAGGTGAGTGGAGATGCTGAAGATGGGTTTCTTCAGTTTGTGTTATTGGGAGGTGAGTGAAGATGCTGATGATGGGTTTCTACAGCTTGTGTTGTTGGAAGGTTAGTGATGGTGCTGAGGATGGGTTTCTGCAGGTTGTTTTGTTGGAAGTTTAGTGAAGGTGCTGAGGATGGGTTTCTGTAGGTTGTGTTATTGGAAGGTGATTGAAGATGCAGAGGATGGGTTTATACAGGTTGTGTTATTGGAAGGTGAGTGGAGATGCTGAGGATGGGTTTCTGCAGGTTGTGTTATTGGGAGGTGAGTGGAGATGCTGAGGATGGGTTTCTGCAGGTTGTGTTATTGGGAGGTGAGTGAAGATGCTGAGGATGGGTTTCTACAGGTTGTGTTGTTGGAAGGTTAGTTAAGGTGCTGAGGATGTGTTTCTGCAGGTTGTGTTACTGGAAGGTGAGTGAAGATGCAGAGGATGGGTTTCTGCAGGTTGTGTTATTGGAAGGCGTGTTGAGATGCTGAGGATGGGTTTCTACAGGTTGTGTTGTTGGAAGGTTAGTGATGGTGCTGAGGATGGGTTTCTGCAGGTTGTTTTGTTGGAAGTTTAGTGAAGGTGCTGAGTATGGGTTTCTGCAGGTTGTGTTATTGGAAGGTGAGCGAAGATGCAGAGGATTGGTTTCTGCAGGTTGTGTTATTGGAAGGTGAGTGGAGATGCTGAGTAGGGGTTTCTGCAGGTTGTGTTATTGGGAGGCGTGTTGAGATGCTGAGGATGGGTTTCTGCAGGTTGTGTTATTGGAAGGTGAGTGGAGATGCTGAGGATGGGTTTCTGCAGGTTGTTTTTTTGGGAGGTGAGTGGAGATGCTGAGGATGGGTTTCTGCAGGTTGTGTTATTGGGAGGTGAGTGGAGATGCTGCGGATGGGTTTCTGCAGGTTGTGTTATTGGGAGGTGAGTGGAGATGCTGAGGATGGCTTTCTGCAGGTTGTGTTGTTGGAAGGTTAATGAAGGTGCTGAGGATGGGTTTTTGCAGGTTGATTTGTTGGAACGTTAGTGAAGGTGCTGAGGATGTGTTTCTGCAGGTTGTGTTACTGGAAGGTGAGTGAAGATGCAGAGGATGGGTTTCTGCAGGTTGATTTATTGGAACGTTAGTGAAGGTTCTGAGGATGTGTTTCTGCAGGTTGTGTTACTGGAAGGTGAGTGAAGATGCAGAGGATGGGTTTCTGCAGGTTGCGTTATTGGGAGGTGAGTGGAGATGCTGATGATGGGTTTCTGCAGGTTTTGTTATTGGAAGGTTAGTGAAGATGCTGTTGATGAGTTTCTGCAGGTTGTTTTATTGGGAGGTGAGTCGAGATGCTGCGGATGGGTGTCTGCAGGTTGTGTTATTGGGAGGTGAGTGGAGATTCTGAGGATGGGTTTCTGCATGTTGTGTTATTGGAAGGTTAGTAAAGATGCTGAGGATGAGTTTCTGCAGGTTGTGTTATTGGGAGGTGAGTGGAGATGCTGAGGATGGGTTTCTGCTGGTTGTTTTGTGAGCTGTTGCAGACATTAAGGTAGAACCGATAATTTGGTGACCCAGCTCTGAACGAGGTCAGGGGACTGTAGTTACCGTGAATCAGGGTATGGAACATGACCAAGAAATGGAGCTAAGTCTGCAGAAAGGGAAGAGCCGAACAGATAGAGGAGAATGGTCTCTGGACCAGCAACTTTGGGAATTACTAAAACACTTTACCAACATACTCCAAACCCAGGAGCAAAGTGTGAGGGAGATCTGACATAACAAGGAGCTGGTTACAGAACGGTGTCGCCTCGTTCAGCACGGCCTGGAGCCTGACACCAGGCTGTGGATGGTCCTGTCAAATCTGATATAACAAGGTGCTGGTTACAGAACGGTGACGCCTCCTTCAGCACGGCCTGGAGCCTGACACCAGGCTCTGGATAGTCCTGTCAAATCTGATATTACAAGGTGCTGGTTACAGAACGGTGTCACCTCCTTCAGCACGGCCCGGAGCCTGACACCTGGCTGTGGATGGTCCTGTCAAATCTGATATAACAAGGAGCTGACTACAGAACGGTGTCGCCTCCTTCAGCACGGCCTGGAGCCTGACACCAGGGTGTGGATGGTCCTGTCAAATCTGAGATAACAAGGTGCTGGTTACAGAACGGTGTCGCCTCCTTCAACACGACCTGGGGCCTGACAACCCAGTGTATTCGTGCCTCTGGTTACGTCTGTGTATATTTGTGTAGCAGTGTCGATCTGTGTGTCTGTGAGTGTGTGTTTTTGTGTTTGTGTGTGTGCCTGTGAGTATATGTATTACTGTTTCTGTGTGAGTGTGTGTATGAATGTATCTGTGTGTGTGCGTTTAATGTCTCTGTGTGTGAGTGAGTGTGTATATTTGCGTCTCTGTTTAGATCTGTGAGTGTGTTTCTTACTGAATGTGTGTATCTGGATGTGTGTATTAGTGTCTCTGTTTCTGTGAGTTTTTGTATTAATGAATGTGTGTCAGTGAGTGTGTATTAGTGTATTTGTGAGTGTGAGTGTATGTGTGTGTGTTAGTCTCGCTGTATAGGTCTGTGAGCGTGTTATTAATTTCTGTGTGTGTACATGCGTGTCTCTTTGTGTCTGTGAGTGGGTGTATTCGTGTTGTGTGAGTCAGTGATTTTGTGTATTAGTGTATATGTGTGTTTGTGTTTATTAGTGTCGCAGTGTGTCTGTGAGTGTGTGTATTAGTATCTGCGTGTCTCTGTGTAGTTAATGAGTCTGTGTTTGTCTGTGAGTTTGTACTAGTGTATCTGCGTGTCAGTGAGTGTGTGTATTAGTGTCTGTGTGTGTGAAAGAGTGAGTATTACTGTCAGCAGTGTCTGTGGGTATGTATATTTCTGTCTCTATGTGTCAGTGAGTGTGTGTATTAGTGCATGTGTGTGTGTATTAGTGTGTGTGAGTCTGTGAGTTTTTATTCCTGTATCTACGTGTCAGTGAGTGTGTGTATTAGTGTCTCTGTGTGCGAGAGAGTGTGTATTAGTGTCAGCAGTGTCTGTGGGTACGTATATTTATGTCTCTATGTGTCAGTGAGTGTGTGTATTAGTGCATGTGTGTGTATTAGTGTGTGTGAGTCTGTGAGTTTGTATTCGTGTATCTACGGGTCAGTGAGTGTGTGTATTAGTGTCTGTGTGTGTGAGAGAGTGGATATTAGTGTCAGCAGTGTCTGTGGATATGTATATTTCTGTCTCTATGTGTCAGTGAGTGTGTGTATTAGTGCATGTGTGTGTATTAGTTTGTGTGAGTCTGTGAGTTTTTATTCGTGTATCTACGTGTCAGTGAGTGTGTGTATTAGTGTCTGTGTGTGTGAGAGAGTGTGTATTAGTGTCAGCAGTGTCTGTGGGTATGTATATTACTGTCTCTATATGTCAGTGAGTGTGTGTATTAGTGCATGTGTGTGTGTATTAGTGTGTGTGAGTCTGTGAGTTTGTATTCGTGCATCTACGTGACAGTGAGTGTGTGTATTAGTGTCTGTGTGTGTGAGAGAGTGGATATTAGTGTCAGAAGTGTCTGTGGGTATGTATATTTCTGTCTCTATGTGTCAGTGAGTGAGTGTATTAGTGCATGTGTGTGTATTAGTGTGTGTGAGTCTGTGAGTTTGTATTCGTGTATCTACGTGTCAGTGAGTGTGTGTATTGGTGCCCCTTTGTGTCTTTAAGTGTGTGTATTAGTGTCTCTGTTTCTGTGTGTGTTTGTATTCGTGTCTCCGTGTGTCTGTTAGTGTGTGTCTTAGTGTCTGTGTGTGTGAGTCTATTTTTGTATTAGTGTCTTTGTTTAGGTCACTGAGTGTGTGTATATTAGTTTATCTGTGTGTGAGATTGTGTGCATTGGTGTCTTTGTGTGTGTGAGTGTGTGTATTAGTGTCTATCTGTGTGTTTGAGTGTGTGTATTTGTGTTTGTGAGTGTGTGTATTACTGTCTCTGGTCTGTGTCTGTATTAGTGTCTCTGTTTCTGTGAGTGCGTGTATTAGTGTCTCTGTGTGAGTGAGTGTGTATTTATGTCCCTGTGTGTGCCTGTGAGTGTGTGTATTACTGTCTGTGTGTAGTAGTGTCTCTGTTTCTGTGAGTGTTTGTATTGGTGTATGTGTGTGTCAGTGAGTATGTGTATTAGTCTGTTTGAGCGAGTTTGTGTATTAGTGTCTATTTGTGTGAGTGTGTGCATCCGTGTCTTTGTGAGCGTGTATTAGTGCCTTTGTGTGTGAGTATATTACTGTCTCTGTATGTGTGTGTGTTAATGTATGTATGTGCGTGAATGTGTGTATTCGTGTTTTTTGAGTCAGTAATTTTGTGTATGAGCGTATCTGTTTGTGTGTTTATTAGTGTCTCAGTGTGTCTGTGAGTGTGTATGAATGTCTGTGTGTGAGTGTGTGTACTATTGTCACTGTGTCTGTGAGTGTGTATTAGTCTCTCTCTATGTGTGTATATGTGTATTAGTGTTTATGTGTATCTGTGAGAGTGTATTAGTGTCTGTGTGTGAGTATTATTCTGTCTGTGTCTGTGAGCGTGTGCGCCAGTGTCTGTGTGTGTGAGAGAGTGTGTATTAGTGTCAGAGGTGTCTGTGAGTATGTATATTTCTGCCTCTATGTGTCAGTGAGAGTGTGACTTAGTGTATGTGTGTGTGTATTACTGTGTGTATGTCTGTGAGTTTGTATTTGTGTATCTGCGTGTCAGTGAGTGTGTGTATTAGTGTCCGTCTGTCTTTGAGTATGTGTTTTAGTGTCTGTGTGTGAGTGTGTGTGTTAATGCCTCTGTGTGTCTGTGACTGTGTGTATTAGTGTCAGTGCGTGTCTGTGAGAGTATATTTCTGTCTCGATGTGTCAGTGAGACTGTGTATTAGTGTCTCTTGTGTCTGTGAGTGTGTGTATTAGTGTTTGTGTCTGTGTGTGTATTTAGTGAATTTGAATTAGTGTATCTGCGTGTCAGTGAGTGTGTGTATTAGTGTCTCTCTGTATCTTTAATTGCGTGTATTAGTGTCTCTGTTTCTGTGTGTGTTGTATTAGTGTCTCCATGTGTCTGTGAGTGTGTGTAGAAGTGTGAGTGGGTGTGAGTGGGTGTGTGTATGACATGAAATGAAATGAAAATCGCGTATTGTCACAAGTAGGCTTCAAATGAAGTTACTGTGAAAAGCCCTTAGTCGCCACATTCCGGCGCCTGTTCGGGGACACTATTAGTGTCTTTGTTTAGGCATGTGAGTGTGTGTGTACTGGTGTATCTGTGTGTGAGATTGTGTGCATTGGTGTCTTTGTTTGTGTGAGTGAGTGTGTGTATTAGTGTCTATCTGCGTGTCTGTGACTGTGTGTATTTGTGTTTGTGAGTGTGTGTATTACTGTCTCTGGTCTGTG
This sequence comes from Scyliorhinus torazame, assembly GCF_047496885.1. Taxonomy (NCBI): domain Eukaryota; kingdom Metazoa; phylum Chordata; class Chondrichthyes; order Carcharhiniformes; family Scyliorhinidae; genus Scyliorhinus; species Scyliorhinus torazame. Next base: position 114,188,460 of record NC_092726.1, on the reverse strand, counting down.
TGTGTATTAGTGTCTCTGTTTCTGTGAGTGTGTGTATTAGTGTCCCTGTGTGAGTGAGTGTGTATTTATGCCCCTGTGTGTGTCTGTGAGTGTGTGTATTACTGTCTGTATGTAGTAGTGTCTCTGTTTCTCTGAGTGTTTGTATTATTGTATGTGAGTGTCAGTGAGTGTGTTTCTGTGAGTGTGTGTATTCATGTCAGTGTGTGTGAGTGTGTGTATTAGTGTCTTTGTGTAGGTCTGTAAGTGTCTCTATTAGTTTCTGTGTGTGTGTATCCATGTATCTGTGTGTCTGTGAGTGTGTATTCGTGTCTGTGTGAGTCAGTGATTGTGTGTATGAGTGTATCTGTGTGTGAGTGTGTGTATTATTGTGTCTGTGTTTGTGAGTGTGTTTGTCAGTGGCTGTGTGTGTGTGTGAGAGTATGTATTCGTGTCTGTGTGTCTCAAAGACTGTGTGTATTAGTGTCTGTGTGTGTATTATGTAGCCACCTAAAATGGCTGATACCCGATTAATTTGGCCAAAACCCGATGTAAAATGGCTAAACGAAAAGGCTGATGGGAAAAGCAGCCAACAGAGCACAAACGGACAGCTGAAGACAGAAAAGCGTATTCGGCTCTGCGGAAGTCGGTCCAGACCGATACCTGCAACCATTAGCAGCACATCAACCCAGACATCTGCAGTTTAATCGGCTATCCCCGGTAACAATTGCAACACATCAGCAATTGAATGCCGATCCAGACCTCTCGGCGCCAGCAGTGGCCGAGACAAAGAAATTTGAACGATCGCCCCCCCGATCAAGGAATCGCCTCATTATTGGAGCATATCGAACCCAGGGATTGGGACCATGTCCAATCACTTGTGACCAGGGTCAAGGTCCGCCCCGAGAGGCGGGAAGCCACTGGTGCCTATAAAAGATAGGGGCCAAGTTCAGATCGACCCTTCTCTCCCTTCTTCTCCTGCTCGCAACCTTTGCAAGAACCATCGAACAGCAACCGTAAGTTTGACTCCAGCGATCGCTCCCCGATAGAGACTCCCAGCCATCGACCTGTATCAGCCTTTGAATCCCGCAGGCCAGACCCAATTCGATAAGCCATTCGTTTCCCTGACCTGGTGGGCCATTCCCAAAAGTTAAACATTGGCCGCTAGTGGTAGATTTTGATATAGAAAGTATGATTATTGTGTAAGTATTTATTGCTGTACATAATAAATGACCGTTGAATTTAATCTTACTAAGCGGTGTGCTGTCTTATTAATCATAACTAGAGCTTGAACCACGTGGCGGTATCAGAAAGATACATGGCGAGTCGTGAGCAAAGGTGACATAATTAGAGCGAATAAAACTAAGGCTAATAACAGCAACAATTAGTGTCTGTGTGTGTCGGTGAGTGTGTGTATTAGTGTTTGTTTGTGTATTAGTGTGTGTGTGACTGTGAGTTTGTATTAGTGTATTTGCGTGTCTGTGAATGCGTGTATTAGTGTCTGCGTGTGTGTGTATTAATGTCTCTGTTCCTGAGAGTGTTTGTATTAGTGTTTCTGTGTGTCAGTGAGTTGGTGTATTAGTGTCTGTTTGTGTGAGTGTGTGCATTGGTGTCTTTGTGAGTGTGTATTCGTGCCTTTGTGTGTGAGTGTATTACTGTCTCTGTACGTGTGTGTGTCTGTCAATGTATGTGTGTGCGTGAGTGTGTGTATTAGTGCTGTTTGTGCGAGTGTGTTTATTAGTGGCTTTTTGAGTGTGCGTGTGTATTAATGCCTCTGTGTAGGTCTGTGATTGTGTCTATTTGTTTCTTTGTTTGTATATGTGTGTCTCTGTGTGTCTGTGAATGTGTGTATTCGTGTTGTGTGAGTGAGTGATTTTGTGTATGAGTGTATCTGTGTCTGTGTTTATTAGTGTCTCAGTGTGTCTGTGAGTGTGTATTAGTGTCTGTGTGTGAGTGTATGTATTATTGTCTCTGTGTCTGTGAGTGTTTATTAATGTCTCTCTCTGTGTGCATGTGTGTATTAGTGCTTCTGTGTATCTGTAAGAGTGTACTAGTGTCTGTCTGTGAGTGTGCGTATTATTCTGTCTGTGTCTGGAGTGTGAGAACGTGTGTATTAGTGTCAGTGGTGTCTGTGAGTGTGTATATTTCTGTCTCTATGTGTCAGTGTGTGTGTGTATTAGCGTATGTGTGTGTGTATTAGTATCTGCGTGTCTTTGACTGTGTGTATTAGGTCTGTGTGTGAGTGTGTTATTAATGCCTCTGTGTGTCTGTGACCGTGTGTATTAGTGTCAGTGCGTGTCTGTGATTGTGTATATTTATGTCTCTATGTGTCAGTGAGAGTGTTTATTAGTGTCTGTGTGTGTGTGTATTTAGTGAATTTGTATTAGTGTATCTGCGTGTCAGTGAGTGCGTGTATTAGTGTCTCTCTGCATCTTTAAGTGTGTGTATTAGTTTATCTGTTTCTGTGAGTGTGTATATTAGTGTCTCTGTGTGAGTGAGTGTGTATCTGTGTTCCTGTGTGTGCCTGTGATTGTGTGTATTACTGCCTGTGTGTATTAGTGTCTCAGTTTCTGAGAGTGTGTGTATTAGATTCCCTGTTCCTGTGAATGTTTGTATTAGTGTATGTGTGTCAGTGAGTGTGTGTATTAGTCTGATTGAGCGAGTGTGTGTATTAGTGTCAGTGTGTGTGTGAGTGTGCATATTTCTATATGTGCGTGTCTGCGAGTGTGTGTATTCATGTCTCTGTGTGTCTGTGTGTGTGTGCATTAGTGTCTGTGTGAGTCAGTGATTGTGGGTATTCGTGTATCTGTGTGTGAGTGTGTGTATTATTGTCTCTGTGTCTGTGAGTGTGTTTATCAGTGTATGTGTGTGTGAGAGTGTCTATTCGTGTCTGTGTGTCTCAAAGACTGTGTGTATTAGTGTCTGTGTGTGTATTAGTGCCTGTGTGTGTTTGTGTGTATTAATGTATGTGTTTCTGTGAGTTTGTATTAGTGTATCTGCGTGCCAGTGACTCTGTGTATTAGTGTCTGTGTGTGTATTAGTGCCTGTGTGTGTTTGTGTGTATTAGTGTATGTGTGTCTGTGAGTTTGTATTAGTGTATCTGCGTGCCAGTGACTCTGTGTATTAGTGCCTGTGTGTGTGAATTAATATCTCTGTTCCTGCGAGTGTTTATATTAGTGTTTCTGTGTGTAAGTGAGTGTGTGTATTAGTGCCTGTTTGTGTGATTGTGTGCATTAGTGTCTTTGTGAGTGTGTATTTGTGCCTTTGTGTGTGAGTGTATTACTGTCTCTGTATATGTGTGTGTGTTAGTGTCTGTTTGAGCGTGAGTGTGTTACTGTCTCAGTATGTACTTGTGATGTCTTTCCCAGGGTGATGTATAATTTCATTGCTTATTTCCCTTCCTCACAGTGAACCTCATCACAATTGTGATCCTGAAGAGAAGAAACTGTGGACTGTCCAAATGTGTGACTTGTTACCTGTTGGCCATGGCAGTGGGGGATCTACTGGTCGTTATTCTCGACCTGATATTGAGACACATTCCCATTGTTTTTTATGATCAGTTTAATTTCCTGCGGTCCATCCCCGTGTGTAATATCCACGCCGTCCTGCTTTATGCAGCCACTGACTGTTCTGTCTGGTTCACCGTCACTTTCACCTTTGATCGATTTGTGGCCATTTGTTGCCCGAAGCTGAAAAGTAAATATTGCAGCGAGAAAACGGCGGCTGTGGTTCTGGGAACAGTAGCTGTGCTGAGCTGTTTGAAGGACATTTCCTGGGGTTTTATGTACACCGGTCTGTATATGCTGGCGAACTTCCCCTGGTTTTGTGCTGTCACAGGGGATGTTATGTTGTCTCCTGTCTGGACAACAATCGAGTTCCTCCACAACATTCTGACCCCGTGTGTTCCATTCGCCCTGATTCTGCTGCTCAATGTTCTCACCGTCAGACACATTGTCCTGAGCAGCAGGGCCCGCAGGAGACTCCGGGCTCACAGCAGTGGGCACAGTCCCAGAGACCCAGAGATGGAGAGTCGGAGGAAATCCATCATTTTACTCTTTATTATCTCGGCCAATTTCATCCTGTTATGGTCAACGTTAATGGTTTATTCTATATGGTGGCGGATGCGGAATCTAGGGTATTAATTTGTACGGTTAGATGCTTATGTTCGGGAATTGGGCTTCATGCTGCAGCTCCTGAGTTGCTGCACAAACACTGCGATTTACGCTGTGACACAGACTCAGTTCAGACAGCAGTTGAAGAATGTGCTGAAAGTTCCCCTTAGTTCAATTGTTCAATTCATTAAAGCCTGAGAGGAACCCCCACCCACACGGCATCTCTCTCCTCGCACTGCCGGTAAAACTGACCATCCCCAGCCAGCCTCACCCTGATTTACCATTCTGCTTTACCAGGAGGGACGATCGGTGGGTAGGTGTGTCTCCCCCATGGCAAATCAGCAGGGTCAGTGGGACTCCACCATGACCGATCAGCTGGGTCAGTGTGACTACCCCACGGCCGATCAGCTGGGTCTGTGTGACTCCCCCATGGCCGATCAGTTGGGTCACTGTGACTCACCCATGGCCCATCAGCTGGGTGTGTGTGACTCCCCCATTGCCGATCAGCTGGGAGTGTGCTTCCCACAATTGCCCATCAGCTGGGTGTGTGCTTCCCCCAATTGCCGACCAGCTGGGTATGTGCCTCCGCCATGGCCGATGAGCTGGATGTGTGTGACCCCCAATGCCGATCACCTGGGCAAGTGTCTCCGCCATGGCCGATCAGTTGGATGTGTGCCTACCCCCCATTTCCGATCAGCTGGGCGTGTGCCTCACACTTAAACACAGTCTGTGCAGCAGGATGTGCCCCAGATAGAGGCACAGGCAGAGACAAAGACAGACACAGAGACACAGACAGAGACACAGACAGAGATACAGACAGAGTCACAGATAGAGTCAGGGACACAGACAGAGACACAGGCAGAGACATAGACACAGGCAGAGACAAAAACAGAGAGACATACAGAGGCTGTGACGGACACACATACATAGACACAGACAGAGATACAGAGACAAACACAAACACCGACACAGACAGAAAAAGAGATACAGACAGAAACACAGACAGCGACACAGGCAGAAACACAGGCAGAGACACAGGCACAAACACAGGCAGAGACACAGACAGAGACACAGACAGAGACACAGACACAGACACAGGCAGAAACACAACAGAGTCACAGACAGAAACACAACAGAGTCACAGACAGAAACACTACAGAGTCACAAACACAGACAGAGACACAGACACATACACAGGCACAGACAGAGACACAGAAATAGACAGAGACACAGACAGAGACACAGACAGAGACACAGGCAGGGACACAGACAGAGACACAGACACACGGGCACAGGCAGTGACACAGACAGAGACTCAGGGGCAGAAAGAGACACAGTCACAGATATAGACAGAGACACAGGCATAGACAGAGAAACAGCCAGAAACACAGACAGAAACGCAGACAGATTCAGAGACACAGACAGAGATACAGACAGTGACTGAGACTCACACAGAGACCCATACCGAGACCCATACCGAGACACAGCCACAGATGCAGACACCGACACAGACACAGACAGAAACACAGACAGAAACACAGACAGGGACATAGAAATACACAGCGACCCAGACAGAGACACAGACAGACACGCAGACAGAGACAACGGCACTGAAACAGTCAGAGGCACAGACAGAGGAAGAGACAGAATCAGAGATAGAGACAGAAACACTGACAGAGACACAGATAGATACACAGACAGAGACACAGACAGAGACAGACTCACAGACAGAGGCACAGACACTGACACAGACAGAGACACAGACAGAGACATAGACACAGGCAGAGACAAAAACAGAGAGACATACAGAGGCTGAGACGGACACACATGCGGAGACACGGACAGAGATACAGAGACAAACACAAACACCGACACAGACAGAGAAAGAGACACAGACAGAAACACAGACAGCGACACAGGCAGAAACACAGGCAGAGAGACAGGCACAAACACAGGCAGAGACACAGACAGTGATACCCATACTGAGACACATGCACGGACAGAGACACAGATTCAGACACGGACACAGACACAGACAGCGACACAGACAGAGACACAGACAGAAACACAGACATATACAGAGACACAGACAGAGACACAGTCAGAGGCACAGCCACTGACACAGACAGAGACACGGACAGAGAAAGAAACAGAATCACAGACAGAGTCACAAACACAGACAGAGGGAGAGACACAGGCAGAGAGAGAGACATGGACAGAGATACAGCAACTGACATAGATAGGGACACAGGCAGAGACACAGACACAGGCAGAGAGCCAGTCAGCGACACAGACATAGACACAGACACAGACAGAGACAGAGACAGACACACGGGCACAGGCAGTGACACAGACAGAGACTCAGGGGCAGACAGAGACACAGTCACAGATATAGACAGAGACACAGGCATAGACAGAGAAACAGCCAGAAACACAGACAGAAACGCAGACAGATTCAGAGACACAGACAGAGATACAGACAGTGACTGAGACTCACACAGAGACCCATACCGAGACCCATACCGAGACACAGCCACAGATGCAGACACCGACACAGACACAGACAGAAACACAGACAGAAACACAGACAGGGACATAGAAATACACAGCGACCCAGACAGAGACACAGACAGACACACAGACAGAGACAAAGGCACTGAAACAGTCAGAGACACAGACAGAGGAAGAGACAGAATCAGAGATAGAGACAGAAACACTGACAGAGACACAGATAGATGCACAGACAGAGACAGACTCACAGACAGAGGCACATACACTGACACAGACAGAGACACAGACAGAGACATAGACACAGGCAGAGACAAAAACAGAGAGACATACAGAGGCTGAGACGGACACACATACAGAGACACGGACAGAGATACAGAGACAAACACAAACACCGACACAGACAGAGAAAGAGACACAGACAGAAACACAGCCAGCGACACAGGCAGAAACACAGGCAAAGAGACAGGCACAAACACAGGCAGAGACACAGACAGAGACACAGACGGAGACTAAGACGGAGACACAGGCAGAAACACAACAGAGTCACAGACAGAAACACAACAGAGTCACAGACAGAAACACAACAGAGTCACAAACACAGACGGAGACTCAGACACAGACACAGGCAGAAACACAACAGAGTCACAGACAGAAACACAACAGAGTCACAGACAGAAACACAACAGAGTCACAAACACAGACAGAGACACAGACACATACACAGGCACAGACAGAGACACAGAAATAGACAGAGACACAGAAATAGACAGAGACACAGACAGAGACACAGACAGAGACACAGGCAGGGACACAGACAGAGACACAGACACAGGCACACACAGACACAGAGGGAGAAAATAACACAGGCAGAGACACAGACAGAAACGCAGATTAAGAGACACAGACAAAGACATAGACTCAAACAGAGACCCCCTACTGACACCCATACTGAGACACAGACACAGATACAGACACCGACACGATACAGACAGACACGGACAGAGACACAGACAGAGGCATAGGAATACACAGAGCCCCAGACAGAGACGCATACACAGACAGAGGAAGAGACAGAATCACTGATAGAGACACACACGCAGACAGAGACAGAGACTCAGACAGAGACAGGGACACAGACAGAGTCACATACGCAGACAGAGAGACAGTCAGCGACACAGACACAGGCAGAGACATAGTTAGAAACGCAGACAGATACAGAGACACAGACAGTGATACCCATACTGAGACACATGCACGGACAGAGACACAGATTCAGACACGGACACAGACACAGACAGCGACACAGACAGAGACACAGACAGAAACACAGACATATACAGAGACACAGACAGAGACACAGTCAGAGGCACAGCCACTGACACAGACAGAGACACGGACAGAGAAAGAAACAGAATCACAGACAGAGTCACAAACACAGACAGAGGGAGAGACACAGGCAGAGAGAGAGACATGGACAGAGATACAGCAACTGACATAGATAGGGACACAGGCAGAGACACAGACACAGGCAGAGAGCCAGTCAGCGACACAGACATAGACACAGACACAGACAGAGACAGAGACAGACACACGGGCACAGGCAGTGACACAGACAGAGACTCAGGGGCAGACAGAGACACAGTCACAGATATAGACAGAGACACAGGCATAGACAGAGAAACAGCCAGAAACACAGACAGAAACGCAGACAGATTCAGAGACACAGACAGAGATACAGACAGTGACTGAGACTCACACAGAGACCCATACCGAGACCCATACCGAGACACAGCCACAGATGCAGACACCGACACAGACACAGACAGAAACACAGACAGAAACACAGACAGGGATATAGAAATACACAGCGACCCAGACAGAGACACAGACAGACACACAGACAGAGACAAAGGCACTGAAACAGTCAGAGACACAGACAGAGGAAGAGACAGAATCAGAGATAGAGACAGAAACACTGACAGAGACACAGGTAGATGCACAGACAGAGACAGACTCACAGACAGAGGCACAGACACTGACACAGACAGAGACACAGACAGAGACATAGACACAGGCAGAGACAAAAACAGAGAGACATACAGAGGCTGAGACGGACACACATACAGAGACACGGACAGAGATACAGAGACAAACACAAACACCGACACAGACAGAGAAAGAGACACAGACAGAAACACAGACAGCGACACAGGCAGAAACACAGGCAGAGAGACAGGCACAAACACAGGCAGAGACACAGACAGAGACACAGACGGAGACTAAGACGGAGACACAGGCAGAAACACAACAGAGTCACAGACAGAAACACAACAGAGTCACAAACACAGACGGAGACTCAGACACAGACACAGGCAGAAACACAACAGAGTCACAGACAGAAACACAACAGAGTCACAGACAGAAACACAACAGAGTCACAAACACAGACAGGGACACAGACACATACACAGGCACAGACAGAGACACAGAAATAGACAGAGACACAGACAGAGACACAGGCAGGGACACAGACAGAGACACAGACACAGGCACACACAGACACAGAGGGAGAAAATAACACAGGCAGAGACACAGACAGAAACGCAGATTAAGAGACACAGACAGAGACACAGACAGAGACATAGACTCAAACAGAGACCCCCTACTGACACCCATACTGAGACACAGACACAGATACAGACACCGACACGATACAGACAGACACGGACAGAGACACAGACAGAGGCATAGAAATACACAGAGCCCCAGACAGAGACGCATACACAGACAGAGGAAGAGACAGAATCACTGATAGAGACACACACGCAGACAGAGACAGAGACTCAGACAGAGACAGGGACACAGACAGAGTCACATACGCAGACAGAGAGACAGTCAGCGACACAGACACAGGCAGAGACAGTTAGAAACGCAGACAGATACAGAGACACAGACAGTGATACCCATACTGAGACACATGCACGGACAGAGACACAGATTCAGACACGGACACAGACACAGACAGCGACACAGACAGAGACACAGACAGAAACACAGACATATACAGAGACACAGACAGAGACACAGTCAGAGGCACAGCCACTGACACAGACAGAGACACGGACAGAGAAAGAAACAGAATCACAGACAGAGTCACAAACACAGACAGAGGGAGAGACACAGGCAGAGAGAGAGACATGGACAGAGATACAGCAACTGACATAGATAGGGACACAGGCAGAGACACAGACACAGGCAGAGAGCCAGTCAGCGACACAGACATAGACGCAGACACAGACAGAGACAGAGACAGACACACGGGCACAGGCAGTGACACAGACAGAGACTCAGGGGCAGACAGAGACACAGTCACAGCTATAGACAGAGACACAGGCATAGACAGAGAAACAGCCAGAAACACAGACAGAAACGCAGACAGATTCAGAGACACAGACAGAGATACAGACAGTGACTGAGACTCACACAGAGACCCATACCGAGACCCATACCGAGACACAGCCACAGATGCAGACACCGACACAGACACAGACAGAAACACAGACAGAAACACAGACAGGGACACAGAAATACACAGCGACCCAGACAGAGACACAGACAGACACACAGACAGAGACAAAGGCACTGAAACAGTCAGAGACACAGACAGAGGAAGAGACAGAATCAGAGATAGAGACAGAAACACTGACAGAGACACAGATAGATGCGCAGACAGAGACAGACTCACAGACAGAGGCACAGACACTGACACAGACAGAGACACAGACAGAGACATAGACACAGGCAGAGACAAAAACAGAGAGACATACAGAGGCTGAGACGGACACACATACAGAGACACGGACAGAGATACAGAGACAAACACAAACACCGACACAGACAGAGAAAGAGACACAGACAGAAACACAGACAGCGACACAGGCAGAAACACAGGCAGAGAGACAGGCACAAACACAGGCAGAGACACAGACAGAGACACAGACGGAGACTAAGACGGAGACACAGGCAGAAACACAACAGAGTCACAGACAGAAACACAACAGAGTCACAAACACAGACGGAGACTCAGACACAGACACAGGCAGAAACACAACAGAGTCACAGACAGAAACACAACAGAGTCACAGACAGAAACACAACAGAGTCACAAACACAGACAGAGACACAGACACATACACAGGCACAGACAGAGACACAGAAATAGACAGAGACACAGACAGAGACACAGACAGAGACACAGGCAGGGACACAGACAGAGACACAGACAGAAACACAGACAGGGACATAGAAATACACAGCGACCCAGACAGAGACACAGACAGACACACAGACAGAGACAAAGGCACTGAAACAGTCAGAGACACAGACAGAGGAAGAGACAGAATCAGAGATAGAGACAGAAACACTGACAGAGACACAGATAGATGCACAGACAGAGACAGACTCACAGACAGAGGCACATACACTGACACAGACAGAGACACAGACAGAGACATAGACACAGGCAGAGACAAAAACAGAGAGACATACAGAGGCTGAGACGGACACACATACAGAGACACGGACAGAGATACAGAGACAAACACAAACACCGACACAGACAGAGAAAGAGACACAGACAGAAACACAGCCAGCGACACAGGCAGAAACACAGGCAAAGAGACAGGCACAAACACAGGCAGAGACACAGACAGAGACACAGACGGAGACTAAGACGGAGACACAGGCAGAAACACAACAGAGTCACAGACAGAAACACAACAGAGTCACAGACAGAAACACAACAGAGTCACAAACACAGACGGAGACTCAGACACAGACACAGGCAGAAACACAACAGAGTCACAGACAGAAACACAACAGAGTCACAGACAGAAACACAACAGAGTCACAAACACAGACAGAGACACAGACACATACACAGGCACAGACAGAGACACAGAAATAGACAGAGACACAGAAATAGACAGAGACACAGACAGAGACACAGACAGAGACACAGGCAGGGACACAGACAGAGACACAGACACAGGCACACACAGACACAGAGGGAGAAAATAACACAGGCAGAGACACAGACAGAAACGCAGATTAAGAGACACAGACAAAGACATAGACTCAAACAGAGACCCCCTACTGACACCCATACTGAGACACAGACACAGATACAGACACCGACACGATACAGACAGACACGGACAGAGACACAGACAGAGGCATAGGAATACACAGAGCCCCAGACAGAGACGCATACACAGACAGAGGAAGAGACAGAATCACTGATAGAGACACACACGCAGACAGAGACAGAGACTCAGACAGAGACAGGGACACAGACAGAGTCACATACGCAGACAGAGAGACAGTCAGCGACACAGACACAGGCAGAGACATAGTTAGAAACGCAGACAGATACAGAGACACAGACAGTGATACCCATACTGAGACACATGCACGGACAGAGACACAGATTCAGACACGGACACAGACACAGACAGCGACACAGACAGAGACACAGACAGAAACACAGACATATACAGAGACACAGACAGAGACACAGTCAGAGGCACAGCCACTGACACAGACAGAGACACGGACAGAGAAAGAAACAGAATCACAGACAGAGTCACAAACACAGACAGAGGGAGAGACACAGGCAGAGAGAGAGACATGGACAGAGATACAGCAACTGACATAGATAGGGACACAGGCAGAGACACAGACACAGGCAGAGAGCCAGTCAGCGACACAGACATAGACACAGACACAGACAGAGACAGAGACAGACACACGGGCACAGGCAGTGACACAGACAGAGACTCAGGGGCAGACAGAGACACAGTCACAGATATAGACAGAGACACAGGCATAGACAGAGAAACAGCCAGAAACACAGACAGAAACGCAGACAGATTCAGAGACACAGACAGAGATACAGACAGTGACTGAGACTCACACAGAGACCCATACCGAGACCCATACCGAGACACAGCCACAGATGCAGACACCGACACAGACACAGACAGAAACACAGACAGAAACACAGACAGGGATATAGAAATACACAGCGACCCAGACAGAGACACAGACAGACACACAGACAGAGACAAAGGCACTGAAACAGTCAGAGACACAGACAGAGGAAGAGACAGAATCAGAGATAGAGACAGAAACACTGACAGAGACACAGGTAGATGCACAGACAGAGACAGACTCACAGACAGAGGCACAGACACTGACACAGACAGAGACACAGACAGAGACATAGACACAGGCAGAGACAAAAACAGAGAGACATACAGAGGCTGAGACGGACACACATACAGAGACACGGACAGAGATACAGAGACAAACACAAACACCGACACAGACAGAGAAAGAGACACAGACAGAAACACAGACAGCGACACAGGCAGAAACACAGGCAGAGAGACAGGCACAAACACAGGCAGAGACACAGACAGAGACACAGACGGAGACTAAGACGGAGACACAGGCAGAAACACAACAGAGTCACAGACAGAAACACAACAGAGTCACAAACACAGACGGAGACTCAGACACAGACACAGGCAGAAACACAACAGAGTCACAGACAGAAACACAACAGAGTCACAGACAGAAACACAACAGAGTCACAAACACAGACAGGGACACAGACACATACACAGGCACAGACAGAGACACAGAAATAGACAGAGACACAGACAGAGACACAGGCAGGGACACAGACAGAGACACAGACACAGGCACACACAGACACAGAGGGAGAAAATAACACAGGCAGAGACACAGACAGAAACGCAGATTAAGAGACACAGACAGAGACACAGACAGAGACATAGACTCAAACAGAGACCCCCTACTGACACCCATACTGAGACACAGACACAGATACAGACACCGACACGATACAGACAGACACGGACAGAGACACAGACAGAGGCATAGAAATACACAGAGCCCCAGACAGAGACGCATACACAGACAGAGGAAGAGACAGAATCACTGATAGAGACACACACGCAGACAGAGACAGAGACTCAGACAGAGACAGGGACACAGACAGAGTCACATACGCAGACAGAGAGACAGTCAGCGACACAGACACAGGCAGAGACAGTTAGAAACGCAGACAGATACAGAGACACAGACAGTGATACCCATACTGAGACACATGCACGGACAGAGACACAGATTCAGACACGGACACAGACACAGACAGCGACACAGACAGAGACACAGACAGAAACACAGACATATACAGAGACACAGACAGAGACACAGTCAGAGGCACAGCCACTGACACAGACAGAGACACGGACAGAGAAAGAAACAGAATCACAGACAGAGTCACAAACACAGACAGAGGGAGAGACACAGGCAGAGAGAGAGACATGGACAGAGATACAGCAACTGACATAGATAGGGACACAGGCAGAGACACAGACACAGGCAGAGAGCCAGTCAGCGACACAGACATAGACGCAGACACAGACAGAGACAGAGACAGACACACGGGCACAGGCAGTGACACAGACAGAGACTCAGGGGCAGACAGAGACACAGTCACAGCTATAGACAGAGACACAGGCATAGACAGAGAAACAGCCAGAAACACAGACAGAAACGCAGACAGATTCAGAGACACAGACAGAGATACAGACAGTGACTGAGACTCACACAGAGACCCATACCGAGACCCATACCGAGACACAGCCACAGATGCAGACACCGACACAGACACAGACAGAAACACAGACAGAAACACAGACAGGGACACAGAAATACACAGCGACCCAGACAGAGACACAGACAGACACACAGACAGAGACAAAGGCACTGAAACAGTCAGAGACACAGACAGAGGAAGAGACAGAATCAGAGATAGAGACAGAAACACTGACAGAGACACAGATAGATGCGCAGACAGAGACAGACTCACAGACAGAGGCACAGACACTGACACAGACAGAGACACAGACAGAGACATAGACACAGGCAGAGACAAAAACAGAGAGACATACAGAGGCTGAGACGGACACACATACAGAGACACGGACAGAGATACAGAGACAAACACAAACACCGACACAGACAGAGAAAGAGACACAGACAGAAACACAGACAGCGACACAGGCAGAAACACAGGCAGAGAGACAGGCACAAACACAGGCAGAGACACAGACAGAGACACAGACGGAGACTAAGACGGAGACACAGGCAGAAACACAACAGAGTCACAGACAGAAACACAACAGAGTCACAAACACAGACGGAGACTCAGACACAGACACAGGCAGAAACACAACAGAGTCACAGACAGAAACACAACAGAGTCACAGACAGAAACACAACAGAGTCACAAACACAGACAGAGACACAGACACATACACAGGCACAGACAGAGACACAGAAATAGACAGAGACACAGACAGAGACACAGACAGAGACACAGGCAGGGACACAGACAGAGACACAGACACAGGCACACACAGACACAGAGGGAGAAAATAACACAGGCAGAGACACAGACAGAAACGCAGATTAAGAGACACAGACAGAGACACAGACAGAGACATAGACTCAAACAGAGACCCCCTACTGACACCCATACTGAGACACAGACACAGATACAGACACCGACACGATACAGACAGACACGGACAGAGACACAGACAGAGGCATAGAAATACACAGAGCCCCAGACAGAGACGCATACACAGACAGAGGAAGAGACAGAATCACTGATAGAGACACACACGCAGACAGAGACAGAGACTCAGACAGAGACAGGGACACAGACAGAGTCACATACGCAGACAGAGAGACAGTCAGCGACACAGACACAGGCAGAGACATAGTTAGAAACGCAGACAGATACAGAGACACAGACAGTGATACCCATACTGAGACACATGCACGGACAGAGACACAGATTCAGACACGGACACAGACACAGACAGCGACACAGACAGAGACACAGACAGAAACACAGACATATACAGAGACACAGACAGAGACACAGTCAGAGGCACAGCCACTGACACAGACAGAGACACGGACAGAGAAAGAAACAGAATCACAGACAGAGTCACAAACACAGACAGAGGGAGAGACACAGGCAGAGAGAGAGACATGGACAGAGATACAGCAACTGACATAGATAGGGACACAGGCAGAGACACAGACACAGGCAGAGAGCCAGTCAGCGACACAGACATAGACACAGACACAGACAGAGACAGAGACAGACACACGGGCACAGGCAGTGACACAGACAGAGACTCAGGGGCAGACAGGGACACAGTCACAGATATAGACAGAGACACAGGCATAGACAGAGAAACAGCCAGAAACACAGACAGAAACGCAGACAGATTCAGAGACACAGACAGAGATACAGACAGTGACTGAGACTCACACAGAGACCCATACCGAGACCCATACCGAGACACAGCCACAGATGCAGACACCGACACAGACACAGACAGAAACACAGACATAAACACAGACAGGGACATAGAAATACACAGCGACCCAGACAGAGACACAGACAGACACACAGACAGAGACAAAGGCACTGAAACAGTCAGAGACACAGACAGAGGAAGAGACAGAATCAGAGATAGAGACAGAAACACTGACAGAGACACAGATAGATGCACAGACAGAGACAGACTCACAGACAGAGGCACAGACACTGACACAGACAGAGACACAGACAGAGACATAGACACAGGCAGAGACAAAAACAGAGAGACATACAGAGGCTGATACGGACACACATACAGAGACACGGACAGAGATACAGAGACAAACACAAACACCGACACAGACAGAGAAAGAGACACAGACAGAAACACAGACAGCGACACAGGCAGAAACACAGGCAGAGAGACAGGCACAAACACAGGCAGAGACACAGACAGAGACACAGACGGAGACTAAGACGGAGACACAGGCAGAAACACAACAGAGTCACAGACAGAAACACAACAGAGTCACAGACAGAAACACAACAGAGTCACAAACACAGACGGAGACTCAGACACAGACACAGGCAGAAACACAACAGAGTCACAGACAGAAACACAACAGAGTCACAGACAGAAACACAACAGAGTCACAAACACAGACAGAGACACAGACACATACACAGGCACAGACAGAGACACCGAAATAGACAGAGACACAGACAGAGACACAGACAGATACACAGGCAGGGACACAGACAGAGACACAGACACAGGCACACACAGACACAGAGGGAGAAAATAACACAGGCAGAGACACAGACAGAAACGCAGATTAAGAGACACAGACAGAGATACAGACAGAGACATAGACTCAAACAGAGACCCCCTACTGACACCCATACTGAGACACAGACACAGATACAGACACCGACACGATACAGACAGACACGGACAGAGACACAGACAGAGGCATAGAAATACACAGAGCCCCAGACAGAGACGCATACACAGACAGAGGAAGAGACAGAATCACTGATAGAGACACACACGCAGACAGAGACAGAGACTCAGACAGAGACAGGGACACAGACAGAGTCACATACGCAGACAGAGAGACAGTCAGCGACACAGACACAGGCAGAGACATAGTTAGAAACGCAGACAGATACAGAGACACAGACAGTGATACCCATACTGAGACACATGCACGGACAGAGACACAGATTCAGACACGGACACAGACACAGACAGCGACACAGACAGAGACACAGACAGAAACACAGACATATACAGAGACACAGACAGAGACACAGTCAGAGGCACAGCCACTGACACAGACAGAGACACGGACAGAGAAAGAAACAGAATCACAGACAGAGTCACAAACACAGACAGAGGGAGAGACACAGGCAGAGAGAGAGACATGGACAGAGATACAGCAACTGACATAGATAGGGACACAGGCAGAGACACAGACACAGGCAGAGAGCCAGTCAGCGACACAGACATAGACACAGACACAGACAGAGACAGAGACAGACACACGGGCACAGGCAGTGACACAGACAGAGACTCAGGGGCAGACAGAGACACAGTCGCAGATATAGACAGAGACACAGGCATAGACAGAGAAACAGCCAGAAACACAGACAGAAACGCAGACAGATTCAGAGACACAGACAGAGATACAGACAGTGACTGAGACTCACACAGAGACCCATACCGAGACCCATACCGAGACACAGCCACAGATGCAGACACCGACACAGACACAGACAGAAACACAGACAGAAACACAGACAGGGACATAGAAATACACAGCGACCCAGACAGAGACACAGACAGACACACAGACAGAGACAAAGGCACTGAAACAGTCAGAGACACAGACAGAGGAAGAGACAGAATCAGAGATAGAGACAGAAACACTGACAGAGACACAGATAGATGCGCAGACAGAGACAGACTCACAGACAGAGGCACAGACACTGACACAGACAGAGACACAGACAGAGACATAGACACAGGCAGAGACAAAAACAGAGAGACATACAGAGGCTGAGACGGACACACATACAGAGACACGGACAGAGATACAGAGACAAACACAAACACCGACACAGACAGAAAAAGAGACACAGACAGAAACACAGACAGCGACACAGGCAGAGACACAGGCAGAGCGACAGGCACAAACACAGGCAGAGACACAGACAGAGACACAGACGGAGACTAAGACGGAGACACAGGCAGAAACACAACAGAGTCACAGACAGAAACACAACAGAGTCACAGACAGAAACACAACAGAGTCACAAACACAGACGGAGACTCAGACACAGACACAGGCAGAAACACAACAGAGTCACAGACAGAAACACAACAGAGTCACAGACAGAAACACAACAGAGTCACAAACACAGACAGAGACACAGACACATACACAGGCACAGACAGAGACACAGAAATAGACAGAGACACAGACAGAGACACAGACAGAGACACAGGCAGGGACACAGACAGAGACACAGACACAGGCACACACAGACACAGAGGGAGAAAATAACACAGGCAGAGACACAGACAGAAACGCAGATTAAGAGACACAGACAGAGACACAGACAGAGACATAGACTCAAACAGAGACCCCCTACTGACACCCATACTGAGACACAGACACAGATACAGACACCGACACGATACAGACAGACACGGACAGAGACACAGACAGACACACAGACAGAGACACATTCACTGAAACAGTCAGAGACACAGACAGAGGAAGAGACAGAATCAGAGATAGAGACAGAAACACTGACAGAGACACAGATAGAGACACAGACAGAGACACAGACAGAGACAGACTCACAGACAGAGGCACAGACACTGACACAGACAGTGACACAGGCAAAGACACAGACACATACAGAGAGACAGTCGGCGACACAGACATATACAATGACACAGGCACAGGCAGAGTCTCAGGCCCAGACAGAGACACAGACACATATATAGACAGAGACACAGACCGAGACACAGACAGAGACAGAGAAACAGAAAGAAACACAGATAGAATCACAGACAGGGACACAGACAGAGACACAGACAGAAAGACAGTCGGCGACACAGACATAGACATAGACAGTGGCACAGGCACAGACAGAGACACAGACAGAGACTCAGGCCCATATAGAGCCACAGACGCAGATATAGACAGAGACACAGACAGAGATAGAGAAACAGAAAGAAACACAGACAGAATCATAGACAGACACAGAGTCACACAGAGGCAGAGGCACAGACACAGACAGAGACACAGGCAGAGACACACACGGAGACACAGACACCGACAGAGACACATACAGAGACACAAACAGAGACAGAGACACAAACACAGACAGAAACAAATACAGAGTCACAGTCCAAGATAGAAACACAGACAGCCTCACAGAAACACACAGAGACACAGACAGATACACAGGCTCAGACAGGGACACAGGCATAGATAGAGACACACACAGAGACACAGGCAGAAAAACAGACAGAGACACAGACAGAGACACAGACAGAGACGCAGACACAGACAGACTCAGACAGAGAGAGAAAAAGACACAGGCAAAGACATAGACAGAAACGCAGACAGATTCAGAGACACAGACAGAGACACAGGCAGAGATAAAAACCCACACAGAGACCCATACTGAGACCCATACATAGACAGAGACACAGATACAGACACCGACACAGACACAGACAGAGACACAGAAAGAATCATATACATACACAGAGTCCCAGGCAGAGACACAGACAGAGATACAGACAGAGACACGTACACTTACACAGACAGGGACACAGACAGAGACACAGAAACAGACAGAGAGACAGTAAGCGACACAGACATAGACACAGCTAGATACACAGGCACAGCCAGAGACAGAAACCCAGGCACAGACAGAGACCCAGACATAGATATAGACAGAGACACAGGCAGAGACACAGACAGAGACGCAGACACAGACAGACTCAGACAGAGATAGAGAAAAAGACACAGGCAAAAACATAGACAGAAACGCAGACAGATTCAGAGACACAGACAGAGACACAGGCAGAGATAAAAACCCACACAGAGACCCATACTGAGACCCATACATAGACAGAGACACAGATACAGACACCGACACAGACAGAGACATAGAAAGAATCATATACATACACAGAGACCCAGGCAGAGACACAGACAGAGATACAGACAGAGACACAGACAGAGACACGTACACTTACACAGACAGGGACACAGACAGAGACACAGACAGAGAGACAGTAAGCGACACAGACATAGACACAGATAGATGCACAGGCACAGCCAGAGACAGAGACAGAGACACAGGCACAGACAGAGACCCAGACATAGATATAGACAAAGACACAGGCAGAGACACAGCAGAGACAGAGAAAAAGACAGAAACACAGACAGGATCACAGACAGAGAGACAGACAGAGGGAGTCACACAGATACATGCAGAGACACAGACAGAAACAGTGACACAGACAGATGCATAGACAGAGACACAGATAGAGACACAGATACAGACACAGACACGGGCACAGGTACAGACCGAGACACAGACACAGACACAGAGAGCGAGACACAGACACAGACACAGGGACAGACAGAACACAGACACAGACCAAGACACAGACTGAGGCACAAACAGAGACACAGACAGAGAAAGAGACAGAATCACAGACAGCGACACAAACACATACAGAGACAGAGACACAGACAGAGACACGGAAAGAGGCACAGACAGAGACAGAGACATAGACACAGGCACAGGCAGAAACACAGACAGAGGCACAGACAGAAACACAGACAGAGACACAGGCACAGGCACAGGCAGAATAGCGAAACATGTTAAGCAATGGGTTAAGTGTTAAGTAATGCATGAAGAGACATTGCAATTAGTTGTCTCATTTATGTTAAGTATCCAATGATTGACACTGATATGTAAAGGGGCTTCAGGTGGCCCTTGTGTCAGGTGGTGTGTTGTTGGAGTTTTGTGCAGAGGTTGTGGAAGTGAAATAAATGGTGTTTTAGTGAAAAGGAACAGAAATTCTGACTCTTCATACAACGGTAATTAAAACGTACAGCAACGGTAGCAGAGGACGGTAGCTGTGCAAATGTGAAGGTTTGAAAGATACAACTTTTCCTGATCAAACCAAGGAGTGAGTGAGAAGGAAAAAAAAAACATGGCTGAACCCAGGATAAAGATGGCTGGATATGACTATCCCCCCTTATTTTCTGAAAGGAAACTTACGACCAATGGAGAAGTGCAGTAATTATGTGGACTAAGGTAGACAAAACAAGGTATGGCATTGGCTCTTTCTCTATCTTAGGACAGTAAAATCCGAAGCTTTCTGTGCTGGAATTGGAAGAGTTAGACTCAGAAAAATGTCTGGAGACTCTATTACAGTATATGGATAAGATTTACAAGAACAATGACTTGTTAAGTGCGTATGAAGCACGGTCGGATTTTGATAAGTTCGGGAAAATAGAGGAATTATCCATAGAAGACAATATTATGGAATTTGGAAGACTACATAAAAGGCTGAAGAAACTCAACCTGGAATTTCCACAGTCTGCGTTGGCCTTTAAATTACTTGACTGTGCTCGAGTGAGCAACATGGATAGGCTCCTGGTTTTGACAGGAGTTCAGTTGACGGGTGAGGTTACTTTATTCGATCAGATGACAAAAGCTTTAAAGAAGTTACTGCGGAAACATTCGATTCCGATGGCTCTGATGACTGAAATAGGTCGGTCTGCTATTAAGCAGTATATGGAAGATACACTACTTACAGGATAGCGAAACTGTACGGCTACGAACAAGGCCCAAGAGTATAGAAGGCGATCGAGACAAGGAAACTATGAAGACAGAACCCCAGTTAGAACCTACAATAGGAAGATGAATCCCAGAAATACACGGGGCATGATAAATCGATGTTTTCGATGTGACTCTCAATACCATTATCTCTTCAACTGTCCAAAACGTTATGATAGAGTGTTTGAAGCGAAACATGACACGGAAGAGTCAGAAGAGGAAAAAGATAGTGTTCAGAGAGAAGACATTGTCCTATTAACAAGCAGTTTTACGCCGGTAATGAGGGTGTTGGTTGTAGAATCCTTCAATTGTGCTGTATTGGACAGTGGCTGCACATCTACTGTCTGTGGAATTGATTGGTTAAAATGTTACCTGGACTTCTTGAATGCTAAAAGTCGTAACAATGTTAAGAAATTTGAAAATTCCACAAGCTTCAGGTTTGGGGATGATAATACTCTGAAGTCGCTGAAAAGAGTGGTGCTCCCTTGCAATATTGCCGGAGTGAATCATTTCATCAGCACGGATGAATGTTGTATCAAGTGAGATACCTTTGCTTCTGAGCAAACTGTCGATGAAGAAAGCACACATGAAACTGGATAAGGCAACAGTTTTGGGAAAGACAGTGGACTTACAATTTACACATTCGGGCACTATTGTATTCCATTGCTGACAAATAATATTTCAAGTAGAGTGGTTAAGGATGTGTTAATGGCAGTTGAAAATGTGACTTTCGCTGATAAAAAGTTTGTTGTATTAAAACTGCAAAGGCAATTTGCACATCCGTCTCCTTGGAGGCTGAAAGTTTTATTAACGGATGCAGGGGTATGGGATGGAGACTATACTAAACTGATAGAACATGTTAATGATTGCTGTGAAGTTTGTAGGAAGTACAGAAGGACACCAGCACGACCGATAGTAACCCTACCTTTCGCCAGAGATTTTAACGACATTGTGGCTGTGGACCTTAAGATCTGGGATAAGGCCATTTTTCCGAAAGGACAACTAGCAAACGTTGGTACAAAGGTGACATACTTGCCTGAAGGGTCCAGTCAATGGAATGATGCAACAGTTATTAGAGCAGGGAAGACCACTGGAAAGTATAAACATTGGTTGAATGTATAGCATTCAGGGGAGGGAGTTAAGACAATGGATTGGGAACATGAAGTTCAAAAATGGATGTCACAAAAACGCAGTGCCAGTTCAGATAGTACATCGGTTAGTGAACAGGTCCGGAGGAAAAGGTCGAGAATTTTGAAAGGACATCCCATAGCAGATAGGAAAGATCAAGCAGTAACATTTAGGACACGTTACCAGGCGGGACAGGAGTCGTAGTTTATCAAGGTCTCGGAACATGAGTAAGACTACGAATACTAATAGCAGTAGAAGCCCACATGCACGTGAGATTTTGGTGGCTTCCAATCAATTATATGAAAAGTTAAACAGCAAGAACTGCATAGTTGGAGTGAATTTGGGGTATACACGGAAGTACCGGATAGGGGACAAAGAGCTCTGTCCCACAGATGGATTTTAACAGAAATGTTTCTTCCGGATGGAACTTACAAGGCAAAGGCCAAGCTTGTGGCAAGGGGATTTGGAGAAAGCTGAGAAGATCAGGATGTAAGGGTAGATTCACCTAAAGCAGGAAAGGTTAATTTTAAAGATCTTCTTTTAGCCACAAAGGCATGGGAATGCAAATCTATAGATATGAAAGCTGCCTTCTTGCAAGGGCATCTTCTCCAGAGAGACATTTTTCTCCGTCCTCCAAAAGAAGCAGCTAACACAGAAGGGGTATTCTGGAAGTTGAACACATGTGTATGTGGTTTAAATGTTGCATCTGGAGTCTGGTATTTTTCGGTTAAGGTCAGTTTTGTTAAAGTTAGGCTGGTACCAGTTGAAAGTAGATCCGGTAATGTTTTACTGGCACTATAAAGGAAACCTGTCTGGCATCTTTATGAAGCATGTCAAATAATTTTTGTGGGGTGGGACTAGTGATTTTGAAACTTTTGTAACCTCTGGTTTGAGGAAAGAATTCAGGGTCGGAAGTCAGGCTTCCGGTGCATTTAAATATATTGGACTGGAAATCGGACAGACTAAGTTAGGGGCAAATTTACGGCAGCAATCTTATTTGGAAAGCATCAGCCCAAAAGCAATTAGTCGTGACCGGGTTTCACAAAAAGATGCAAGGTTTCAAAGATGGAAAAGAGTAACTGCAAAGTTTAATTGGGCTACTGAATTGGTTAGATAGACAGACTAGACCGGACGTGAGTTTTGATGTCTTAGAGTTGAGTACAAAAATGAATGATCCCAAAGTGGAAGACATAATAAGAGCAAATAAAGCGTTTGGCCAAACTAAAAATGCAGGAGTGTGTTTTGGGGTTCCCGATTTTAGGTGACCTTAAGCACTTGAAACTCATAGTTTATAGTGATGCGTCCTATGCAAATCAAGCACAGGAGGTTTTATAATTTTCCTATTTGGGAACAATGGTAAATGTTGTCTTCTTGTGTGGGAAAAAAAGAAAATAAGGAAAGTGGTCGAAGTACTTTGGTTGCTGAGACGTTAAGCTTTGTAGGTGCGGTGGATATGGCCTTTTATATATCTCAGATATTGACAGAAATGTAACTTTTGGATATTATTAATGAAGGGCGCCTTTTTCTGTGATTTTTTCTTCTTCCAAAAAAAAAGAATTTGAAAAGAAAGGTGGGGGGGGGGAGGGATTTGCGTATGTGTTTTTGAGTTTATTTAAATTTTGTTTTCACCTAATCATTATTTTCTCGAAGGAAGGGGAGACTGTTAAGTAATGGGTTAAGTGTTAAGAAATGCATTAAGAGACATTGCAATTAGTTGTCTCATTTATGTTAAGTATCTAATGATTGACACTGATATGGAAAGGGATTTCAGGTGGCCCTTGTGTCAGGTGGTGTGTTGTTGGAGTTTGCAGAGGCTGTGGAAGTGAAATAAATGGTGTTTGGTGAAAAGGAACAGGACTTCTGACTCGTCATACAACGGTAACTAAATCGTATAACATATACAGCCTCAGAACAAAGAACAAAGAAACGTACAGCACGGGAACAGGCTCTTCGGCCCTCCTAGCCCGTGCCGACCATGCTGCCCGACTAAACTACAATCTTCTACACTTCCTGGGTACGTATCCATCTATTCCCATCCTATTCATGTAAATAGGAAATACATCCCTGGTCTTGTATTCCAGCCCCCTTGACATTAATGTTAATATTGCATTTGGCGTCTGAACTGATCCCTGAACCTGCACATTAACCTTAAGAGAATCGTAAACAAGGACTTCCAAGACCCTTTGTGCTTCTGATTTCCTAAGCATTTCCCCATTTAGAAAATAGTCTATGTCTACATTCCTCCTTCCAAAGTGCATAAGCTCACACTTTTCCACATTGTATTTAATCTGCCACTTTATTTCCCACTTTCATAGCCTGTCCAAGTCCTTCTGCAGCCCGCTTACTTCCTCAATATTACCTGCCCTCTACAGATCTTTGTTTTATCTGCAAAGTTAGCAAGAGTGCCTTCAGTTCCTTCTTCCAGATCATTAATGTATATTGTGACATGTTGTGGTCCCAGTTCATACCCCTGAGGCACACCGCTAGTCACCGGCTACTATCCTGAAAAAGACCCCTTTATCCGCACTCTCTGCCTTCTACCAGTCAGGCAATCCTCTATCCATTCCAGGATCTTACCCTTAATACCTTGGGCTCACAATTTATTTAACAGTCTCCTACGTGGCATATTGTCAAAGGCCTTCTGGAAATCGAAATAAATCATATCCACTGCTTCTCCTTTATCTAACATCCTTGTTAACTCCTCAAAGAACTCTAACAGATTTGTCAGACAGGACCTCTCTTTGACAAAGCCGAGCTTACTCAGTCCTATTTTACCATGCTCTTCCAAGTACTCCGTGATCTCATCCTTAATAATGGACTCTAAAATCTTACCAATGACCGAGGTCAGGCTAACCGGCCTATAATTTCCCGTCTTCTGCCTCGCTCCCTTCTTAAACAGCGGTGCTACATTCGCCACTTTCCAGTCCTCTGGGACCCTTCCTGCCTCCAGTGATTCCTGAAAGATCATCACTAATGCCTCCACAATCTCCTCAGCTATCTCGTTTAGGACCCTGGGGTGTAGTCCAACTGGTCCGGGTGATTTAGCCACCTTCAGATCTTTCAGTTTGCCCAGAACCTTCTCCTTAGTAATGGTCACTGCAGTCACCTCTGTCCCCTGGTTCTCCTGGATCTCCGGCATCCCACTGGCGTCTTCCACCGCGAAGACTGATGCAAAATAACTATTCGGTTCATCTGCCATTTCTTTGTTTCCTGTTATTAACTCTCCAGCCACGTTTTTCAGTGGTCCAATGTCAATTTTTGCCTCTCTCTGACCTTTTATATGTTGAAAGAAACTCTTCCTTTTATATTACTAGCTACCTTGCACTCATATGTCATCTTCTCCCCCCTTATTGCTTTTTTAGTTGTCCTCTCGTCACTTCTAAATGATTCCCAATCCTCTGGCTTCTCAGTAATACTCGCCACTTTGTCTGCTTTCTCTTTAGCTTTTATGCTGTCCTTGACATCCCTCGTCAGCCATGGATGCCTTTTCCTCCCCTTAGCATGTTTCCTCCTCCTTGGGATGCATTTCCCTTGTGACTCCCCAATAACCACCCAAAACTTCTGCCATTGCTTTTCCAATGTCTTCCCTGCTAGGCTCCTTCTCCAATCAACTCTGGGCAGCTCCTCCCTCATGTCTTTGTACTTACCCCTATTTAATTGTAGTACCGTTAAATCTGATTGCAGCTTCTCGCTCTCAAACTGCAGGGTAAATTCTATCATATTGTGGTCTCTGCTGCCTAAGGGTTCCTTCACCTTAAGTTCCCGAGTCAAGTCTGCCTCATTACACATCACCAAATCCAGAATTGCCTGTTCCCTAGTGGGCTCTACAACACGCTGCTCCAAAAAACCATCTCTTAAACATTGCACAATTTCCTTTTCTTGGGGTCCACTACCAACCTGATTTTCCCAGTTCACCTGCATATTAAAGTCCCCCATGATCATTGTAATATTGCCTTTTTTACACGCCTTTTCTATCTCCTGATTTATTTTCTTCCTCACATCCTGACTACTGCTAGGGGGCCTGTACATAACCCCCATCAGGGTCTTTTTACCTTTGCGATTCCTCAACTCTTTTGCAACTTCAATTGCATGCGGGTAAAGTGGATCTGGGACCTGTGCTGAGGGCTCTCTTTCAAGCATCCACGGTATCCGTGTGCTGTGGAAGCCATTCCCAAGGTGCCTGCTTATTGAGAAGTTCGGATAGGGGCGCTGCATTTGTAGCGAATCCATCGATATGGTTTCGGCAATAGCCAACCAGTCCTAAAAATGACCGGAGGGCTGTTACGTTATGGGGAAGGGACAATTTGACGATCGAATCAATTTTCCTTTGCTCGATCTCGCGTTTACCATGTGTGATTACTTTACCCAAGTCAACCACTTTTTCTTGCAAAATCTGGGCCTTCTTGGGGTTGACTTTACATCCAATCTGTTTTAGGAGTACTATGAGTTCGGCGAGAAGAGAAATGTGCTCTCCTTTTGTGTCTGTCATCTACATACTGGACCAGACAATCGGGGCGGGAAAATGTTGCTAGTCCATTTGCCAGCTGTCGGTGGAAAATGGAGGGGGAGTTGTGGACTCCTTGTGGAAGGCACGTCCACGTATACTTTTGTCCCTGGAATGTAAAGGCGAATTTCTATTGGCCCGCTTTATCCAATGGAATGGACCAAAAGCCGTTGCTAATGTCCAAAACCGAAAAAGGTTTTGACTGGAGTCCCTGTTTGAGCATGGTCTCGGGACGCGTGGCAACCGTGGGGGCTGCTACTGCGGTTACTTTGTTCAGTTCCGGTAATCAATGGTCAGTCGCCATGATTCATCCGGTTTCCTGATGGGCCAAATCGGTGCGTTATTTGTGGAGGCTACTGATTGGAGTACGCCTTGATGAAGCAAACTCTCTATTACCTTTGAGATTTCTCCCTCTGCCTCTTGGGGAAAACCATATCGCTTTTGGGGTCGGGCTTGGGACCTGTAATGTTCACTAAGTCAGCTATCTTGCCACAGTCGTGCTTGTGCTGTGCAAATGCTGCTTTGTGTTGCTGCAGGACTCCCCTAACCTGTTTGTCCTGACTAATGGCTCGAGGGTCGAACCAGAAGTCTCCTACTGAGCTAATCCTGTTTTCATAGCGTCCAACGGTGAGCGTGGCGGGGGCTCGTGCTGCCTTTGGCATTCTGCATACACATTTATTAACTGGAACAAAAGAGAGGTTGTGGGAGCCAATAAAATCGATTCCTAGGATGTTTCAACTGTCTGGGGTAGATCGACCAAAACTACGGGGTGTTTAGTTGTAATGTTCCCTATTTGTATCGCTAAAGGGGCTGTGATGTGTCCGTGTTGTAAGTGACCTGTAAAGCCGCTGAGTGTGATGGTGTCTGTTGTGGGCCACGTGTCTGGCTGAAACACCGTGGAGGAATTGAGCGGGACCCTCCTGTGTCCCAAATAAATTCTACGGGGTGTCCCCGGACTTTGCTTCTACGACCGGTCTACCGGACTTGTCCCAAAGGGTGTCGCAGACCCAAGTTGGGGAGCCCGAACACCGTCAGTCGGTGCCGTTCAGGTCTATGTTCTCTGAACGGGCGCTAACGCTATAGATTGGCTTTGCCCTATTCCTATTTAGGGTGCCTTGCTGTTTGTTTCTCTGCTGCTTTTGGGACGCGTTGCTCTCTCGTGCAAAGTGTCCTAATTGGGCGTTGCGTGTCCTGGTAGGCCTTATCGTATTGGGTCTGAAAACTACTCAAATGGGCGAGACAAGACTGGTGTGCAAACTTGGCATCACCCACCTCTCTGTCCCTCGCTGCTAACTGTTCTCTGCAATCTTTATTCTCTTTCTCAAACTCGCTCACATCTCCCTCACTATTTCTGACTCTCTTCTCAATCTCTCTCCGGAGCGTCCTAACGACCTCCGCTGTGCCTCGTAATTGTGCCAAGCAGGACACGATTGCCATCGGCTTGCGAGCTTTCCCCAAGCTCTTCTTGTGGATCTCTGTCAGGTTCTCCCACCAAGTATGTCCTATACTCCCGGGACCTGTTTCGTCATTCACGCAGGCTTCGATCCAAGGGGCCATCCTTTCCCTTTCAGGTACTTTCTGATTTCCTCTTCCCATACGGGACACTGTCCTACTCTACTGGTCGCTGCGACCTCGAATTCCTGGGGGTTCATAATGCGTTCCATTGCCTTCATTGCCATTTTCTCTATCTGGGTTCTGTACTGAATTTGGAAGAGGGGGTGAAAGAGTAGTGATGTAAACACGGGTACGGCTTCCGCTATTTTCCGGCCGACAAAATTCCCGACAGTTGTCCGCAACAAAATGTCTCAGGTTTATCTTAAATCCTTGTTAGTACGCACGCATTAACTCACTTCCGAATCTCGGAGGTTTGGTCAGTATTGTTCTCACACTTGTGGCTTTGCTGTTTCCAATTGGATTCTAATTCAAATTTGGGTTCTCTCGGAGTGAGTCGGCCACTTCTAAGTCGAGTCCCACCGGAGTCGCAAATAAATGTTGCTAATTGTGTTTCTCTTTATTTGGCTCAGAAGATGGCGGCCAATATGGTCGCCACTCTTAATTCTAATTACGTTTCGCGCTAGAGTCTCCAGGTATCTCTCGATACCGCCGCAAGTTTCAAAACCGAATACTGATCAAAGACTCGATACACCAGTTAGTAAGTTCAAACTCAATGCTCATTTATTTACACACAGTCAAATATACTCATGCACAAAACTCGACAGTCTAGACTATCACTACTGCTAAAGCCTATACTTAGCTTCAGGCGCCCACTCAGTCAGAGGAACAATGGCCGTTGTTCGGTTCTGCATCTGCTGGGGTTGAACTTAAATGGAATAACAGCTAGGAGCATCTGTCTGGTAGCGTGCATCGACCTTGGACTTACTTGTTCTGGTGCAGCTGTTGGGCAGGTCTCTCCTCAGTGAGAGCCGGAGCCAAGAGAATGATTCTCTCTTGGGGGATCCCTCTCATACCCAAAGGGGCTTCGAGCGCGTTTAGGCGGGCCATGAACTTGGCCCCAATTAATTGGGCCGTTTCTCAATCGTTCCGATTGATTTCTTCCAATAAAGGGGTGGGTGCCCTAGGTGGCCGTTGGCCTGCGTTATTCTCCTCTCCTCTGGCGCCGGGGTGTTTGCCTTGGTATTGTTCACTTAAATGTTACTCTTTTGTCCCCAGGGGTGGCTCATTAGTATTGTGATGGTTTTGCAGTTTCGGTCTTGACAGGGAGCTGCGGCCCCAATCAACAGACAAACCCTGCACCTGCTTTCTTTCTCAGTATTGTCCATTTTCCCTGCATTCTTTGCAGTGTCCATTGTGTAATCGGGACGTGGCCATCCCAGATGGCTACAACCTGCATTTTGAAGTTCCACATGATCGTTGTAATATTGCCTTTTTTACATGCCTTTTCTATCTCTTGATTTATGTTCTACCCCACATACTGACTACTGCTAGGGGGCCACTACATAACTCCCATCAGTGTCTTTTTACCTTTGCGATTCCTCAACTCTACCCACAGAGATTCTATGCCTTCTGATCCTATATCGCTCCTTGCTATCGATTTAACTTCATTCCTTACTAACAATGCGACCCGCCCCCTTTGCCATCTGCCTATCCTTTCGATAGGACAAATATCCTTGTCTGTTCAGATCCCATGTTCAGATCCCAGCCCTGATCCCCTTGCAGCCACGTCTCTGTGATGCCCACAACATCGTACCGGCCAATTTCAATGTGCGCAACAAGCTCATTTACCATGTTCCGTATACTGTGCGCATTTAGGTACAACACCCTCAGTCCTGCTTTGACCACCTCCCTTCTCACACTTGTCACCTTTTTGCTCTGCCTGATGGTGATGTTGTTCTATTATTTTTGTTCTCCATTTCCCCTTCAGATATGACACCTTGTAACCTAACACTCTGTTTCTCACCCCCTGCCATACTCGTTTAAATCCTCTAGTTTTAGCATCAACTACTTCCTGTGGTAATGAATTCCACAGGCTCGCCACTCTTTGTGTGCAGAAATGTATCCTTATCTCTGTCTGAAATGGTTTACCCTGAATCCTCAGACTGTGACCCCTGGTTCTGGACACACCCATCATTAGTAACATCTTCCCTGCACCTACCCTGTACTGTTCTGTTAGATTTTTATAAGTCTCTATGAGATCCTCCCTCATTCTTCTGAATTCCGGCGAGAACAATCCCAACCTGGTCAATATCTCCTCATATGACAGTCCCACCATCCCTGGAATCAGCCTGGTAAACCTTCGCTGCACTCCCTCGAGACCAAGAACATCCTTCCTCAGAGAAGGACACCAAAAACTTCACACAATACTCCAAGTGTGGCGTCACCAAGGCCCTGTACAATTGCAGCAACACATCCCTGCTTCTGTACTAACCCTTACCCCATCCCTAACCCTAAATATGTTGCTGCTTTTCAATTGCTGCATTTATTTATTTGGTGACTCTGTCCAAGTTCAGGGAGTAGGTCAACAAAGCGATGAAATATCTATCCCGTCACATCAATTATTCAATTCACAAAGAAACATAACAGTAGCCCATTGGCGGACTCCATGGTTCCTGGACTGCAACACTCATCCTCAAACCCATCAGGGAGTTCCTCCTTGTGATCCGCAGCCGCCTCAGGGAATCTTGGCGCACTGCGATTGTGAATGGAAATCCACCTCTGCCAATCAAACATCCGGCCTGGGTTCTCTGAGCCCCTGATTCTCCGGCCTGCTGAGTGGCTCCGCCATGTCGCGTGGTGCCGGCGACGCTTGCGCGGACCCGCGGCCGGAAGTGCAGGGCCCCGCAGCGGCAGCAGGAATTGCGTGGAACACTCCGGGGCCCTGCTAGCCCCCTTAAAGTCGGAGAATCATTCCGGACTTTTTGGGGAAAAGTGCTGAGTGATTCGCCCCCAGTTTCTGGTGGGCATCTCTCTGAGGCAGTCTGTCGACCAATGCAAAGTGCTGAACTGTGGAATTACGAATTTGTGTGTTGTCACGTGCACCGTGGGACAGTGAAAAGTATTGTTCTGTGTCCCGTTCAGACACATCATTCCACACATATAAAAATACATTAGACTTACAGAAATCCACAATGAAAATACATCGGCACAGGCATCGGGTGAAGCATACAAGCCGGGAGTCTCCCTATTGGGGACTAAGACCTCACAACGGCGGGAAAACTGGCGCCAACCAGTCAGGCGTCTACAGACCACGGAGGGGTTGGCGCCCCTCCAGCTGGTGACAAAGGGCCGGCATGATTCCGTGCATGCGCAGATTGGCTGGCGTATTTTGGCGCATGCGCGGGAGGTTCTCTTCTCCTAGCCGGCCATGGCGCAGCACTACAGAAAGGAGTGCCCCCACAGAACAAGCCCGCCCACAGATTGGTGGGCCCCGATCGCAGGCCAGGCCACCGTGGGTCGGATCCCCCCCCCCCCCCCCCACTCCGGCGAGGACCACCCATGCATACTCACCTGCCAGGTCCTGCCGCTGCGTGCGTTGAGTGATTCACGCCGGCGGGACTGGACATAAATAGACGGCCGCTCGGCCCACCGGATTCCGGAGAATCGCCGGAGGGGGGCGGGGGGGGGGGGGGGGCTGCCAATGGCGCCCGATTGGCGTGGTGGGAATCCCGTCCCCGCCCGAAATACATCATGGGAGAATACGCAAGCTGGCTCCGGGGCGGCGGCGTGGGATTCGCGGCAACGCCCCCCCCCCCCGGGGATACTCTGACTCGGCTTGAGATCGGAATATCCCGCCCACGGAGTGCAGAACGACTCAGTGTGCAGATTTGTGAAGAGATCAGATCTGTCCATAGAGTCATGTATTATATCTCACCTTCTCTCCTTTAATACATGTTAATTATTCTGTTCAAAGCTGATTCTTGAGAATCTGTTCAGTAACTTCCATCCATGTGCTGAAACAGAAAGAAACATTTTGCATCTATTAAGATGGTTTGCACCCTAGCATCTGACGTGCCAATAACAACATCAGCTGGGATGGTAACACAAGTATGGAGAATGGAATAAAAAGCTGAAGGTTCCGTGCAAGTACCCTCACTATTTATGGACCATTGTGCTCCACAATTAAACTCACCACAAAGCTTTTAATATTTTTTAATACCTTTTCAAATTGTGGGGGGAAAAAAACTGAAGTGACGTCTCAGTAAAGCTGTGACCTGATTGGCTGGTAGGAAATCTGTTAAATTTAAAAATGAATATCATTGGAAAACTAATTAAATCTGCCGGTAGAGGAGTAACTAAACCTGAGGGCAGAGATTAGGATTTAGCATCTAAAATGTGCAGTAATAATCTAGCACCAGGGCCGTATAGTTAATTGTAACTTGATCTAACAATAATTTAAGTATTTATTTTAAATTAATTAACTAGTGCTTAAATGTCAATCAGTGGGGTGCAGTGCTGTAACTGTGAAGTGTGGGAGATCTGTGATGCTAAAAAGCAGGACCTCTGTGGTTGTAATCTCAGGATTGCCCCCTGTGCCACGTGCCAGTGAGGCTAGAAAGAGGAGGATAGTGCAACTAAACACGTGGCTAAACTGGTGGTGTAGGAGGGGGTGTTTCAGGTTTCTGGACCATTGGGATCTCTTCCGGGGCATATCTGTACAAGAAGGACGGGTTGCATTAAATGGAGAGGCACCAATATTAAGACAGTCGTGAGAAAGGATATTAGCTCTGACAATGTGGAATCTGTATGGGTAGAGCTGAGAAATACCAAGGGACAAAACACATTAGTGGGTGTCATATATAGACCCCCAAACTGCAGTGGTGAGGTTGGGAATGGCATTAAACACAAAATTAGAGATGTATGTAATAAGGGAATATTGGTGATCATGGGTGATTTTAATCTGCATACAGATTGGGCAAATCAAATTAGCCACAATGCCGTAGAGGAGGAATTCCTGGAGTGTATACGGGATGGTTTTGTTGACCAATATGTAGAGGAACCAACTAGAGAGTAGGCCATCTTAAACTAGGTACTGTGTAATGAGAAGGGGATCATTGCCAATCTGGCTGTACGAGATCCCTTGGGGATGAGCGACCATAAATTAATAGAATTTTGTATCAAAATGGAGAGTGAAGTAGTTGATTCGGAGACTAGGTGCTGAATCTTAATAAAGGGAACAATAAAGATATGAGGCGTGAGTTGGCCTTGATAGATTGGGGAGAGTTACTGAAAGGGATGACAGTAGATAGACAATGACAAACATTCAAGGATCGCATGGAAGAACTACAGCAACTCTTCATTCCTATCTGGCACAAAAGCAACGGGGG
Organism: Scyliorhinus torazame; assembly: GCF_047496885.1. Classification (NCBI taxonomy): domain Eukaryota; kingdom Metazoa; phylum Chordata; class Chondrichthyes; order Carcharhiniformes; family Scyliorhinidae; genus Scyliorhinus; species Scyliorhinus torazame. The sequence continues at coordinate 114,154,071 of NC_092726.1, read as the reverse complement.
TAAGACGGCCAATCCATGGGTTACAAAGGAGATTAGAAATAGTATCCGATCCAAGGAAGAAACATACAGATTGGCCAATAAAAATAATATGTCTGAGGATTGGGAGCAGTTTTGAATTCAGCAAAGAAGGACGGAGGGATTGAATAAGAAGGGGAAAGTACAGTGTGAATGGAAGCTTCCAGGGAACATAAAGACTGACACTCAGAGTTTCTACAGATATGTGACGAGAAAGAGATTGGTGAAGACAAATGTAGGCCCCCTACAGACAGAAACAGGGGAATGCATAATAAGGGACAAAGAAATGGCTGAGCAATTAAATACATACTTTGGTTCTGTCTTCACAAAAGAGGACACAAATCAGATACCAGAAATGCTGGAGAATGAAGGATTTAGTGAGAGGGAAGAACTGAGGGAGATCAACATTGGTAGAGAAATGGTGCTGGGAAATTGATGGGATTGAAGGCGCCTAAAAATCTGCATCCCAGCGTGCTGAAGGAGGTGGCTTTGGAAATAGTGGACGAAATGGTGGTCATCTTCCTTGATTCTATAGACTCTGCAACTGTCCCTGAAGATTGGAGGGTAGCTCACGTCACTCCGATATTCAAAAGCGAGGTAGAGAGAAAGCAGGGAATTATAGACCAGTAAGCCTAACATCGGTGGTGGGAAAATCTTGAATCTATTATCAAGGACTTTATAGCGGAACATTTAGAAAGCAGTGACAGGATCAGTCAGAGTCGGCATGGATTTAGAAAGGGAAAATCATGCTTGACAAATCTGTTGAAATTCTTTGAAGATGTAACCAGCACAGTTGGCAAGGGGGAGCCAGTCGATGTGGTATCTTTGGACTTTCAAAAGGCGTTTGACAAAGTCCCGCAAAAGAGATTATTGTGCACGATTAAAGCGCATGGGATTGGGGGAAATGTATTGAGGTGGATAGAAAACTGGTTGGCAGAGAGGAAGCAAAGAGTAGGGATTGATGGATCATTTTCAAATTGGCAGGCAGTAACCAGTGGGGTACCACAGGGATCGGTGCTGGGAGCCCAACTATTCACAATATATCTCAATTATTTGGATGAGAGAACAAAATGGATCATCTCAAAGTTTGCAGATGATACCAAGTTAGGCATGAGGCTGAATTGTGACAAGGATGCAGCGATCCTACATCAAGATCTGGACAGGTTGGGCGAGTGGGCAAATCAATGGCAGATGCAGTATAATTTAGATAAGTGTGAAGTTATTCAGTTTGGAAGTAAAAACATGAAGGCAGATTACTACCTGAAATGGTGTAAATTGGGAGAGGGGAGTGTGCAGCGGGACCTGGATGTCCTTGTGCACCAGTCGCTGAAGGGATGCATGCAGGTGCAGCAGGCGGTAAAGAAGGCTAACGGTATGTTGGCCTTCATTGTGAGAGGTTTTGAGTATACAAGCAGGGATGTGTTGCTGCAATTATACAGGGCCTTGGTGAGGCCACACCTAGAATATTCTGTGCAGTTTTGGTCGCCTTCTCTGAGGAAGGATGTTCTTGCTCTCGAGGGAGTGCAGCGAAGGTTTCCCAGACTAATTACAGGAATGGCAGGACTGTCATATGAGGAGAGTTTGACGAGGTTGGGACTGTTCTCGCAGGAGTTCAGAAGAATGAGGGGGCATCTCACAGAAACCTATAAAATTCTAACAGGACGAGACAGGGTACTTGTACCGAAGATATTACCAGTGATGGGTGTGTACGAAACCAGGGGTCACAGTCTGAGGATTCAGGATGAACCAATTCGGACAAATATAAGGAGACATTTTTCACCCAAAGAGTGGTGAGCCTATGGAATTCATTACCACAAGAAGTAGTTGATGCTAATACTATAGGATTTAAACGAGTGTGGCAGGGGGTGAGAAACAGAGCGTTGGCTTACAAGGTGTCATAACTGAAGCGGAATTGGAGAACAAAAATAATAGAACAGCATGACCTTCAGGCTGAGCAAAAAAGATGACAAGTATGAGACGGGAGGTGGTCAATGCAGGGTTGAGGATGTTGTACCTAAACGCGCGCAGTATATGGAACAAGGTAAATGAGCTTGTTGTGCATATTGAAATTGGACGGTACAATGTTGTGGGCATCGCAGACACGTGGCGGCAAGGGGATCAGGGCTGGGATCTAAATATACAAGGATATGTGTCCAATCGAAAGGACAGGCGGATGGGCAAAGCGGGCACGGTTGCATTGTTAGTAAGGAATGAAGTTAAGTCGATAGCAAGGAGCGATATAGGATCAGAAGGCCCAGAATCTCTGTGGGTATATTTGAGGAATCGCAAAGGTAAAAAGACCCTGATGGGAGTTATGTACAGGCCCCCTAGCAGTAGTCAGGATGTGGGGCGGAAAATAAATCAGGAGATAGAAAAGGAATGTAATAAAGGCAATATTACAATAATCATGGGGGACCAAGACGCAGATGGACTGGGAAAATTATGTTGGTAGTGGATCCCAAGAAAAGGAATTTGTGGAAGTTTAAGAGGTGTTTAATTTGAGCAGCTTGTTGTAGAGCCCACTCGGGAACAGGCAATTCTGGATTGGGGCTTAATATTTATGCTTAAACAGCTATCTTTTACCTATACTAGTTGTATTAGAGATACCTGACTTCTACTGTCAGCTCTTTGATAAATCTAAAGATTAAGTGAGATGTATCAGAATAAGATAAAAGACATAATTAATGCGATAGGATAGATAAAAGCGCAAAGTACAACTCATTCATATTGTCATTGCAGTTTTAAACAATAGAATGGACACTTAGCATTGCAACAGGCATTTCAAAATAATTATTATAATTAATAAATTAATCAAATTTGATCCTTCTGATTCAGTATTAATAAATGATACAATATGTTAATAATACAGTCAAATAGTAGATTGATCAGTAACATTTCAACAATAACATTTCAGCTCTAATTCATCAATTGGGGGTACAGTTGGGTTAGTTTGAATCATTCTTATAGTTAGTCCCCTGCGTTTAGCGAATACTTCTTTGATGCACATAGCACATTTGTATGCTGTGTAAATGATGAATACAGCTACACAGGAGAATAGGATTATTCTTATTGTGGACATTCCAGTGTGTCCAAGCCACTCGCAACTTTTATCCCAGAGAGAGATAAATGGATCAGAGAGAGATCAAGTTTTTTGATTTATTTTTGGATATGTAATGCCGAATCTATAATTTCTTTCGAGTGATCGGGAATGAGAGTGCAACATTCTGCACCAATCAGGGCGCAGGTGCCACTTTTTTCAGCTAGCACATAGTCAAGTGCCATTCGATTTTGTAATACTACGGTTAACATTTTACAGATCTTAACATTGATATACTGATTGAAAATTGATATCATGATTACATAATTCAACAATAAACAATTAATAATAACTTCATGTATACAAATAAAATGATTATATAATAAAAAGTTGAACATATGATTTAGTAATAAATAGTAAAATGATTATCAAAATTGAACAATGAAACTTTGTCTTGCATGTGAATTGTCAAGTCTTTGACATCTTCTGGATTATCCCCAAAAGCTTTTGAAAGGGTTAATTTTCTTGCAGAGACAAAAAGGGGCGTGGAGCTTGGAATGATGCCATTCACATCTCTGAACGTTTTTATATTTGAAAATATTTGTCACTCAAATAGACTGGGAGTAAAAGTTGGATTGCTGCCAAATTCCCGTTATCAAATGTCTTTGAACGATCTGTTCTTTTGGAATATAGATTTGCTTTTAACCAGAGTTTTTAAAAAAATAAATCAGCTTCCACATTGTTTGAAGTTTTAATTGCCAGGCTAATTTTAAACATTTATTTTAAAATATCAAACACAATAACTTTTTGAATATATAACTGAACCAATTTTGCGCTGTATCTTGGTTGTCTGTAGATCAATTCGTTGATTCTGTTAAAGGAAACACTGCTAACAAGATATGTTAATCTCTTTAAATTAATAAAGCAACGTTCAGAATAATGACAGTTTTCTTAAGTTGACAGTTCTTGGAAACTTTTTAGCGATACGTTGAGGTTTATTTAGCTGCTTTGATGGCAGCTGTTCTGCTCTGAGTAAGTTCCCTTTTTCCTTTGGAAATTATCTGTCCCAAGGAAACACCTTCTTTCTGGGCAATTTGTGCTTTGTGAAAGCTAGCTTTGTGACTGTTAGTACTGAGGTGGTTCAAGACCACCCGCAAGTCTTTGTCATGATCAACTTTATTGATGGAGGTTATCAGAACATCATCTTCATACTGGATAATGGTGGAAGGCCGAAAAGGCAGTTTCTTGAGATTATTCTGTAGAGCCATGTGGTAAACAGTTGGGTTATTATGATACTGTTGCTGATTAACTCTAAAAGCAAACCATGGTTGTAGTTGCTTAGCCAGTGGTACTGACCAGACGCCATACTGGATGTGGCTTGTTGGTAAGCGTTACATGGTTGATCACGAAGTGGAAATGTATTGTGGTGAACATTGTCTACTTCATTATTATCTCTCGAATCCATCCGTTGTTTATGATAGCATTTTGCCATCCAGTGTCCTACTCTACCACAGAAAAGACATTGTGGTATTTTCTTACGTGATTTTAATGGAGCAAGGGTACATGTTTGCCCTGGTGCTGGTGGTGAAATTGTAGTTACAGCTGATATTCCTGCAGGTGCTGCAGCAGCCGCCGCTGGAGCAGCAGGCAACATGGGCTGGATTTGAGCAATAGGCTGCATTTGAGCAGCTGCAGTGTTAAAAGTTGCCTGATTGTGCAAACCACGATCTATCTGAATGCATCGGTCAACTATGTCTCGGTATGTACCAGCTGTGGCCCAAGCTGGTAAAACCAAATTCAAGGCAGCAGAAACTTCAGATTTAACACCGGCTATAAAAGCCGTTTTTAGTGGACTTAAAGTGCTTGCATCCCATGTGTCATTTTCCTGGTAGAGTGTCATCCCTGAATATTCCATCCAAGTATGTAAAAATCTTTCCTCAAAATCCTGAATATCTTCATTATTTTTTTGAATGCAAGATGTGATCTTAGACCAATTGGTCCTCGGGTGGCGAAATTTTAATAGCCCATTCTTGACTGCTAGCCAACCAGCTTCTAAATTTTGCAAATTGTCTCCAAGGGCAACTTCTACTTCATTTCTAAGGGTTGAAATTACACGAGTACCTAGCATGATAGTCAGAATTTGTACTCCATCAAATGGGTGGAGACTGTAAATGGCTTGTAATCTGTGAATTCCATCCCATGTCGTCATACCACCTTTTTAGGGTGTGGAAGATCTTTGGACCATTCGTCAATTTTTGAAGGATCTGTTGGTTCATGAACCCATTGGTGGTCAAATATGTTTCTCGTGATAGTTTCATCATTTTCTTCTATTTTTTTTGCTTCCAACTCTAACCCGCTTGCGTTTTAAAGGGGCTAGTCAAATTCATTTAGTATTTTGCATTGTAGGGACACTATCTTCGTATGATTCATCTAACAAAGGAACAGATTTATTATTGACACTTGATCTCGGCTGTGCAATTTATGATAGAATTTTGCCATCCAGTGTCCTACTCTACCACAGAAAAGACATTGTGGTATTTTCTTACGTGATTTTAATGGAGCAAGGGTACATGTTTGCCCTTGTGCTGGTGGTGAAATTGTAGTTACTGCTGATATTCCTGGAGGTGCTGCAGCAGCCGCCGCTGGAGCAGCAGGTAATATGCTGCTAGGTGGGGTGCTTGTGCCGCTTTCTGAGTTTGTACTGTTTGTTCAAATTTCTGCACAGAAAGATTGCAGTGTTCAGTGCCGTTGTTTATATCTCTTTCTAAAACACATCTTTCTTAGATTAACTTGCAATTTTCAAGTTCAATTCGCTCCGTTGTTAATTGCAACTGTTGGTATTCTGACTCCACTTTGAAAACTTGAATTTCGAATTCTGCTATTTGAAAAGATAACTGCTGGAGTTCAGAGGTTCTATTTTGCAAATCTGTTTTGATTTCATCACTCAAGTTTGGATTTTGCATCTCGCAATTCTGTTTTAAATTCTTCATAATGCTCAAGTTTGGATTTTGCATCTTGCAATTCTTCAACAACTGCAATTAGTTGGTCTTTAGTGGACCTATACTCATCATCACTTCGCTCAGTATTTAATTGCAACGGTTGGTATTTTGACTCCACTTCAAAAACTTGATTTTGTAATTCTGAATCCACTTTAAAAACTTGAATTTGGAATTCTGCTATTTGAAAAGATAACTGCTGGAGTTCAGAGCGTTTATTTTGCAAATCTGTTTTAATTTCATCATAATGCTCAAGTTTGGATTTTGCATCTCGCAATTCTCCAACAACTCCAATTAGTTGGTCTTCAGTGGACCTATACTCATTATCACTTTTATTTTTAATAATGATCTCTTGCTGACTGCGTATCTATCCCGTAATTACCAGGGACCATTTGACACGTTCTGCGCGGTGTAATCGTGTGCATTTTCCCCATGCTCTCTTGATATTATCGATGGACAACTGTCCTCTGGGGATATCATACTTTGATTCAATTTTTTGGGAGGTTTCACATATGTCAAATTGTCTACGAATGAAAGATCTACAATCCCCCAACATATCTTCAACAGAAACATCTGGTATTCCAGCACCCCCCTTGGATGTAGTGGGGAGTAATGTTCTGCTTGCTAAAGGCTCTGAACCTACACTTTGATTTGGATCAGCCATACATTTTCCTTGATTGCTGACTGCCGTCACTATTTTTTCAGTCCCGTTTTATTTTAGTTATTGCAGTGACTAATCTTCCAGTCACGTCCATGTTAGTCTCAATGACTGGCACCTGATTGATTTAACACAGTCTATAAAAATGTTCTTTTCAGGGGTCGAAGCACTGATTGATGAGGCTTTAAGACTTTTAATGGGTGAAAAATATATTTCTCACCCTCGTCGAGTCGTGGGTTCCGGCTGTCCTCCGGGCCTCCTCTGATTATCTCCGAAGCTTCCCGAAGGTTCCGGGCCTCCTCCGATTATCTCCGAAGCTTCCCGAAGGTTCCGGGCCTCCTCCGATTATCTTCGAAGCTTTCTGTTGTCGTCTGGGCCTCCTTCAAACGTCGTTCTCAGTAGTCCCCCTTCTGCCGACTACGCCAAGTTGTAAGATTCCTATTATTGGACTACACCAATTTATAGTATTCCTTCTATTATTCGGTTACCAGCAGCACTTTGCGATTACTGGGACTCAGTAGAAATTTGCAGTTAGAACTTCTCAGGTGCCAATAGGAATTGTTTTATTAGTCTTCTATTGATTACAATTTGAAAGTCATTTAAAAGGCAATTCGTAGACAATTTCAAGCTTTCAGAGAATCAAAGACATGATCTTCTTGCTTAGGCAGACAGCTCGACAATAACTTTTAAAAGGTCAAAGTCTGGAATTGAAACATGAAAAAGAGAGAGAACTAAACTACAACTAAACGTCAAAACCTCAAAAACACTCCCCAAAATGGCGGGGGAATCTTTTTCAGTTATACGCTTTCATTTCTGTCTGAAGTCATGTAATCACAATACAATATAATCCTAATTGGTTTGGGTTAGACTCAAACACATTTGATTTGTCGGCAAGCCGTCCATCTTCAATGTGCAACATTAGCTTTAAATTGTTTCATGTCTGCATGTTATGGAATGCGATATTCTGCTTAATCTTTACCAACAAAAACTGGTCTTCTGCTGACTTAGCTGTTATCTGCATTGTGAACAATTATGCCTTCATGTTGCTATGGTGCCTGCTTCGTCCTTGATGTGATTACTGGTACAGCTTATTTCTTAATGTCAAATTGTATTTGAAAGTATCTTCGTGAAAATGTTGTCTTTATCTCCAATTAGTTGATGCATGTGTCAGGCCTTTGTGTGCCTCTGTTGAAGCTATTTGTTTTGTCATGACCTGTGGTTATGGGTGCGGAAATTCTCATTTTAAATGGGTATTTAAAACTGGGGCTTATTATTTATGCTTAAACAGCTATCTTTTACCTATACTAGTTGTATGAGAAATACCTGGCTTCTACATGCGCGCAGTATACGGAACAAGGTAAATGAGCTTGTTGCGCATATTGAAATTGGCCAGTACGATGTTGTGGGCATCACAGAGACGTGGCTGCAAGGGGATCAGGTCTGGGATCTAAATATACCAGCATATGAGCCCTATTGAAAGGAGAGGCGGATGGGCAAAGGGGGCGGGGTTCATTGTTAGCAAGGAATTAAGTTAAATCGATAGCAAGGAGTGATACATGATCAGAAGGCATAGAATCTCTGTGGGTAGCGTTGAGGATTCGCAAAGTTAAGAATGACCCTGATGGGAGTTATGTACAGGCCCCCTAGCAGTAGTCAGAAGGTGGGGCAGGAAACAAACCAGAAGATAGAAAAAGCATGTATAAAAGGCAATATCACAATAATCATGGGAGTCTTGAATATGCAGGTGGACTGGGAAAATCAGGTTGGTAGCGGATGCCAAGAAAAGGAATTTGTGGAATATGTAAGAGATGTTTTTTTGGAGCAACTTGTGGCAGAGCCCACTAGGCAACAGGCAATTCTGGATTTGGTGATGTGTAATGAGGCAGTCTTGATTAGGGAACTTCAGGTGAAGGAACCCTTAGGGAGCAGTGACCACAATATGACAGAATTTACCCTGCAGTTTGAGAGGGAGAAGCTGCAATGAGATGTAACGGTATCACAATTAAATAGGGGTAACTACAAAGATATGAGGGAGGAGCTGGCCAGAGTTGATTGGAGAAGGAGCCTAGCAGGGAAGACAGTGCAACAGCAGTGGCAGGAGTTTTGGGGGTTATTCGGGAGCACAACTTAACTTCAGCCCAAGGAGGAGGAAACATGCTGAGGAGAGGACAAGGCATCCAAGGATGACGAGGGATGTCAAGGACAGCATCAAAGCGAAAGAAAAATCATATAAAGTGGCGAGGATTAGTGGGAATCCAGAGGATTGGCAAGCTCTTAAAAGTGAGCAGAGGACAACTAGAAAAGCAATAAGGGGAGAGAAGATGCAATTTGAGTGCAAGCTAGGAATATAAAAGAATTAAGGAAGAGGTTTTTTTCAACATATAAAACTTGAGAGAGGCAAAAATAGACATTGGACCAGTGGAAAACGTGGCTGCCGAAGTAATAATAGGAAACAAAGAAATAGCAGACGAACTGAATAGTAACTTGTCATCAGTCTTCACGGAGGAAGACACCAGTGGGATGCCAGAGCACCTGGAGAACCAGGGGGCAGAGGTGAGTGCAGTGACCATTACTAAGGAGAAGGTTCAGGGGAAACTGAAAGGTCTGAAGGTGGATAAGTCAGCTGGACAGATGGACTACACCCCAGGGTTCTAAAAGAGATAGCTGAGGAGGTTGTGGAAGCATTATTGATGATCTTTCAGGAACCACTGGAGCAGGAAGGGTCCCAGTGGACTGGGAAGTGGCTAATGTTACACCCCTGTTTAAGAAAGGAGGGAGGGAGGCAGAAAACGGGAAATTATAGGCCGGTTAGCCTGACTTCGGTCATTGGTTAAATTTTAATGTCCATTATTAACGATGAGAAATGCATGATAAAATAGGACTGAGTCAGCACGGTTTTGTCAAAGGGAGGTCATGTCTGACGAATCTGTTAGAGTTCTTTGAGGAGTTAACAAGGAAGTTAGACAAAGGAAAACCAGTGGACGTGATTTATTTAGATTTCCAGAATGCCTTTGACAAGAAACTGCATAGGAGACTGTTAAGTACGTTAAGGGCCCATGGTGTTAAGGGTAATATCCTGGGATGGATAGAGGATTGGCTGACTGGCAGAATGCTGAGAGTGGGGATAAAGGGGTCTTTTTCAGGATGGCAGCCGGTGTCTAGTGGTGTGCCTCAGGGGTCTGAGCTGGGACCACAACTTTTCACAAAATACATTAATGATCTGGAAGAAGGAACTGAAGGCACTTTTGTTCAGTTAGCAGATGATACAAAGATCTGTAGAAGGACAGGTAGTATTGAGGAAGCAAGGGGGCTGCAGAAGGACTTGGACAGGCTAGGAGAGTGGGCAATGAAATGGCAAATGAAATACAATGTGGAAAGGTGTGAGGTTATGCACTTTGGAAGGAAGAATTCAGGCATAGACTGTTTTCTAAATGGGAAGTTGGTTAGGAAATCAGAAGCACAAAGGGACTTCGGAGTCCTTGTTCACGATTCTCTTAAGGTTAACGTGCAGGTTCAGTCGGCAGTTAGGAAGCAAATGCAATGTTAGCATTCATGCCAAGGGGGCTAGAACACAAGACCAGGGGTGTACATCTGAGGCTGTATACGGCTCTGGTCAGACCCCACTTGGAGTAGTGTGAGCAGGTTCGGGCCCCGTATCCAAGGAATGATGTGCTGGCCTTGGAAAGGGTCCGGGTAGGTTCATAAGAATGATCCCTGGAATGAAGAACTTGTCGTATGAGGAACGGTTGAGGACTCTGGGTCTGTATTCATTGGGGTTTAGAAGGATGAGGGGAGATCTTATTGAAACTTACAGGATACTGCGTGACCTGGATAGAGTGGACGTGGAGAGGATGTTTCCACTTGTAGGAAAAACTACAACCAGAGGACACCATGTTAGGCTAAAGGGACTATCCTTTAAAACAGAGATGAGGAGGAATTTATTCAGCCAGAGGGTGGTGAATCTGTGGAACTCTTTGCCGCAGAAGGATGTGGAGACCAAATCACAGTGTCTTTAAGACAGAGATAGATAGGTTCTTGATTAATGAGGGGATCAGGGGTTATGGGGAGAAGGCAGAAGAATGGGGATGATAAAAATAAGAATGGGGATGATAAAAATATCAGGCATGATAGAATGGTGGAGCAGACTCGAAGGACCGAGTGGCCTAATTCTGCCCCTATGCCTTATGGTCTTTTGGCAAATTCAATCAATGGCATTCTCGCCAGAACCTTCGGATTACAGTGCACACTCACGTGTTTTGTTTCCTGTCTCCTGGAACGCCAATGTCCTCACGTGGAGGGGTGGCTCCAGTTTGTATTGAATCCCTGCAGTTCTCAAAGAGGCTATTCTGCCCACCGATGCCACACTGACCCTTTGAAAGATCACCGTACCTAAGCCCATGCCTCTGCCCTGTCCTGGAAAACCTGCCGTCCCACCTGACCTGCACATCTTCGACACTAAGGGACAATTTATCGCGGCCAGTCCAACTGAACTGCATATCTTTGGGCTGTATAGGGCGGCACCTGACACAGTGGTTAGCACTGCAACATCGCTCCGCTGAGGACCCGCGTCCAAATCCCGGCCCTGCGTCACTGTCCGTGTGGAGTTTGCACATTATTCCGGTGTCTGCGTTGGTCTCACCACCACAACCCAAAGATGTGGAGGGGAGGTGGATTGGTCACGCTAAATTCCCCCTTAATTGGAAAAATAAAATTTCGGTACTCTGAATCTTTGGACTGGTAGGAGTAAAGCTGAGCACCCGCTGGAACCCCCGCAGACACGGGGAGAACATGACATTCCAGACAGACCTGAGGCCGGAATTGAACCCGTGTGTGTGGCATTGTGAGGCAGCAGTGCTAACCACTATGTCACTGTGCCACCCTGCTACATTGCCTTGTAGCTTTTGAACTGACGTACGTGACGATTGTGATGTTTAAGCGGCATCTTGACAAATACGTGAATAGGATGGGAATAGAGGGATGCGGACCCAGGAAGTGTAGAAGATTGTAGTTTAGATGGGCAGCATGACCGGTGCAGGGCCGAAGGGCCTGTTCCTGTGCTATACTTTGCTTTGTTCTTTGTTCATTGTTCTTTGATGGAGGCATCTCGCTGTTTGTCTGTTCCTCTGTTCCGAACTCCCTTTCTTTCTAAATAATATTGGAAATAAGGTGCTTCCCAGCTGTACGTCTGGCAACGTCATAACTTTGTGTTTGCTGCATGAAGAACTTGCCTAGGTTCCGGGTCTTGGACATGGGGAATCTCGCTCGCTATCTCTTTCCCTGTTCCAGGGTTTCGCTGTTCCATGTTTGATGGGCAATGCGGCTGTACGAGCTGCAACTGCTCGATGAGGAGGAAGCTGCAGCAGCGGAGCGGGCAGCAGTGGAGCGGGCAGCAGCGGAGCGGGCAGCAGTGGAGCGGGCAGCAGTGGAGCGGGCAGCAGTGGAGCGGGCAGCAGCGGAGAGGGCAGCAGTGGAGCGGGCAGCAGCGGAGTGGGCAGCAGCGGAGAGGGCAGCAGTGGAGCGGGCAGCAGCGGAGTGGGCAGCAGTGGAGTGGGCAGCAGCGGAGCGGGCAGCAGTGGAGCGGGCAGCAGTGGAGCGGATAGCAGCTGAGTGGGCAGCAGCGGAGCGGGAAGCAGTGGATCGGGCAGCAGCGGAGTGGGCAGCAGTGGAGTGGGCAGCAGCGGAGCGGGCAGCAGTGGAGCGGGCAGCAGCGGAGCGGGCAGCAGTGGGGCGGGCAGCAGCTGAACGGGCAGCAGCGGAGTGGGCAGCAGCGGTGCGGGCAGCAGCTGAACGGGCAGCAGCGGAGCGGCCAGCAGCTGAACGGGCAGAAGCGGAGTGGGCAGCAGCGGAGCGGACAGCAGCTGAACGGGCAGCAGCGGAGCGGGCAGCAGCTGAACGGGCAGCAGCGGAGCGGGCAGCAGCTGAACGGGCAGCAGCGGAGCGGCCAGCAGCTGAACGGGCAGAAGCGGAGTGGGCAGCAGCAGAGCGTACAGCAGCTGAACGGGCAGCAGCGGAGTGGGCAGCAGCGGTGCGGGCAGCAGCTGAACGGGCAGCAGCGGAGTGGGCAGCAGCGGTGCGGGCAGCAGCTGAACGGGCAGCAGTGGAGTGGGCAGCAGTGGAGCGGGCAGCAGCGGAGAGGGCAGCAGTGGAGCGGGCAGCAGCGGAGTGGGCAGCAGCGGAGAGGGCAGCAGTGGAGCGGGCAGCAGCGGAGTGGGCAGCAGTGGAGTGGGCAGCAGCGGAGCGGGCAGCAGTGGAGCGGGCAGCAGTGGAGCGGGTAGCAGCGGAGTGGGCAGCAGCGGAGCGGGAAGCAGTGGATCGGGCAGCAGCGGAGTGGGCAGCAGTGGAGTGGGCAGCAGCGGAGCGGGCAGCAGTGGAGCGGGCTGCAGCGGAGCGGGCAGCAGTGGGGCGGGCAGCAGCTGAACGGGCAGCAGCGGAGTGGGCAGCAGCGGTGCGGGCAGCAGCTGAACGGGCAGCAGCGGAGCGGCCAGCAGCTGAACGGGCAGAAGCGGAGTGGGCAGCAGCGGAGCGGACAGCAGCTGAACGGGCAGCAGCGGAGCGGGCAGCAGCTGAACGGGCAGCAGCGGAGCGGGCAGCAGCTGAACGGGCAGCAGCGGAGCGGCCAGCAGCTGAACGGGCAGAAGCGGAGTGGGCAGCAGCGGAGCGTACAGCAGCTGAACGGGCAGCAGCGGAGTGGGCAGCAGCGGTGCGGGCAGCAGCTGAACGGGCAGCAGCGGAGTGGGCAGCAGCGGTGCGGGCAGCAGCTGAACGGGCAGCAGTGGAGTGGGCAGCAGCTGAACGGGCAGCAGCGGAGCGGACAGCAGCTGAACAGGCAGCAGCGGAGTGGGCAGCAGCGGTGCGGGCAGCAGCTGAACGGGCAGCAGTGGAGTGGGCAGCAGCGTTGCGGGCAGCAGCTGAACGGGCAGCAGCGGAGTGTGCAGCGGCTGAACGGGCAGCAGCGGAGAGGCCAGCTGCTGAACGGGCAGCAGCGGAGAGGCCAGCAGCTGAACGGGCAGCAGTGGAGCGGGCAGCAGCTGAACGGGCAGCAGCGGGGCAGGCAGCAGTTGAACGGGCAGCAGCGGAGTGGGTAGCAGCGGAGAGGGCAGCAGCTGAACGGGCAGCAGCAGAGCGGACAGCAGCGGAGCGGGCAGCAGTGGAGCGGGCATCAGCTGAACGGGCAGCAGCTGAACGGGCAGCAGCAGAGCGGGCAGCAGCGGAGCGGGCATCAGCGGGGAGGGCAGCAGCGGAGCGGGCAGCAGCGGAGCGGGCAGCAGCGGAGCGCGCAGCAGCGGAGCGGGCAGCAGTTGAACGGGCAACTGTGGAGCGGGCAGCAGAGCAGGCAGCATTGGAGCGGGCAGCAGCGGAGTGGGCAGCAACGGAGCGGGCAGCAGAGGAGAGGGCAGCAGCGGAGCGGGCAGGAGAGCAGGCAGCATTGGAGCGGGCAGCAGCGGAGCAGGCAGCATTGGAGCGGGCAGCAGCGGAGCAGGCAGCATTGGAGCGGGCAGCAGCGGAGCGGGCAGCAGAGGAGCGGGCAGGAGAGCAGCCAGCATTGGAGCGGGCAGCAGCGGAGCAGGCAGCAGAGGGGCTGGCAGCAGTGGAGCGGGCAGCAGAGGAGCGGGCAGCAGCGGGGCGGGCAGCAGCGGAGCGGGCAGCAGCGGAGCGGGCAGCAGAGGAGAGGGCAGCAGCGGAGCGGGTAGCAGTGGAGCGGGCAGCAGTGGAGCGGGCAGCAGCAGAGCGGGCTGCAGAGCAGGCAGCATTGGAGCGGGCAGCAGCGGGGCGGGCAGCAGAGAAGGCAGCATTGGAGCGGGCAGCAGAGGAGCGGGCAGCAGAGCAGCGGGCAGCAGTGGAGCGGGCAGCAGAGGAGCGGGCAACAGTGGAGCGGGCAGCAGTGGAGCGGGCAGCAGCAGAGCGGGCTGCAGCAGAGCGGGCAGCAGAAAAGGCAGCATTGGAGCCGGCAGCAGCGGAGCGGGCAGCAGAGCAGGCAGCATTGGAGCGGGTAGCGGCGGAGCGGGCAGCAACAGGCGAGCAGCAGTGGATGTGATAGCAGCGTAGTGGGCAGCAGGTGGAGGGAGTAGCAGTGGAGTGGGTACAGACTAGCAGGCAGCAGTTAAGTGGGTAGAAGTGGAGGGGGTAGCAGTGGAGGGTGTAGCAGTAGAAGGGCAACAGTCGAGGGGTAGCAGTGGAGGAGGCAGCAGTGGAGGTGGCAACAGCGGAGTGGGCAGCAGTGGAGAGGGCAGCAGAGGAGAGGGCAGCAGCAGAGCGGACAGCAGCGGAGCGGGCAGCAGTGGAGCGGGCATCAGCTGAACGGGCAGCAGCTGAACGGGCAGCAGCAGAGCGGGCAGCAGCGGAGCGGGCATCAGCGGGGAGGGCAGCAGCGGAGCGGGCAGCAGCGGAGCGGGCAGCAGCGGAGCGCGCAGCAGCGGAGCGGGCAGCAGTTGAACGGGCAACTGTGGAGCGGGCAGCAGAGCAGGCAGCATTGGAGCGGGCAGCAGCGGAGTGGGCAGCAACGGAGCGGGCAGCAGAGGAGAGGGCAGCAGCGGAGCGGGCAGGAGAGCAGGCAGCATTGGAGCGGGCAGCAGCGGAGCAGGCAGCATTGGAGCGGGCAGCAGCGGAGCAGGCAGCATCGGAGCGGGCAGCAGCGGAGCGGGCAGCAGAGGAGCGGGCAGGAGAGCAGCCAGCATTGGAGCGGGCAGCAGCGGAGCAGGCAGCAGAGGAGCTGGCAGCAGTGGAGCGGGCAGCAGAGGAGCGGGCAGCAGCGGGGCGGGCAGCAGCGGGGCGGGCAGCAGCGGAGCGGTCAGCAGCGGAGCGGGCAGCAGAGGAGAGGGCAGCAGCGGAGCGGGTAGCAGTGGAGCGGGCAGCAGTGGAGCGGGCAGCATCAGAGCGGGCTGCAGAGCAGGCAGCATTGGAGCGGGCAGCAGCGGGGCGGGCAGCAGAGAAGGCAGCATTGGAGCGGGCATCAGCGGAGCGGGCAGCAGAGCAGCGGGCAGCAGTGGAGCGGGCAGCAGAGGAGCGGGCAACAGTGGAGCGGGCAGCAGTGGAGCGGGCAGCAGCAGAGCGGGCTGCAGCAGAGCGGGCAGCAGAAAAGGCAGCATTGGAGCCGGCAGCAGCGGAGCGGGCAGCAGAGCAGGCAGCATTGGAGCGGGTAGCGGCGGAGCGGGCAGCAACAGGCGAGCAGCAGTGGATGTGATAGCAGCGTAGTGGGCAGCAGGTGGAGGGAGTAGCAGTGGAGTGGGTACAGACTAGCAGGCAGCAGTTAAGTGGGTAGAAGTGGAGGGGGTAGCAGTGGAGGGTGTAGCAGTAGAAGGGCAACAGTCGAGGGGTAGCAGTGGAGGAGGCAGCAGTGGAGGTGGCAACAGCGGAGTGGGCAGCAGTGGAGAGGGCAGCAGAGGAGAGGGCAGCAGCGGAGCGGGCAGCAGAGCAGGCAGCATTGGAGCGGGCAGCAGAGGAGCGGGCAGCATAGGAGCGGGCAGCAGAGGAGCGGGCAGCAGTGGGGCGGGCAGCAGCGGAGCTGGCAGCAGTGGAGCGGGCAGCAGAGGAGCGGGCATCAGCGGAGCGGGCAGCAGTGGAGGGGGCAGCAGTGGAGCGGGCAGCAGCAGAGCGGGCTGCAGAGCAGGCAGCATTGGAGCGGGCAGCAGCGGAGCGGGCAGCAGAGCAGGCAGCATTGGAGCGGGCAACAGCGGAGCGGGCAGCAGAGCAGGCAGCATTGGAGCGGGCAGCAGCGGAGCGGGCAGCAGAGCAGGCAGCATTGGAGCGGGCAGCAGCGGAGCGGGCAGCAGAGCAGGCAGCATTGGAGCGGGCAACAGCGGAGCGGGCAGTCGAGCGGGCAGCAGAGGAGCGGGCAGCAGTGGAGCGGGCAGCAGAGGAGCGGGCAACAGTAGAGCGGGAAGCAGTGGAGCGCGCAGCAGCAGAGCGAGCTGCAGCAGAGCGGGCAGCAGAGCAGGCAGCATTGGAGCCGGCAGCAGCGGAGCGGGCAGCAGAGCAGGCAGCATTGGAGCGGGCAGCAGCGGAGCGGGCAGCAGAGCAGGCAGCATTGGAGCGGGCAGCAGCGGAGCGGGCAGCAACAGGCGAGCAGCAGTGGATGTGGTAGCAGCGTAGTGGGCAGCAGGTGGAGGGTGTAGCAGTGGAGCGGGTACAGCCTAGCAGGCAGCAGTGGAGTGGGTAGAAGTGGAGGGGGTAGCAGTGGAGGGGGTAGCAGTGGAAGGGCAACAGTGGAGGGGCAGCAGTGGAGGAGGCAGCAGTGGAGGTGGCAGCAGCGGAGTGGGCAGCAGTGGAGAGGGCAGCAGTGGAGTGGGCAGCAGCGGAACGGGCAGCAGCGGAGCGGGCAGCAGTGGAGTGGGCAGCAGCGGAACTGGCAGCAGCGGAGCGGGCAGCAGCGGAGTGGACACCAGCGCAGTGGGCAGCAGCGGAACGGGCAGCAGCGGAACGGGCAGCAACGGAGCGGGAAGCAGCGGGGCGGTCAGCAGCGGGGTGGGCAGCAGCGGAGTGGGCAGCAGCGGAACGGGCAGCAGCGGAACGGGCAGCAACGGAGCGAGAAGCAGCGGGGCGGGCAGCAGTGGGGTGGGCAGCAGCGGAGTGGGCAGCAGCGGAACGGGCAGCAGCGGTGCGGGCACCAGCGGAACGGGCAGCAACGGAGCGGGCAGCAGCGGAGCGGGCAGCAGTGTAGGGGGTAACGGTGTAAGTGGAAGCAGCAGAGTGGGCAACACTGGAAGGGCAGCAGTGAAGGGGGTAGCAGTGGAGGGGGCAGCTGTGGAGTGGGTAGCAGTGGAGGAGGTAGCAGCGGAGGGGGTAGCAGCGGAGTGGGCAGTGTGGTGGTATGCATTACTGTTAATACACAAGGGGTTAATGCGAATACACTAACACTGGAGGGAGCACCAGAGACATCATGACACACAGACATTCATATAATAGGTCAGTGAGATTGGACACGACCAATGGGCAGACAAGACACACCCAGAGATGACACTACCACAGGGGGGGGCATTACACCAACCCATATAAAAGGACACAGCGCACATGCTCAGTCTCTTTCCAGTGGAGACACTCACTGAATACAGACAGTGTTGACTGAAACACATCACACCCACCACGGGATTGTAGTAGAGTGGTTCGTCAGTCTGATTAGCTAAAGCAGGATTAACAGGAGAGTCGAATCCAAGTAGGAGAATTGTTAACAGTTTAATGGCCTAGTGAATCTACATTAACCCCTTGTGTATTAAAAGCTATGTCCAAGTCTGAACCTTCCTTTGTCAGAGTGCAGATCAAGGAAGCAGCTTATTCTACGTCAAGAGCATAACAAAACAATGTTCCAGTGAGTGACTGTTTAAATCCATATAGTTTCTACTCAACTAACCGTGACAACCAGCAGCAGCACTCAGGAAAGATGAGCGTGATTCCGGTTCCACAGCTGCTCAGGTGCCACAGCAATCTCAGTGAAAACTGGCGGGCATTCAGGCAAAGGTTTGAGATCTTCCTCGTAGCAGCCGACCTTCAAGACGTGGCCGATGCTGAAAAGAAAGAGTTTCTACTCACAATTGCGGGTGCAAATGCAGAACAAATCTTCAAAACCTTCAAGTACTCCAGGGGACAATAAAAGAGAGACTTCCAGACATTCCTGGACAGGTTCGAACAATACTGCGAGGAAAACACAAAGAAACCAACAGAAAACGGTAAACGAGACGCCGATACTAACCACGATGCCGAGGGAGGCGAGCAACGAATGACAATTTTGATTGGCGGGTATTTTGGAAAAGGTGCCGCACATGCACAGTTGAGAAAAGGGCGCAAAGTAAAGGAGCGGAAATCTGCGCATGCGCAATCACTTCCTACACTCTACGTTACAGGCTTCATGACGTCAGGCGTACCACGCCCACATAAAGGGGAAATGTCCCAAAACAAGAAGAAAAAAATGTAAGCCTCAAAACAAGATTCTTTCACCTGGAACGATAGCACAATGCCTGAACTTCGACCAGTAGCTGAAAGTAACCTCCGCAGAACCATGCAACAAGCAGTTCGCAGCTCCCTAGATGATGATATGTTTTTTGTAGACAACGACTCTGACGAAGATTTCAGCTTGGGAGATGGCTACCCCAGTACCAAATCCGAACCACAACTAGAAATGTTGTACATTGAAGACCCCGACGACGAGTTCTTCGGATTGGGGAATCCTCAGCCCAGCATATACGATATCCCGACTCGTGAGTGCAGGATGATGCTGCGGCCTGACACCAAGAGCCAGAGAGCGGTACAAGCCCACAGAGAGCGGCCTGCTGCCACACAGAGAGTGGTCCACGCACCACAAAGGGTCCCAGCCTCCACACGGAAAGCGATGAATAACTTATCAGCGAGACAACTGCACGTCTCCACACAGAAAGTGACTCCAGTGACACAAGCCTCCACAGCGAGCTCGTGGACAGACTCCACGATAGAAGCAATGCAAAACTCCAGAACGCAGTCCTTGCATGAACAAGGCCATGAGGGTCTAGCAACCTCCTCGGAGCAACCAGCACCAGACAATGCAAGTCTGCCACGCTCAAGTGAACAACAGAAAGACTGACAGTCTGCCACGCTCAAGTGCACAGCAAGAAGACTCTGACAGTTACCTAGCTCACGTGAACGACAAGAAGACACTGAGGCTCTACCCGCTGTATGTGAGACAAGTGACGACGGCATCCCACCTCGCACACAAGATGTGCACCGTGACAGACTTCAGCTAGAATGTACAGAGGCACTCGACAATCCCAGTGATACTACTGGTGACTCCGGTGACACCACGTTACTTCAGACCTCATTCGCTCGAGCCTCTCCACAAGCAAATGCATTCCTGAACGTTTTGACTCCGGACGGGGAGCATCAAGAAATCTCAGCTGACACAGGTGAACCAGAAATGGTTCCAGATGGGGAGGATCGACAAGCCAAAGCTGATTCAAGTAAGCCGGACATGACTCCAGACGTGGAGCGCCGTGGACTCAGTGACGGCACGCTCAAGGAAACAGCAAATGCCACAAAGGACGCTGGCACGAGTTACTGTGTGAAGGACTCGTATTATCCACAGGGTGTGGTCTTTGAGCGCAGCAAACACGACAACAAAACCAACCAACACAACAACACAACCTATGAAAACCACATCAAAGACAATAACAATGTACCAGAGGCAACAACGTCGACAACAAGCACGACAAAAACAACACCAATGGAACTACGACATGGTGCAACTCTGCAAATGTGGAACACTGTTACTGCTCAGCTCAGTACAATGACATACCATGGCAGGATTATACAGATTGCATACATCGCTACCACAAGCAGCGAAAGAAAGAAAGAGTCCACATCAGACAACGAAGTGATTTGACCACTTCTTGGATCCTTACGCACAGGGACACTGATGACGTTTACAAAGCAACATCACCAACTCACCAACAAAACAAGGAAGCCATTCGACCATAATAATGAATGAACTTTGGACCCATATATATGATTTGGACTTATTGTTTAATAATCACTGTCATCATGCTGTGTACATATCATCATTTATCTACCTATGTTGTTCATTTTTCTTTATTCATGTATAGAAAATATGTACCACGAAAAAAGGGGGATGTGGTGATATGCATCACTGTACATACACAAGGGGTTAATGTAGATACACTAGGAGACTGTAAAGACACAAGGGGTTAATGCAAATACACTAAGACAAGATAAACACCAGAGGGAGCACCAGAGACATCATGACACACAGACATTCAACCAATAGGTCAGTAAGACAGGACATGACCAATGGGCAGACAAGACACACCCAGAGGTGACACTCCCACACGGGGGGGGGGGGGGCATTACACCAACCCATATAAAAGGACACAGCATACATGCTCAGTCTCTTTCCAGTGGAGACACTCAGTGAGTACAGACAGGGTTGTTTGAAACACATCAGATCCACCACGTGGATAGCAGACTGGTTTATTAGTCTGAGCAGCTATAGCAGGATTAAATGGAGAGTCGAATCCAAGTTGGAGAATTGTCAATATGTTAATAAATGTGTTAAAGCTACTTCCAAGCCCGAACCTTCCTTCGACAGAGTCCACATAAATGAAGCAGCTTATGCTACGTCAAGAGCATAAAAACAAGCAGCAGTGGAGGGGGTAGCAGTGGAGGGGGCAGAAGTGGAGGGGGCAGAAGCAGAGCGGGAAGCAGTGGAGCGGGCAGCAGTGGAGGGGGCAGCAGCGGAGTGGGTAGCAGTGGAGGGGGCAGCAACGGAGCGGGCAGCAGCAGAGCGGGCAACAGCGGAGTGGGCAGCAGTGGAGGGGATTGCAGCGGAGGGGGTAGCAGCAGAGCGGGCAGCAGCAGAGCGGGCAACAGCGGAGTGGGCAGCCATGGAGGGGGTAGCAGTGGAGTGGGCAGCAGCGGAGCGGGCAGCAGCGGAGCGGGCAGTAGCGGAGCAGGCAACAGCGGAGCGGGCTGCAGCGGAGCAGACAGCAGCAGAGCAGGCAGCAGCGGAGCGGGCAGCAGCAGAGCGGGGAGGAGCGGAGCGGGCAGCAGTGGTGCGAGCAGCAGCGGAGATGCAGCAGCGGAGTGGGCAGCATACGGAGTGGGCAGCAGCAGAGCGGGCAGCAGCGGAGTGAGTAGCAGCGGAGCGGGCAACAGCGGAGCGGGCAGCAGCCGAGCGGGCAGGAGGAGCGGGAAGCAGTGGAGCGGGCAGCAGCGAAGTGGGTAGCAGCGGAGCGGGCACCAGCAGAGTGGGTAGCAGCGGAGCGGGCAGCAGTGGAGCGGGCATCAACCGAGCGGGCAGGAGGGGAGCGGGCAGCAGTGGAGCGGGCAGCAGCGGAGCGGACAGCAGTGGAGCGGGCAGCAGCGGAACGGGCAGCAGCAGAGGGGGCAGCAGCAGAGCGCACAGCAGCGGAGCGGGCAGTAACGCAGCGGGCAGCAGCGGAGTGGATAGCAGCGGAGCGGGCAGCAGCGGAGTGGGTAGCAGCGGAGCAGGAAGCAGCAGAGTGGGCAGCAGCGGAGCGGGCAGCAGTGGAGTGGGTGGCAGCGGGGTGGGCAGCAGCGGAGGGGTAAGCAGCAGAGCAGACAGCAGCGGAGCGGGCAGCAGCGGATCGGGCAGCAGCGGAGTGGATAGCAGCGGAGCGGACAGCAGCGGAGTGGGTAGCAGCGGAGCGGGCAGCAGCTGAGCCGGCAGCAGCCGAGCGGGCAGGAGGGGAGCCGGCAGCAGCCGAGCGGGCAGCAGCCGAGCGGGCAGCAGCCGAGCGGGCTGGCGGGGAGCGGGCAGCAGCCGAGCGGGCTGGCGGGGAGCGGGCAGCAGCGGATTGACAGCAGCGGAGTGGGCAGCAGCGGAGCGGGCAGCTGCGGAGGGGGCAGCAGCAGAGCGCACAGCAGCGGAGCGGGCAGTAGCGGAGCGGGCAGCAGCGGAGTGGGTAGCAGCGGAGTGGGAAACAGCGGAGCGGGCAGCAGCGGAGTGGGTAGCAACGGAGCGGGCAGCAGCGGAGCCGGCAGCAGCCAAGCGGGCAGGAGGGGAGCGGGCAGCAGTGGAGCGGGCAGCAGCCGAGCGGGCAGCAGCCGAGCGGGCTGGAGGGGAGCGGGCAGCAGCGGAGTGGGTAGCAGCAGAGCGGGCAGCAGCGGAGTGGGTAGCAGCGGAGTGGGCAGCAGTGGAGCGGGCAGCAGCAGAGTGGGCAGCAGTGGAGCGGGCAGCAGCGGAGTTGGCAGCAGAAGAACGGGCAACAGCGGAGTGGGCAGCAGTGGAGGGGGTAGCAGAGGAGGGGCTAACAGCGGAGTTGGGTGCAGCGGAGTGGGAAGTAGGGGAGCGGGCAGCAGTGGAGCAGGCAGCAGTGGAGGGGGTAGCAGCGTAGTGGGCAGCAGTGGAGTGGGCTGCGGCAGAGTGGGCAGCAGGGGAGCGGGCAGCAGCGGTGTGGGTAGCAGCGGAGTGGGCAGCAGCGGAGTGGGCTGCGGCAGAGTGGGCAGCAGGGGAGCGGGCAGCAGCGGTGTGGGTAGCAGCGGAGTGGGCAGCAGTGGAGTGGGCTGCGGCAGAGTGGGCAGCAGGGGAGCGGGCAGCAGTGGTGTGGGTAGCAGCGGACCTGGCAGCAGCAGAGTGGGCAGCAGCGGAGCGGGCAGCAGCAGAGTGGGCAGCAGCAGAGCGGGCAGTAGCGGAGCGGGCAGCAGCAGAGGGGGCAGCAGCAGAGCGGACAGCAGCGGAGTGGGTAGCAGCAGAGCGGGCAGCAGCGGAGTGGGATTCAGCGGAGTAGGCAGTAGTGGAGGGGATTGCAGCGGAGGGTGTAGCAGCGGAGCGGTCAGCAGAAGAGCGGGTAACAGCGGAGTGGGCAGCAGTGGAGGGGGTAGCAGTGGAGGGGGTAACAGCAGAGTGGGGTGCAGCGGAGTAGGAAGCAGGGGAGCGGGCAGCAGTGGAGGGGGGTAGCAGTGGAGTGGGCAGCAGTGGAGTGGGCAGCAGCGGAGTGGGCAACAGCAGAGCAGGCGGCAGCAGAGCGGGCAGCAGCGGACAGTGCATTAGCGGAGCGCACAGCAGCGGAGTGGGCAGTAGCAGAGTGGGTATCAGCGCAGCGGGCAGCAGCGGAGTGGGTAGTGCGGAGCGGGCAGCAGCGGAGTGGGTATCAGCGCAGCGGGCAGCAGCGGAGTGGGTAGCAGCGGAGCGGGCAGCTGCAGAGTGGGCAGCAGGGGAGCGGGCAGCAGCCGAGTTGGTTGCAGCGGAGCAGGCAGCAGCGGAGTGGGCAGCAGCGGAGTGGGCAGCAGCAGAGTGGGAAGCAGTGGTGTGGGTAGCAGCGGAGCGGGCAGCAGCAGAGTGGGAAGCAGCGGTGTGGGTAGCAGCGGAGCGGGCAGCAGCGGAGTGGGAAGTAGTGGAGTGGGTAGCAGCGGAATGGGCAGCAGTGGAGTGGGTAGCAGCGGAGCGGGCAGCAGCCGAGTTGGTTGCAGCGGAGCAGGCAGCAGCGGAGTGGGCAGCAGCGGAGCGGGCAGCAGCGGAGTGGGAAGTAGTGGAGTGGGTAGCAGCGGAATGGGCAGCAGTGGAGTGGGTAGCAGCGGAGCGGGCAGCAGCCAAGTTGGTTGCAGCGGAGCAGGCAGCAGCGGAGTGGGCAGCAGCGGAGTGGGCAGCAGCAGAGTGGGCAGCAGCGGAGTGGGTAGCAGCAGAGCGGGCGGCAGCAGAGTGGGAAGCAACGGAGCGGGCAGCAGCAGAGTGGGCAGCAGCGGAGTGGACAGCAGCGGACTGGGCAGCAGCGGAGTGGGCAGCAGTGGAGCGGGCAGTAGCGGAGCGGGCAGCAGCGGAGCAGGCAGCAGAGGAGCGGGCAGCAGCGGAGCGGGCAGCAGCAGAGTGGGCAGCAGCGGAGTGGACAGCAGCGGAGCGGGCAGCAGCGGAGCGGGCAGTAGCGGAGTGGGCAGCAGCGGAGTGGGTAGCAACAGAGCGGGCAGCAGCAGAGTGGGCAGCAGCGGAGCGGGCAGCAGCGGAGCAGGCAGCAGCGGAGTGGGCAGCAGCGAAGTGGGCAGCAGCGGAGTGGGCTGCAGCGGAGCGGGCAGCAGCAGAGCAGTCAGCAGCGTAGCGGGCAATAGCGGAGCGGGCAGCAGCAGAGCGGGCAGCAGCAGAGTGGGCAGCAGCGGAGTGGGCAGCAGTGGAGGGGGTAGCAGTGGAGGGGGTAACAGCAGAGTGGGGTGCAGCGGAGTAGGAAGCAGGGGAGCGGGCAGCAGTGGAGGGGGGTAGCAGTCGAGTGGGCAGCAGTGGAGTGGGCAGCAGCGGAGTGGGCAACAGCAGAGCAGGCGGCAGCAGAGCGGGCAGCAGCGGACAGTGCATTAGCGGAGCGCACAGCAGCGGAGTGGGCAGTAGCAGAGTGGGTATCAGCGCAGCGGGCAGCAGCGGAGTGGGTAGCAGCGGAGCGGGCAGCAGCGGAGTGGGTATCAGCGCAGCGGGCAGCAGCGGAGTGGGTAACAGCGGAGCGGGCAGCTGCAGAGTGGGCAGCAGGGGAGCGGGCAGCAGCAGAGTTTCGCAGCAGCAGAGTGGGCAGCAGCAGAGTGGGAAGCAGCGGTGTGGGTAGCAGCGGAGCGCGCAGCAGCAGAGTGGGAAGCAGCGGTGTGGGTAGCAGCGGAGCGGGCAGCAGCGGAGTGGGAAGTAGTGGAGTGGGTAGCAGCGGAATGGGCAGCAGTGGAGTGGGTAGCAGCGGAGCGGGCAGCAGCCGAGTTGGTTGCAGCGGAGCAGGCAGCAGCGGAGTGGGTTGCTGCGGAGCGGGCAGCAGTGGAGTGGGAAGTAGTGGAGTGGGTAGCAGCGGAATGGGCAGCAGTGGAGTGGGTAGCAGCGGAGCGGGCAGCAGCCGAGTTGGTTGCAGCGGAGCAGGCAGCAGCGGAGTGGGCAGCAGCGGAGTGGGCAGCAGCAGAGTGGGCAGCAGCGGAGTGGGTAGCAGCAGAGCGGGCGGCAGCAGAGTGGGAAGCAACGGAGCGGGCAGCAGCAGAGTGGGCAGCAGCGGAGTGGACTGCAGCGGACTGGGCAGCAGCGGAGTGGGCAGCAGTGGAGCGGGCAGTAGCGGAGCGGGCAGCAGCGGAGCAGGCAGCAGAGGAGCGGGCAGCAGCGGAGCGGGCAGCAGCAGAGTGGGCAGCAGCGGAGTGGACAGCAGCGGAGCGGGCAGCAGCCGAGCGGGCAGTAGCGGAGTGGGCAGCAGCGGAGTGGGTAGCAACAGAGCGGGCAGCAGCAGAGTGGGCAGCAGCGGAGCGGGCAGCAGCGGAGCAGGCAGCAGCGGAGTGGGCAGCAGCAGAGTGGGCAGCAGCAGATTGGGCAGCAGCGGAGCGGGCAGTAGCGGAGCGGGCAGCAGCGGAGTGGGCAGCAGCGAAGTGGGCAGCAGCGGAGTGGGCTGCAGCGGAGCGGGCAGCAGCAGAGCAGTCAGCAGCGTAGCGGGCAATAGCGGAGTGGGCAGCAGCGGAGCGGGCAGCAGCGGAGTGGGCAGCAGCGGAGCGGGCAGCAGCGGAGTGGGTAGCAGCGGAGTGGACAGCAGCGGACTGGGCAGCAGCGGAGTGGGCAGCAGTGGAGCGGGCAGTAGCGGAGCGGGCAGCAGCGGAGCAGGCAGCAGAGGAGCGGGCAGCAGCGGAGCGGGCAGCAGCAGAGTGGGCAGCAGCGGAGTGGACAGCAGCGGAGCGGGCAGCAGCGGAGCGGGCAGTAGCGGAGTGGGCAGCAGCGGAGTGGGTAGCAACAGAGCGGGCAGCAGCAGAGTGGGCAGCAGCGGAGCGGGCAGCAGCGGAGCAGGCAGCAGCGGAGTGGGCAGCAGCAGAGTGGGCAGCAGCAGAGTGGGCAGCAGCGGAGCGGGCAGTAGCGGAGCGGGCAGCAGCGGAGCGGGCAGCAGTGGAGTGGGTGGCAGCGGGGTGGGCAGCAGCGGAGGGGTAAGCAGCAGAGCAGACAGCAGGGGAGCGGGCAGCAGCGGATCGGGCAGCAGCGGAGTGGATAGCAGCGGAGCGGACAGCAGCGGAGTGGGTAGCAGCGGAGCGGGCAGCAGCTGAGCCGGCAGCAGCCGAGCGGGCAGGAGGGGAGCCGGCAGCAGCCGAGCGGGCAGCAGCCGAGCGGGCAGCAGCCGAGCGGGCTGGCGGGGAGTGGGCAGCAGCGGATTGACAGCAGCGGAGTGGGCAGCAGCGGAGCGGGCAGCTGCGGAGGGGGCAGCAGCAGAGCGCACAGCAGCGGAGCGGGCAGTAGCGGAGCGGGCAGCAGCGGAGTGGGTAGCAGCGGAGTGGGAAACAGCGGAGCGGGCAGCAGCGGAGTGGGTAGCAACGGAGCGGGCAGCAGCGGAGCCGGCAGCAGCCAAGCGGGCAGGAGGGGAGCGGGCAGCAGTGGAGCGGGCAGCAGCCGAGCGGGCAGCAGCCGAGCGGGCTGGAGGGGAGCGGGCAGCAGCGGAGTGGGTAGCAGCAGAGCGGGCAGCAGCGGAGTGGGTAGCAGCGGAGTGGGCAGCAGTGGAGCGGGCAGCAGCAGAGTGGGCAGCAGTGGAGCGGGCAGCAGCGGAGTTGGCAGCAGAAGAACGGGCAACAGCGGAGTGGGCAGCAGTGGAGGGGGTAGCAGAGGAGGGGCTAACAGCGGAGTTGGGTGCAGCGGAGTGGGAAGTAGGGGAGCGGGCAGCAGTGGAGCAGGCAGCAGTGGAGGGGGTAGCAGCGTAGTGGGCAGCAGTGGAGTGGGCTGCGGCAGAGTGGGCAGCAGGGGAGCGGGCAGCAGCGGTGTGGGTATCAGCGGAGTGGGCAGCAGCGGAGTGGGCTGCGGCAGAGTGGGCAGCAGGGGAGCGGGCAGCAGCGGTGTGGGTAGCAGCGGAGTGGGCAGCAGTGGAGTGGGGTGCGGCAGAGTGGGCAGCAGGGGAGCGGGCAGCAGTGGTGTGGGTAGCAGCGGACCTGGCAGCAGCAGAGTGGGCAGCAGCGGAGCGGGCAGCAGCAGAGTGGGCAGCAGCAGAGCGGGCAGTAGCGGAGCGGGCAGCAGCAGAGGGGGCAGCAGCAGAGCGGACAGCAGCGGAGTGGGTAGCAGCAGAGCGGGCAGCAGCGGAGTGGGATTCAGCGGAGTAGGCAGTAGTGGAGGGGATTGCAGCGGAGGGTGTAGCAGCGGAGCGGTCAGCAGAAGAGCGGGTAACAGCGGAGTGGGCAGCAGTGGAGGGGGTAGCAGTGGAGGGGGTAACAGCAGAGTGGGGTGCAGCGGAGTAGGAAGCAGGGGAGCGGGCAGCAGTGGAGGGGGGTAGCAGTGGAGTGGGCAGCAGTGGAGTGGGCAGCAGCGGAGTGGGCAACAGCAGAGCAGGCGGCAGCAGAGCGGGCAGCAGCGGACAGTGCATTAGCGGAGCGCACAGCAGCGGAGTGGGCAGTAGCAGAGTGGGTATCAGCGCAGCGGGCAGCAGCGGAGTGGGTAGCAGCGGAGCGGGCAGCAGCGGAGTGGGTATCAGCGCAGCGGGCAGCAGCGGAGTGGGTAGCAGCGGAGCGGGCAGCTGCAGAGTGGGCAGCAGGGGAGCGGGCAGCAGCCGAGTTGGTTGCAGCGGAGCAGGCAGCAGCGGAGTGGGCAGCAGCGGAGTGGGCAGCAGCAGAGTGGGAAGCAGCGGTGTGGGTAGCAGCGGAGCGGGCAGCAGCAGAGTGGGAAGCAGCGGTGTGGGTAGCAGCGGAGCGGGCAGCAGCGGAGTGGGAAGTAGTGGAGTGGGTAGCAGCGGAATGGGCAGCAGTGGGGTGGGTAGCAGCGGAGCGGGCAGCAGCCGAGTTGGTTGCAGCGGAGCAGGCAGCAGCGGAGTGGGCAGCAGCGGAGCGGGCAGCAGCGGAGTGGGAAGTAGTGGAGTGGGTAGCAGCGGAATGGGCAGCAGTGGAGTGGGTAGCAGCGGAGCGGGCAGCAGCCGAGTTGGTTGCAGCGGAGCAGGCAGCAGCGGAGTGGGCAGCAGCGGAGTGGGCAGCAGCAGAGTGGGCAGCAGCGGAGTGGGTAGCAGCAGAGCGGGCGGCAGCAGAGTGGGAAGCAACGGAGCGGGCAGCAGCAGAGTGGGCAGCAGCGGAGTGGACAGCAGCGGACTGGGCAGCAGCGGAGTGGGCAGCAGTGGAGCGGGCAGTAGCGGAGCGGGCAGCAGCGGAGCAGGCAGCAGAGGAGCGGGCAGCAGCGGAGCGGGCAGCAGCAGAGTGGGCAGCAGCGGAGTGGACAGCAGCGGAGCGGGCAGCAGCGGAGCGGGCAGTAGCGGAATGGGCAGCAGCGGAGTGGGTAGCAACAGAGCGGGCAGCAGCAGAGTGGGCAGCAGCGGAGCGGGCAGCAGCGGAGCAGGCAGCAGCGGAGTGGGCAGCAGCGAAGTGGGCAGCAGCGGAGTGGGCTGCAGCGGAGCGGGCAGCAGCAGAGCAGTCAGCAGCGTAGCGGGCAATAGCGGAGCGGGCAGCAGCAGAGCGGGCAGCAGCAGAGTGGGCAGCAGCGGAGCGGGTAGCAGCAGAGCGGGCAGTAGCGGAGCGGGCAGCAGCAGAGGGGGCAGCAGCAGAGCGGACAGCAGCGGAGTGGGTAGCAGTAGAGCGGGCAGCAACGGAGTGGGATTCAGCGGAGTAGGCAGTAGTGGAGGGGATTGCAGCGGAGGGTGTAGCAGCGGAGCGGTCAGCAGAAGAGCGGGTAACAGCGGAGTGGGCAGCAGTGGAGGGGGTAGCAGTGGAGGGGGTAACAGCAGAGTGGGGTGCAGCGGAGTAGGAAGCAGGGGAGCGGGCAGCAGTGGAGGGGGGTAGCAGCCGAGTGGGCAGCAGTGGAGTGGGCAGCAGCGGAGTGGGCAACAGCAGAGCAGGCGGCAGCAGAGCGGGCAGCAGCGGACAGTGCATTAGCGGAGCGCACAGCAGCGGAGTGGGCAGTAGCAGAGTGGGTATCAGCGCAGCGGGCAGCAGCGGAGTGGGTAGCAGCGGAGCGGGCAGCAGCGGACTGGGTATCAGCGCAGCGGGCAGCAGCGGAGTGGGTAACAGCGGAGCGGGCAGCTGCAGAGTGGGCAGCAGGGGAGCGGGCAGCAGCAGAGTGGGCAGCAGCAGTTTGGGCAGCAGCAGAGTGGGAAGCAGCGGTGTGGGTAGCAGCGGAGCGCGCAGCAGCAGAGTGGGAAGCAGCGGTGTGGGTAGCAGCGGAGCGGGCAGCAGCGGAGTGGGAAGTAGTGGAGTGGGTAGCAGCGGAATGGGCAGCAGTGGAGTGGGTAGCAGCGGAGCGGGCAGCAGCCGAGTTGGTTGCAGCGGAGCAGGCAGCAGCGGAGTGGGTTGCTGCGGAGCGGGCAGCAGTGGAGTGGGAAGTAGTGGAGTGGGTAGCAGCGGAATGGGCAGCAGTGGAGTGGGTAGCAGCGGAGCGGGCAGCAGCCGAGTTGGTTGCAGCGGAGCAGGCAGCAGCGGAGTGGGCAGCAGCGGAGTGGGCAGCAGCAGAGTGGGCAGCAGCGGAGTGGGTAGCAGCAGAGCGGGCGGCAGCAGAGTGGGAAGCAACGGAGCGGGCAGCAGCAGAGTGGGCAGCAGCGGAGTGGACTGCAGCGGACTGGGCAGCAGCGGAGTGGGCAGCAGTGGAGCGGGCAGTAGCGGAGCGGGCAGCAGCGGAGCAGGCAGCAGAGGAGCGGGCAGCAGCGGAGCGGGCAGCAGCAGAGTGGGCAGCAGCGGAGTGGACAGCAGCGGAGCGGGCAGCAGCCGAGCGGGCAGTAGCGGAGTGGGCAGCAGCGGAGTGGGTAGCAACAGAGCGGGCAGCAGCAGAGTGGGCAGCAGCGGAGCGGGCAGCAGCGGAGCAGGCAGCAGCGGAGTGGGCAGCAGCAGAGTGGGCAGCAGCAGATTGGGCAGCAGCGGAGCGGGCAGTAGCGGAGCGGGCAGCAGCGGAGTGGGCAGCAGCGAAGTGGGCAGCAGCGGAGTGGGCTGCAGCGGAGCGGGCAGCAGCAGAGCAGTCAGCAGCGTAGCGGGCAATAGCGGAGTGGGCAGCAGCGGAGCGGGCAGCAGCGGAGTGGGCAGCAGCGGAGCGGGCAGCAGCGGAGTGGGTAGCAGCGGAGTGGACAGCAGCGGACTGGGCAGCAGCGGAGTGGGCAGCAGTGGAGCGGGCAGTAGCGGAGCGGGCAGCAGCGGAGCAGGCAGCAGAGGAGCGGGCAGCAGCGGAGCGGGCAGCAGCAGAGTGGGCAGCAGCGGAGTGGACAGCAGCGGAGCGGGCAGCAGCGGAGCGGGCAGTAGCGGAGTGGGCAGCAGCGGAGTGGGTAGCAACAGAGCGGGCAGCAGCAGAGTGGGCAGCAGCGGAGCGGGCAGCAGCGGAGCAGGCAGCAGCGGAGTGGGCAGCAGCAGAGTGGGCAGCAGCAGAGTGGGCAGCAGCGGAGCGGGCAGTAGCGGAGCGGGCAGCAGCGGAGTGGGCAGCAGCGAAGTGGGCAGCAGCGGAGTGGGCTGCAGCGGAGCGGGCAGCAGCAGAGCAGTCAGCAGCGTAGCGGGCAATAGCGGAGCGGGCAGCAGCAGAGCGGGCAGCTGCAGAGTGGGCAGCAGCGGAGCGGGTAGCAGCGGAGTGGGCAGCAGCGGAGCGGGTAGCAGCGGAGCGCGCAGCAGCGGAGCAGGCAGCAGCGGAGTGGGCAGCAGCGGAGCGGGCAGCAGCGGAGCGGGCAGCAGCGGAGTGGGCAGCAGCGGAGCGGGCAGCAGCGGAGTGGGCAGCAGCGGAGCGGGCAGCAGCGGAGTGGGTAGCAGCGGAGTGGGCAGCAGCGGACCTTTAACCATGTTTCAGTAATGGCCAGTAAATCATCGTCATTCACGATGATTTGCGCCATCAACTCATTTACCTTATTCCGAATACTATGATCATTCAGGTAAAGTACACTTATGATAGCTTTTTTACCTCTGTTCTGAATCTTAACACCTCGATCAGTAACCTCTCCGAAGTTATATTTCCTCTGAACCTTTCTCCTAATTTTACTTGTCGTTAAACTGATATATTGAAGTAACAACCTGCCACGTCGCTTTCCATTTATGTTTTTACTTCCCGTTTTTTTACTTTAGTATTCCTGGTCCTATTCACTGAGCTCCCCTCAGTCACTTTACCTTGTATTGTCGCCGTTTTTGATTTTTGACTATGGCTTCACTGCCTTACACTTTCCCCCTTAATTTATTTTGTTACTGTTCCTTTTTCACTACCTTCCAACTTCCTGCATCGGTTCCCAACCCCCTGCCACATTACTTTAAACCCTTCCCAGAAGAAGGCATATGGTGTGTTGGTTTTCATTAACAAGGGGATTGACTTTAAGAGCCGCAAGGTTTTGCTGCAGCTTTCTGAAACTCTAGTTAGACCACACTTGGAATATTGTGCCCAGTTCTGATCGCCTCATTATAGGAAGGATGTGAAATGAAATGAAAATCACTTATTGTCACAAGTAGGCTTCAAATAAAGTTACTGTCGCCACATTCCGGCGCCTGTTCTGGGAGGCTGGTAAGGGATGTGGATGCTTTGGAGACGTATTTGTTCTTAAGGGCAGCACGGTAGCATTGTGGATAGCACAATTGCTTTACAGCTCCAGGGTACCAGGTTCGATTCCGTCTTGGGTCACTGTCTGTGCGGAGTCTGCACATCCTCCCCGTGTGTGCGTGGGTTTCCTCCGGGTGCTCCTTTATCCTCCCACAGTCCAAAGAGGTTCAGGTTAGGTGGATTGGCTATGATAAATTGCCCTTAGTGTGCAAAATTGCCCATAGTGTTGGGTGGGGTTGCTGGGTTATGGGGATAGGGTGCTCTTTCCAAGAGCCGGTGCAGACTCGATGGGCCAAATGGCCTCCTTCTGCACTGTAAATTCTATGAAATCTATGAGACGGTGCAGAGGAGATTTACCAGGATGCTGCCTGGACTGGAGGGCATGTCTTTTGAAGAAGGGCTGAGGGAGCTTGGGCTTTTCTCACTGGAGCGAAGAAGGCGGAGAGGTGAGTTGATCGAGGTGTACAAGGTGATGAGAGACATGGATAGAGTGGATAGCCAGAGACTTTTCCCCAGGGTGGAAATGGCTGTCACGAGGGGACAGAATTTTAAGGTGATTGGCAGAAGGTGTAGGGGAGATGTCAGCGGTCGGTTCTTTATACAGAGAGTGGTGGGTGTGTGGAATGCACAGCCGGCAGAGGTGGTGGAGTCCGAGTCATTCGGGACATTTAAGCGACTCTTGGACAGGCACATGGACAGCAGTAAATTGAAGGTTGATCTTAGATTAGGATGAATGGTCGGCACAACATCGTGGGCCGAAGGGCCTGTACTGTGCTGTACTGTTCTATGTTCTATGTAAATGCTCTCCACGCTACAGCGTTCAATGACATTGTTTAAACTTAAGTGTGTAAAGTATATCCTCCTGTTCCCCATTTAAGGGCAAGGTATTAATTTCTACTTGTGTAGGTTGTATATTAAGAACAAACATTTTGGAAAACAAACAGCAACTAAATACTGACTTGAATTGTTAAATTCAGAAGTTGCAATTGGAGTTCCAGAGGTGAATGAGATTGTTGTTCTGTTATCCAATTTGAAGTGCCTTCGAACAGCATTGCAGCAGTCCGTGTATTAGGGGTGCTCCCGGAATGGCGCTATTCCTCCACATGGTTGGTCTTTTAAAACCCTTACTGCTGCGTCGCCACCTCCACTGCTCATCCTACCCACTTACCACCCCTACTGCGAATGAGTGGGGACTTGGGAAAGGTAGCAGATTGAGTCAATAAAAATTGACGATCTATCCACAATGTAAACTACCTTTATTACATGGGTTCCTTATGGAACGATGATTTTCATTTAAAATGTCGTTTTTAAATAAGGAAAACACTAGGAGTTGTAAACGAGAGGTAGCTGCAGTTCCATCAACCCCCACGCCCCCCCCACGCCCCCCTCCATCCCCCACGCCCCCCTCACCCCCATCGACACACCAGTTATCCACCAACTGATGCATTCTAGTGTAACGTAATTTTTAATTGAATAAATATAAAATACGGCTAACAAAAGTTATAATTCTTGAATGAGTCGACTCCCATCCATTCATAATGTAGCCACTCTTCAGTGGAAGAGCCCATGAACAGAAGTACAGAAGGTTGATGTGTTGGGTGTTCTGGATCACAAACAGGTCACCAACACTGGAAGTGGTGCAACTCTCTTTTATTATACGGTTAACTATATTAACATACTTAAACTGTGGGTAAATGCAATACCAGCTTTTACTGTTGACCCTTGCCTAGTCCGAATCGGTTGATGCACTCAGCACATGGTAAATGTCTGTGTTGCAGGCTGTGAGCTCTGTGCTCCGAGCTGGCTGCTACTAGAATGAGCGGGAACTCTCCTGTCCCCTGACTTTATAGTGCGTGTGCTCTCTCTGGTGATTGGCTGCGGTGTTGTGGGCAGACGAACCAGGAATGAGCGGGGAGACACCTGCCGAAGAACCACAGACGTTGCAGACCAGCCACCCTCCGGAAGATGGATGCGGACATTGTCATCCGGCGCCAGAGCAGGGAGATCAGTCGCCCGAGCGTCATGCGCCGCCTTGTGTTGTGCACGAGACTGTTCCATCCGCTGAAGGACCGGAACGTGGTCGAGGTCTGGGACGTGAATGGACGGCACCGTGGTCCTGAGAGTGCGACCCATGAGCAGCTGGGCTGGCGACAGGCCCGTGGAGAGTGGGGCCAAACGATAGTTCAGCAAGGCGAGGTAGAAGTCCGATCCTGCATCGGCAGCCTTGCAGAGGAGCCGTTTGACGATGTGGACGCCCTTTTCCGCTTTGCCATTGGATTGGGGGTGCAGGGAACTGGATGTCACATGCACAAAGTTGTACCTGCTGGCAAAGTCGGACCATTCCTGGCTCGCGAAGCAGGGGCCATTGTCCGACATCACAGTGAGTGGGATTCCGTGACGAGCAAAGGTCTCCTTGCAGGCATGGATGACCGCCGATGATGTGATGTTGTGCAAGCGTACGACCTCCGGGTAGTTCGAAAAAAAGTCTACAATCAGAACGTAGTCCCTGCCGAGCGCAAGGAATAGGTCAACGCCTACCTTAGACCAAGGGGACGTGACAAGCTCATGGGGCTTTAGGGTATCACGTGGTTGGGCCGGCTGGAACCGCTGACAGATTGGGCAGTTGAGCACAGTGTTGGCGATGTCCTCATTGATGCCGGGCCAGTACACAGCATTTCGGGCCCTCCGTCGGCACTTCGCCACGCCAAGATGGCCCTCGTGTAACTGTTCCAAAACGAGCTGGCGCATGCTGTGCGGGATCACGATGCGGTCCAGCTTCAGGAGGGCACCATCGACTACTGCCAGATCGTCTCTGATATTGTAGAACTGCGGGCATTGGCCCTTGAGCCACCCGTCCGTCATGTGGCGCATGACACGTTGTAGTAGGGCGTCAGCCGCATTCTCATGGCGAATGTGGATAAGACGCTCATCCGTGGCCGGAGGATTGGAGGCCGTGAAGGCCACATGGGCGTCAACCTGGCAGACGAAGCCCTGTGGCTCACACGGGGTGTTGACTGCCCTGGACAGAGCGTCGGCTATGATCAGGTCCTTGCCCGGGGTGTATTGGAGCTGGAAATTGTACCGCTGGAGTTTAAGCAGAATGCGCTGGAGGCGAGGGGTCATATCATTCAGGTATTTTTGTATAATGTTGACCAGCGGTCGATGGTCGGTCTCGACAGTGAATTGGGGGAGGCCGTAAAAGTAATCATGAAATTTGTCGATCCCAGTCAACAGGCCCAGGCACTGCTTTTCGATCTGCGCGTCGCGCTGTTCCGTGGGGGTCATGGCACGTGACGCATATGCAACGGGGGCCCATGATGAGGCCTCATCGAGTTGCAGGAGCACCGCCCCAATACCGGATTGGCTGGCATCCGTTGAAATTTTTGTTTCCTTCGTGGGATCAAAAACTGCCTATACCGGGGCCGTGGTAGTCTTGGTCTGAAGCTCCACCCATTCGCGCTCGTGGGCGGGAAGCCATTGGAAGTCTGTCGTCTTCCTCACCAGGTTCCGGAGAGCTGTGGTATGGGAGGCGAGGTTGGGGATGAACTTCCCCAGGAAGTTGACCATGCCCAAAAAATCGGAGGACCGCCTTCTTTTCCGTTGGCTTTTGCATGGCCGTGATGGCTGCCACCTTGTCCGTATCCGGCCGGACACCCAACCGGGAGATGTGGTCCACTAGGAACTTGAGTTCCGTCTGGCTGAAGGAACATTTGGTTCTGTTGAGGCGAAGGCCTTGGTCCCGTATTCGTTTGAAAACGCGCTGGAGGCGACTGATATGCTCCTGTGGGATGGTGGACCAAATGATGATGTCGTCAACATGGGCGCGCACACCCTCAATGCCCTCCATTATTTGCTCCATGATCCTGTGGAATACTTCTGATGCCGATATAATCCCAAACGGCATCCTGTTGTAGCAGTATCTGCCAAACGGGGTATTAAAGGTACACAGCTTTCTGTTGGACCTGGCTAGTTAAACTTGCAAAAATCCTTTCGAGGCGTCACGTTTGGTGAAGATGTTGGCCCGAGCCATCTCGCATGCGGACGTCATTCTCCGACCCCCCAGAGGTGTGTGTCATGAAAATTTGCCAGTCGATCGTGAAGGTTGTTCATGTGCTTCGTGACGTTCAGCTGGCGTGGGTCGCAAAGGTCAGCCGATGTGGGTCCCGGAAGAGCGCAGGTTGGTAGAAATGTGTCCCGGGCCAAAAAAAATTAAAACGTTGCTCTAAGGTCTATATCCCTGGCAACATTGTGAAAAAATATTAACTCTTTAATCTACAAATTGCTGCCACCTATTGCTGCATAAGGCCCCTTAGACAGGATCTGGTGTTGCCTGCGAACTTACTCACCATACCTCCGACATTTTCATGTCGATCAACAGTGTAAACGGCATTCAATAATTGCGGACTTCCTCTTCCTTTGGTTGAAATAAACAACGTATCGTCAAACCCGGACGTCAAAAAGCGCTGCACAGTCAAATACGCATTTTATCACATGTACTCCCTTTTGTAATTATGTGGAAAGGAGTACTCCCTTTTCGAATGTAGACAGGAGTCACTCAGACAAATAACACAAATAATAGCAATATCTCACAAATAACAATGAAGTAATACCAGCTCAACAATTGTTTTGCATTATTGAGTAAACAATGCACCAGGAAACCTGGGTGAAAGTACCCTGTTTCATTTCAATGATGTACTTGGGATCTATTTTCTCACTGAAACATCCAGCGTGTCTGGCACTCTGAATTTATTAGCGCTCTGTTGTGTCCATAAACTGCAGGTCAAATCCCGACCGACCAATCACCGGACTACGCGTCTAAGCGCAATGACGAGCATCGTGGCCGGAGGTGCTTTTCACAATGCACAGTGGCACTCCCTCGAGTAACTTGCTGCCCAGTGCACAGTTTGGATTTGATGAGGGTTATCCAACTCCAAATCTAATTATGGGGTTGCTCCAAAAATAGCATCATGGTGAAACGTAAGAAGCCGCATGACAGTGGCATTACTTAACATCAAATAAATGTAGCGACGTAATTAACCAGAGGAAATTTGAGGTTTCGGGTGTCAGAATGCATGTCTGCACCATTTGTGATGATATGTTACACAGGAAAATGGATGTGTCTTGTAGAAACTATTCATCAACTGTGCATCTGTGCATCTCGACAGCAGTTCATCAGTCTTGTTAGGCCTAAAGATCTTCAATGTTTTCACTAGCGTCCTTCAATATAAGCTGATGAAACAAGCTAAGATAGTCTGATCACCAAATGCAGCTGTCCATGGCTATATGTGGAATGATGCAGGCAATACTGATGATTCAGCTGTTACTTACAGAAGCACACTCCATTGGTCCTCGGCTACGCGCAGGCTGCTCGATACCCGCACGGCGGTAGAATATACTGCAATTTACATGATGTAGTGAAGTAACGCATCAGGCTCGTCAGCCCATTCCACAGCGAGCAGTTTGAATGTCGCGTTCTGGCAACATTATACGGCCAAACTTCAAGAGAAAATTGAGAGATGATTTCCTGTCCGAAATCGACACTGCTGACATTGGTGTACCGTGGATGGCACGGAGCAGTTCTGAACTCAGGCTCAATGTTGGACAGTTGTTGGTCCATGAACACATCAGAGGTGGAAATTGAGCTGAATTTTATGCAAACCTTTTTTTTTATTTAGAGTACCCAATTATTTTTGTTTCTCCAATTAAGGGTCAATTTAGCGTGGCCAATCCACCAAACATGCACATATTTTGGTTGTGGGGCGAGACAGACACAGACATGTGGGGAATCTGGAAGCTCCACACGGACAGTGACCCAGGGCAGGATTCGAAACCGAGTCCTCAGCGCCGCAGTCTCAGTGCTAACCACTGCGCCACATACCGCCCCCGAACTTTATGCAAACCCGAGGAAACTTAGCAATGACATAGTATTCCCCAGCCACACTTTCACCATCGTTGCCTCCACTCTCTCCATTTATGTCCATTCTCTAGTTATACCCTTCCCTCTTTATCAATTTGTCGTTGGGCAGAATGCTTGGACACACACATAGAACAGAGAATCAGGAGGAGGGCACTCTGTCCTTCGAGCCCGGTCCGCCATCCATTATGATGATTGCTGATCATCAACATCAACAGCCAGGTGCGCACCCCCACCCCGCTGCCATCCATTGATTCATTTAGCTCTAGCTATATCTAATCCCTTCTTGAAGTTTTGCAACGTTTTGACCTCAACTGTAACAATAATGTAATAAACATTATTGTCATAAGAAGGCTTACATTAAGCAATCAAGTAACTGTGAACGTCCCGTAGTCGCCACATTCTTCGACTTTTCGGGGACACCGAGGGAGAATTCAGAATGTCCAATTCACCTGACAGTACGTCTTCCGAGGCTTCTGCAAGAAAACCCGAGAACCCGGAGGAAACCCACGCAGACACGGGGAGAACGCTCAGACTCCGCCCAGTCAGTGAGCCAAGCTGGGAATCGAACCTGGTACCCTGGAGTTGTGATGTAATAGTTCTACCAACTGTGCTACCATGCCTCCCCACTACTTTATGTGGTAGTGCAGCCCATAGACTTATCACTCTCTCTATTATGTTATTTCTCCTCACCTCAGTTCTAAAATGTTGACGCCTTATCCTCAAACCATGCCTCCCAGTTCTGGACGCCCCTGCCATAGGGAACATTCTTTATGAATGTCCAGGTCTTATCCTGTTAGATTCTTCTATGTTTCTATGACATCTCCGCTCACTCTTATGAACTCCAATGAATATAATTTTGACCGACTTAGTCTACCTCGTATTACAGTCCCGCAATACCAGGATTCAGCCTGGTAATCCGTCCGTAACAAGTACACCGGTCCTCAGGTAATGATTCCAAAACTGCACACAACACACTAGATGTTATCTCACCAATGCCCTATACACCTGCGGTAAAAAAAATTTAATCGTATACTCAAATCCTCTCGCTATGAAGGCCAATGCACCATTAGCCTTATTTGCTGCCTGCTGTTCATGTGCGCTTACTTTCAAGGATTTATGCAGGAAGGCAACAAGGTCTCGCGGAGTATCCACCTCTCTCAATTTACACCCATTAAAAATAATCAGCCTTCCTAATTTGACGAGTTCTCTCGTCCAAATCACTAATATATAATGCGAACAATTGGGGTCGTAGCACAGATCCCTGTGGTACCCCACTAGTCACTGCCTGCCAATCGAAAAAAGACCCATTTCGATCAAATGTTTGCTTCCTGTCTGCTAACCAACTTACTAACTATCACAAAAACGAGATGCAACCCGTGTACATTTAGCATACCGAATGATCCGCAACGTGAGACCTTGTCGACAGCCTTCTGAAGGCCTGAATTAGCCCTATCTACCAGTTCTACCTGGTCGACAATATTAGTCACAGCTTAATATAATTCTAGTAGATTTGTCAATCATGATTTTCCTTTTATTAATCGATCGGAGTTTGTCTCATTGTACCACTGCTTTCCAAGTGCTGTGTTATGATATAGTTGATGATGGACTCCAGCAACTGTCCACCTCCCGACTATAGGCTCGCGGCTCCATCGTTCCCTGTTATCTCCCTACCGAAATATTTGAATAGCGGGGTTATATTAGCCACCATTAGGCATTTCTTTGTTCCAGTTTTAAATTGCCCCGTTTCATTACCTTTTACCAAGCTTTTTTCTCTTTACATAACTCGAGAAATCTTTACAGTTAGTTTTTATATCCCCCGATATTTTTCTTTCATGTTGTATATTTTCCTTCTAAATCAATCCCTTGGTCCTCCTTTGCTGAATTTCGAGCTGATCCCAGTCCTTATGTCAATATTTTTTCTTGCTAACCAATATGCCTCTTATTTGAATCTAATACTATCTTTAATTTGCTTTCTCAGCGACGGTTTGAGGCACCTACCTTGTTAATCTTTCACCAAATAGGAAAAAGCAGCTTTTGGACTTCACCTATTCGACCCTTGAATGCCTGCCATCGCCTTTCCACTGTCCATCCTTTCAGAATTATTTCCCAATCCATCATACCCATCTCAAGCCTCAAGCCATCATAGTTATATTTATTGAGATTTGGGACACTGGTCTCAGAATTAACTACCTCACTCTCCAGCTTCATAAATAAATCTTGCATGTTATTGTGACTCACCCCCAAAGTTAATCTCACAACTAGATTGCCAACTAATCATTTCTCATTGCACCTTTGAAGATGGCCTGTTTCTTTGTTGGATCCTCAAAGTAGTAGTCCAGATAACCATCCGGGATGCACTCCAGAAGTCCCTCCTCAGATGTACTGTGATTAATTTCATAGATTATCATAGAATTTACAGTGCAGAAGGAGGCCATTCGGCCTATCGAGTCTGCACCGGCTCCGGGAAAGAGCACCCTACCCAAGCTCCACACCTCCACCCTATCCCCATCACCCAGTAACCCCACCCAACACTAAGCGGAATTTTGGACACTAAGGGCAATTTTTCATGGCCAATCCACCTAACCTGCACATCTTTGGACTGTGGGAGGAAACCGGAGCACCCGGAGGAAACCCACGCACACACAGGGAGGATATGCAGACTCCTCACAGACAGTGACCCAAGCCGGAATCGAACCTGGGACCCTGGAGCTGTGAAGCAATTGTGCTAACCACAATACTACCATGCTGCCCAATTTGACTCACCGAATGAATATGCAGATTAAAGTCACCCATAATCACAGATCTTCCTTTATCACGTGCGTCTCTGACTTCTTGTCGAACGCTCTTCGCAACATTTCCACCATCGTTTCATGGTCGGTATTCCAGGCCAACGAATGCATTTTTCCCTTTGGTATTTCGTAACTTGATCCATAGATTCCACATCATCTGTGCTAATATCCTTCCTCAATATGATTGCAATATCGTCTTTCATAATTAATGCAACTCTATCACTTGTTCCTTTCTGTTCGTCCTTCCTAAAAACGTAATAACCCTCCGTGTTTCATTGTCATCCTTGATCACCTTAAAGCGTATCCGAAATCTGTCCTGTATCATTCCTCTTTACATCCATCTGTGCAACTCATTCGTACATTTTACTTCGAATACACCGTGCATTCAGCTGCAACACATTAGGTTTAGCCCTTTTAACGTTCCTTATCATGTCCCTAGAGGTTCTGTTTTTAGTGTGCCGTTATCTGATAGAGGTTCTGGAGTTCTCCGCCTATCACATTTCGTATTCCCCTTGCTGTACATTTCACTTTTCTTGCTCCTCCATCTCTGAATCCAGGCATAGAATCCAATACACCTGCCGTATTCGGTTAAAGCGCCCGCAACTGCACCCCCCCCCCTCTCCCCAGTCCAACGACGTGCAGCTTAGGTGGATTAGACACGCTAAATTCCCCTTAGTGTCCAAAATAGTTAGGAGGGTAGGGTGTAGGTGAGGGTTAACCGGGTCGGTGCAAACACGAGAGGCCGAATGGCCTCCTTCTGCACTGCATAACCTATGTTCTTTTCTCTCCTTATAGATGCTGCCCGACCAGCTAAGATTTTCCAGCAATTCCTCTATTGGTTTCAGATTCCAGCCTCGGCAGTAACTCGCCGCAGTCTCACTGTTTCACTTTCAGATTCCAGCCTCGGCAATAATATTCTTCACTCCGTCAATCAGTTTTACTCTCCCTGCGGCATCTCATCCCTTCATGAAATGCATTCCTTCCCTCTGCCGTCTTTGCCACT
Source organism: Scyliorhinus torazame (assembly GCF_047496885.1). Taxonomy (NCBI): domain Eukaryota; kingdom Metazoa; phylum Chordata; class Chondrichthyes; order Carcharhiniformes; family Scyliorhinidae; genus Scyliorhinus; species Scyliorhinus torazame. The sequence continues at coordinate 114,112,788 of NC_092726.1, read as the reverse complement.
ACGTCCTCTGGTAACCATTCCACTGTTCTTCCTTTAATTTATTGTGATGGAAATATCTTTCCGTGCACCGTCCTCACTTTATTTCTCTTTAGCTTCCTCAGCCAACGAACTTACTGCATTACAAGGATTTTGCTCATCGCCCTGTGTTTCTCCATTTCTCCACATTTAGAATCTTCCAGTTCTATTTTCCTTTGTCTGCTGCTCTCTCTCTCTTTCCCTCTCTCTATTCCTTTACCTTTCAATTACTTTAGTCCGAATAGCTTTCTCTCCTCCTCCCTCTCTTTAGCTCCCATCCATACTTTTGCAATTGCTAATGACATTACTGATGCGTTATCTCTCAATCTCGCTGTGTGTTCTCTTTTCACACACCAGACGTCGACACAGAGACGTGCACTGCTGCCATTCCTCTCTTTCCTTCTGTTTTACTTCCCCTCTCCCACTTAATCCACACCTCCTCCACATACATAGATACAAATGTCTGCCATTGTTCTCTCTGGCTAGAGTTGTGCAGCGGGACCCATAAGTCAAGAGAGTGGTCTTACTTCCTCAGCACGAAGAGGAGTGCCGCCAATGCGACGATCATACCCACGAAGCCCAGATATTCGAAAAGTCCCAAGGCAAAGTACAAATACCACGAGATCATTTGAATTATAAAAAAAACTCGATTCTCCTTAATCCTTGACTATTCTGTTCAATACGTTGGAACACTCCTGTCTAAGTGATGAAAATGTATAGAAAAACTCACACCCTCAACATTTCTCACGAATCCAGAACTCTCAATCGAGCTTCAGAGAAAGGAAGCACAAATGTTGTAAATTGTAACTGTTATTGCACTGTTGTTACATATCACTTGGTTCAGGGCAAAAATCGATCCAGACATCTGTATGTTCTAATGTAATGAGATTTTTTCATTGAACCTAAATGTTGGATAGATCTTTTACTCAGATTAGTTTTATACCTACCCTGTTTGTCCTCCAGTAGTGGAAGTTCTACCATTTAACCCACATTAGGGGTCAGATATTGCTAATTTTGTCATGAGCAATCATTTTTTAAACTTGAAAGTACCCTATTTATTTTGATTTCTAACGGACGATTTAGTGTGCCTAATACACCTACCCTGCACGTTTTTGGCTTGTGAGGTGAAAGCCATGCAGTCACGGGGCGAATGAGCAAACTCCACACGGGCAATGGCCCGTGGCGCAGCACGAATGCAGGATCGAATCCGGGGCCGGAATCCAGCATTGAAAAAATGCCACTTCCAAGTTACAAGTATTGCCTCAGTCCTGAATATCTAAAACAGCATCATATCTTCTGTGTTGAATAAATAATAAGTGAGATTTTCCTCAGACAGCAACCTATGTCACTTCAGGGCTTCTTCTGAAGAGATCTTGACGCAATGCTGAGTTCTCCTAATCCTCCTGTTCAGCCCGTGCAGCACACGCTCAGTAGCGAACATCTAGCCGCTACAATATCCCTGAGGATGAACATTCTGCAAGTTCTGCTGTGACTCAGTAGTGATGGAAGTCAGGACCGCATTCCCTCTGGGATGAAAGAAAGACTTTACATTCCTGATTATGTGCTGAATCCCACAGAGGGCTATTCTCCCTCAGCACAAACATTTCCGAGTGTTGAAAAATTGTCGCTTTGAATCCATGTCCAATGATCGGGATGATCAATTTGCATAAAGGAATGCAGTTTTTCTGTTTTTATACTCATGTCAAAACCAGGCCAGGATAAGGAGCCGGACACGCTGCAGGCCATGAGCTGGGTAAACATTTATATCGGTATGTGAGAGAAAGGGCACAAGAAGTAGAGAGAAATAAATGAGAGAAGAAGAGGACAGTCAAATAAAAACAAAAACATGAAATTCAGACAGACTTGCATTTATAAAAACCTGAAATCAAATCAGGACGCCCAGCGGCGCTGCACAGAAAGATAAGCATGTGAGAACGCGCTCTCCCATTTGTAATGTGAAACCGTGTCAGATAATTTAACTGAAGCAAATTTAAAAAAAACAGCCATGAAGTAAAACCACCGAAACTGGTTTTTGTTTGCGTTGCTGAATAGCAATCAACAGAAGACCAGGACAGGTGTGTGAATGTTGCCTGTTCTGATTTAAATAACGCCCCTAGCGTATATTTTCTCACTGCAAAGGGCTGAGTGCCTGGCAATACATTTTTCCACTCTGTTCTCTCCACAACCTGCAGCTCTCATCCAGCCCTCCAATCCAGCCCTATGTGTCTATTTGCAAAGGTCAGCTTCGTGACCTAGTGTGTTTTCCAGAATGCTGTCAACGGCACTTTATGGAATAACCTGGGGCAGCACGGTAGCACGCGGATAGGGACTGTGGCTTCACAGCGCCAGGGTCCCAGGTTCGATTCCCGCTTGGGTCACTGTCTGTGCGGAGTCTGCACATCCTCCCCGTGTGTGCGTGGGTTTCCTCCGGGTGCTCTGGTTTCCTCCCACAGTCCAAAGACGTGCAGGTTAGGTGGATTGGCCATGCGAAGTTTCCCTTAGTATCCAAAAAGGTTATGAGAGGTTATTGGGTTACTGGGATAGGGTGGAAGTCAGAGCTTAATGTGGGTCAGTGCAGACTCGATGGGCTGAATGGCCTCCTTCTGCACTGGATGTTCTATGTAAACAACGATCAGAATGGGTTGCGGAAGAGTCAGGTTTCATTAAACCTCATTGCAGCCTTACTCTAAAAAAGGCAAAACAGAATCAGTAAAGGAGGCAAGTGAATTCCTTACCTTACAACGAGCGAAGTACAATCGCCTGAAATTCCCTGAGGAAAATTGAAGTCTGGTATTCGGAACAAAATTCTACATCCCACATAATCATTGAATCCCTTCATGAAAAAGGTTTTCCGGCCAATCGGTCTCTACCGACCCTCTCGCCCGTCCACTATCCCTGTTAATCTACCTAACCTTTGGACATGATGCGCGATGTGCATGGCCAGTCCATCTCACGTGCACTTCTTTGGTCTGTGTGAGGAAACCGCAGCACCCGGCAGAAACCGATGCAGACACGGGGAGAACGTGCAAACTCTACAAGAGTGTCTTGCAAGTTTGGAATGGAACCCGGCTTCGAGGCGGAGAGACAGCACGGCGAACCTCTGTGCCACCTTGCCACCCATCTGAAGTGGTACATCATAAATGAATTCGCTGTGGTTCTGTAGGCTGGTCTTCTTACTCAGCCATCCGTTCAGCAGGTCAGCAGGCTTTTCGGGTCAAAATGTCTTCAATGGTTTCATTAGAATGGAAGGTAAGAATCTCAGATGTTCTCCCATTTGAGATTTATTGATTCGGAAAAGAAGCAGCCCATTCCTGCATGTGGAAAGACAAAGGGAACATAGCGGCTTCTGCTGATGGACGGAGAAACCCACTTGCCTGAAACGTGACCTTTTTGAATGGCACCAATTAAAGAGTAATTCAGCTTTGCCTACCCGGCAAATCTTTGTGTTGTGATGGTGAGACCCAAGCAGAAACAGGAAGGATGTCTCATCTCCACAGGGACAGTGCTCCGAGGCTGGGGTCGAACCCGCGACATAGGCGCCATGAGGCAGCATTGCTAACCACTGTTCTACCTTGTAGCCCAACTCTCAACCTCATAAAAAGTCACTCCGCATTGTGGAATGGTGTCAGAATTGTTTGCTGTACACAAGATGCAGCGTAATTCCGGACCGAGGCTGTTTCCATTGTACTCTCCATAGCCAGGACTTTCAATTAGGGAAGAGAATGCCAGAGAGCAATCGTTTCATTCAGTAAAGAAGAGGCCCTTCAGCCCAGGGAGTCTAAACCTACAAAACTATCCGAAACCTAACAAATCCTACTTTCCAGCACTCCGCCTACTTATGACATTTCAGGAGCTCATCCACCGCACATTCCAAAAGTTGCGAGGTGTCTCGCCTCCCCTACCCTCCAGGACGTGAATTCAAGACTTGCATCACAGGCTATTTTTAAAAAGTTTCTCCATTACACAATTGCGTCATCTCAGCCATCTTCCTTGTGAATCTCATCGGTTACTCACCAGTGCAATCGCATCCTTTCTGCAGTGACATGACCAGAATTGCACACAGTACACCAGCTATGGCCTAACGAAAGTTATATCCAGCTCTACAATATCCTGTCTGTTCTTATAATAGATGTCAGGACTGATAAACGCGAGTGTGGGGAGCCTGTCCCAGAACTGCTATCTCTCCCTCTTGTGTTTAATCTGCCCCCTCCGGTTGTTTACTGCCTCGTTTAAAATAAAGGCACAAACACGAACAAATCCCCTTCCCGCTCATTACCCACCTACCCACTCTACCTGCACACTCCAGTATTGGAGCTGTTTATAAATCCAACTGACCTTCCACTTCCTGGCCACAGACTCCACATATGACACTCCCAGTGCTTTTTACCTGTTCTTCCATTCCCCACAAACCTCCAATCTGCTTTGCTATCTCTTCCATCACTCACCCTTCCTCTTTCAATCTCCCCAGCCATTTCTCTTAATCTGCGAGAAATAAAATGTCTGCCGGACCACTCACTCTAGGATTGCTGCTGTTTATTTATTCGATATTAGTCAGAAAATAAGCAATAGTAACTCTCGTTGTTGTCACAAACACTGACATTAGCAGTGCAGTGAAGTTATTGTGAAAAGACTATAGCCGACATATTCCGGCGCCTGTTCGGGTACACAGAGGGAGAATTCAGAATGCCGAAATTACCTAACAGCAAGTCTTTCTGTAGTTGTGGTATGAAACTGGAGCACCAGGAGAAACCCCACGCAGCCTCTCCCTCCCTCTGATTCTTTTATTCCTTCCCATTTAATTTCTGTCCCTCCCTCACCCATTTCATTTCTCTCCCTCCATGTCTCTCTTCCCCTATCTCGCATTTCATTTTTCTTCCTCCCTTCCTTCCGCCATCCGTCCCTCCCTACTCCCCTTCATCCCTCACTCCTTCCCTCCTATCTCTCTCTCTCTCTCTCAAGGGGTTAATTGTCCACACCCTACTCTCTTTCGGTCTTCCACACCCCCCCCCCTCTACGAGTCCCCCTCTCACTGTCTCTCTTTCGCCCCCAAAACATTTGCATTTAATACAAACATTTTAAGAGTGCATTACTGTTTGTGGACAGAGACAAAGACAGAAGGAGAGATACTGGCAGGGAGAGAGAGGTAGAGACATGGCGAGGTAAACACTGGCAGAAACAGAAAGACGGAGGGAGAGGGAGATGATGACAATGAGATAGAAAGAGAATCAGGCAGTCACACAGAGAGCGGAAAAGAGACAGAACTAAACACAGACTGAGGAGGAGACAGAGAGAGACAGGCTGAAGAGAAAGACGGGGAGACAAAAGTACAAATACAAAGTCAGGACCTGACTGTAAGTGAACACAAAATAATTCCGGTGCATTTCACCAAGGCCTCAATTCGCCGCGGTATCAACACCTGCCACATCAATACAGAACGCAGCCTCGTGTGAAACAACTTTAAATTGAGCCAGTCGTGACTTCTACCCCTTGATTTACGAGTTAATCCGTTCATTTATTTTTCAAACGTTCGTAATGCAATCTGCCATCTCCCTCGCTTACTCTTCAAAGTAAACCTTGACTGGGTTAATGCGCCGGCACAGTGTCCCCTGAGTGATTCATGCAGAATAGTCCGAAGTGAGCAGTCAGCTATTTTGAGCACTTTTTCAAATTTGACATACGTGTGTACAGAGACAGACAGCTGGAGAGAGAGAGAGAGAGAGAGAGAGAGAATCAGGCAGAGAGATGGAGACAGAACGGGAGACAGGCAGGTAGTGTCAGAGGGAGAGGGGGCGAGAGAGACTGGGAGAGACAATCAGAGAGAGATAAAGGGACGGATGCAACGTCAGTCCGTCACTAAAACTCAATCCCAAATGATTCCGCTTCATGCCACTAACGCCTCAATTCATCATAGGGTATAAACCTGCCAGCTTTAATCCAGAATGCAGCCTCGTGTTAAATAACTTAAAACTCAGCATCCTGTGACTTCTCTCATTCGTTTTACAAGTCAATCCATGCATTTATTTTTTAAACGTTCTCATTCACATCTCTGTCCCCTCCGTCTTAAAATTTGATTGGGCCCTAGATTAGGCCTTGAATTAATACCTGGTAAAAGAGACTGCATTAAATCTCATGGGATAAGGACGAGCCCCCCGCCTTGCACCCTCCCCCCCCCCCCAGTTAAACCGAATGGTGCTCTCCACCATTGCTTCTCCCACCCACCCCTCCACACTCTGACACACTCACAGGGCTGGACAACAGCCAGAGGGTGATGGAACCCACTCCCTCCACACACACTCCCTCCCCCATTCCTAAATTATCCAAATCCCACCGACCTTTCCGAAAACACAAACACCAGCCAGTCATTGATATAAACAAGCCGTTACCCAGGCTCCAGGCCGGGACATTTAGATTCAACGATTCAGCTCCAATCTTCCTCCTTCCCCACGCAAGTCGTTTGTAGTCTATCAACTAATTAAATTTCAAATTTTGTGTGGTCACTAAGCTGACAGTCCAGGGAAGGTGCACAGCAGGATACCACTGAGAGCAATGTGACCCTATCCTGTTCGAGAGGGGAGGTTCGAGACACATTTTCCTGACCGTGTCTGATGTAATTCTCATTCCCTCTCCTCCCATTCGCACTCAATCCCCCGGACCACGCAACCTGATTTCCTTTTCTGGAGACACCTCCCCTCTGTCCACATATTAAACTCCCCGCTTTAATCTGGGAAACCAGCTGCCCAATCCTATAGGCGCCTTTTCAAATTCGCCCTCACACCATTTTGTTTATACGGAAAACAGGGAATCCACAGAAGGTGTGACCTCCCCCTGAGACTAGGAGCTGGGCACGGATTCCACACTGGAGATCTTCAGGTATTGTGCGCGTATTCTCCACCCCCACACCCATCTGACACCCCCACCCCCCGTGTATTCTGCTCTCTACTCCGACTACCCCCGCGTTCCTCTTTCTCAATCTCTCTCTCTTTTCACCCAGTTCTCTTATTCAGGGAGAAAGATGGGGAAGGAGACACAGAGACTGAACATGTTACAAATAGAAGCTCAATAAAAGTTATTTCAACCTGATCCCTGGGCATTTTTATGGAACCGTGACATTAATTTCTGTAAAGCACGGTTTGTATTCACATTAATTAACATTCGTCTAAATTATATTATATGAAAGCCTCTCTTCAAAACTGACAGTGGGTTGGGGAAGTGGGGGGTGGGGGGGGGGGGGGGGATGCTCGAAGACTTAAGAGAACTCAGTGAGCTGAATTAAATACTTCCTCCCCCAAATGCACTCCGGCCCATTACCCAGACTTCGCTGAACAGTCCAGTTAATCACTGGGTTTTCAGCACGGGAGACATTCTGGGATTTAATACAATCCTTTACACAGCCTCACATTTATAAATTCAACTCCAGGACCGCGGGAAAATGATGAAAGTCAATATCTTCATGTCCACATGTGTCAATGCAAAGCAGAATTCGACAAATATCGCCACAGGATGGCCACAGGAGACCAGCCCAGATCGTGTATCTCTATTAATAACGCCCGACACTGCCCGCAACAACTCACAGACGTACCAAACTCCGCCCTCTCGTGAACCAGGGGTTCATTCCCTCTCTAGACATTTTCAAAACGGCTGTACCAGGATTGTAGTTTGTATAAAATCGCACTTTCTATAAAGATTTAATGGGTCTATGACTGCACACCAGACCACCAACCCGAGTCGCTGTCACCCTATCCCATATGTTTTCTGTTTGACTATCTCTCTGCGTGTTTTCCCAGTCACTCCCTCATCTGTCTCCCCTCTCTTTTTCACCATCTCGCTCTCCCTCCACCCTCTCTCTGTCTTTCTCTCTCTCTCTCCTTCGCTATTCCTATCCCCCTTACCGCACTCTTTCTGTCCATTCACTCTTTATCACATCCCAGATAATAGGAAAGGGGAGCCAGAGAGACACAGACAGAAATCCAACCATCACAACCAAAGCACACTGAATTCAAATGGCCCCCTATGACATTAATTTCACCCGCACATTTAAGTTTTGGCCTAAAATACAGGCTTTATTCCAGAATTATACTCGCTTTAAGTTAAAGCACTTTCATTCCGGCCCAATTTACAGTCAATGAATTCAAGTTTTAAGTTACTCCATTGTTGTCAATTTTGTGAATTCTGCAGGCAACCTTTGCACAGGGAGATCCCAATAATGCCGAGGCTTTCAAAATTGAGTTCAGAGTTTCTCTTAATGGATCTCTCTCTCTTTCTGTTGCTGCACTATTGTTGTATTGTACAAATTGGAGGCAGGCATATGGATACACAGTGGGATTCCACAAGCAGCAATGCGATCATGGCTGAACCCCCCCCCCCCCCAGTGGCCTGTGGAATGGGGTTATTAACTCCCTTATTCACCATCATTCACGTTTATGACGTTAAGATTCGAGACATTGGAACAGACTTTGCAGTACGTGAGCTATTTTATTTTAAACGTTTTGGTCACTGCTGCTGGGGAGCAAACGTCACAGGCCAGCGTAGTGCACAGTACGATCCCACAACAGCAGAAATCTGAGCGTAACCAATTGGAAACGGTCATTTCTCCCTCCACCCTAACGTCCACATACCCTCACACCTGCTACAATCTCCTTTCGACTCTGCACCTGACCCACACAGCGAGCCCCACCCCATCACCATGTGATGGTTGGATTTCGCTCTGTGTCTCCGGAGCTCCTCTGTCACATTGTCTGGGATGCGAGAAAGAGTGAGAGGACAGAACGAGAGCGGTAGAGGGATAGAGAGAGTGAGGAAGAGAGAGATTTCTGTCCCCATCCTCGCTCCATGCTCCCTCTCTACGTTCCTCACTCACTCATTCTCATTTTCCCTCAGGTATTAAAATTAAACCTGGGTCATGCTAATAACCAGACACACGCTCACCCTGGGTGAAGTCTGTAGAATGGGCCTCAGTCCAGCCACCGATCCTCTGGAAAAAAGCCTTTGTCTAATGATTCCTGGTCACATTACAGTCTTCAAAATGCAAATTTGAAGAAGGATAAACTTAACTAAAACTAGGAAAATGTCTAAACTAATTAACACAGCAAGAGTCCAGTTTCCCCACTCAGTTACACAAACTCTCAGCGACATCTATCAAAATTTCAAAGCTTTCAACCACCGCCTGAAAAATATTTAGAGACAGAGATTGTGTTTATCTCTGTCTTTCCATCCCTATGTTATTCATATTTCTGTCTCCCTTCCTCACGCGCACTCTCTTTGTCCCTCATGTATTAAAATTAAACCTGAGGTAAGGTGAATAGCAGGCAAAAGAAATCTAGGGTAACAGGCCTCAGCCAGCGCTCCCTCTGGAAGAATTTCCACTCTCTCGCCTACCTCACCAACATCCCCTCTTTGGATTCCTGCCGACCTTCCAGTTTTCAAAATAAAAATCCCTATGGAGAAAAAAATATAACATTGTCTTAAAAGACAAAAACAGGGACAATTTTTTAAAAAATACGCAAAATAGCACAACAGAAGTCCAGCATGTGCACTCTTGACTCAATGTCTCAACAACATGAAACTCACACAATCCACAGGTGAAAAACAAACAGATTGTGACATTCAGCAACCCCCCCCCCCCACACACACACAGCCACAGATACACACACATATATATATACACACACACACGTTCACACATACACAGAAACACACACTTACACACACACGTACACACACACACAGCCAAACACACACACACACTTAAACACATACAAACAGACACACACAGCCACACATATACACACATTCACACAAACACACATACACACACGCATACAAATACACACACACATACACACGCACGCACATACACACAGACATACACACACACATACACACACACATACAAACAACACGCACACAGACACACACAAACATACACCCACACCTTTACACAGCCACACACACATACTCACTTACACACACACAGACACACACAAGCAGACGCATACACACACACATACACACAGACACACACATTCACACATACATACACACATACAAACAAACATACTCAGACACACACACACATGCACGCACGCACACACACACGCACATGCTCATGCACACACGCACACACATACACAGACACACACACACCCACGCGCCCACACACATATGCACACACACACACACATACACACACATACACACGCACACACACACACACACATACATACACACGCACACACACACACACATACACACACACGCACACACACACACACACACACACTGAACCAGAGGGACAATGGGACTAGTTTGTGAACTGAAGTGCATCAAACTCAGATTGATCCTCAGTGAGCTGTGAGCAAACTCCACCGATGGTCTCTGGCATGTGTGGAATGTCTGTCTCCAAGGTGGCTCTCGATTGAGGTGTAAATGGCTCAACAATAGATACTGATCTCCTTGCTATTGATGAACGACACAGCAAGCGACCCAACAGGCTGCTGTCTTCATTTATCTATTTTTATTTTGAAAACAGCCATGTTTGTAATTTTCCTCTCGGTCAAACGCTGACATCTACAAAAGCACGTGAAATATTTCCAGCAAGCCGCCAGAACACAGGGAGTGGGCAGGGAATGGTGTTGTGTTGCTAATCTCATTGTGGATTGCAGAGTGTGTCAGCTTCAAATGTATCCCTGCTGGCAGGTCCTCCTATGCCCCATACTGACGTGGAAATAATGTGATTTCAACGAAACCTCTTTTCTGCAACGCTTTTACTAGAGATTTGGCCCTTTCTCACACCAGTGTTATATTACAGTCTGTAGCTCACTCCCAGGTATCTGCTCTCTATATAAACCGTCCCGAACCCCTCGGTTAGGTTTCAGATTGTAACTCACTTCCGGGAATCTTTCGTTCAATATAGAAACCACCCTGAACCACTCATTTCCGGGTATCTGTTATTCTATGTGTGCACCATCTCAGAACTCTCAATTCGATTCCAGTCTGTTATTTGTTGACGGATATCTGTTCTACTGTATATACAACCCCCAACCTCTGGAATAGTTTCCAGTCTGCAATTTACTCCGTGGTTTCTGATATTCAAATGCAAACTACTCTGACTCCACGATTAGATGTTAGTCCGTAACTCTCGCCCGCCTATTCGGTATTCACATATAAAGCAATCGGGACCCTTCACTTCGAAACCACCCCCAAAGCCCCGATTAGGTTCCAGTCTATAACTTACTCTCGGTTATCTATTATTCAATATATATACCATCGCGAATCCCTCGATTAGATTCCTTTTTGAAGATATATTATTCTAAACAGAGCGTACAACAACCGAATAGAATGTCTGTCAAAACATAGCCAACAGGTTGTACAGTTTATTCCCTTTTACTTCCTCCCCTATCCCCCTTCCCGCAATGAACAATTCCTCAAATAACGTGATTGACGGCCTACACCGCACATTGTACGGAGGTGCATCCGACCTCGAATTTAACAGAATCCTCCACCGGGCAATCAGAGGAGACGGCAGATATATCAGCCCCATTCCCCAGACCTGTCTACTCCGAAAGTCCAAATATTACCACCATATTGTGTGGCCTTACCTCAGCCTCCACTACCTTAGATAGCGTGACAGACACCGCCTACCAAAAAGCCTCCAGCTTCTCACAAGCCCTGAACATGTGAACCCGAGGCGCTGGTCCCCGCCCACACTTCCCACACCCATTGGCCACTATCTGGAAAACCCCCTGATCCTCCCCGAGCCATAAGCAACCGGTGCACCACAATGAACTGAATCAAGCTCATCTTTCACAGGAGGACGTTATGTCCCCTCCCCCCTCCCGCGTCGCCTCACACAGGGACCCCATCCTATTCCCCTTTCCAGCTCCTCCTCCAACTTACGCTTTATCCTCACCCCATGTGCCTTGCCCTGCTGCCCAATCACCAGTAAATGTCCCCAGCCCCACCCTCCCCCAAATCATCCGGGAGCAGCAGTTTCTCCAACAAGGTGTATTCTGGTAACTGAAGGAACATCCGCCACTCCGTTTGCACGAAATTACGCCCTTGTATGTACTTAACCTACAGCTCGGCAGCTCAAACCTCTCCCGCAGCTCGGCCATTCCACAATCCTCCCCTCGAGAACATTTTGCCTACCCGCTCCCGACCTGCCTCCCGCCACTTCAGTTACATGACGTCCACTAACCCCTGGTTTGAACCTGTGGTTCCCGCACAGTGGCGTCGGAACCAACATTTAGCGCAACGTAAAGTGCTTCCTCAACTGCTCCCATATCCCCGTGGTCGAATGCACCACCAGACTTCCCGTATACCTCCCGGGGCTACGGCAAAGGCGCACAAACCGGAACCCCTGCAGGACTCCTCCTCCAACATGATCCACTCCGTACACTCTTCCCCTCCACATTCGCCGCCCAGGACTAATACAACATGTTCTGGAGCGCCACGTTCCCCTGCCCCCCCCCCTTCTACCTGTGCTTCACTAACAGCGCCCTCTTCACCCTAGGCACGTTCGCCACGCATATCAACTCCGAGACCAGTTTCTCTTTCTCTCCAGTACTCTGGCACCTCCTCCATGGCCAGAGTGGAATTAGAAATTTGGGTCAGAACCGCGTCATCTCAATCGCCGCCTACCATAGGATGCTGGGACACAATTCAATCGGATCAGGAGATTTGTCCACTTTTAAGCTATCAATACCTTGCCACTCCCCATGTTGATTTGCAGCAGAACCTCGCAGTCTGTCTCGCTGAGTTCCATACGTACCTCATTATTATCTTGGGTGAAGACCGATGTGAAGTATTCCTTTAACACCCTACCAATTTCCTCTGGCTCCACCCACTGATTGTCCCATTTCATCCCTTATGGGCCCTACTCCTTCCCTCGTTATCCTCTTCCCATTAATAATCTTTCATAAAATCTTGGTATTTTCCCTAATTTCCCTAAAGCAGAGTTTTCCCATATCCGCTCTTTGCTCTCATAGTTGCATTCCGAAGCTCCACCCTGCACTTTCTCTACTCCACGAATGCCTCCATTCATTTGTTCTCCTTGTACTTTTTAAAACCTTCGCTTTTCCTTCTCATCGTTCGTGAAAATCCCTGGTCATCCACTGACCCCATCAGTCACTACCAGCACAGGCACATCACGGGGAGAGAGAGAGTAATCAACTTGAGCGAATGTTTGCTAGAAGTGTACAGGAATAAGTTACAATCCGCCAGCCTAGTGTCGAAACTGCAAGATTCTTTATAGTATTCCCACTCCCAGGAATACTGTAAAAAATTTATTTTCAGTTGCCCCTCAGTTTGCTATGAAGTGCCTGATGGAATCTGCTTCCCCCTCACACAGAGGCAGCACATTTCAGATACCAGCCACTCACTCTGTTAAAACATTACCTCGTTGCTGCTGTTGGTATCTACCTTAAATCCATATCATCTGATTTTCAACTTTCCACCAATGTGCCGACTACCTCAAAGCCAATCATCTCAATTCCGGACAGCACTGTCAGAGATCATTAGGGCAGTGTCCTTGGTCCAGCCACCTTCAGCTGCGTCCTGGATGAGCTTCCCTCCAACGCAAGATAAGCTGGCGAGGCAGCATCTGTGGAGGGAGAGACCGTCTTGCACTAGGGTACACATTTTTAAACCCAGGGTCCCGGCCCATGGGGGGTCGCGGGCGGGTGAAAGAAGGTTCACGGACCGTGTGTCGTTAGATTCATGATCGCGGTCCCAGGCGGCACGGCATTACCGAGTGCGCAACATATAGCCCAATGGCACGACCGACATTTCAAAATGCCGGCCGCGACGGGCTTTCAGATTCTGTACGTTCCCGCATGCGTGTAGCCTCAGCAATGCGCAGGAACAGCGTCCATCAAGGAAGAAAGACTCCTCCTGAGGTCAGCACGCTGGCCTGGGACCAGATGATTTGTTTTAAATCGCTGGAGTCTTCCTGCCTTGAGCGGTGCCAGAGATCAGGTCAAGTCAGCTGACGTCACGTGTTCTTGGCTCGAGGCAGATTCCTCCATTGTGCAGCTGCCAGCTGTGCTGGTGTGAACCAGGACCTCTGGTAAACAACCCGTGAAGCAGATTCTTCCATCGTGCAGCTGCCAGCTGTGCTGCTGGGAACCAGGACCTCTGGTAAACAACCCGTGAAGCAGCTGCCTCCATTGTGCAGCTGCCAGCTGTGCTGGTGTGAACCAGGGCCTCTGGTGAACAACCCATGAAGAAGATTCCTCCATTGTGCAGCTGCCAGCTGTGCTGCTGGGAACCAGGACCTCTGGTAAACAACCCGTGAAGCAGATTCCTCCATTGCGCAGCTGCCAGCTGTGCTTTGTGTGAACCAGGACCTCTGGTGAACAACCCGTGAAGCAGATTCCTCCATTGTGCAGCTGCCAGCTGTGCTGGTGTGAACCAGGACCTCTGGTAAACAACCCGTGAAGCAGCTGCCTCCATTGTGCAGCTGCCAGCTGTGCTGGTGTGAACCAGGGCCTCTGGTGAACAACCCATGAAGAAGATTCCTCCATTGTGCAGCTGCCAGCTGTGCTGGTGTGAACCAGGACCTCTGGTGAACAACCCATGAAGCAGATTCCTCCATTGTGCAGCTGCCAGCTGTGCTGCTGGGAACCAGGGCCTCTGGTGAACAACCCATGAAGCAGATTCCTCCATTGTGCAGCTGCCAGCTATGCTGGTGTGAACCAGGGCCTCTGGTGAACAGCCCATGAAGCAGATTCCTCCATTGTGCAGCTGCCAGCTATGCTGGTGTGAACCAGGGCCTCCGGTGAACAACCCATGAAGCAGATTCCTCCATTGTGCATCTGTCAGCTGTGCTGGTGTGAACCAGGGCCTCTGGTGAACAGCCCATGAAGCAGATTCCTCCATTGTGCAGCTGCCAGCTGTGCTGGTGTGAACCAGGGCCTCTGGTAAACAACCCGTGAAGCAGATTCCTCCATTGTGCAGCTGCCAGCTGTGCTGGTGTGAACCAGGGCCTCTGGTAAACAACCCGTGAAACAGAATCCTCCTTTGTGCAGCTGCCAACTGTGCTGGTGTGAACCAGGGCCTCTGGTGAACAGCCCATGAAGCAGGTTCCTCCATTGTGCAGCTGCCAGCTGTGCTGCTGGGAACCAGGGCCTCTGGTGAAGAACCCATGAAGCAGATTCCACCATTGTGCAGCTGCCAGCTGTGCTGATGTGAACCAGGGCCTCTGGTGAACAGCCCATGAAGCAGAGTCCTCCATTGTGCAGCTGCCAGCTGTGCTGGTGTGAACCAGGGCCTCTGGTGAACAACCCATGAAGAAAGCGCTTAAAACAGAACAAAGCTGCATAAATATGATTACATCACGTGTAGGTTTATTAACTGTGCCACTGCAAATCAGAATTGAAAGTTCATGTTTGTTTAATGCATTGGCAAATGACAGATTAAAACACAAAACTTGAAAGATATTTGAAGTCTCAGCATGGGGAGTTCGTGGACAAATCTCTTGCTTTTGTTCAATGGATGCACATTTTTCTCGTGTCTGTGTGGATTTCCTTCGATTGCTCCGATTTCCTCCCACAGTCCAAAAATATGCGCGTTCGATGGGCCATGCTAAATTGCCCCTAGGTGGGGTTACGGGGATGGGGTGGGGGATAGGACTTGCTGGATGCTCTTTCCGAGGGAGGTGCAGACTGGATGGTGCTAATCTCGTCCTTCTGCACTGGAATTCTGTGATTGTATGAATTGAAACCTTGACGACCCAGCAGTCTCACCTGCCACATTAAAGGTATGTGAAACTCGCGGGTCGCTATGGCCGGCCAGCGTACATCACAACGTTTGGCCAGAGTGGGTCTCGAAGCATATCCAGTTGTTAAAAATGAGTCCCGCGTAAAAACGTTTGAAAAGCACTGGGCTAGGGGGAATGACATACAGACAAATATAGAAAAAACGCGCGCACACAGCAACACACATACTCATCACAGACAACCTGCAGTTAACAGATATAGAAATGCAGGATATTCCTTCTACACCTCTACAACGGAGTTAGATCCCGTCTCCATCTGTAAGTGGAAGGAGATTAACACACGCACACACACTACACAGAGATATCACATATACACAAGGGAAACATACACATGTACACACACACATACTCACACAGGCATGCACGTGCACACAGTGATTCCTGTGAGATTATCATCAATGCTGCCAAAATCTCCTCAGTTAACATCGACCAAAACCTGGAGTGTAGTCCATCCGGTCCGGGTGATTGATGCACCTTATGATCTTTGAGTTTACCCAGGTCATCTCCGTAGTGATGGGCAGTACTCTTCTCTGACCGTTTTCTCTCTTAAACTTCTAGTATCCCACTGGTGTCCTCTATAAAATTATGAAGGGCATGGACAGAGCGGATAGTCAAAAGGACAGTTTTCCCAGTCTGGAAAAATCAACTATTAGGGGACATAACTGATACCGGGGAGTGAACATAGAACATAGAATATAAAGTCTGTCATAAACTAGGCGGCAAACCCGGGACAGGAACGATCGATTCCTCCGTGTGGCTCGGGGATTATGAGCTCCCGGGCTAACTACAGGACTGTTAACGGTGTGCATAAATCGGTCGGCCGGTCTGAAATGAGACATAGGAGCAAAATGAGGCCACTCGGCTCATCGAGTCTGCTCCACCATTCAATCATGGCTGATACTTTCTTATCCCCATTCTCCTGCCTTCTCCCCATAACCCCCGATCCCCTTATTAATCAAGAACCTATCTATCTCTCTCTTAAAGACACTCAGTGAATTAGCCTCCACAGCCTTCTGCAGCAGAGTTCCACAGATTCACCACCCTCTGGCTGAAAACATTCCTCCTCATCACTGATTTAAAGGATCATCCCTTTAATCTGAGTTGTCCTCTGGTTTTAGTTTTTCCTCCAGGTGGAAACATCCTCCCCACGTCCACTCTATCCAGACCTCGCAGTATCTTGTACTTTTCAATAAGATCCCCTCTCATCCTTCTGAACTCCAACGAGTACAGACCAGAGTCCTCAAAAGTTCCTCAGACGATAAGTTCTTCATTCCAGGGATCATTCTTGTGAACCTCCTCTGGACCCTTTCCAAGGCCAGCACATCCTTCCTTAGATATGGGGCCCAACAATGCTCACAATACTCCAAATGGGGTCTGACCAGAGCCTTATACAGCCTCAGGCGTACATTCGTGGTCTTATGTTCTAGACCTCTTGACATGAATGCTAACATTGCATTTGCCTTCTTAACTGCCGACTGAACCTGCACAGGCCTTCTGGAAATCTAAATAAATCACGTCCACTGATTCTCCTTTGACTAATTTGCTTGTTACCTCCTCAAAAAATTCCAACAGATTTGTTAGACACGACCTCCCTTTGACAAAGCCGTGCTGACTCAGTCCTATTTTACCAAGCACTTCCAAGTGCTTCGCGATCTCATCTTTAATAACAGACTCTAAAATCTTACCAATGACGATGTCAGGCTAACCGGCCTATAATTTCCCGTCTTCTGCCTCCCTCCCTTCTTAAACAGTGGTGTTACATTCGCCACCTTCCAGTCATCTGGGACCCTTCCTGCCTCCAGTGATTCCTGAAAGATCATCACTAATGCCTCCACAAATTCCTCAGCTATCACTTTTAGGACTCTGGGTCTGAAAATCACCATCCGGTCCACGTGATTTATCCACCTTCAGACATTTCAGTTTCCCCAGAACGTTTTCCTCAGTAATGGTGACTGCACTCACCTCTGCCCCCTGGTTCTCCCGAAGCTCTGGCATCCCACTGATGTCTTCCACCGTGAAAACTGATGCAAAGTAACTATTCAGTTCGTCTGCCATCTCTTTGTTTCCTATTATTACTTCTTCAGTCATATTTTCTAGTTGCCCAATGTCTATTTTTGCCTCTCTCTTTCATTTTATATATTGAAAAAAATCTCTTCCTACCTCCCTTTCTATTACTAGCTAGCTTGCACTCGTCCTTCATCTTCTCTCCCCCTTATTGCTTGTTAGTTGTCCTCCACTCGCTTTTAAAGGCTTCCCAATCCTCTGGTATCCCACTAATCCTCTCCTCTTTGTATGCTTTTGCCTTAGCCTTTATGCTTTCCTGACATCCCTCGTCAGCCACGGATGCCTTGTCATCCCCTTAGCATGTTTCCTCCTCCATGAAATTTCTGTTGTGCCTCCCTCATAACCCTCCAAAACTCCTGCCACTGCTGTTCCACTGCCTTCCCTGCTCAGCTACTTCTCCAATCAATTCTAGCCAGCTCCTCCCTCATATCTTTGTAGTTACCCTTATTTACTAGTAATACTGTGACATCTGATTGCAGCTTCTCCCTCTCAAACTGCAGAGAAATTCTATCATATTGTGGCCACTGCTTCCGAAGGTTTCCTTCACCTTCAGTTCCCAAATCAAATCTGCCTCATTACACATCACCAAATCCAGAATTGCCTGTTCCCTTGTCGGCTCTGTCAAAAACTGCTCCAATAAACCATCTCTTAGACATTCCACACATTCATTTTCTTGGGATCCACGACTACCAATCTGATTTTCCAAATCCACCTGCAGATTGAAGTCACCCATGATTATTGTAATATTGCCTTTTTTACATTCCTTTTCTATCTCCTGATTTATTTTCTGCCCCACATCCTGATTACTGTTAGGGGGCTTGGACATAAGTCCGATCAGGGCCGTTTTACCTTTGCGATTCCTCAACTCTACCCACAGAGATTTCTGATCCTATATCGTTCCTTGCTATCGATTGAGCTTCATTCCTTACTAACAATGAAACCCCGCCCCCTTTGCCCATCTTTGCCCATCCGCCTGCCCTTTCGATAAGACATATATCCTTGGATATTTAGATCCCAGCCCTGGTCCCTTTGCAGCCACGTCGCTCTGATGCCCACAACATCGTACCAGCCAATTTCAATGTGCGCAAAACGGTCATTGACCTCGTTCCATATACTGCGCGCATTTAGGTACAACACCCTCAATGGACCGACAGCGAGCGAGTACCCGGTGAATTATAATCGGACCTTGGTGTACATAGTTGTTCTTTAAAATAAATGTATTTTTTAAATAATATATGCTTTACTTTGTGCTTTACCTTCCTTATCGTGTGCTGTACCTGCATTCTGCTTTTCCAGATACCCTCAATTTTTTAAAATGGTGTTAGCGGGAGAGAATCTCAAATAAATCACCCAGCGCTCAGGGCTGCTGGTCCTTGCACCAAACGGTTTATTTGACCGGTGGGAAGATGGCGTCAGTTAAAGTCCCAGGCCGTCTCTCCACCGAACAAAGGAAAACATCCATTCTTATAGATCTTCTAAACAGCTACACAGTCCATTTCGGCTGGACATTTTCCAATAATATTGATTATATGTGGCATAATTTGTTACATATCCAATTCAATTTGGCATTACATAAAGTAAGTTGATGTCCTTACCAGCCCCTGACATCAAGAAGAAATCACTCATACTAGCTGTTAAAGTTACCTTTCCTTTCTGCACCTGACCTTGGGCTGGCTAGGATGAACAATGCTCCTTGAATTTCTCTGTGCATGCCTCCCTAGAATCTACAATGTCTGTTCCCCATTCAATGCCTTAATATCAGTCATCTTTGTCTCCCTGACTATCTCTGCTGGCTGCAATTAAATCAAGTTAGTTATACCAGCGTCCGACTCAACACAACAAATGGTTGTTCAGAATGTGGCTAATTCCGCTGAAGGACATTAGTATGGCTAACTCGGCAAACGGCCATTTCCTGTAACTTCCTTTAATTGTATGTCGTCCTTTCTGATATTAGTAATTCTTAGGTTATAAAGTCACATTCTAATTGCCTCTTAGGCAGGCATCGAAGAGAGGGTACCTTTATCTAAAGTCTTCTTTCTAAATCTGACGTCCACACAAATATATATCCCCCTCCATTTTGAAATCTCCTCTGAGTGAAGAGGTTTCTCAGTCCGAGCTCTCTTGCTGAGCATCTTGTATTTGCAACTCCCAGTCACTGACATACCAACTGGTGGAAATAGAATAATCTTCTTAACGCAGTCAAAGTTGGTCAGAATTTTGAACATCTCGATAAGGTCAATCTTATCTTGGAGATTCTCCAAGGAAAACCCAATACCGCCAATATGTCCTTGTATCTAAATGTCCTCATTCCTTGTATCATTCTAGTAAAACCCCTCTGCACTCTCCCCACGGCTTTAACATAGTTCCATAAATAGGTTTCCCAGAACTGAACACAATACTCCATATGTGGTCTGGCCAATAGTTTATACAGTTGCTGCATCACTTCCTACCTTTTAAATTCTGCCTCTATTTGTAAACACAGGAATGTTATGAACCTTCTTAACAACTATTTCACCTTCCTAACCTACATTCAGATAATGACACACCTGAACTCCGAGGTCCTTCTGCTCCTGTACTCAACTGAAAGTTGCACCACTGAACCGACATTGTCTCCCCATGTTTCATCTAACAGATTTCACTGCAGTGAAGTTCACCTGCCAGGTGTCTGCCCATTTGGCCAACTTGTCAATATCCCTCTGAAGCCGCTCAGCGTCATCCTCCCAATTCACTATTCTCCCAACTGAGTATCATCTGCATATTTAGAGATTTTGCTCTCAACACCCACTTCGAAATCATGCATACAAATCAGAAAGGGCACGGGTCCCATCACTGAGCTCTGGGCAACATCACTACAATAGCAGCAAAATCATTTATAAGGAAGAGCAGCAGATGTTCCTAGTTTTCGTCACACTAAATCTAAGTGACAACGCAAGAGGAGAATAACAAATGAATTCCTCTGGAAACATAGCAGAATGTTTTTACCCACTGATTGGAGAGCATGTGAAAATTGCGCAGCTGTCATTCAGCAGACTGATTCTCTGATTGGCTGTGGCAGCTGTAAGTCAGCGGGCGGTGTCTCAGGTTGATTGCGGCAGCTCTCAGTCTGAAAGCGGCATATCCGATTGGCTAGGATAAATAAAATGCGGTAATGAAAGGACCTGAGGGCCAAGCGGGAAATGACATTGAGGCAGAAGCTGAGCAGTGAATAATTGAATGGTGGAGGAGGTGTGAGTGACCGTGTAGTCTCCCCATGTTGTCATTTGTTAACAGTTCCGGTTCAGCAATACTCGCTGATGACTGTAGCTTCATGATAATATATTTCAGTTACATCATTGCAAGAGATATTTATATTGTTCATGGAAACAGTTCATTTATATCCAGATTATGTGTCGAACGAATCTTACATCAGCGTCCTTTATTCCCAATAACCCAACCCCAGCCAATCCAATCATCCCGAAGGGAAAACTGCTTCCAAACGATTCACACAGCGAGTGGTTCTGATCTGGTCTACACGGCCTGGGACACTGGTGCAGGCAGATACAACAGTGGTTTCACAGGGAATGGCTGGAATGACAGAAATCAAATGTATGTCTCCAGGGAAAGGGCGCTCCAGTCGGATTGAATGATCTGCTCATCTATAGAGCCGCTGAGGTCAAACAGAATGAATGTCCTCCTTCGGTACTTCACGCACTTTTAAGGCTTTGGATGTGGTCTGGCTGTGAGATGATGTGGACCAACACCTGCAGGTTCCCTCCAAGTTCCCCACCACCGCGAGTATTCTCACTGTAATCCTTTCTATTCACTGTGTCCATGTGTGAACTCAGCGTCCACTTTCGCTCACTGCTTACTTCACAGCATCAACGTCATTGTAAGTTCCAATCTGTCTGACCCTGGGCGCTATCTGTGCTGTTAATATTGAAAACATCTGTGTTGCTCCCAATAAAAGCAGACGCACATTTATTAATTAGAGAGAGGTCTATCTTTTTTCAGGTTGCTTTACAATTATTTTGAAAAGCGGCTGTGCCACGTGTTTGCTTTCTGGCCTCTCACTGGGGAAAGACAAGTTCTATTCCAGCTCTGCACAATAACTGACCTGTCACACTCTGTCAGCTATTCACAACTTAAATGGTGGAATACTGCATGAAGGACATTTACTTTATCCAGGATCTGAGTTTATAATTTAGGAACAAGTTTGTTTATTCAGCAAATGTATTAATCGGGATTGTGTTTTCCACACAATACCCAGTTCCCCATATCTCCAAGAACTCCCTCACACTCTATCTCTCCCTTGCATTCTCTCCCTCTCTCACACCCTCTCACACTAACCCTCACTCACATTCTCTCCCTCTCTCACACTCACTCCCTCTCTCGCACTTTAACCCTCTCACGCACTCACTCTCTCCCCCTTTCGCATTATCTCTCTATTGTACTCTCTCTCACACATTCTCTCCCTCTCTCACACACCCTCCTCTCGCACTCTCTCACTCTCTCCCCCGTTCGCACTCTCTCTCTCTCTTGCACTCACCCTCTCTCACACTCTCCCCTCTCACACTCTCTCCTTCTGACGCATTATCGACCTCACTCACATACCTTCTCTCCAACTCTCTCACACTCTCCCTCGCTCACAGTCTCCCTTTCTAGCACACTCTCCCTATCTCATGCACTCTTCTTCTCTCACACTCTCTCCCTCACTCATACTCCCTCCATCTCTCACACACCCACCAACTCTCACACCCTCCCTCTCTCACACTCCCTCCATCTCTCACACCTCCTCTCTCAAATCTGCCTCTCTCATACCTTGTTCTCCATTTATACTCACTCCCACTCTCCCACTCTCTCTGACACGTTTCTCCTTGTCTCACACTTACCCCTCTCTCACGTTCTGCCCCTCTCTCACGCACTCTCCCTTCCTCTCTCTCCCTCCATGCCTCCCTCCCTCTCTCACTCCTCCTTTAGATACTTGCTCTCACACTCTGTCCCTCTCTCACGCTCTCTCCATCCCTACATCTCTCTCCTTCCATGCCTCCCTCATTCTCACACAACTCCCTCGCTGCCATTTCTCTCACACTCTTTCCTCTCCCACACTTTCTCTCACACTCTTTCCCTGTCTTACATTTTCTATCACTCTTTCCCTCTCTCACACTTTCTCTCACACCCTTTCCCTCTCTCACACTTTCTCTCACATTCTTTCCCTCTCTCACACTTTCTATCACATTCTTTCCCCCCTCACACTTTCTCTCACAATCTTTCCCACTCCCACTCCCTCAGGCACTCGCTCGCTCTCTCCTTTACTTATGTCTGAGATTATGTTAGTATTTTATACACCATCCTTCTCACCCAATCTGCCTCCCTCACCCACACCCGCTCGGACTCCACTCTCTGCTTCTCTTTCTCTCAGACAATCTGCCTCCCTCACCCACACCCGCTCAGTCTCCACTCTCTGCTTCCCTTTCTCTCACACAATCTGCCTCCCTAACCCACACCCGCTCGGTTTCCACTCCCTGCTTCCCTTTCTCTCAGGCAATCTATCTCCTTCTCTCGTTTTACCCTTTATTTCTCCCACCACCTTTCACTCCCATTCTATCTCCGACCACCGTCTTTCTCTCTCAGCCTGTCTTCTATCAGCACTTTTCACTGACCAGTTCTCACTTCCTCCACATCTCACACTGCCACTCTTCCAGTTGAAGTGTGTGTATCAGATGGACGGCCGGTATCAGTTAGAGATGGGGTATCAGTTTTCACAGCTGAATATGTTTTAAAGCTGCTCTCTGAGGTGATGAGTTTGTATCTGCTGCAGCCTCTGAGTTTTCTGGAGTTCCAACAGGGGCTGTTTAGCACAGGGCTAAATCGCTGGCTTTGAAAGCAGATCAAGGCAGACCAGCAGCACGGTTCAATTCCCGTAACAGTCTCCCCGAACAGGCGCCGGTACAGCACGGTTCAATTCCCGTAACAGTCTCCCCGAACAGGCGCCGGTATGTGGCGACTAGGGGCTTTTCACAGTAAATTCATTTGAAGACTACTTGTGGAGCCACCCAGAGACACACACTGACAATTGGAACTGAATCACTGAATGGTCACAGTTACAGAGGCTGCTACACCCCAGAGCGCAGTGGAACCACCCAGAGAAACACTCTGACAATTGGAACTGAATCACTGAATGGTCACAGTCACAGAGACAGCTACATCCCAGAGTGCAGTGGGACCACACAGAGAAACACACTGACAATTGGAACTGAATCACTGAATGGCCACAGTTTCAGAGGCAGCTACAGCCCAGAGTGCAGTGGAACCACCCAAAGAAACACACTGACAATTGGAACTGAATCATTGAATGGTCACATTGGAGTGAGGGATATCACTGAAACAATCGAAGATCTAGAGATGGGACTGATGGTGTCTGAGTGGACAACATCCTTTCTGCTAATATTAGCTGAATAATGTGATCAACACAGTCCAGTGTTTGGAAAGAGGTCACTCACTCACAAAAATAATATTTGCTTTCACTGAACACAATATCGTAATCTGTTTGTTCACATCTTTGAAAAATAAGTTAAATGATGTAACACCTCAATATCCCTGACGTGGTTCCACAGGGTATTAATTAAAGACTTGGAGAATATATAACCTCAGTGTTTCAGACAGAGAGATTGCCAATCGCAGGAAGGGACACATCAATTCACACTGAAAATGCTTTATCCAATTCAGACTGCTGAGAAAATATTCTACCCAATCCTTGCTATTGTTGGTGTTCCTGGTAAGTGACTATCACCATTGAAGTTGTGTAAATCTGTGTGTGAGCGGCTCTCTGATTTTAAACTATGACTGAAAATGTTTAACACTGGTCTCGTGCTCACTGTTACACACACACCTGGTCAACGATACAATTCAGTTAATTCAAATCTCGTTAATAATGTCTATGGTTTGAATCCATTTAATCAACTAACAATAACCCTGTTTGTAACTTACGGGACCTCTGATCAATAAAGTTATTATATTGAGTGGAATCTTGCATAATGTTAGATTGGAACTTAGGGAAGGCAATCTCTCTGAAGGATGGTTTAGTAGGAGTAAGAATGAAATCACACTGAGGGTGGATCAATAATCAGATTGGAATATCTGACAGCGGTGAACAACGATTACTGGAAGTATCTGTCAGTGTAGAATTGTACTGAGCGTGGGTCTCTCGCCAGAGTGGAATATCTGATCGAATTATCTGTCTCCCACTGGGACTATCTGTCCTTGTGGAATTGTATTGCGTATGGGTCAGTAAGTGGACTGAAATTAGTTGGTTCTATTTTGAAATTATGTATTTTATTGGTGAGTGGTCGCTCCATTCTGTACAGTTCTCTCTGTGAGTTTAAACTTTGGAATAGGTTGAAAACAGAAAGAGTTTGGCTGTTTTGAAGATATTTGATATTAATTGTATGAAGTGAAATGTCTTTATCTCTGTTTTCTATTGATCTACTCTAACAGGAACAGATATCACCCACACTAATATTTCATAAAACCCACAGCAGTGCAGTATTCCAATAGGTTTTGTGATATTTTCTCATTCCTATTCATCCTGAAATGAACACACATGTTTGATCAATTTTTATGGGTGTTTATGAACAGTGTTTCTGCGTCACACGATTTGTGAATCTATTCACCTGAACCCAGAAATCCCTCCAGTCCATTCACACACTTGTTTTCCAAAGAGTGATTGGGGGACTTAGTGTTCTGATCAAAATGCAGCAGCGGACACTGATCTGTCGGAACATTAATTTCCCATCGAAATACCCACTTTACAAATTCATAATGAATGATGAAGTGCGCCTGCAATTAGTTGCATTGTTCCTCTGTATTCACCATTACTCTCAATCTGAATTTGTCTGTAAATTGTGTAATTATCATTCTGCTTCCCGATCCCGTACTGTTGATGGAAATGGTGAAGGAGAGTGATCCCAGTGGTGATCCTTGTGGAACACCACTTCCCACCTTCCACCAATCAGCCTAAATCCCTTTACCTCTCCATGTTTACTGTGTGTGTCGCCAGCATGTGTCCATTCTGCTGCTGTGTCCCCTAACTCCACTGGCTCTGAGATTACCCATCAGTCTGTTATGTCGGATCTTACTGACGGCCTTTAGAAAATCTAATTGTTTAACATCTATCATACTACTCAGATCTATTATTTCTGATAGTTATTGCAATAATTGTATGCAATGTGTCAGGAATAATGTTGACGTTGGAATATGTACCGACTATTTAGTGTACTCTGTGTTACTGGATTTCTGTTAAGTCAGACTTCTAATTCCATTTTTCCAACTGTTGACATTGTGACTGGAAGATTTGATTATATTCTGTTCTTAATTTAAGAATAACAGAGACCGACTTCTGCTTTTGAATTCTTTGGCAATTATTCTAATGATGTTCAGTGCCAGAAGACTGGAGGACAGCAAATGTTGTCCCCTTGTTCAAGAAGGGGAGCAAATATAACCCCGCTAACTATTGACCAGTGAGCCTTACTTCTGTTGTCGGAAAAATCTTGGAAAGGTTTATAAGAGATAGGATATATGATCATCTGGAAAGGAATAATTAGATTAGAGATAGTCAACGCGGTTTTGTGAAGGGTAGGTCGTGCCTCACAAACCTTATCGAGTTCTTTAAGAAGGTGACCAAACAGATGGATGAGGGTAAAGCAGTTGATGTGGTGTATATGGATTTCAGTAAAGCGTTTGATAAGAGTTCCCCATGGTAGGCTACTGCACAAAATACATATGGTATTCAGGGTGATTTAGCAGTTTGGATCAGAAATTGGCTAGCTGGAAGAAGACAAAGGGTGGTGGTTGATGGGAAATGTTCAGACTGGAGTCCAGTTACTAGTGGTGTACCACAAGGATCTGTTTTGGGGCCACTGCTGTTTGTAATTTTTATAAACGTCCTGGAGGAGGGCGTAGAAGGATGGGTGAATACATTTGCAGATGACACTAAATTCGGTGGCGTTGTGGACAGTGCGGAAGGATGTTACAAGTTACAGAGGGACATAGATAAGCTGCAGCGCTGGACTGAGAGGTGTCAAATGGAGTTTAATGCAGAAAAGTGTGAGGTGATTCATTTTGGAAAGAATAACAGGAAGACTGAGTACTGGGCTAATGGTAAGACTATTCGCAGTGTGGATGAGCAGAGAGATCTCGGTGTCCATGTACATAGATCCCTGAAAGTTGCCACCCAGGTTGAGAGGGTTGTTAAGAAGGCGTACGGTGTGTTAGCTTTTATTGGTAGAGGGATTGAGTTTAGGAGCCATGAGGTCATGTTGCAGCTATACAACACTCTGGTGCGGACGCATTTGGAGTATTGCGTGCAATTCTGGTCGCCGCATAAGAGGGAGGATGTGGAAGCATTGGAAAGGGTGCAGAGGAAATTTATCAGAATGTTGCCTGGTATGGACCGAAGATCTTATGAGGAAAGGCTGAGGGACTTGAGGCTGTTTTCGTTAGAGAAAAAAAGGTTAAGAGGTGACTTAATTGAGGGATACAAGACGATCAGATGATTGGATAGGGTGGACAGTGAGAGCCTTTTTCCTCGGATGGTGATGTCTAGCACGAGGGGACATACCTTTAAATTGAGTGGAGATAGATATAAGACAGATGTCAGAGGTAGGTTCTTTACTCAGATAAGGGCGTGGAATGCCCTCCCTGCAACAGTAGTGGACTCGCCAACACTAAGGTCATTCAAATGGTCATTGGATAGACATATGGATGATAAGGGAATAGTTTAGATGGGCTGGTTCACATTCGGCTGGGCCGAATGAGTGGTTTCACAGGTCGGCGCAACATCGAGGGCCGAAGGGCCTGTACTGCGCTGTAATGTTCTATGTTCTATGTTCTAATAGATAATATTGTCTCTGCACTTTCTCACTGTCTATGTTATTAAAATGTGTTGTTGAAATCCATCCGCCTCCAATAATCTCCCTCTACTTGGCCTCCGATCCTCTGGCCTCCGATCAGCTCTTGATCTTTTCACTGAGATCTGTCATTGCGACATCGTTCGTCTCAATTTCTCTGTGCCTCTCACCAAACCTATCCTGACTCACTCTAAACTTGCTCAAATCCTCTCTCTAATATCTTACCCTGACCTGGTGATCAAAGCTGCTCACAAAGGTCGTGCCATTATTGTCTGGTGTCCTGACTTCTTCCTCACAGAGGCTGGCTGTCAACTCTCAGACCCATCCTGCTGCCTCTCCCTGGACCAGCAGCACACCACCAAATATCATGATATTGTTTCCTGGACTTTCACTGACCGCATCGACTCTGGATATCTTCTGTCCACAGCCTCTAACATCATAGTCCCACAATCCCACACATCCTGCATCAACCTCCCGCTTCTACCTCCTTCCCAAAATCCACAAACAGGAAAGGCCCAGTACACCCTTATTTCGGCCTGTTCCCGTCCCACCAAGATCAGGTCTTCCTAGCTTGATCCCATCCGCTTTACCGTTCTGCCCCTTTCCGAAGGCATTGGTGGCACAGTGACACAATGGTTTGCACTGCTGCCTCACTGCACCAGGGCCCCTGGATCAATTCCTACCTTGGGTGACTGTCTGTGTGGAGACTGCACTTTTTCTCCGTGTCTGCGTGGGTTTCCTCCGGGGGCTCCGCTTACCTCCCACAGTCCAAAGATATGCAGGTTAGCTGGATTGACCATGCTAAATTACTCCGTAGTGTCCAAAAAGATGTGTAGGTTAGATAACGGGGTTAATGAGATAGGCGGGGGAGTGAGCTTGGTTGAGGTAATCTTTCACAGTTTGGTACAGACTGAATGGGCCGAATGACCTCCTTCTGCGCTGTGGGGATTCTATGATTCCTGATTCCTCTGGTGCCATATGTCATATAAAGATGGTCCATTACCCTGGCCGTTGTAGCCATCTAAGATGGCCACCTGCAAAGGACCATGGGAATTGTCGCCAACCCAGGTCTCAGACAGGTACAGAGCTTATGTGTTTTTGAAACACAGGTAGCTGGACCTGGTCGAAACCCCCGCTCGTTTGCATTCTTAATGGCCCGGTTCCCAGGACAATAGGACTCCAATCAAGAATCTGGAACAGCCAGAGACTGAGCGGCACCACTCCCTTTACTCAGAGAGCCCAACTGCCAAGGTCAATGACCGCTAAGGACCCGTCCATCCACTAAGGCACCCGCCGCTTTATTGGCCAAAATCGAAGACAGTGTTCAGAGCACTGTCGAACTATTGTGTCCATATTTAAGGACCGCCCCAAAGAGCAAGAAATCCCAGAGGGATAACAGGGGAAACAGCCATGTGTTCTGTCTCTTTTGGATCTGGCCTGTGCCAGCCTGCTTTGAATCCGACCTGTGCCAGCCAACTATAGCAGGAACAGCCAGCCATGTTCAAGACCAACGATCGCTGCGTGACTGCTAAGCCCAGCAGAGACAGAGCCACTTTTTTTCGAACCAGCCGAGTGAAATCCATAGAAAGGCCTTATCCATTTGCACAGTGCCGGTCCCTCTGAAGTTAAGTATAGGTTATTGTAGCTGATAGATGTAGTTTAACTCGTAGTGGATATTGTGTTTGCTTATCGAAGTAACCCTTATGCATGTTAATAAACCACCTTTTGGACTAAATAACTGGTTGTGTGGTCTTTTGATCGATATAAGGGAAGGCTTGTGGTTCACCAACATTATCATTAATATTAGCAAGAGTAATGGTGACGCTGTTTGGTAGACCCACAAGTGTAGGGCAACAATATTGGCGACCCAGATGGGTCTCAATTCGAAGTGACTTTGTCACTCCGAGAGAACACACAAACTTTGAATCCCATTGCGAGAAAGAACCAAAAGTGCAAATCCCATATCGATCAACTTACCGAATTTCGGAAGTGTGTACTAACCCGCAAACGTACCTAACGGGAAGAGCAAGGTAAACTCGTTAGAATTGTGTACAACTATCGAGAGATGGTGAGCCAGAAGATAGCTAAGGCCATACCCGCTGTTCAAATCGCCGCCTTATTCCCCTGTCCCAAATCAAAATAGAGCAAGAGATAAGAGAAGTAATGGCCACGAAAACAATGGATTGATTGATGAACCCACAGGAACCCGAGGTCGCAGCGCCCAACAGAGCAATACCCATATGGGAGGAAGAGTTAAGGAAATAATTAAAGGGGAAGGGATAGCCCCTTTGGTCGAATGTTTGCGCTAATGATGACTCAGGTCCAGGAAACATAGGAAAAACTTGGTGGGAGAACCTAAGCGAGGTACACAAGAAAAATTTAGGAAAGATCAGAAAGCCGATGGCAATCGTGTCCTGTTTGGCACATTGCGAGGCACAGAGGAGGTCGAGAAGACGCTCCACAGGCAGTTAATTGAGAAGGAAGAAAAGAACGAGAGAAACAGTAACGAAAGTGAGAAGATAATTGAGCAACTCCGGGAACAGTTAGCAGCTGAGGTTAAGGAAATGGCCGATGCAAAACGTGCATAACAATTTTGTCTAGTTCACCTTAGTAGCTTCCAGACCGAGTGTGATAAAGCTTACCAAGATACACAGCGCGCTGTCCTGGTAAGAAAGGAAACAGAACAACAGGCTAACTAGCAAATGCGGAGGTCTAAAAGCAGCATTGAGAGCACTCCACAGCTCCACGAAGGAACACAGGCAGAGTCCCATTGACCATGCTAAATGCCAGCAGAAGATAGAAAAGTTACAGTCGCTACTCTCAGTACAGAATTGCTTTATGTACACTTTCGGAGAGGATTTAGATGAGGAAGATATTCCCCATTGGCAAGAATTAAACGAAAGCGCCCAAAGAAATAAAGAGGGCACGGGAAATCTAAATCGAGCGACCCCCACGCCCCAGAAAGTAAAACACCCGCCCTACCGACTGCAGATACAGCACACACCCCCACTCACAATTCGACCCCCATGAATCCGGTACCACACAACGCAGGTCATCGGATCAGGATGAGCCTGATATCCTTTACACAATCCCACTGTTCATAACCCAATTAAGAGTAGCTTGCACGAAAATTAGCCCATTCCAGCCCATCGCAGACCTGCACAGCTTCTTTGAGGCGGTGCGACAACAAAACGTTATCTACGGCCGAGTCAAGAGAGAGGAAGTAAAGCTAATAGTTCAGAGTCTTAGCCAGTCCGTAAGATCAGCTTTGCCGCAACCCTAAAATGTAGCAGGAGGAACCATACAGGAAATGAAGACAGCCATGTTAGATGCCATCGGGTATAACAAAGGAGACCCAGTCGAGGGTTTATATCACTGCAGGCACAGAAGAGACAGCATCCGACCGCATTTGAAAATGAAAAAATGAAATGAAAATCGCTGATTGTCACAAGTAGGCTTCAATTAAGTTACTGTGAAAAGCCCCTCGTCGCCACATTCCGACGCCTGATCGTGGAGAGATTTACCAGGGTGTTGCCTGGCATGGCGGCCATTAGCTATGAGGAGCGGTTGAATAAACTCGGTTTGCTCTCACTGGAACGAAGGAGATTGAGGGGCGACCTGATAGAGGTCTACAAAATTATGAGGGGCATAGACAGAGTGGATAGTCAGAGGCTTTTCCGCAGTGTAGAGGGGTGAATTACTAGGGGGTATAGGTTTAAATTGCGAGGGGCGAGGTTTAGAGTAGATGTACGAGGCAAGTCTTTTACACAGAGGGTAGTGGGTGCCTGGAACTCGCTACCGGAGGAGGTGGTGGAAGCAGGGACGATAGTGACATTTAAGGGTAATCTTGACAAATACATGAATAGGATGGGAATATATGAATACGGACCCCGGAAGTGTAGATGATTTTAGTTTAGACGTGATGTGGAGACCCGGCATTGGACTGGGGTGAGCACAATACGAAGTCTTACAACACCAGGTTAAAGTCCAACAGGTTTATTTCGATGGCTAGTTTATTTTAGACGGGCAGCATGGTCGGCAGAGGCTTGGAGGGCCGAAGGGCCTGTTCCGATGCTGTACTTTCTTTCGTTCTTTGTTCTTTGAGGCCGGTACGGGAATTGAACCCACGCTACTGGTCTGCCTTGGACTGCTTTTAAAGCCAGCTATTTAACCCCGTGTGCTAAACCAGCCCCGAATAATAATTGCTTGTCAAAAGTAGGCTTCAATCAAATTACTGTGAAAAGCCCCTAGTCGCCACATTCCAGCGCATGTTCGGGGAGGCTGGTACGGGAATTGAACCCGCGCTGCTGGCATTGTTTTACATTACAAGCCAGCTGTTTAACCCACTGTGCTAAACCATCCCCGTGAACCAGGCACCACGAGGTTGTTACAATTGTGGCCACATGGGACATTACGTCCCCAATTTCCGACTAAACCGCACGAACCAGCACCAGTACCAACAACCAAACCCCCACCCAGGAACAATGTTAGGCCCATGCATAATGTTATCAACCGTTCAGACGATGTAGCGTTTGGTTCCACAGATTGACGTGTTCGGTCTCCCCAACGTGGGTCCGTGACACATGCTGGGACAAATCAGGGAGACCAGGCGTTACAGGCACAGTCCGGGAGATACAGTAGATTTCCTTTGGGGCACAGGAGGAGCCCGCACCACTTTAGACTCCTCCACCATGTTCCAACGTGACAAATGGCCCAGCACAGACATCATCACCCTGAGTGGATGCACCGCCCACATAGAGCAAGGATATATCACAGCTCCCGTACAAATTCAGACGGGGAACATTAGCAACCGACAACCCCTCGTTTTCGTTCACTTGCCTCAAACAGCAGAGCACATTTTAGGCATTGATTTTATGAGCTTCCATAACCTTTCGTTTGACCCAGTAAACAAATGTGTCAGGCGAATGGCCAAAACAGCTAGGGTTCCCGCTACGCTCACAGTAGGGGATTTTGAAAACAGGATTTGCTCTGTAGAGGACTATTGGTTTAATCCACAAACAATTAGTGCAGACCAGACGATTAGAGAAGTCCTCATTAAACACAAAGCTTCATTCGCACAACCACGATTGGGGGAGGATCCAAGGTACGGTAAGGATTTCAGGTCCCGATCCAAAGCCTCAAAAACAATACGGTTTACCACAGCTGCCAAGGGTCAGATTTCGAAGGTTATTTACAGTTTGTTAGACCGAGGAGTTATTCGATCCATAGCGTCCACAAATAATGCCCCAATTTGGACCATAAAAAAGTACGATGGTTCATGACGACGACGATAACTTAATAAAGTAAGACCTTTAGCAGTTCCCACTTTTTCCACGTGTCCCGAGACCATGCTCAAGCAGGGAGTACAGGCCAAGTACTTCACAGTGCTGGATATCAGCAATGGCTTTTGATCCATCCCGTCAGACAAGCCCTGCCTGTATAAGTTCGTGTTTACCTTTCAAGGGCAGCACTACACATGAACATGCGCCCCCCCCCCCCCCACAAGGATTCCATAACTCCCCCTCCAATTCCCATGGACAATTGGCCAACAGTCTTTCTTAATTTCCCCGACCCGAATGCCGAATACAACATGTCGACCATCTGCTTTGCAAACCAGCACAAAATAGGAACACATGGAATCCTTATCGGAATTACTATACCTACGGCAATCCATCGGATGCAAGGAAAACCCCAAAAAGGCACAGATTTTAAAGGAATAATGTATTTATTTTGGCGCCATCATCACCCACGGGAAGAGAGAAATTGAGCAAAAACGGATTGAGTCCATCGTTAAATTGCCCCTGCCCCAAAATGTCAGTGCACTCCGGTCATTCCTACGTTTCGTAGGATATTGCCGAAATCATATAGCTGCTTTTGCCACTAAAGCAGCCCCACCCTCAGAGCTCTTTAAAAAGAACGCCCCATGGGAATGGCTTCTGCAACGCACAGACGCCATTGATTATTTAAAACATGCCCGAGGCACAGCCCCCACTTTACAAGTTCCAGACCCAGACTTGCCCTATGCCATCGATGTAGCAACCATCGCCTGAACCCTAACAGCAGCACTCCTGCAAGAGCGACACCATCACTTAGGACGTAGCCTACACCTCAAGAATATTAGAAATCGTAGAACAAGAATTCTCAGCCTGCGAACGGCATTTGCTGGCAGTCTTTTGGGCAGTACAGTACTTTGCGTATATCACAGGCCTCAACTAAGTCACGATCTTGACCGAGCGCACCCCCACGCAACTATTACTGGACGGTAGATTAAAGGGTGGTTCCGTCAGCCAAATCAGAACAGCTCGCTGGACACTACTGCTACAAGGCAGGGGCTTACGGTAAAATGCACCAAGACTCACACATTTCTGGCCGATAATCTCCAATATGCAGGTACCCCACATGAGTGCCAGATCATAGCAGCCCAACACCACACAGGACCCTTTAGCCCAAAGTCACTACATCCACGAGCAGGCATTGAGACACAGGATTCTCAAACGACAGGGAATGCTTAAAAATTTGATGTAGACTGTTCCTCCACAATCGAAAATGGAGTTAGAAAACTGGTTGTGGAATTTACGTAGAAGACGCGCAGGGACGCCCACTAGAAGAGATCTCTTTAAAATTATCCGGCCATCTAGGTTCAGAGGCAGCAGAACGCGCACCATAGCCTATGTAATCCGGCACCCCACCTGTTTTACAATCCCCGCAGACATACACTCGGACAGACTGTATGTGTGCAACAGTTTAACAGAATTCCTGCCCCTGTGGGAATCTCCAGGTCTTGTTTCAGCCGATGGAAACCCGCTACCCTCTGCCCCATTGTTAAATCACATTTCCAAGGCAGCCTCAGATCGCACGTGTGGTATTATTAATGCAAGAAGCCATCATCATTCGTCCGCACCCGGTAATGTACAACAGGCGCCTTAACCAAAGCAGGATCCCGCCATGGTCACTTCTGGCAGCCACCCGAAAGCGAACCGATACACGCAGTTCAGGTGTCCCAGACCAATATTGAGGATCTATCTACAAGCCCACAAAGCAGACGACACCTTCAAACAGGTTTTCGACGGCACCTTCCCTGCCCCCTGGAAGGATGCACTTATTGTACAGGACGGCATAGTTTTCAAAAATTGATTTTATATGGTCCCCACCCAGAATATAAACCATCTAATTTTCCAATTTCATGACGGACACGGACATACTATTGCCCATTTAAGACCTCTGTGTTGGTGGACCGCCCTCACCCACGAAAAAGCAGTCCAACAGGTTACAGAAAACATTAAAGCGGCACAATTCGTTGCAGCTGTCCGATTAGGCGCGAGAAGGAAGCACAGTAAAACCTACTCTGACAAAACCGTCCACCCCGTAGACACACAGTTGGTCAGCAAGTAATGGTTTCACTTTACAATCCCGGTTCTTTCCTCTCCCCCAAATTTGCGGGACCCTACTCTATTTCCGACAAAGTGAGCCCCTCCGTGTACAAGATAACGACCCCCCCCCCAACGGTAAAACTGGTTGGTTCCACATCAACCAACTCAAAGTCTACGGATCCCAATTTAGCCACTCCCACCACATCTCTCTGGCAATAGGAGACGGTTCTTCCCCACCCATCGATAACCTAGTCCGACCGCTACGGAAACACTCTCCCAGCCATGACAGGATGTATCCCACAGACCAGAACGTGTCTCCGCCCACAGGTACAAACTTCCACCTTGAACTTGACTCCGACGACAGCGAGAATCTCCCGGATTTGATTACTATCCCTGAACACTGGCGCAATCTCTCGTGCCTGTCACCCCAGCTCCCAGAACAACGACTTAGATATCTCGAACCTCTTTATGCACTTCCCCACCTATCGCCACAGCCACCGCCCGACCACAGTGATTTGTCCTCCACTCCTACCGCCCCTGCTCCTCACGACAAGCCAGCGCCTCTTTGGCACTGCGACAACTCTTGCAGACTAATAAGGCACAACAATTCGGTTTATCCGACGGCCCACGCGGCCACGGCACAGAAACGGCAGACACGAGTCTGGCAACCGGGAGATGGTGATGACTCAGACACTGAAATGAAATGAAATGAAAATCGCTTATTTTCACAAGTAGGCTTCAAATGAAGTTGCTGTGAAAAGCCCCTTGTCGCCACATTCTGGCGCCTGTTCGGAGACGCTGGAATGGGAATACTGACTCTCGTTTCGGTAATGATTTTACAACACTATTTGGTACAGAACCCTGAGGTGTCCAGGTGATGAGAAAGAGATACCTCCTAAGTATTAATGTGTCCAAAGTTCCGATGGAGCCTGTCCGCCTATTTCCTTCTTTTTTTCTAATACATGGTTTTAATTCATGTCGCCCGACACAAAATTACTCTTCTGATTCGAGGGTGCGATGCGCAATGTCAGTTAAAGGCACATGTTTGTCGGAAAACAGATTACTCTTCTCCCAGTCTTAAGGACAAGTTGCCACACAACGACACACTCTTCCCTTCCACCCAGGTCACCCAGGGAGGGTGTAACGGCACTAATCCCCGCCCTACCTGAGGACCCCTAATGCATCCGGTCAGTTAAGCTCGGGTAGTGGAGTAACGGTTCTAATCCCCGCCCTACCCGGGGATTCCACTCATTCTTGTCCTGCAGCGGCCCACACGCACCTCATGTTCCCGTCACTTCATACGCTCTGGAATGGTTATCTACATTCTGCGTTGCCTTTGGCAGGTCTTAGTTTCACCTTCTGTGCTTTCCTTTTAGTTGTGGTAGAAAGAATGCATTTTGCCATATTCTGTCCCGCTCAGCCCCTTCTTTCCTTTACCTCCCGCGACCCCCTGGTCGCTCTCCACCTGCTATTTACACATATGACACACTTGGTTGCTGCACACGGTGCTGCACGCGAAATACATCTGAACCCTGGGACGAAATTCTATAAAATTGGCCGCCCTGAAGTTCGGCTGGTTAAGATAATCCTCAACGTCCCATGGTTGTGATTGAAGAAAAGACAGCTGAAGAATTGTCGTCGTCGTCGTCCCCCCCCCCGCCCCCCCCCCCCCACCCCCACTCCCCGCATCGACCAGAAGCTGCGAGAGTCTCTGTGCTGTAAAAATTTCCATTTCTTGTCTCTGAAAATAATATTTTTTTAAAAACGAGGGAGTAAATCAGGGTGACACTCATAACGGGTAATTAGAGCTAGGAAAGACCAATAAAACTGTCTTATTAACAGATATATTAACCAAATATAATAACAGAGACGATGCTTGCATCCCCGGGATTACCCGGTAAACAGAAAACACAGGATGAAGCAACGACTGCTGACATTCGTTTGGATCATCGCTGGACTTCTGCAACTGCGCACGCAACACACGTTCGATACAAACCCCACCCCGGACCCGAACACTACCACACAACAGGCCACGCCCAGCCCGGACACCACACCACACATATAGGCAGGCAGCGAGAATCACACCTGTTGCGAAAACATTGCCCAATGGGACCCGTTTTCAGACACAGCAGAGGCCATTCTAGTAATTAAAATAATCTGCAGTGTCATCCAGACACTCCGACTCTGTAAATGGCGCGGCAAAGCCTCCCGCTCCCCGATATAAACAGTCGGATCCCCCTTCTTTGGAGTTCAACAAAACTAAATTCATGTATCTTATAGCTGCTAAGAATCAACCATGTAACTCGCTAACTTTACCAGGTTTAAGTAGAAATGTGATGCTGCTGTTTTACAATGTTGTACTGTATATACGTTCATTGATATTCACCAGCAGCATGAGAGAAGCTTAGATAGTGTTAGCGAGAGATGAACTGTGCGGATAAATTAAAAGTTTTATAGTGACTGTTAGAGATTAATTAATTTGTGATGCTTTAATAAAATATGAGGTCAATGTCCCAAACCATAGGATAGAGTAGATCAGAACCTTGCCTTGACCAAGGCTGACTGGCCCACCAAGGATGAACAGGGATCAATACTGTGATCCATCCACGCTTCGCGATCAGGATCAAGAGGACGGGATATAGCCATCTAAGATGGCCACCTGCAAAGGACCATGGGAATTATGGCCAACCCAGGACTCAGACAGATACAGAGCTTATGTGGATTTGAAACACAGGTAGCTCGACCTGATCGAAAACCCCGCTCGTTTGCATTGTCAATGGTCCGGTTCCCAGGACAATAGGACTTCAATCAAGAAACCAATACAGCCACAGACTGATCGGCGCCACTCTCTTTACCCAGGAAGCCCAGCTGCCAAGGTCAATGACCGCTGAGGACCCTCCCAGCTACCAAGGCACCCGCCCCTTTATTGGCCAAAATCGAAGGCAGTGATCAGAGCCCTGTCGAACTATTGGGTCCAAGGTTAAGGATCGCCCCAAAGAGCGCGAAATCCCAGAGGCATAAAAGAGGACATAGCCATGTGTTCTGTCTCTATTGGATCCGGCCTGTGCCAGCCTCCTGTGACCCGGACTGTGCCAGAAAACTGTCGCAGGAACAGCCAGCCTAGTTCAAGACCAACGATCGCAACCTGACTGATGTGCCCAGCATCTTTCTTCGAACCAGCTGAGTGAAATCCAGATAAAGGCTTTATCCATTTGCACAGTGCCGGTCACCCTGAAGTTAAGTATGGGTTATTGTAGCTGACAGGTGTAGTTTAACTCGTAGTGGATATTGTGTTTGCATGTCGTAGTAACCCTTTTGCATGTAAATAAACCATTCTTTGAACTAACTAACTGGATTTGTGGTAATTTTATCCATATAAGGGAAGGCTTGTGGTTCACCAACATTATCATTAATATTAGCAACAGTATTGCCGACACTGTTGGGATAGAGCAACATTATAGGGCAACACCCTGACCGCCGTATCTTCACAATGGATGTCCAATCCCTCTGCACCTCCGTTCCCCAACACAATGATTGTGTACAGACCCTCATACACTGCTTCCTGTAAAGACTGCATCTCATTCTCCCACTTTCTCCTCCTCCATCGCCTCTGTTCTGATGATGACGTGTCCTTCTGGCATGTCTGTCTTTCCTTAACAGGGACTGGCCCTACCACCTTCATTTTGATTACAGGGCTCTCAATCGTGTTCAATTAAGTTCTCACACCTCTGCCCTCACACATCCCCTTCCCTCCCTGAAACATGATCGTGTCTACCTATCCCCACTTTCCACACCAACAGCCTCCACATTGAAAGGAAAATCCTTCACCATTTCTGCCAGCTCCAGCATGACGTCACCACCAATCACATCTTCACCTCTCTCCAACCACCCCCTCAATTTCTGCATTCCTCAGGTACCGCTCCCTCCCCCTTGTCCACTTCCCCCTCACACCCCACACCCCTTTCCCTTCCCCCAGCACCTTCCCCTGCAATCACAGACGGTGCAACAACTGTCCCTTTACCTCCTCCTGTCTCATGGCTCTCAGCAGCAAACTCTCCTTTCTGGGGAAGCAGCGTTTCACTTCTGTGCCTTCAATTTGTTATTCTGTATTCGCTGCTGCCAATACCGTCCCCTCTTCATTGGGGAGACTAAACACAAACTGGGAGACTGCTTTGTGGAACATCTTCACTCAGCCCACAGCATGGCCCCAGCCTTCCTGTTGCGGCCAAGTGAACTCAACACCTTGCTCTCAGGCCCACATGTCTGTCCTTGGCCTGCGACAAGAATGTAGTGAAGCCCAACGCAAGCTAGAGGAGCAACATCTCATCGTCCAATTAGGATGTTACATGCTGCAGGACGTACAGTGCAGAAGGAGGGCAGTCGGCACATCGACTCTGCACCGACCGACATAAGCCCTCACTTCCACTCCATCCCCGTAATCAAATAACCCTTCCTAACCTTGTTTGGTCACAAAGGGCAATTTATCATCGCCAATCCACCTAACCTGCACGTCTTTCGACTGTGGGAGGAAACTGGAGCACCCGGAGGAAACCCAGGCAGACACGGGGAGAACGTGCAGACTCCGCACCGACAGTGACTCAGCGGGGAATCAAACCTGGGACCCTGGAGCTGTGAAGCCACAGTTCTGTCCACTGGTGCTACCGTGCTGCCCGATTTCAACAATTTAGACTGGAAACTTTCTCCTCCATCTTAACGCCCTTGTTTTGGAATTTCCCTACTTTTTGGTCGAATGCAATGAGTCCGAATCTGGAGAGAGTCTATTCCGGCCAAGTGAACCCTGGGGAATGTCCAATGCCGGAGCGGGAATATTCCTGAGAAAAGCTTGGCAGGGATTGTTTTCAAACAGGGAGAGGATGGATTCCTGGGAATAGTGATGTCGGGATGTTCCAGACATGGCAATGGGGGATTCCTGGGAGCGGGTGCTTTAAGAATGTCTAAACCTGGGAGGGGTGTGCCCTCGGAATGTTCTGGAGACTGGACAGACTCTATTCTGGACAGAGTGGGCTGCACGGTAGCACAGTGGTTAGCACAGTTTATTCACAGCTCCAGGGTCCCAGGCTCGATTCCCGGCTTGGGTCTCTCTCCGTGCGGAGTCTGCACTTTCTCCCCCGTGTCTGCGTGGGTTTCCTCCGGGTGCTCCGGTTTCCTCCCACAGTCCAAAGATGAGCAGGTTAGGTGGATTGGCCAAGATAAATTGTGTTTAGTTTCCAAACAATTTCGATGGGGTCACTGGGTTGTGGGTATGGGGTGGGCTTAACTGGTTTTCTCTTTCCAAGGGCCGGTGCAGACTCGATGGGCCGAATGGCCTCCTTTTGCACTGTACATTCTATATTTCTATTCCTCCCATGATTATGAAGTGGGAAGGTCCTGCGTTTGTTATATTTTTTCCATTGATCGCTGAGTATTCAAATAAACCAGGAGTGATGTCCAACTCCATCAGAAATCCAGTCCAGGGAACGGTCCAATCCGGGGTGTGGTCCAATAATTGAGCTGGGATGACAAACTCTGGTATGTTTGTATCCGGTTTGGGAAAGCTGGCCGGCCTGAGTGAATCCTATAAATCAGACTAAATGAGAAATGTTACCTCTCCCAAAGGTATCTGAATTATAAACATTTTCCTACCACTGGCATCAAACTGACAGAGCTGCAATTCACACTCCCCCCCATTCCCCATCTTTAACACTGGAGTTACATTTTCTACTTCCCTCTCTGCAGTGTTAATCTCTGTGCCCACTCCTCTCCCAACACTGCCACCCTCCCACTGTCTTTTATATTGGTGCTGCAATTGTGTCCTGGTTCAGACAGGGAGATTCATTATCCAATAATTTCCCGCGTCTCTCCTTTCTCTCTCTGACAGTTAATTTACTGGGAATTGTGATACTGTGTCGGGGGAAGTGTGGCCTCTCTACCTGCACCACTCGCTACCTGGTGGCCATGGCAACGGCGGATCTGCTGTTTATTATCATTAACCCCATACTGACCATGATCAATGAATATTATTTCCCCCGGAGTTTCCTGGACCTCACCTCTGTGTGTAGTGTTAAATCTGTCCTGTACGCTTCAGCCACTGACTGTTCTGTCTGGTTCACCCTCACTTTCTCCTTTGATCGATTTGTGGCCATTCGCTGCCACAAACTGAAAACTAAATATTGCACCGGGAAAGCTGCGGCTGTGGTTCTGTCAACAAGCGGCCTCCTGCTCGGTGTGAAAAACATCCCCCAGTACTTTACATATGAACCTGGAGAGATATCCGACAATGTCCAGTGGTTCTGTCGGACAAAGAGCGGCATTTTCACTGACCCCGAATGGGTTCGATATAACTGGTTTTCTCAAGTTTTAACCCCAATAATGCCGTTCTTCTCAATCCTGTTGATCAACGCTCTGACAGTCAGACACATTTTACTGACCAGTCGGGTCCGGAAGGCACTGAGGGCTCAGATTCAGGGAGACAACCGCACCGACCCAGAGATGGAGAGCAGAAGGAAATCAATGATTTTACTCTTCAGCATCTCCGGAACTTTCATCCTCCTCTGGACCGTGTCTGTTATTAAATTTTTCTATGTTGAACTGAGTGGATTATATGACATCACCCTTCCTCAATATAATTTACAACAAGTCGGATGGATGCTGCGGGATCTAAATTGCTGCACAAACACATTTATTTATGTGGTGACTCAGTCCAGGTTCAGGGAGCAGATCAAGATCGCGGTGAAATATCCGTTTACATCAATGATTAAATTAATAAATGAATAGAACTGACTGACAACCTCTCAGCCAATCAGGAACTCAAGACAACTATTGACACCCTCTCAGCCAATCAGCAGCTCCAGCCGCTCACTGACAGCCTCTCAGACATTCAGCAGCTCCAGCCACTGACTGACATCCTCTCAGCCAATCGGCTCCTCCAGTCTCTGACTGGCAGCCTCTCAGCCAATCAGCAGGTCCACCCTCAAATAGACAGCCTCTCAGCCAATCAGGAGCTTTAGTCTCTTGCTGACAGTCTCTCTGCCAATCAGGAGCTCCAGCCGCTGAATGACAGCCCCTAGGCGAATCAGGAGCTCCAGCTGCTGACTGGCAGCGCCTTAGCAAATCAGGAGCTCCAGCTACAGGATCAAAGTTGCCTCAGTCAATTAGAGGTCTCCCGTACTACCTGACAACACGGTCTAGCCAATGCGGGAACGGGGAACACTGACTGACGGAACGTTTAGCCAATCAGAAACTCCACGTTCTGACTGCCTCCGCTGCAGCCAATCAGAAACTCCGATTTCAGAATGACAGCTGGTGGCACCAACATAGACAGCACCATGGCCTGATTGGCTGTCGGGGAAGCACTGGCAGGGATGGCTGTGGGGGAGCACTGGCAGTGCTGGCTGTGGGGGTGGGGGGGAGAACTGGCATGGCTGGCTGTGGTGGTGGGGAGCACTGGCAGAGCTGGCTTTGGGGGGACTGGCAGTGCAGGCTGTGGGGATGGGGATAACGGGCAGGGATGGCTATGTGGGCACTTTCAATGATGGCCACTGAATGCCCACCCCAAAATTGATGTGGCATACCCGATTGGATTTTATCGATCAGGCTCAAAGAACAAAGAACAAAAAAAAGTACAGCACAAGAACAGGCACATCGGTTCTCCAAGCCTGCGCCGACCATGCTGCCCGTCTAAACTAAAATCTTCTACACTTCTTGGATGTCTGCGTCCAAGCTGCGAGCTTCTATTGTGCACTTCAGAGTGGTGTTCGTTCTGAAGCCACATAATGCATGCTCATTTAGATAGACTGGGTACGCGCATGCAATAATTTCATCAGTTTGCTGACATCTGTCCAGAGTGGTCCCTATGAGCCTCCCTTGCTTTTGTACAGCGCATGGTAAAGTTCAGCCATGTCCTATTCAGATGTCCTCCTGTATGGTCCCTATGTTGTCTGGCTCGAAAACTCAGAACCCTACTTAGTCACTGGTGATGATGGGGAGCCGAAAGATCGTTCCCACAGCCTTCCCTAGGGTTCCTCTGCAGTCATCATTGAACCATACTTTAGCCAACTGTTTCATTTGGCAGCCAGATAACTTTGAATGTTTGTTCCCGGTGAATAATTGCTCAATCTGCTCGTCACTGATCCACGATGGGACCTGTCCTCTATGTACCTGTTGTAAATTTTCCCTCAGCTGTTCTATCATCCAATGTCCATATACACTGCAGAGAGGCCTATTGTGCTGTTGGTCATAGTCTTGCAATTTGTCCTTAATAATTTGATTAATGTTCCTGGCATGTCCCTCTAACACAGCTACCATATGGCTGTGAGCTGCATTTCCAGTTAATTATCCGTATGCGTCCTGTCGACAGTCCACATTGATGGAATTTAGAGCCCGTTTAACCTGTCGGATCAGCCGCCTAAGTTTATAGTCCAAATTAGCCAAATCAATGGAATTAATAGTGGATACGACGGCTCCATATGCTGTTACTACATCATTCACTAATCCTCGTTTAACTCGGTCCTGTCTCTAATCCATTCCTACCTCCCTTCCTAACAGGCGGCGGGTCAGGTGAAGATAACTTTTCGTTTAAGTAGAGGGGAGCACTACTTTGACTGTTGGGTTCCAGCTATTTCCACCACCACAGGTACCAATTCGTGGTGGATGTTACCATAAAGGATTATCCCTGTGTATTTTAGGAATAATTTATTTTGTGGTCCGGGAGTGGCTTCAGGACAAATAGAGTGTGGTGTCCCTGGTGCTGGCTTTGGTCCTGTCCTCATCTCGCACATGGCAAGACTGCTCTCTATCAATGTCCCAGGGCACCTCTGTCCACGTTATAATCCTTTCTCGTGGCTATTAGCTGAACATCCAATTGCGGGACAACCATTATTTGGAAAAACACACCAATCCCCTGTTATAGTGACGCTCAGGTAGCATTTGGCTGAGCTTCCATTTAGTTCTTTGTAAATAAGCCTCCGATTCTTACACCCAAAAATGATGCTTTTATTGGAGTGTATCCGTGATACACCTTCCGGACATTTCCCCGCGTCAGGTGGAGCAACCCATAAATAACCTGGACTTAAAACCCATAAAAAACCTGGACTCTGATTTGGAATGTCCTGAGTGCTGAGTCCGGGGAATCCGATGAAAAGTAGACCGATGATGGTGTAATGTTCCATCTCATCGTGGTTCCTGGTCCGGTGATACCCTGAGGAAATGACGCAGAGTTTCTGTTGTGATCGCATGCTTAATATCTGCATTTATATTATCACTACACGTGACCCCCCCCCTCCCGCCCGCCCCCTCCGTTTTATTTTAATAAAACGAAAGGAGGCAGGGCACTTAATGTATCTTTAAACACAGCCGATTGCGGTCGATGATTAGAGTGGTCGGAGTGCAACCTGCTTCACTGCCTGAATTGTAAGGCTGTCAGCTTTATAATGTTTCATCCCGGGAGCAAGGACGTTTTTATCAGGCCAGATGCAGTGCAATCAGGTGTGTCCAATTAGGCAACATACACATGTTTAGGAATGTCAAATCAGCAAACACCTCAACAAGATATAGTCTTTCGTCATTGCCATTGCGATGCAACGAGAGCGCCGGTGGCGATGGCTGTATGGGGCAGGCACCACCAGAAATTCTGCTACCTGAGGACTGTGAAGAGGGAGGCCGAACATCATCATCTGGGCACCTCAATAATCCGCGTGCCACATTACAGTATGTAGTTCACCCATGAGAGGCTCATCCGCAAAATCACTGGACACGCCTGGGTCCCAAACCTGCGATCGATCAGTATCCTCCTGAGCGGAACTGGTCTGCTCAGTGTCATC
Organism: Scyliorhinus torazame; assembly: GCF_047496885.1. Taxonomy (NCBI): domain Eukaryota; kingdom Metazoa; phylum Chordata; class Chondrichthyes; order Carcharhiniformes; family Scyliorhinidae; genus Scyliorhinus; species Scyliorhinus torazame. The sequence goes on along the minus strand of NC_092726.1, from coordinate 114,067,862 downwards.
ATCAGGTACAAGAACAAGACGACTGCTATGATCCCTTCCCCAAGATGGGCAAGGGCCGGGAGTGAACGTAGTAGACGTCTGGTGAAGTACAGGGAGAACAGAACGTTGCTGACCAGAGGCCGCAGAAAGAACACGTCCAGGTTAGGGAAGAATAACCGATACAATACGGCCATCCTCAAACGTACAGGCATTACGGGTTACGCCCATGTCAGGTGGAGGGACTTGGACTACGGGTGGAACTCTAGGTCGAGACAGAGTGCCACTGGTGAGCGGGAATCGTGAAGGGATGGAACAGTGGCTTCATCTTCACCGGTGCTAACGTAAGATGATGGGCGTGGCTACGTTGTGTCCCGTAAGCTGTGAGCTGATTAACATGGAACCACCCAGTCTTTCCATTAGCATGAAGGATTTTGTTCATTGTAGTGTAGTGTAAGGAACTGCAAATTTTGGGGAGAGGAAGGAACTGGGGTTGTCGAGGGTGACCATCACTTGCTGTCCGACTGCGTATTCGACCGGGTGCACTTGCTTATTAAAATAGGCTTCGCTCTGCTTCTTCCGAGCCACTAACCGGACTGCAGCAGCTATCTGGGCTGCATTAATATCGTCGGTTAGTTGCTCGGCGGCCTTCTCATGTATCAGGGCTGTAATAGTGGGGTCGGCAAGATCGAATCCAAACAGGTATTCAACGCCCTTCATAGCTCGACCCGTCATAAGCGAGTGCGGGGTCAATCCTTTGGAACTGGAAACTGTATTTCTAATGATCATCGGGACAAAAGGGGAGCACTGTGTCCCAGGTGGTGTTATTCTGCTGCACTGTCTTCCTAATGACAGCCTTTAAAGTGCGATTCACCCGCTCCACAGTTCCACTGGACTGGGGTGGGATGCAATATGGAACTTTTGTTTAATCCCAAACCTGGCTGTAACGATTTGCACCATGCGACCTGCAAAATGTGTTTCCTGATCGGACTCTGTACTGCGGGGAAGACCCCAACACGTAAAGATTTGGTGGGTTAAGATTTTTGTGGATGCCTTGGCTGTGCTGGACAGGGTAGTAAATGCTTCAACCCATTTAGTGAAGGTATCAATAACTATCAACACGTTCTTATATCCATTACTGCATTGCTGGAGCGGGCCGATATAGTCCAGCTGGTGATTCGTCCAGGAACCAGGAGTGTGTCTTAATTGTTCCTTCCTGGTATATCTATCGGGGTTATTCTGGGCGCAGATGAGACAATTTTCAACAGAATGCGTGACATTGTCCCGAAGATCCGGCCATCAACAGAGTGCCGTAAAGTGATCTAATGTGACATCTGTGCCTTGTTGTCCTGGTCCATCGTGGAACTGTTAATAAGCTGGTTCTGATACTGAGTGGGGGGGCCACATAATTTCAAAATCAGTCCATCCCGGATATCGAGTTTATCTCTCCAGTTGTCATAGGGGGTCGGGGATGTTCCGTCTCGGACTGCTTTGTAATTTTTGTCAGCGCGCTGGGCCTGGGAAAAGTCAGCAATATTGGCCTCTGAAAAGTGACTGCGCTTATCGGTTTACCTACAGGTGTTTGCCAGAATTACCCATTGAGGGCACAGGCTATGGCTACGGCTTCAACCTTGCAGTTACCGGGAGGGAGGCAAGGTGGAGGCTCTTGACTTCCACAATGCCATATGTGCGATCAGCAGCATCTTGTAAAATATATTTTAACAACGGGGCTGATGGGAGAGGTTTGCCGTTTGCAGCGACGAAACCTCGGGGTTGCCAGAGGGGAAGGATATCTGTGAGGGTGTTACAGACATACAGGCTGTCTCGGTATTGCCAGATGTGAAGGATATATGTGAGGGTGTTACAGACATACAGGCTATTTCGGAGTTGCCAGAGGGAAAGGATAAATGTGAGGGTGTTACAGAAATACAGGCTGTCTCGGGGTTGCCAGAGGTGAAGGATATCTGTGAGGGTGTTACAGACACACAGGCTGTCTCGGGGTTGCCAGAGGTGAAGGATATCTGTGAGGGTGTTACAGACACACAGGCTATCTCGGTATTGCCAGAGGGGAGATATATCTGTGAGGGTGTTACAGACATACAGGCTGTCTCGGTATTGCCAGAGGGGAGATATATCTGTGAGGGTGTTACAGACATACAGGCTGTCTCGGAGTTGCCAGAGGGGAGATATATCTGTGAGGGTGTTACAGACATACAGGCTGGCTCGGTATTGCCAGAGGTGAAGGATATCTGTGAGGGTGTTACAGATATACAGGCTATCTCGGGGTTGCCAGATGTGTAGGATATCTGTGAGGGTGTTACAGACATACAGGCTATCTCGGGGTTGCCAGAGGTGAAGGATATATGTGAGGGTGTTAGAGACATACAGGCTGTCTCGGGATTGCCAGAGGGGAGAGATATCTGTGAGGGTGTTACAGACATACAGGCTATCTCGGGTTTGCCAGAGGTGAAGGATATATGTGAGGGTGTTACAGGCAAGGGCAGCACGGTAGCATTGTGGGGCAACACGGTAGCATTGTGGGGCAGCACGGTAGCATTGTGAATAGCACAATTGCTTCACAGCTCCAGGGTCCCAGGTTCGATTCCGGCTTGGGTCACTGTCTGTGCGGAGTCTGCACATCCTCCCCGTGTGTGCGTGGGTTCCCTCCGGGTGCTCCGGTTTCCTCACACAGTCCAACGATGTGCAGGTTAGGTGGATTGGCCATGATAAATTGTACTTAGTGTCCAAAATTGCCCTTAGTGTTGAGTGGGGTTACTGGGTCATGGGGATAGGGTGGAGGTGTTGACCTTGGGTAGGGTGCTCTTTCAAAGAGCCGTTGCATACTCGATGGGCGGAATGGCCTCCTTCTGCACTGTAAATTTTATGATCTATGATACGGGCTGTCTCGGGATTGCCAGAGGGTATGGATATCTGTGAGGGTGTTACTGAGTCCACCCACTTTTTCCATAATAATAATCTTTATTGTCACAAGTAGACAGACATTAACACTGCAATGACGTTGCTGTGAAAATCGCCTCGTAGCCACACTCCAGCGCCTGTTTGGGTATACTGGGGGAGAATTCAAAATGTCCAATTCAACTAAATGCACGTCTTTCCGGGCCTGTGGGAGGAAGCTGGAGCACCCGGAGCAAACCCACGCAGAGACGGGGAGAACGTGCAGACTCCGCATAGACAGTGACCCAAGTTTGGAATCAAACCTGCGACCGTGGGCCAACTGGCTACCATGTTGCTTTTTATGTATGTGTAAAAAGACTTGGGATTTTCCTGAACGCTATTTGCCAATGAGTTTTCGTGACCTCCTCTAGCCTTCCTGACTCCTTGCTTAAGTTCCTTCCTACTTCCCTTATATTCCACCAGGCTTCGTCTGTTCCCAGCCTTCTATCACGGACAAATGCCTCCTTTATCTTTTTGACGCGGCCTACAATATCCCTCGTTATCCAAGCTTCCCGAAATTTGCCGTATTTACCCTTCTTCCGCACAGGAACATGCCGGTCCTTAATTCCTTTCAACTGACATTTGAAAGCCTCCCACATATCAGATGTTGATTTACCCTCAAACATCCGTGCCCACTCTAAGTTCTCCAGTTCCCTCCTAATATTGTTATAATTAGTCTACCCCCAATTGAGCACATTCACCATAGGACCACTCTTATACTTGTCCAGCAGCACTTTAAAACCTACTGAATTGTGGTCACTGTTTCCGAAATGCTCCCCTACTGAATCTTCGACCACCTGGCCGGGCTCTTTCCCCAATAACAGGTCCAGTGCAGCCCTTCCCTAGTCGGACTGTCTACATATTGTTTTAAGATACCCTCCTGGATGCTCCTTACAAACTCTGCCGCGACTAAGCCCCTGGCACTAAGTCAGCCCCAATCGATATTGGGGAAGTTGAAGTCGCCCATCACAACAACCATGCTGTTTTTGCTCGTTTCCAAAATCTGTCTACCTATCTGCTCCTCTATCTCCCGCTGGCTGTTGGGAGGCCTGTAGTAAACCCCCAACATTGTGACTGCACCCTTTTAATTCCTGATAGCTACCCATATCGCTTCGCTGTCCTCTGAGGTGTACTCCCGTAGTAAAGCGGTGATATTCTCCCTAACCAGTAGCGCAACTCCTCCACCCCTTTTAAATCACCCTCCATCCCGCCTGAAACATCTAAATCCTGGAACGTTTAGCTGCCAATCCTGCCCTTCCCTCAACCAGGTCTCTGCAATGGCAACAACACCATATATCCAAGTACTAATCCAAGCTCTAAGTTCATCTGCCTTATCCGTAATACATCTTGCATTAAAACATATGCACTTCAGTACCAGGCCCGATGTTTTTAGCATCATCTCCCTGTCTGCTCTGCCTCAGAACCATATAGGCCCGATTCCCTAGTTCTCCCTCAATGCTCTCACCTTTTGGCCAATTGCTCCCGTGCCCATTCCCCTGTCATACTAGTTTAAGTCCTCCCATCTGACACTAGCAAACCTCGCGGCCAGCATATTTATGCCTCTCCAATTTAGATGCAACCCGTCCTTCTTATATAGGTCACACCTGCCCCGGAAGAGCTCCCACTAGTCCAGACAACGGAAACCCTCCCTCCTACACTGGCTGTATAGCCACGTGTTTAGCTGCTCTATCTTCCTATTTCAAGCCTCATTGGCACGTGTCACAGGGAGTAGTCGCGAGATTACAACCCCAGAGGTCCTGTCTTTTAACTTTCTACCTAACTCCCTGAACGCCTGCTGGAGGACCTCATGCCCCTTCCTGCCTATGTCCTTAGTACCAATATGTACAACGACCTCTGTCTGTTTGCCCTCCCCCTTCAGGATGCCCACGACCGTTCGGAGACATCCTGGACCCTGGCATCAGGGAGGCAACATACCATCCTGGAGAATCGTTCAGGTCCACACATGCGCCTCTCTGTGCCCCTGACTATAGAGTCCCAAGTTACTATCGCTCTTCTGCGCTTTGACCCTTCCTTCTGAACATCGGACCCAGCCGTGGTGCCACTGCTATGGCTGCTGCTGTTTTCCACTGACAGGCGACCCCCCCCCCCACCGACAGTGTCCAAAGGGATACACCTGTTCGAGAGAGGGACAGCCACAGGGGATTCCTGCACTGACTGCCTGCCCCTTCTGGTGGTCACTCATTTCTCTGCCTGCACCTTGGGTGTGACCACATTTATATAACTGCTATCTATGATGCTTTCCGCCACCTGCATGCTCCTACGTGCATCCAACTGCTTCTCCAACCGAACTATGCGGTCTGTGAGGAGCTCCAATTGGGTGCACTTTCTTCAGATGAAGCCATCCTGGACGCTGGAAGCATTCCGGACCTGCCACATGTAACAGTCAGAGCACTGCACCCCTCTAACTGACATTGCGTCTATTAATTAGCAAATTAAGTTTAGAATTTAAAAAAAGTTACTGTTAAGTATATATTTCCTAGCAATAGATATCTACTATAAGTGTGAAAGCTAAATACTGTACTCTCCGATCTCTGGCTCAGATATACCTCTAAATTATAATTAAGTAATTAAGTTTAATTAGCTTTCCAATGATTAATTTTTAAATTTAGTGTTGATTCCCAACCAGCCAATCATGTCACAGCTTTACTGTGATGTCACTTTAGCCCCCCCCCACCCCCCACACACACACATAATTTGGAAAGGTAATAACAATAAAAATAAATATAAATCACTTACCTTCCCAGGTTCTCAGATGCTCTCTGGTGCTCTCCTTGCAGATTTAAAATTACAGGCCAGAAGAAAGAGAGAGAACAAAACATTAGGGAAAAAGCACCTTCTCCCATTCTACACCGCATTAACTCACTGCACCAAATTACCAAGTTGCAATTCCCACTCTGGATGTGTCTCACTCAGAATGTGTCTCCTTGACCTGCGCAAAGCTAGGCTTCATAAAAGGCTTCAATGGGCACTGTTTAATACTCGTCCACACAAACAGCACCCGTGAGGGTCTTCCAGGACATTGGGGACCCCTGGGTGCTCTTGAACAGGGTACTTTAGTCACTGGCACTCGCAGGCATCAGGGCAGGCAATTCCAGGATGCCTGGGTGACAGGTTGGCACAGTCATGGGTCGGGACTGGGGCAGAGGGGTTAAGGGGGGATTCCTAGGAGCCTTCACAAGATTGGTGGATCAGGGATGGGGGTCATTAAAATGAAGGGGAATGTGCGACGAGCATTTAGGAAATCAATCCAAGTGCGGCCTCGACAGAGGGAATCTTCCCAACACAAACCAAACAGTGACTTGTTGTTGGACAGCTTGGTGTTTCTTGGCACTGCAGCTGTACAGAAGGACCCACATCTCAACGTTCATCTGACTTTAACAAAAATCCGCTTAATAACTCCCATTGTAGTTGTTTATGGGAACAAATTCCCTGGACATTGTGTCTAACTCTAACACCTGCGGCTCAGATGAAATTTGGCGTAAGTTAAACCTGGTGCCAATTTGGCGACTAAATTGTGGAATTCATAGAATAGTGATCATTGAATTCCTACAGTGCAAAAGGAGGCCATTTGGCCCAGAAAGCATGCACTGACCATCCAAAAGAGCAGGCCATCCATGCCCACGGCCCCAGTGCATCGGGATAAAACTTGTCTCATTTCTACAGGCCGTCATTAAGTTTAACATAGAATTTACAGTGCAGAAGGAGGCCATTCGGCCCATCGAGTCTGCACCGGCTCTTGGAAAGAGCACCCTACCTAAAGTCGATACCTCCACTCTATCCCCATAACCCAGTAACCCCACCCAACACTGAGGTCAATTTTGGACACTAAGGGCAATTTATCATGGCCAACCCACCTAACCTGCACATCTTTGGACTGTTGGAGGAAACCGGAGCATCCGGAGGAAACCCACGCACACACGGGGAGGATGTGCAGAAACAGTGAACCAAGCCGAACTTGTGACCCTGGAGCTGTGAAGCAATATTGCTACCCACAATGCTACCGTGCTGCCCCATCACTCCATCACGAATGTGAAAGATCTGCAGCATTTTATTTTTATAAATTTATCGTGCCAGGATTTCAGTTCAATTAAGTGGCAATTCAGAACGGCCAATCTCCTAACCCTCAGATATCTTTGGTTGTGGGGGAGATACTCACGCGGACACGCGGAGAGTGGGTAAATTCCCCACGGATAGTGATGCGGGACTGGGATCGAACCCGGGTCATCAGCACCATGAGGTCGAAGCCCTGCAAATTTAATTACATTTGGTGTAGCCAATCCCAGCACATCAGACTTGGCCCGTCGCCTCTCCTTTACTATTAGGGGAAGTTGAGCTGACTGCTGTCAGTACCTTACGGACTTTGTGGAAGATATTTCTTGGGTAGCGTGTGTGGATCGTATGGGTTTTGTTGACTTCAAAATGGCAGAAGTATGGGGTGGTTTAAAATGCATTTAGTCGGATAAGTCTCCTGGGCCGAATGAGATTTACCCCACAATCCGAGGGAAGCAAGGGATGACATGTCTGGTGTTTTGACTGACATTTCCACATTGGCTACTGGTGAGATCCCAGAGAAATGGAGAATAGCTAATGTGGTACTGCTGCTTAAGAAAGGTAGCAGCGATAAGCCAGACAATAATAGGCCGGTGAGACTCACGTCCACCACAGAAACCCAGGGAAACGGGGTGCCAATGGCCACAGAATGGCCGGCTGCTAATGGCACTTGGGTTTCTGTGGCTGTGACTCATCTTTCATTGTTACTCCACAGTATAAATATTTGCCACTTTCTCTGTCTGTTAGCTTTGACAAAGCGCCAACGGACTCGAAACGTTCGCTCTTTTCTCCCCCTACAGACGCGCCAGACCTGCTGAGATTTTCCAGTATTTTATCTTTCGTTTCAGATTCCAGCATCCGCAGTAATTCGCTTTTATCCAGTGTTTAACTCACTGCCACCTCTCTTCCAGGAATGCGTACCCTGAAGAAGTACTGTTCTTCTCTCCGACAGGATTTCGTAAGTCCCTCCTTCACTATCCAACTTCACTGCTTGCCATTTCTCTCTTAGTGTTGGACAAGGTATTAACCAAGACTCGCTTCCTCAGTGTCTGTCTTCGTCTCCGACTTACTCCACGGGGATTTGGACTTAAATTCCACCCTGCCTGTAACCTCCAGGATTACAGATACCTCCAGGACATACAACATTCCTGCAATTGCTGCTCTCGCCGCATCCTGTCAGCCACACTCAGTGTCATGCGGCGCCACATGAAGACACTGGACTTCTCTCCCCAGCAGCAACATCTTAATCTCTGTCAGAGCTATCCCTTTTCCCAGTTTCATTTCATCCTTCGCCTCATTCGACGCATTAACAATAATTTCTTCTTGTTTCTCACAGGTATCAAGGAACGCAAGCTTCAACAACTGAATACCACAGCCCCTCCTAGGCACTCCACCAGTCCCAATGCCACGTCCCCCATTTCTCCCAGCCCCAGCCCTTACCGCGTGTTCACTATGCCTTCTGACCTTCTTCTCTCTGAGGCTGAGCGTGCTGTTCTCAGCAAAGGACTCAGCTTTGTATCCTTACGTCCCCACCTCAATTAATTCCGGGCTCGACATGGCGTTGAACTCTTCATTCGTCTCCTTCGTCTCCGTGCCCACCTCTTTGGGCAAGAGTGCGCCCCACGTTCCCCTGATCCTTTCATGTGCCTCCAAAATGGTGCCTCCTTGTGGACCACCCCCGCTGGGACAATTACTTGCACTTGATCTTTTCACTGAGAACTGTCGACGGGACAATGCCGTGTTAATGTTTCTGCCCCTCCCCCTCACCCATTTCAACTTCTCTCCTCCCAAACGTTCTGCTCTTCACTCCGTCAGGTCTAAACCCGACTTTGTCATCAAACGTGCAGACAAAAGGGGTGCTGTTGTCTACCTCGCGCATGCTGAGCGCCAACTCGGAGATACTTCCTCTTACCTCCCCCTCGACCATGACCAGACCACTGAACATTAAGCCATTATCTCCAACACCGTAAGCGACATAATTTCCTCCGGATGACTTCCCCTTACGGCTTCCAACCAAATAGTCTCCAAATCCTGGACAGCCCGCTTTTACCTACTTCTCAGTATCCACAAAAACGACTTTGGGTGAAGAAGTTCCTCCTAAACTCAGTCCTAAATCTACTTCCCCTTATTTTGAGGCTATGCCCCCTAGTTCTGCTTTCCCCGACCACTGGAAACAACCTGTCCGCATCTATCCTATCTATTCCCTTCATCATTTTATATGTTTCTATAAGAACCCCCCTCATCCTTCTAAATTCCAACGAATACAGTCCCAGTCTACTCAACCTCTCCTCGTAATCCAACCACTTCAGCTCTGGGATTAACCTAGTCAATCTCCTCTGCACACCCTCCAGTGCCAGTACGTCCTTTCTCAAGTAAGGAGACCAAAACTGAATACAATACTCCAGTTGTGGCCTCACTAACACCTTATGCAATTGCAGCATAACCTCCCTAGTCTTAAAAACAATAGGGAAAACGCATCTCCTCCCACTTCTTTTTAATTGTGGGGAGAAACCGGAGCATGATGTGGAGAATGATTGACAGCATGCCATCTGATGTGGATAAAGTATCCAATGACCATCCTGAATAACACTTGAGATTTTGCCGTTTTGAACTGACCAATAATCATCCCTCTCGCAAATTCATACAATCGGGTTGCATGTTCTTTATTAAAATGCTGTGATGTCCGTGAAAGATCGCAATTCACATATTAACTGCTGGGTTCCCACATTGGAACAACGACTAACTTTTAAAGTATATCTTTAGCTGAAAAGAGTGTGAAACCTGCTGGTCATCAAAAATACATTATACAAATTGTTGTTTCATGAGTGTGGAGTCACGTGGCAAGCAGAAGAATTGATCCCAACTGGTTGTGATACAAACATTTAATGGTCGGGATAATGCACTCATATAGACGGAAGAAGATGAGAGTTGTATTCTGCACGAAATGGAACTACGATGAATGTTGCTTGTAATTTATTACAAACTTACAAATTTATAAACTTTGAGTTTGGAGTCAAAAGAGCATTTTAACGATGGTAGCAAATTGCGGTGGGTGAGGTAGTGACGCAATTTACAAGAATATATTTGAAAATTTTCTGTAATAGATATACGATTGGAAAATGAAATACTACAAACCTAACGAACAGACATGAATACATTGTGAGAAAAGGCTCAATGTCATGTATTCAATGAAGAATAATCTAAATGACATAGTTCATAAAAGTGATTGGGAACACAAAGGTATAAAAATAATCCGACGAAAATTAAAAAGGTCAGCTAAAGCCAAACCAAACACAAAAGTTCATTGCTAACACGGGGAAAAGCAGAAAATGGCGGACCAAGTCATCAGGTGTGACAGGATTCTTGGGGACTGTAGCGCACAATGACTCACGAGAGACGAATAGAGATGAAGTCGATGAGGCTTTATTAAGCGTGACTTGTTCCCCGCAGTTCAGCAACAGACTGGAGCTGCGGGGAGAACTTCTGGTTCTTATACTCCGCCTTCAGGGCGGAGCTAGAGATCAACAGCCAACCAGGACCCGGGATCTGTCAGCCAATGGCATCACGGCTTCACAGTCCCACATGACCCCTAATGCATACTACCACATTCACCCCTTGTTAAAAATGAACCCGGCGGGGTGGTGCTTCGCATGGTGGTAGGGGTTTACAAGGCTGGTCCTGGGAGGAAAAACTTTTTTTGCATGTCATTACAGTGCCCTACACTTTGCCCTACACTGGGCTATGTACAGGGTTTGTGAACTTCTTACAATATTCGTAAGAAGAAAAAAAACATTCTCGTTAAAGTCCACAACATTCTTGTGTTACACCGATGCCACGAGTCGAGCGGGCGGTCTGGTCTTCCTTGTCGATCGCCTCAGCCCCGGTGGTGGTGCAGGTGCTTGTTCCAGCGTTGTCGTCTCCGGGATCTTTACGGTGTCTGCTTCTGCTTCACTCCTGGTCGGACATGGGAGGAGGACCGATCCTCCCGGGAAGGGGGCAGTGGTCGCGGGGTGCGCCGGTGGCAGGGAGGGGGTGATTGGTGTCGGGGGAGTGTGCGTGTTGCCGGCGGGCGCCAGGTCTCGCAGGGAGACCGTGTCCTGTCGGCCGTCGGCGTACGCCACGTAGGCGTACTGCGGGTTCGCGTGGACGAGGTGAAACCTCTGTACTAACGGGTCCGACTTGTGCACCCGCACATGTTTCCGGAGCAAGATGGGTCCTCGGGCCGCCAGCCAGGTCGGCAGAGACGTTCCAGAGGAGGACTGCCTGGGGAAGACAAGGAGGCGCTCATGAGGCGTTTGGTTAGTGGTGGTACACAGCAGCGACCGGATGGAGTGGAGAGCGTCCGGGAGGACCCCCTGCCACCGGGAAACTGGGAGATCCCTGGACCGTAGGGCCAGTAGGACGGTCTTCCAGACCGTGCCGTTCTCCCTCTCTACTTGCCCGGTCCCCCGGGGGTTGTAGCTGATCGCCCTGCTCGAGGCTATACCCTTGCTGAGCAGGAACTGGCGCAGCTTGTCACTCATGAAGGAGGACACCCTGTCGCTATGGATATATGCGGGGCAACCGAACAGTGTGAATATGGTGTTAAGGGCTTTAATAACTGTGGCCGCTGTCATGTCGGGGCAGGGGATGGCGAAAGGGAAACGAGTGTACTCGTCCACCACGTTCAGGAAGTATGTGTTGCGGTCGGTGGAGGGGAGGGGCCCTTTGAAATCCAGACTGAGGCGTTCAAAGGGACGGGAAGCCTTGATCAGGTACTCTCTATCCGGCCTGAAAAAGTGCGGTTTGCACTCTGCGCAGATGTGGCAGCTCCTGGTGACTGTACGGACCTCCTCCACGGAGTAGGGGAGGTTGCGGGACTTTATAAAATGGTAGAACCGAGTGACCCCCGGGTGGCAGAGGTCCTCGTGGAGGTTTTGGAGACAGTTTATTTGTGCGTTGGCACATGTGCCGCGGGATAGGGCATCGGACGGCTCGTTCAGCTTTCCGGGACGGTACAAGATCTCATAGTTGAAGGTGGAGAGCTCGATCCTCCACCTTAAGATCTTGTCATTTTTAATTTTGCCCCGCTGTGCATTATCGAACATGAAAGCGACCGACCGTTGGTCAGTGAGGAGAGTGAATCTCCTGCCGGCCAGGTAATGCCTCCAATGTCGCACAGCTTCCACTATGGCTTGGGCTTCCTTTTCCATTGAGGAGTGGTGGATTTCTGAGGCGAGGAGGGTTCGGGAGAAAAAGGCCACGGGTCTGCCCGCTTGGTTAAGGGTGGCCGCTAGAGCTACATCGGAGGCGTCGCTCTTGACCTGGAAGGGGAGGGACTCGTCGATGGCGCGCATCGTGGCCTTTGCAATATCCGCTTTGATGCGGCTGAAGGCCTGGCGAGCCTCTGTCGACAGGGGGAAGGTAGTAGTCTGTATTAGGGGGCAGGCCTTGTCTGCGTACTGGGGGACCCACTGGGCGTAATATGAAAAAAAACCCAGGCAGCGTTTCAGGGCTTTGGAGCAGTGGGGGAGGGGAAGTTCCATGAGGGGGCGCATGCGTTCGGGGTCGGGGCCTATTATCCCATTGCGCACTACATATCCCAAGATGGCTAGCCGATTAGTGCTAAACACGCACTTGTCCTCGTTGTATGTGAGGTTCAAGGCTTTAGCGGTCTGGAGGAATTTTTGCAGGTTGGCGTCGTGGTCCTGCTGATCGTGGCCGCAGATGGTTACGTTGTAGAGATACGGGAACGTGGCCTGCAACACGTGTTGATCAACCATTCGGTCCATCTCCCGTTGGAAGACCGAGACCCCGTTTGTGACGCCAAATGGGACCCTTAGGAAGTGGTATAGTCGCCCGTCTGCCTCGAAGGCTGTGTACTTGCGGTCACTTGGGCGGATGGGGAGCTGGTGGTAGGCGGACTTGAGGTCCACGGTGGCGAAGACCTTGTATTGGGCAATCCGATTGACCATGTCAGATATGCGGGGGAGAGGGTACGCATCTAGCTGTGTGTACCTGTTGATGGTCTGGCTATAGTCTATGGCCATCCTTTGCTTCTCCCCGGTCTTTACTACTACCACCTGTGCTCTCCAGGGACTATTGCTGGCCTGGATTATGCCTTCCTTCAGCAACCGCTGGACTTCGGACCGAATAAATGTCCGGTCCTGGGCGCTGTACCGTCTGCTCCTAGTGGTGACGTGTTTGCAATCCGGGGTGAGGTTTGCAAACAAGGATGGGGGTTCAACTTTGAGGGTTGCGAGGCCGCAGATAGTGAGTGGAGGTATTCGGCCGCCGAATTGGAATGTTAGGCTCTGCAGGTTACACTGGAAGTCTAATCCCAGTAATGTGGGCGCGCAGTGTTGGGGAAGGACGGAGAGCCTGTAGTTTTTAAACTCCCTCCCTTGCACCGTTAGGGTCACTATGCAGAACCCTTTGATCTGTACGGAGTGGGATCCTGCAGCTAGGGAAATCTTTTGCGTACTGGGACGGATGGTCAAAAAACAGCGTCTTACCGTGTCGGGGTGGATGAAGCTTTCTGTGCTCCCGGAGTCGATCAGGCATGGTGTCTCGTGTCCGTTGATCAGCACCGTTGTTGTCGTCGTCAGGAGCGTCCGGGGCCGTGCTTGGTACAGCGTCACCGAGGCCAAACGTCGTCGCAGTGTCTCAGCGTCTTCTTCGAACCCCGTGGAGCCGTCGATGCTGGGGTCCATTGTTGTCGTCCAAGATGGCGGCGGGGGTGAACAAAATGGCCGCCCCCATGCATCGCACATGGCTGGGGGGTCCCAAGATGGCGGCGGGGGTGGACAAATGGCCGCCCCCATGCATCGCACATGGCTGGGGGGTCCCAAGATGGCGGCGGGGGTGGACAAATGGCCGCCCCCATGCATCGCACATGGCTGGAGGGTCACAAGATGGCGGCGCCCATTCTCCCCTCGTGGTGGCCGGGACCCAAAATGGCGGCGCCTGGGGGGGGGGGGGGGGGGGGGGGGTTGGGGAGCGTTTGGGATGCGCTGAACTCTTTCTTCTCCGGGGACAGCGGCGACCCCCAGGGACCGGCACACAGCCGCGAAATGGCCCTTTTTGCCGCAGCTCTTGCAAATCGCTGCGCGGGCTGGCAGCGCTGCCGGGGGTGTTTCGCCTGGCCGCAGAAATAGCAGCGGGCCCCCCCCCGGGATGATCTGGCGCTTTAACTGCGCAAGCCTGTGAGGGGGGCGTTTGTCGCGACGGGGGTCCACGGAGCCCAAGGGGCTGCCGCGCGGTCGGGGCCGTATGCGCGGGCATTTTGCACGGCCACATCTAGGGAGGCTGCGAGGGCCCGTGCCTCTGAGGGTCCTAGCGACTCTTTTTCTAAAAGTCTTTGGCGGATTTGGGGAGAGTTCATACCTGCCACAAACGCATCGCAAATTAACATGTCCGTGTGTTCAGCCGTGTTTACTGGCGGGCAGCTGCAGGCCCGTCCCAAAGTTAGCAGCGTGGCGTAGAATTCGTCTAGCGATTCTCCAGGGCTTTGCCGTCTCGTTGCGAGTTGGTAGCGTGCGTAGACCTGGTTCACTGGACGAACATAGACGCTCTTTAGTGCTGCAAACGCCGTCTGGAAATCGTCTGCGTCTTCTATGAGAGGGAAAATTTCCGGTCTTACCCTCGAATGCAGGACCTGCAGTTTCTGGTCTTCTGTGATCCGGCCGTGGGCCGTTCGGAGGTAGCCTTCGAAACAAGTCTGCTAGTGTTTAAAAATTGCTGCTGAGTTCACTGCGTGGGGGCTGATCCTCAGGCATTCCGGGACGATCCTGAGCTCCATAGTCCTTTAATAAATTGTAGCGCACAATGACTCACGAGAGACGAATAGAGATGAAGTCGATGAGGCTTTATTAAGCGTGACTTGTTCCCCGCAGTTCAGCAACAGACTGGAGCTGCGGGGAGAACTTCAGGTTCTTATACTCCGCCTTCAGGGCGGAGCTAGAGATCAACAGCCAACCAGGACCCGGGATCTGTCAGCCAATGGCATCACGGCTTCACAGTCCCACATGACCCCTAATGCATAATACCACAGGGACACAAACAAATCCAACACATTGGCACCACGTGACTCTTCATGCCGGGCCTGCTGACTTTGTCTGACATTCTCTGATTTTCGGCATCCGCAGTATTTTGATTTTGTAAAAGTTATTTGTAGACAGGTAGAACTGAAGTTAAGATGAAAGTCAATCGAAATTTGGTTTGATGGAATTTGATTAGAATTTCTGGCTCTGAACAGGATGTTATTAAAATGCTATAACCGTTCAGGAGAGAGCTGAACACAATGTGCAAGAGTGTGAACAGTATTGTGATGTGATGTGTATCCAGAACGGCTGAACAGAAAGGAAACAAAATTAACCCATTTGGCCCATTCTTGCTCTTTCCTGGTCCATTGTCCGCGGGTCCCATGACCTGATCCCACGCCTGATGTATTTACCGTTTCTGAAATTAAAACAGGAAATGATTGGGCGGGGGAGGGTGTTCTGTATCATTAACCCAACGAAGAATGTCAGTATTAGTAGGGAGGTGGAGAGGGGAATTTGATGACAGTGAAGGCGGATAAATCAGAGGACTTGATAATATACATTCCAGGCTACTTACCAACGTGGCGCTAGATATAGTTGATGCATTGTTCGTCATCTTTTATGATTATTTGGCTTTGTAATTAATTATTGGAGGGGAGCTCATGTAATCCCACTATCCACAAAGGGACGTTGTGTGAAAATGGGAAATGATAGATCAGTACATCTGACGTCAGTAGTGGGGACAATTCTCGAGTTATTATGAAAGTCCTGATAGCAGGCCACATGCAAAACAATTATAGAATCGGAAAGAGTAAACATGATTTACGATAGGTAAAACATGCTTGTAAAATCGCATGGAATTATTTGAGTATATAACTAGTCGAGTTGATAAGATGGGGTTTGGTTTACCCGGACTTTCATCAGGATTCCGACAATGTTCCTCATAAGATTATTAGCAAATATCATTGAAGCGCAAGCGATTAGAACATAGAACATACAGTGCAGAAGGAGACCATTCGGCCCATCGAATCTGCACCTACCCGCCTATGCCCTCACTAGCACCCTATCCCCGTGACCCAATAACCCCTTCTAACCTTTTTTGGGCACTAAGGGCAATTTATCAAAGTCAATCCACCTAACCTGCACATCGTTGGACTGTGGGAGGAAACCGGAGCACCGGCGGAATCCCACGCACACACGGGGAGAACGTGCAGACTCCGCACAGACTGACCTAGTAGGGAATCGAACTGGGACCCTCACGCTGTGAAGCCACAGTGCTAATCAATTGTGCTACCGTGCTGCCATTTAGGATAAGTATTGAGATGGATGCCAAAATGTTTGGCAGAGAAGATGAAGAGTAGGAATAAACACATTTTCTTCCAAATGGAGGCATGTCCAGTGAGGTATCACAGCATTTCGGAGATGAGACCCAATATATACTGATGATTTGGATGTCAATACGAGAATACATTTATGCCCAGCTTTGCAGATGACACAAGCTGGGTGAGAGGGTGAGATTTAAAAAAGATGCAAAGATGTTTCAGTGTGATTTGGCCGAGCTGAGTAGGAAAATGCGTGGATGCAGCAGTGTTATGTGGATAAATGCGAGGATTCTGCAAAGATAAAAAGGCAGATTATTACCTGAGTGGCTATAATTTGAGAGGGGGTTGTGTTCAGCGAGACCCGAGTGTCTTCTCACACCAGTCGTGGATGGGAATCCTGCAGGTACAGGAGGCAGAAAAGAAGGCAATTGGTTTGTTGGCCATGATAGCGAGAGGACACAAGTAGCAGAACAAGATGTCTTGCTGCAATTAGAAAGTGCCTGAATGAGGCCACAGGAAAACTATGTGCAGAATTTGTCTGCTTATCGGACGTTTTTTTTTTCGCTATAAAGGGAGTGCAATGAATATTTACCACGCGGATTCCTGTAATGCTCGTTTTGACACATGGCGAAAGATGGAGTTCTTTACTATCACTTACGCTTGAGTTCAGAAAAATGAGGACAGGTTGTGCGACCTATCTGAAACCTATAAAATGCAATCAGGATTAGTTCCTTCACAAAGTTATGATACTGAGTAAATCGCTACTATAAGATACAGTTGAGGCCAAAACACATCATGATTTCAAGAACGAATTTGGAGGCCCGAAGGGCCTACTCCTGTTCCTACGTTCCGTATTTTTATGTCTTTCTATGTTCCTCTGTAGAGTTATCCTGATAGGTTTGTGCAGGACCTTGAGATTGATCTGCTAAAGCTGAATATTCTCCCAAAGTGATGTAATGTACCAATTTCACAGATCATGAAGTTATTGATACATCGTCTCCGTTTGGTTGAAGAATTATGTGTCATGATGATTCCATGATGACTCAACCACAAACAGGTGAACCATGAACCAATCATTTTCTGTTTACAAGATTTTTGCGACCATTGACTCCCTCAATCAGATTGATAATTACACCAGTCACCGTTTGGGTGGCATAGTTCCAGGATCTGCATAACCTGAAATTGAATGCTCAAATATTCAGGGGATGTAAAAGTTTGCTTTCCACCATCTGCCCCAATAATTCTCTAAGCTCAAACTCAATGACGTCACACCGCAATTGATTCACTTTCCTTCCCTGGTAATACTTGGTAGAGAAGGATTAAAAAATATAATTCTAACTGTCCTTTAACCGTAAATAACCTCAATTTCAAACACTTGAGCCTCGAAGCTCCTGTTTGTGCCGTCTATGACGATGCTGAGAGTGAAACCATTTACTCTCAGGGTGGACACTTGCTTTGGATCCTGGGTCTGATGATCTCTTCACATTGGGAAAGTTCGGCGGTGATTTCCCCCTCTGGGTAAGATAAACCTTTCATTCCTCTGCTTCTTTGACAATCGTTCTGCATCGACGATGATTTTCTCCAACTTTGCTGAGATACGCTCTGGGATGGCTGATTAGCCCAATGGCCAGCCTAAAGGACCTGCTACATGTGGGACTGACGGCGCTTGATGCGCTGGGTAAACAGGTAGTTTGACAGGAGGACGATACACATTTCACGAGTCAAGCACGGCTTTGAACATTTCGATGAAGACTCTTGATGTGCTTCATGCCATTGGGGGTGAACTTTCTACATTCTTGGGCTGTATAATTCCAGGGCCTTCCATTGGTCATCGTGCATATTTGAATTTTCTTAGATGTTTTGAGGACATCCGTAGACTTTTACACGTCCCTCTTGCAGTCTCCTACTGCGACTGCGGTCCGAGTATATTATCACATCTGGTTATTGCTCAGTCACCCACTCTCTTGTGCAGAATTGACTCTCTCTCTGTATTGGAGTTATTCCAATCGGTCAAGGAGCAAACTGGCATTTGCGATCAGTTCATGTCTTGAAAGCAAATAATTTAAACAAAGCATCTCCTTTCGCCCAATGTTTATCTGAAGTGTGTTTATCCCCACAATGTATAATTGATTGACCCTCATTGACCCCGAGTTATCGGTTCCTTCCCTGTCCAGGAACAATACAAATTGATCTGTGACACAGGCCTCTGGTTCTCCCGACATTGGGCAGTGAACGTTTACTTCGAAAGTTTACAAATCAGCATTGCACTGTTATACGGTAATGTTTCATTCCATTTCCCTGTGGATGTGGCGCGGTGCTAGGGAGTGACCAGTCCCATATGACTTTTGGTCTTCTTGAGTATTCCCACTGGTTTACTGAGAGTGAAATTATGACAGAGAAGATGCAGAATGTCTTGGATAGAACTGAAAAATGCCAGTTGCATTGTAAATTTGCCGAAAGAAAAAACAAATAGATGTGATCTCTTTTAGATGATGATGGAATTGGTTGTACCTGTATTTAAGTTGGGCGGTTCCTAAACCCGAGACACTACACTTGTAGTGTCCGCCACCCTTCCGCCTCATCTAACCTGAAGGATTGAGTAAATATCAGGTCAGCTCTTTCTTTCTTTCTTTCTTTTTCTTGTTTTATCCGCAAGTTATATAGAGGGGATGGCAGTGCAATGTTTCTCGTGCAGAATGTTCGAGGTGAGGGACATCGTCAGATTTCACCTGTGGGAAGTGCACCCATCTCCAACTTCTCAAAACCGCGTTAGGGAACTGGAGCTGGATGAACTTAGGACCATTCGGGATGCAGAGGTGGTCATAGATAGAAGCTTCAGGGATGTAGTTACTCCGAAGAATGAAGATAGATGGGAGGTTGTGAGAGTGACTGGGAGGAAGCACTCAGTACAGGGATCCCTTGTGGTCGTTTCCCTTAGTAACAAGTGTACCACTTTGGATACTGGTAAGGCGGGGGGGGGGGGGGTGCGGCGGGGGGGGGGGGCAACTTACGAGGTGTAAGCCATGGGGTACAGGTCTCTGGCACAGAGTCTGTCCCTGTTGCTCAGAAGGGAAGAGGGGAGAGGAGCAGAGCATTAGCCATTCGGGACTCCATACTTAGGGGGAAGATAGGAGATTCTGTGGGAACGAGAGAGACTCGCGGTTGGTGTGTTGCCTCCCAGGAGCAAGGGGCCGTGATTTCTCGGATCGTGTTTTCGGGATCCTGAAGGGGGAGGGAGAGCAGCCCCAAATCGTTGTCCACATAGGCACCAACAACAGAGGTAGGAAAAGGGATGGGGATTTAAGGCAGATATTCAGGGTGCTAGAGTGGAATCTTAGAGCTAGAACAAACAGAGTTATTATCTTTGTGTTGTTACCCGTGCCACGTGATAGCGAGACGAGGAATGTGGAGCGAGAGCAGTTGAATACGTGGCTACAGGGATGGAGCAGGAGGGAGGGATTCAATACCTGGATAATTGGGACTCATTCTGGGGAAGGTGAACCTCTACAAACGGGATGGTCTACAGCTGGACCAGAGGGGTACCAATATCCTGCGGAGGAAATTTGCTAATGCTCTTCGGGAGGGTTTAAGCTAATTCATCAGGGGGTTGGGAACCTGAATTGTAGCTTCAACATACAGGAGGTTGAGAGTAGTTAGGTCATGAGTAAGGTTTCAAAGTTGCAGGAGTGTACCGGCAGGCAGGAAGGTGGTTTAAAGTGTGTCTTCTTCAATGCCAGGAGCATCCGGAATAAGGTGGGTGAACTTGCGGCATGGGTTGATACCTGGGACTTCGATGTTGTGGCCATTTCGGAGACATGGATAGAGCAGGGACAGGACTGGTTGTTGCAGGCTCCGGGGTTTAGATATTTCAGTAAGCTCAGGGAATGTGGTAAAAGAGGGGGAGGGGTGGCATTGTTAGTCAAGGACCGTATTACGGTGGCAGAAAGGACTTTTGATGAGGATTCGTCCACTGAGGTGGTATGGGCTGAGGTTAGAAACAGGAAAGGAGAGGTCACCCTGTTGGCAGCTTTCTGTAGGCCTCCGAAAAGTTCCAGAGATGTAGAGGAAAGGTTTGAAAAGCTGATTCTGGACAGGAGTAAAAGTCACAGGGTAGTTGTTATTGGGGACTTTCTAAATATTTACTGGAAACGCTGTAGTTCGAGAACTTTAGATGGGTCCGTTTTTGTCCAATGTGTGCAGAAGGATTTCCTGACACAGTATGTAAATAGGCCAATAAGAGGCGTGGGCACATTGGGTTTGGTACTGGGTAATGAACCAGGACAGGTGTTAGATTTGGAGGTAGGTGAGCACTTTGTTGATAGTGACCACAATTCGGTTACCTTAACTTTAGCGATGGAAAGGGATTGGTAGAGCCCGCAGGACAAGAGTTATAGCTGCGGGAAAGGCAATTATAATGCGATGAGGCATGACTTAGGATGACATAGGATGGGGAGGGAAACTGCAGGGGATGGGCACAATGGAAATGTGGAGCTTGTTCAAGGAACAGCTACTGCGTGTCCTTGATAAGTATGTACCTATCAGGCAGGGAGGAAGTGGTCGAGCAAGGGAACCGTGGTTCAGTAAAGCAGTCGAAACACTTGTCAAGAGGAAGAAGGAGGCTTATGTAAAGATGAGCCGTGAAGGTTCAGTTAGGGCGCTCGAGAGTTACAAGTTAGCTAGGAAGGACCTAAAGAGAGAGCTAAGAAGAGCCAGGAGGGAACATGAGAAGTCTTTGGTCGGTAGGATTAAGGATAACCCTAAAGCTCTAAATAGGAATGTCAGGAATAAAAGAATGACTAGGGTAAGAGTAGGGCCAGTCAAGGACAGTAGTGGGAAGTTGTGCGTGGAGTCCGAGGAGATAGGAGAGGTGCTAAATGAATATTTTTCGTCAGTATTCTCACAAGAAAAGATAATGTTGTCGAGGAGAATACTGAGATACATGCTACTATACTAGAAGGGCCTGAGGATCATAAGGAGGAGGTGTTAGCAATTCTGGAAAGTGTGAAAATAGATAAGTCCCCTGGGCCAGGGGGGATTTATCCTCGGATTCTCTGGGGAGCTAGGGAGGAGATTGCTGAAACTTTGGCTTTATGTCATCATTCTCCACAGGAATAGTGCCAGAAGACTGGAAGATTGCAAATGTTGTCCCCTTGTTCAAGAAGGGGAGTAGAGGCAACCCCGTTAACTACAGAGCAGTGGGCCTTACATCTGTTGTGGGCAAAGTCTTGGAAATGTTTATAAGAGACAGGATTTATAATCAACTGGTAAGGAATAATTTGATTAGCGATGGTCAACACGGTTTTGTGAAGAGTAGGTCGTACCTCACAAACCTTATTGGATCCTTTAAGAAGGTGGACGTGGGTAAAGCAGTTGACGTGGTGTATATAAATTTCAGTAAAGCGTTTGATAAAGTTCCCCGTGGTAGGCTATTGCAGAAAATACGGAGGCATCGGTTTCAGGCTGATTTAGCAGTTTGGATCAGAAAAAGGCTTGCTGGAAGAAGACAAAGGGTGATGGTTGATGGGAAATTTACAGCCTGGAGTTCAGTTACTAGTGGTGTACCACAAGGATCTGTTTTGGGGCCACTGCTGATTGTCATTTTTATATATGACCTGGAGGAGGGCGAAGAATGATGAGTGAGTAAATTTGCAGATGACACTAAAGTCGGTGGAGTTGTGGACAGTGCCGAAGGATGTTGCAAGTTATAGAGGGACATAGATACACTGCAGAGCTGGGCTGAGAGGTGGCAAATGGAGTTTAATGCAGAAAAGTGTGAGATGATTCATTTTGGAAGGAATAACAGGAAGACAGAGTACTGGGCTAATGATAAGATTCTTGATAGTGCGGATGAGCAGAGAGATCTCGGTGTCCATGTACATAGATCCCTGAAAGTTGCCACTCAGGTTGATAGGGTTGTTAAGAAGGCGTACGGTGTGTTAGCTTTTATTGGTGAGGGATTGAGTTTCGGAGCCAGGAGGTCATGTTGCAGCTATACAACACACTGGTGCGGCCGCATTTGGAGTATTGCGTGCAGTTCTGGTCTCTGCATTATAGGAAGGAGGTGGACGCATTGGAAAGGGTGCAGAGGAGATTCACCAGAATGTTGCCTGGTCTGCAGGGAACATCTTATGAGGGAAGGCTGAGGAACTTGGAGACTGTTTTCGTTAGAGAGAATAAGGTTAAGAGGTGACTTAATTGAGGCATACAAGATGATAAGAGGATTAGATAGGGTGGACAATGAGTACCTTTTTCCTTGGATGGTGATGTCTAGCACGAGGGGGCATAGCATAACATTTAGGGGAGATAGATATAGGCCAGATGTCAGAGGTAGGATTTTACTCAGAGAGTAGTAAGGGCGTGGAATGCCCTGCCTGCAACAGTAGTGGGCTGGCCAACATTAAGGGCATTTAAATGGTAATTGGATAAACATATGGATGATAAGGGAATAGTGTAGATGGGCTTTAGAGTGGTTTCACATGTCGGCGCAACATCGAGGAAGGGCCTGTACTGCGCTGTAATGTTCTGTGTTCTATCTTATCTGAACATTCAAACACAATACCTACTCCGAATTAAGGTACACCTATCAACTACAATAACCTATACTTAACTTCAGGGCGGCCGGCACTGTGCAAATGGATAAAGGCCTTTTTCTGGATTTCACTTGGCTTTTTCGAAGAAAGTGGCTCTGTCTCTGCTGGGCTCAGCCATCAGGCAGCGATCGTTGGTCTTGAACTTAGCTGGCAGTCCCCGCTGCACTTGGATAGGCACAGGCCGGATTCAAAAGAGACAGAACACATAGCTGCGCTCTTTTTTATCCCCCTGGGATTTCGCGCTCTTTGGGGCGGTCCTTATCCTTGGACCGAAAAGTTCGACAGGGTTCTGATCACTCTCTTCGATTTCGGCAATAAAGGGGCGGGTGCCTTGGTAGCTGGGCGGGTCCTCAGCGGTCATTGACCTTGGCAATTGTGCTTTCTGAGCAAGGGGAGTGGCGCCGATAAGTCTGTGGCTGGACCGGTTGCTTGAATGGAGTCCTGGGTTGGCCATAATTACCATGGTCCTTTGCAGGTCACAGGCTTAGATGGCCACAGTTATAAATTCTGTCCCGGCGAATTCTTTCCAATAATTTACCAACGTCAGGTTTACCGGCCTGTAGTTTCCAGAATTATCCCCACTAACTTTCCTAAACAGCGGTACCACATTAGCTATTCTCCCGTCGTCTTGTTCTCACCTGTAACCAATGAGGATAAAAAGATGTCAGTCAAGGGCCCAGCAATTTACTCCCTTGCTTCCGCCTGTGTTTTGGGATAAATCCCACCTGGCCCAGGAGTCATATCTACCATAATACCTTTTAAAATACCCATTACCTCCTCCTTTTTGATGTTAACATGATCCAGACTGTACACACACCCTACCCAAGAATCATCTTCAACAAAGACCCATTCTTTGGTGAGCATGATACAACACATTAATTTCGTATCTCGCCCATTTCCTCTGACTCACCAGGTAGATTGACCCCACTGTCTTTAAGTGGTCAAATCCTTTCCCTGGCCACTCTTTGTTTTTTACATATGAATAAAAAGCTTTGGGATTCATCTTAATCCTACTTGCCAGGGACATTTCATGATCCCTCCTAGCCCTCCTTATTTCCCGCCTCAGTACCTTCCTACTTTATTTATACTCCTCAAGAGTTTGGAAGATTTTCACCATTCTAGACCGTACAAAAGTCTCCTTTTTCTTTTTGACGAGGTTCACGATATCGCTCGTTATCGAAGGCTCCCTAAACTTCCCGTATTTCTCCTTCATTCTCTCAGGAACGTGACTTGGATCCTAACCGATTGTCGCTTGACAGACTCCCACATGTCCAAAGTTGATTTACTATTCAACAGCCGCACCCAATCCAAATTCTTCAATTCCTGGCTAATGTTATCGTAATTTCCCTTTTCACAGTTTCGCACCTGAACACGAGGGTTACCCTCATCCCTGTCCAAAAGTACCCTAAAAACCTCCGGAATTGTGGTCACTGCTCCCAAAATGTTTCCCTACTGAAACTTCAACCACCTGTCCAGGTTCATTCCCCAGTACCAGATCCAGACTGCCCCTTTTCTAGTTGACTATCTACATCTTGCATCAAGGAGGCTTCCTGGATACACCGAACAGACTCTGCCCCCTACTCATTGCATTTTAGAAGGATGAGGGGGATCTTATTGAAACTTACAGGATACTGCGAGGCCTGGATAGAGTGAACGTAGAGAGCATGTTTCTACTTGTAGGAAAAACTAGAACGAGAGGACACAATCAAAGACGAACATGACAATCCTTTAAAACTGAGATGAGGAGAAATTTCTTCAGCCAGAACGTAGTGAATCTGTGGAGCTCTTTGCCACAGAAGGCTGTGGAGCCCAAATCACTGAGTGTCTTTAAGACAGAGATAGATAGGTTCTTGATTAATAAAGGAATCAGGGGTTATGGGAAGCAGCCAGGAGAATGGGGAGGGGCAAAGTATCAGCCGTGATTGAATGGCGGAGCAGACTCGGTGCGTCAAGTGACCTAATTCTGCTCCTATATCTTATGGTCAATTTCCTGGAAATCCTTTGCATCAGGATAGTAGGTGTACTTACAAATTAGGTACGGCAGTGGTTAAAGGAGGCAGCCCAGTACCTCCTGGTGAAGGTCAACAGCACATGGTCAATGAATGCCGGCCGAGCCAACGTCGCCAACGTACCAAATATTAATTTCACAGACAGAACTATCCTGGGGTTCTGAAACTGATCGTACAACTCCCGAATTGCCTCGTGAGTGTCACTTTGTTGATGCTGACATTTATCAGTAATATTAGCATAATACGTGAATACCAAGAATATTTATACATATCGAACAGCGACATCAACTAGATGCAGCGCCAGCACATGGATTTTACTGCCCGCATTCCCAGTCTTCTGTGCAATGTGGTGCCCACTTCCTGCTCCAGGAAGTCTGACTGCAATGAGACATATTTGGTTTGGAACATAATCGTAGGAGCACTGTCGGCCATTAGACAAAAGCAACAAAAGTGATCGCTGTAATTTTGATCAACATGGACACTTTAACTGTCAATTAAACTCAACGAAACTTAAGATATTTGTGCTGCACATTTAGAAAAAGATGATCAAGAGGAATGAAACTTTTCTCGGAAGTATTAAGTCCAATAGTGATAAGATTAAACCGGTTGCTGTCGTATTTCCAACACATTCACGATTTTACCAAGATATAACTCGCCATGTCACATCGAGCTGCAAAAGTTTAAATACTTTATAACAGATTGCAAATATCACAGTACATCGAAGAGAAAACTAAGAGCACAGACATTACCACAACGGCAGGTGCTTCCTGTCAGTTCACCGAAGAGCAATAACCAGAATGTATTTGCAGTTCCTGCAGGTGGCGACCTAGTTTGTGGTTCGGGAAAGTCATCGTCAGTTACCATCGCTACACTGCTGTTAAACATGTTTCGCCCTGTTTACTGTAAAACGTAAAGCTTCTCTGCTGTTGAAGAGGCTAGCTGACAAATGGAACTTCCCTGGTCTGATGATCCTAGTTGCCTGGAGAAAGTGCATGTTCATTTGCGCAGTATAACGTTACGGAGCGTAATGGGTCCGGCATACACAGTCACTGCAAACTGCAGGCAGTCAGTACAATCGCTCAAAAACATTTGTCGTCTTTAAAAATCTCTGAATGATGGTCATGAGATACAAAGAGTGACTACGTTCCCTTCTCATGAAACCATTGACCACAGGTGGCTCTAATCTGTCCCAGTTTATTTGAAATCATTGAAAATTCAGCTGACAGTTAAATTAAAGTTGGTTTCAATCGCAGCGTCTCGCGAGATTAGTCAATTAAATAATTGCCCTTTCTGAAATGCAGGTCATATATTTTGGGTATCTCTGTACAAATTACTAGCACGGATTTATCTGCATGTTTTAGTAAATTAGTACTTTCAGGTGATCGAGATTACTAGACTAATAGGATATCGAAGTTTAATATCGTGCAGAAAAGGCAGATTAAATTAATCCAAGAAACTGGAGAAGAGAATGTGCGGCACGGCGGTGCAGTGGTTAGCACTGCTGCCTCCGGCGCTGAAGACCCGCATTCGATCCCAGACTCGATCACTGAATGTGTGGAGTTTGTAGATACCCCCGTATCTTCGTGTGCTTCCCTCCCGCAATCCAAAGACGTGCAGGGTAGTTGGATTGGCCACGCTGATTTGCCCCTTAATTGGTAAAAAGAAAGATTGGAAATCTTAATTTATTCCAAAAAATCTACCGAAGAGAGAGAAATGAACGAAATGACCGAGATAGGGTGCTGGAATCTATTCTCGAACTTATGTTGTTAGTTTACAAAGGACAAAGAAAAATCCAGCACAGGAACAGGCCCTTCGGCCCTCGGCACGACCATACTGCCCGTCGGAACTAAAATCTTCCACACTTCCTGGGTCCGTATCCCTCTATTCCAATCCTATTCATGTATTTGTCAAGATGCCCCTTAAATGTCACTATCATCCCTGCTTCCACCACCTCCTCTGGCAGCGAGTTCCAGGCACCCACAACCATCGATGCAAATAAAATTGCCTCGTATATCGCATCTAAACCTTGCCCCTCGCACCGTCAACCTATAGCCCTAGTAAATGGCCGCTCTACCCTGGGAAATGGTCTCTGACTATCCACTCTGTCTATGCCTTCATAGTTTTGTAGACGTCTATCAGGTCGTCCCTCAACCTACGTCGTTCCAGTGAGAACAAACTGAGTTTATTCAACCTCTCATCATACCTAATGACCTCCATATCAGGCAACATCCTGGTAAATCTCTTCGGCCCCCACTCTAAAGCCTCCATATCCTTCTGCTAGTGTGGCGACCAGAATTGAACACTATACCCCAAGTGCGTCCGAACAAAGGTTCTATACAGCTGCAACATGAGTTGCCAATTTATTTACTCAATGTCCCGGCCAATGAAGGCAAGCATGCCGTATGCATTCTTGACTACCTTCTCCACCTGTGTTGCCCCCCTTCAGTGACCTGGGGACCTGTACACCAAGATCTTTCTGACTGTCAGTACTCTACCATTCACGGTATATTCCCTCCCTGTATTACCTCACATTTGACAGGATTAAACGCCATCTGCTATCTCTCTGCCCAAGTCTCCAAACAATCTAAATCCTGCTGAATCCTCTGAGAGTTCTCATCGCTATCCGCAATTCCACCAATCTTTTTGTCGTCCACAAACTTACTAATTAGACCAGTTTAATTTCCTGCAAATGATTTATATATACTACGAACAGCAAAGGTTATCACTGAGAAACACCACAAGTCACAGCTTTCCGTTCAGAAAGGCAACCTTCCATTGCTACTCTCTGCCTTCCATGACCGAGCCAGTTCTGGATCTATCTTGCCAGCTCAGCTCTTATCCAGTTTGACTTCACCTTTTGTACCAGTCTGCCATGAGGGACCTTGTCAAAGGCCTAAGTGAATGATATATAGACAACATTCACTGCCCGACCTGCATCACTCATCTTTGTGACCTCCTCGAAAAACTCTATCAAGTTCGTGAAACACGATCTCCCTTCACAAAAGCCTGCTGCCTCTCGCTAATACGTCCACTTTCTTCCAAATGGAAGTAGACCTGCCTCGAAGAATTCTCTCCAAGAATCTCCCTACCACTGACGTAATGCTCACCGGCCTATAGTTGCCTGGAACATCATTGGCTATTCTCCAGTCCTCCGGGAGGTCACCTGAAGAGATGAGGACCCAAAGATTTTGGTCATTGCCTCAGCAATTCCCTCTCTTGCCTCCTTCAGTATTCTGGGGTAGATCCCATCAGTCCCTGTGGACTTATCGACCTTAATATTTTTCCAAGACGGTCAGCTCCTCGTCTTTTTGAATCTCAATGTGACCCAGGCTCTCTCCACACCGTTCTCCAGACTCAACATCCGCCAGTTCCTTATCTTGGTGAATACTGATGAAAAGTATGTATTTGGTACCTCTCCATTTCCTCTGGCTCCACACATAGATTGCCGCCCCTGTCCTTCAGTTGGCCAATCCTTTCCCTGGCTACCCTCTTGCGTTTTATGTACGTGTAAAAAGCCTTGCGATTTTCCTTAACCATGTTTGCCAATGACTTTTCATTACCCCTTTTAAGTCCTCCTGGCTCCTTGCTTAAGTTACTTCCTACTTTCCTTATATTCCCCACGATAAATACACCTGGTGATGTGTTCCACTGCCACTATTTTTTCGAATAATTTAAGTCGAGTATTCTTTGATCGTTCCTCCATAATATCGCTCTTACGTTTGTTTCGAATTTTCCTACGTATACCACGTTCTGAACGAACACAGGACATCCTGAAGTGAAAGGCGAACAACCAGAGGTCGGAATACCAATAGGTACGAACGACATAGGCAGGAAGAGTGATGAGGTGCAGAAGAAGGAATTCTGAGCGTTAGGCAGTAAGCTAAATAGCAGGACCTCTCAGTTGTTACATAAGGGTTACTCCCTGTGTCTCGTGCCTGTAGGGCTAGAAATAGTAGGACAGTGAAGATAAATACGTGACTAAACTGGTGGTAAAGGAGGGAAGCTTTCAGTTTTCTGGACAATTGCGATCTCTTCCGGGGCAAGTAGGACCCGTACAGGAAGGACAGGTTCACCTAAACTAGAGGGGCACCAATACCCTCGCTGCGAGGTTTGAGACAGTCACTCGGGAGGATTTAAACTAGTATAACAGAGGTGGGAATCAGAGCGTTGGCTTAGAAGGTGCAATAACTGAAGGGGGAAAAGAGAACAAAAATAACATAACAATATCACCCTGAGGCAGAGCAAATAAGGTGACATTTGTGAGAAGGCAGGTGGTCAATGCAGGACTTAGGGTTTTGTACATAAGTGCGCGCAGTATATGGAACAAGGTAAACGAGCTTGCTCCACACATTAAAATTAGCTGGTACGATGGCAGCATGGGTTGGTACCTGGGACTTCGATGTTGTGGCCATTTCGGAGACATGGATAGAGCAGGGACAGGAATGGATGTTGCAGGTTCCGGGGTTTCGGTGTTTTAGTAAGCTCAGAGAAGGAGGCAAAAGAGGGGGAGGTGTGGCGCTGCTAGTCAAGAGCGGTATTACTGTGGCGGAGAGGATGCTAGATGGGGACTCTTCTTCCGAGGTAGTATGGGCTGAAGTTAGAAACAGGAAAGGAGAGGTCACCCTGTTGGGAGTTTTTTATAGGCCTCCTAATAGTTCTAGGGATGTAGAGGAAAGGATGGCGAAGATGATTCTGGATATGAGCGAAAGTAACAGGGTAGTTATTATGGGAGACTTTAACTTTACAAATATTGACTGGAAAAGATATAGTTCGAGTACAATAGATGGGTCGTTTTTTGTACAGTGTGTGCAGGAGGGTTTCCTGAAACAATATGTTGACAGGCCAACAAGAGGCGAGGCCACGTTGGATTTGGTTTTGGGTAATGAACCAGGCCAGGTGTTGGATTTGGAGATAGGAGAGCACTTTGGGGACAGTGACCACAATTCGGTGACGTTTACGTTAATGATGGAAAGGGATAAGTATACACCGCAGGGCAAGAGTTATAGCTGGGGGAAGGGCAATTATGATGCCATTAGACGTGACTTGGGGGGATAAGGTGGAGAAGTAGGCTGCAAGTGTTGGGGACACTGGATAAGTGGGGCTTGTTCAAGGATCAGCTACTGCGTGTTCTTGATAAGTATGTACCGGTCAGACAGGGAGGAAGGCGTCGAGCGAGGGAACCGTGGTTTACCAAGGAAGTGGAATCTCTTGTTAAGAGGAAGAAGGAGGCCTATGTGAAGATGAAGTGTGAAGTTTCGGTTGGGGCGATGGATAGTTACAAGGTAGCGAGGAAGGATCTAAAGAGAGAGCTAAGACGAGCAAGGAGGGGACATGAGAAGTATTTGGCAGGAAGGATCAAGGAAAACCCAAAAGCTTTCTATAGGTATGTCAGGAATAAACGAATGACTAGGGAAAGAGTAGGACCAGTCAAGGACAGGGATGGGAAATTGTGTGTGGAGTCTGAAGAGATAGGCGAGATACTAAATGAATATTTTTCGTCAGTATTCACTCAGGAAAAAGATAATGTTGTGGAGGAGAATGTTGAACCCCAGGCTAATAGAATAGATGGCATTGAGGTACGTAGGGAAGAGGTGTTGGCAATTCTGGACAGGCTGAGAATAGATAAGTCCCCGGGACCTGATGGGATTTATCCTAGGATTCTCTGGGAGGCCAGGGAAGAGATTGCTGGACCTTTGGCTTTGATTTTTATGTCATCATTGGCTACAGGAATAGTGCCAGAGGACTGGAGGACAGCAAATGTGGTCCCTTTGTTCAAAAAGGGGAGCAGAGACAACCCCGGCAACTATAGACCGGTGAGCCTCACGTCTGTAGTGGGTAAAGTCTTGGAGGGGATTATAAGAGACAAGATTTATAATCATCTAGATAGGAATAATATGATCAGGGATAGTCAGCATGGCTTTGTGAAGGGTAGGTCATGCCTCACAAACCTTATTGAGTTCTTTGAGAAGGTGACTGAACAGGTAGACGAGGGTAGAGCAGTTGATGTGGTGTATATGGATTTCAGCAAAGCGTTTGATAAGGTTCCCCACGGTAGGCTATTGCAAAAAATACGGAGGCTGGGGATTGAGGGTGATTTATAGATGTGGATCAGAAATTGGCTAGCTGAAAGAAGACAGAGGGTGGTGGTTGATGGGAAATGTTCAGAATGGAGTACAGTCACAAGTGGAGTACCACAAGGATCTGTTCTGGGGCCGTTGCTGTTTGTCATTTTTATCAATGACCTAGAGGAAGGCGCAGAAGGGTGGGTGAGTAAATTTGCAGACGGTACTAAAGTCGGTGGTGTTGTCGATAGTGTGGAAGGATGTAGCAGGTTACAGAGGGGTATTGATAAGCTGCTGAGCGGGGCTGAGAGGTGGCAAATGGAGTTTAATGTAGAGAAGTGTGAGGTGATTCACTTTGGAAGGAATAACAGTAATGCGGAATATTTGGCGAATGGTAAAGTTCTTGAAAGTGTGGATGAGCAGAGGGATCGAGGTGTCCATGTACATAGATGCCTGAAAGTTGCCACCCAGGTTGATAGGGTTGTGAAGAAGGCCTATGGAGTGTTGGCCTTTATTGGTAGAGGGTTTGAGTTCCGGAGTCGGGAGGTCATGTTGCAGCTGTACAGAACTCTGGTCCGGCCGCATTTGGAGTATTGCGTACAGTTCTGGTCACCGCATTATAGGAAGGACGTGGAGGCTTTGGAGCGGGTGCAGAGGAGATTTACCAGGATGTTGCCTGGTATGGAGGGAAAATCTTATGAGGAAAGGCTGATGGACTTGAGGTTGTTTTCGTTGGAGAGAAGAAGGTTAAGAGGAGACTTAATAGAGGCATACAAAATGATCAGGGGGTTGGATAGGGTGGACAGTGAGAGCCTTCTCCCGCGGATGGATATGGCTGGCACGAGGGGACATAGCTTTAAACTGAGGGGTAATAGATATAGGACAGAGGTCAGAGGTAGGTTCTTTACGCAAAGAGTAGTGAGGCCGTGGAATGCCCTACCTGCTACAGTAGTGAACTCGCCAACATTGAGGGCATTTAAAAGTTTATTGGATAAACATATGGATGATAATGGCATAGTGTAGTTTAGATGGCTTTTGTTTCGGTGCAACATCGTGGGCCGAAGAGCCTGTACTGCGCTGTATTGTTCTATGTTCTAAGCCCTGTTTACCATCCCAAAATGCACTGCAGTAACTCACCAATGTTCCTTAGACATCAACTACCAATCGCACGGCCACTATCATCTTGAAGGACAAGAACTCCCTAAAAGCAGGTTGGGTGTCCCCACACCTCACTGACAGCAGCGGATCAACAAGGCAGCTCACCGCAACCTACTGAAGGGTAATTCGGGGTAGGAATTAAATGCTGCAAGAACCAGAAACTCGCAAATCCCGTAAAAGTGAACTTTGTATAGCATTGCTGCTTTGAATTTCTGCGACATGGGATGAACTGATTTCCATTATTACGGTAGAGCTCATCATATATCTTCTGCTTCAGAGGAACCTGGATCTAAGGTATTTCTAACAGCATGAATCCAGGAAAACAGAAACAATGTGGTTGCGGCAGTAAGGTGGAACGGAGTGTTGTGCAATCTATCATGGATTTAAACACTCTCTCCGCCTTTCTCTCTTTAACACTCTCCTTTGTTCTGTTTCTGTTTTGTATCTCGTGGTTTAGGGTGAAGGTTTAAGTTGAGCAGAATATTGTACCATATTTTCTGTTCAGTAAGACATATTTTGCGATTTTGTTACTTTGTGGAACCATTGCAAACATGAAGAATAATTGGCACTACATGACACGAAAGGAGGGTATTTGCTCCATGATTACTGTGTCTGTGCCCATCATTACTGTTATACAGACAGATGGTCAGAACATTGAATATAGGCGTTTGGACGCCTTGCTGAAGTTGTGCAAGACATAAGTAAGTCTACACTTGGAATACTGTGTACAGTTCTGGTCTCACTATTATAGAGATGATATTATTCAACTAGAAATAGTGCTGAAACGTTTTACAAGGATGCTACCGTAAATTGATAGTTTGAGCTATAATGTGCGTTTGGTTCGCTGGGACATTTCCCCCTGGAGTGTAGGAGGCATAGGGGTGAAATTCTCGAGGTCTATCAAGTTAATAGGTCATCGTCAACATATTTTCCCAAAGATAGGGGAGTGTAAAACAAGTGGGTATAGGTTTAAAGTTTGAGAGGAGACACACAAAAGGGTCCAGAGAGTAATTCCTTCACAAATAGTGCGCTGAATGTCTGGACAGAGTTGCCAGAGGAAGTAATAGAAGCGGGTACAATTTTGTCTGATTAAAAAGATCAGGGGTTATGGGGAGAATGCAGAAGAATGGGCGCCATGGATACGTTGGGCCGAAGGGCCTGGTTCCATGCAGTAAACCTCTCGTAATCTGTGACCATATCCAACCTTCCAGCTCTGTAACGCTGCAGATTCGAGCACTCCATCTCTATGCACAAGTGATTTTGAAATTTTGCTCTGGGTGTCTACCTCTATCATCCTCATGGACAATGGTCCCTGAGTGATTGAAAGGATCTGAGGAACAGGCAGGAAATGACATTGAGGCCGAAGCTCAGCTGTGATCAAACTGGATGTTGGGTCAGGAGTGAGTGGCCGGGTCGTCTCACGATGTTGTCATTTACTACCAGTTCCAGTTGCCACAGTACTCGCAGATGATTATAACTGTGCGATCCGATTTTTAAGTTACATCTTTCCATCAATTAATTGAATGTTCGGGGACACAGTTCAGTTATCAAGTCTACACAGCCTCTGAGGTTGGTGGAGGCAGATACAACAGTGGTTTACAAATTTCAATGCGAGAAACGACAGCAATCAAATGCATGCCTTTGGGGAAAGGTCGGTCGAGTGGGATTGAATGATCTGCGAATCTAAAGAGCCGCTGAGGTTAAACGGAATGAATGTCCTCTTTCTTCACTTGACGGACTTTTACGTTTTTGGTCACGTCTGGCTGTGAGATGATGTGCACCACCACACTGGAGTTCCCGTCAATGCTCCCCACCACGGCGAGTATGATCACGGTAATGCTTCATATACAATGTGTCCATATCGGAAGTTAGCGTCAGCTTTAGCTCACTGGTTACTTCACTGCACCAACTTAATTGTAAGTTTGAACCTGTCTTACCGCGGGCGCTGCCTGGCGTTTTTATTATTTTCAAAACATATGTTGCATAAATAAAAGCAGCAGCACATTTATAATTAGAAGTGGGTGTATTTTGTTTAGAGGTTGCATTAATTGTTTTTAAAAGAGGCTTGTGCCACGTGTTTACTTTCTGATCTCACGCTGCGGAAACCCAAGTTCGATTCCAGCTCTGTACAATAACTGACCGATCACACTTTGTCAATTACTCACTACCTAAATGGAGGAAAGGAGCATTAACGATTATCTATTATAGATTTTTTGAAATTTCGGAACAAGATAGTTTACGAAGGCGAATTGATTAATCCAGTTTTTTTCCACGTGAAACGCTGTTCCCAGATCTCCAAGAACACTCAGGGAGTTCGAAAGCATCCAGGACCAAGCAGTGCGCTTGATTGCTCCTCCTGCCACAAGCATTCAATCCCTCGGCCACAGCCATCCCAAAATGCACCGCATTAACACAACAAAGTTCCCCAGGCAATTGTTCCGAAGACAGCACCATCCAGACTGCGACCACTATCATTTTGAAGGAGTAGACAAGCCCCAACTTCGGAAATTCACCAACTGGAATTTCCCTCCAAATCACTCACCACTCCCACTTGGAACCAGACAAACCTTCCTTCACGGTAACGGGGAATAATACATTTAGCTTCCTCCCTAAAAGCACGCTGGGTGTACCCAAAAATCATGGTCTGCAACGAGTCAAGAAAGCAGCTCACATTCTTCAGGGCAACTTGGGATGGACAACACATTCTGTCCTAACCAGCAACTCTCACATCCAGTAAAGTGATATTTTGAATGCAATGGTGCTTTGAATTTCTGGGGCCTGGGATGAACTGTTCTCCGTTCTTAAAAAATAAACATCGATTACCCAATTCATTTTTTCCAATTAAGGGGCAATTTAGCGCGGCCAATCCACCTACAGTGCACGTCATTGGGTTGTGGGGGGAAACCCACGCAAAAACGGGAAGAATGCGCAAACTCCACACGGACGGTGACCCGGAGCCGGGATCGAAACTGTGAACTCGGCGCCTTCTGGCAGCAGTGCTATCCACTGCGCCAACGTGCTGCCGCTGTTTTTTTAATTCTAACGGTAGAATGAATCATATAACTTCTACCTGAGAGGAAACTGGGCCTCAGGTATTTCTAACAGCATGAATCCTGGAAGACAGATACAATGTTCTTGCTGCAGTCAGGTGGAACTGAGTAGTGTGCAATCTACTCGAGCGTGAAATGGTCTCTTCCCCTTTCTCTCTTTACCACCCTCCTTTATTCTGTTTCTGTTTTGTTTCTATTGGTATCGGGTGAAGATGTGATTTGCTGTGGGTCTCTTGACCAAGATATTCGTCGGCACCTTTTCCCAGTCAGACAGATTCTGCGACTTTGTTGCTTTTTGGACCCAGTGCAAACATGATGAATAATTGGAAATTCACAACACTGAAGGAAGTTCTTAGTTCCCCAATTACTGAGTCTGCCCATTATTACGATTATACAGATGCATGGTCAGATAATTGAACACAAAAGTTGGGATGTCTTGCTGAAGTTCTACAAGACGTTGGGAAGGACACACTTGGAATACTATGCACAGTTCTGGTACCCTAATATGGAAAGGATATTATTAACCTAGAAAGAGGACAGAAAAGATTTGAAAGGCCGCTACCGAATTTGATGGTTTGAGTTATAAGGAGCGGCTGTTTAGACTGGAACATTAGTCTTGGAGCCGAGGGGTGATCTTGACGACGTCGATAAAATAATGGTTCAGGTAGATTATCCCAAAGGCAGTATCCAAAACTAGAGGGCATAGGTTTAAGGTGAGAAGGGAGAGATACAAAACGGTCCAGGTGAACAATTGTTTCACACAGAGGGTGGGGAGTGTCTGGAATGAGCTGGCAGAGGCAGTAGTAGCGTCTACAATTCTGCCTTTTAAAAAGCATTTAAATAGTTATATGTACAAGATGGCTATATAGGAATATGACCAATTGTGGGCAATTGGACAGGCTTTGTGTAGTAAAAACTGGGCGACATGGACAAGTTAGGCCGAAGGGCCTATTCCCATGCTGTAAAGGTCTATGACTCTATGACCTGTCCCACCTTCCAGATCTGTGTCGCTACAGCTTCGAGCACTCCATCTGTATGTCCAAATCGGTTTGAATTTCTGCCTCCATTTTTCGCATGGACAGTGAACATTGAGGGATGAAAGTATCTGAGGAATAGGCAGGAAATGACATTGAGGCAGAAGCTCAACTGTGATCAAACTAAATGTTGGGGCAGGAGTGAGTGGTCGTGTCGTCTCCCGATGTTGTCATTTGCTATCAGTTCCAGTTGCCAGAGTACTCGTAGATGAATATAACTGCGAGATAAAAGTTTTAAGTTACATCTTTCCAACAATTATTTCAATTTTCTGGGATAGATTTCAATTATCTGGTCTGCACTGCCAGTGAGATTGGTGGAGGCAGATACAACAGTGGATTGCAAATTTCAACGCGAGAAACGACAGCAATGAAATGCATGCCTCTGTGGAAAGGTCGGTCGAGTAGGATTTAATGATCTGCTAATCTAAATAGCCGCTGGTGTCAAACGGAATGAATATCCTCCGTCGGTCCTTCACGCAGTTTTAAGCTTTTGGTCACGTCTGGCTGTGAGGTGATGTGCACCAACAACTGGAGTTTCCCGCTATGCAACCCACCACGGCGAGTATGATCACGCTAATCCTTCATATACAATGTGTCCATGCTTTAAGCCAGCGTTAGCTTTAGCTCACTGGTTACTTCACAGCATCAAATTAATTGTAAGTTCGAACCTGTGTCACCGTGGGCGCTGCCTGGCGTTTTTAACATTTCCAAAACATGTGTTGCATAAATAAAAGCAGCAGCACATTTATAATTAGAAGTAGGTGTATTTTGTTCGAGGTTGCATTGATCTGTTTTGAAAAGAGGCTTCTGCCACGTGTTTACTTTCTGATCTCGCACTGCGGAAACCCAAGTTCGACTCCAGCTCTGTACAATAGCTGACCCATCACACTTTGTCAATTACTCACAACTTAAATGGAGAAAAATAGCTTTAACGATTATCTATTATAGGGTCTTTGAAATTTCGGAACAAGATTTGTTACGCAGGCGAATTGATTATATCCATTTCTTTCCACGTGAAACGCTGCTCCGCAGATCTCCAAGAACACTCAGGGAGTTGGAAAGCATCCAGGACCAAGCAGTGCGTTTGATTGCTCCTCCTGCCACAGCATCCAATCCCTCCGCCACAGACATCCCAAAATGCACCACAATAACTCAACAAAGTTCCTCGGGCAATTGTCCCTCAGGCAGCACCTCCAGACCTTCGAATACCATCATTTTGAGGAACTCGACAAGCCCCTACTTGGGACAATCACCAACTGGAATGTCCCCTCCAAATCACTCACCACTCTCCCTTGGAACCATATAAACGTGCCTGCAGGTGAAAGGGGAAAATCATTTGGCTTCCTCCCTAAAAGCACTTTGGGTTACCCAAAAGTCAGGGCCAGCAAAGATTCAATAAAGCAGCTCACCACCACCTTCTGAAAGACAACTCGGGATGGGCAATAAACTCTGTCCGACCCAGCAACTCTCGCATCCAGTAAAAGTGATCTTTTTAATGCATTGGTGCTTTGAATTTCTGAGGCCTGGGATGAACTGTTCTCCATTCTTAAAAAAAAACATTGATCACCCAATCCATTTTTTCCAATTAAGGGGCAATTTAGCGCAGCTAATCCTCAGCGTCAGCTTTAGCTCACTGGTTACTTCACAGCATCAACTTAATTATAGTTTCGAACCTGTCTAACCGTGGGCGCTGCCTGGCGTCTTTAACATTTCCAAAACATGTGTGTTGCATAAATAAAAGCAGCCGCACATTTATAATTAGAAGTGGGTGTATTTTGTTTAAAGGCTGCATTGATCTGTTTTAAAAAGGGGCTTGTGCCACGTGTTTACTTTCTGATCTCACACTGCGGAAACCCAAGTTCGATTCCAGCTCTGTACAAGAACTGACCTATCAAACTCTGTCAATTACTCACAACCGAAATGGAGAAAAAGAGCTTTACAAATTACCTATTGTATGTTCTTTGAAATTTCGGAACAAGATAGTTTACGCAGGCGAATTGATTAATCCATTCTTTTCCACGTGAAACGCTGTTCCCCAGATCTCCAAGAACACTCGGGGAGTTCGAAAGCATCCAGGGCCAAGCAGTGCGCTTGATTGCTCCTCCTGCCACAAGCATTCAATCCCTCCGCCACAGACATCCCAAAATGCACCGCAATAACTGTATGTCCAAATCGGTTTGAATGTCTGCCTCCATTTTTCCTATCGACAGTGAACATTGAGGGAATGAAAGTATCCGAGGATCAGGCAGGAAATGACATTGAGGCAGAAGCTCAGCTGTGATCAAACGGATGTTGGGGCAGGAGTGAGTGGCCGGGTCGTCTCACTATGTTGTCATTTGCTATCAGTTCCAGATGCCACAGTACTCGCAGATGAATATGACTGCGAGATGAGATTTTTAACATACATCTTTCCAACAATTATTTCAATGTTCTGGGATACAGTTCAATTATCTGGTCCACACTGCCTGTGAGATTGGTGGAGGCAGATATAACAGTGGCTTTCAAATTTCAATGCGAGAAACGACAGAAATCAAATGCAAGCCTCTGGGGAAAGGTCGGTCGATGGCATCGAATGATGTGCTAATCTAAAGAGCCACTGAGGTTAAACGGAATGAATGTCCTCCGTCTGTACTTCACGCATTTTTAAGTTTTTGGTCACGTCTCGCTGTGAGATGGTGTGCACCAATACCTGGAGTTTCTCGTCAATGTTACCGACCACGGCGAGTATGATCACGGCAATCCTTTATATACAATGTGTCGATGTTTGAAGTTCGAGTCAGCTTTAGCTCACTGGTTACTTCACAGCATTAACTTAATAGTAAGTTTGAACCTGTCTCACCGTAGGCACTGCTTGGCGTTTTTAATATTCTAAAACATGTTTGTTGCATAAGTAAAAGCAGCAGCACATTTATAATTATTAGTAAGTGTATTTTGTTCAGAGGTTGCATTTATCTGTCTTAAAAAGAGGCTTCTGCCACCTGTTTACTTTCTGATCTCACACTGCGGAAACTCAAGTTCGATTCCAGCTCTGTACAATAACTGATCTTTCACACTTTGTCAATTACTCACTACCTAAATGCAGTGAAAGAGCATTAACAATGATCTATTATACATTTTTTGAAGTTTCGGAAAAAGATTGGTTACGCAGGCAAATAGATTAGTCCATTTTTTTCACGTGTAACCCTTTTCCCCAGATCTCCGAGAACACTCAGCGAGTTTGAAAGCATCGTGGACAAAGCAATGCGTGTTATTGCTCCTCCTGACACAATCCCTCCGCCACAGCCATCCCAAAATGCACCGCAATAACTCAACACAGTTCCTCGGGCAATTGTTGCTTAGAAAGCGCCTTCCAGACCTACGACCACTATCATTTTGAAGAACTAGACAAGCCCCTACTTGGGAAAATCGCCAACTGGATTTCCCCTCCAAATCACTCGCCACTCCCACTTGGAACCATATCAACGTTCCTTCACGATAAAGGAGAAATCCTTTAGCTCCCCCCTAAAAGCGCGTGGGTGTACCCAAAACTAACGCCCTGCAACGATTCAAGAAAGCAGCTCACCACCACCTTCTGAAGGGCAACTAGGGATGGGCAATAAATTATGTCCTAACCAGCAACTTTCACATCCAGTAAAAGTAATATTTTTAATGCATTGGTGCTTTGAATTCATGGGGCGTGGGATGAACTGATCTCCATTCTTGAAACAAAAATATAGGGTACCCAATTCATTTTTTCCGATTACGGCGCGATTTAGCGCGGCCAATCCACCTACTCTGCACATCATTGGGTTGTGAAGGCATAACCCACGCAAACACGGGGGAAACGTGCAAACTCCACACGGACAATGTCCCAGAGCCGAAATCCAACCTGAGAACTCGGCGTCGTGAGGCAGTAGTGCTAACCACTGGGCCATCGTGCTGCCCGTTTGTCATTCTAACCGTGCAATGAATCCGGTAACTTCTGCTTCAGAGGAAACTGAATATAATGTATTTCTAACTGCATGAATCCTTGAAGACAGAAACAATGTGCTTGCTGCAGTAAGGTGGAAGGGAGTGGTGTGCAATATACTCCAGCAGTAAACGCTCTCTCCCCCTTTCTCTCTTTACCATTCTCCTTTACTCTGTTTCTGTTTTGTTTCTATTGGTATCTGGTGAAGATTTGATTTGCTGTGGGGCTCTTGTGCAAGATATTCTTCTACATTTTTTCCAGTCAGACACATTCTGCGACTTCGTTGCTTTTTGGAACCACTGCAAACATGATGAATAATTGGAAATTCACAACACTGAAGGAGGCTCCTTGTTCCACAATTAATATTTCTGTGCCCGTTATTACTATTCTACAGTACATGGTCAGATTATTGAATACAGGAGTTGGGACGTCTTGCTGAAGTTCTACAGGACATTGGGAAGAACACACTTCGAATACTGTGTACAGTTCTAGTCACCCTAATATAGAAAGGATGTTATTAACCTGGCTGGAGATCAGAAAAGATTTGCTAGGCTGCTACCGGACTTGATGGTTTGAGTTAAACTGAGCGGCTGGATAGACTGGAACATTTTGGAGGGTAGGGGTGATCTTGACGTCGGCTATAAAATAATGAGGGGCATAGATGAAGTAGATTATCCCAAGGATAGTGGAATTCAAAACTAGAGGGCATAGGTTTAACGTGAGAGGGGAGAGATTCAAAATGGTCCAGAGGAACCATTGTTTCACACAGAGGGTGGTGAGTGTCTGGAACGAGCTGGCAGAGGCAGTGATAGAGGCGTCTACAATTCTACCTTTAAAAAGCATTTAGATAATTATATGGAGAAGGTGAGTATAGAGGGATATGACCAATTGTGGGCAACTGGACAGGCTTTGTGCAGTAAAAACTGGGAGGCATGAATAAGTTAGGCGGAAGGGTCTATTTCCATGCTGTAAACTTCGATGACCCTATGACCTGTCCCACCTTCTAGATCTGTGTCGCTGCAGATTCGAGCACTCCATCTATATGTCCAAATCGATTTGATATTTTACTGTGGGTGTCTGCCTCCATTTTTCTTATCGACAGTGAACTTTGAGGGAATGAAAGTATCTGAGGAACAGGCAGGAAATGACATTGAGGCAGAAGCTCAGCTGTGATCAAACTGGATGTTGGGGCAGGAGTGAGTGGTCCTGTTGTAATTTGATGTCAGTTCCAGTTGCCACAGCACTTGCAGCTCGCAGGTGAATATAACTGCCAGATACGATTTTTAAGTTATATCTTTCGAATAATTATTTTAATGTTCT
This sequence comes from Scyliorhinus torazame, assembly GCF_047496885.1. Classification (NCBI taxonomy): domain Eukaryota; kingdom Metazoa; phylum Chordata; class Chondrichthyes; order Carcharhiniformes; family Scyliorhinidae; genus Scyliorhinus; species Scyliorhinus torazame. Next base: position 114,026,345 of record NC_092726.1, on the reverse strand, counting down.
GGGATACAGTTCAGTTATCTAGTCCGCACTGCCTGTCAGATTGGTGGAGGCAGACACAACAGTGGCTTTCAAATGTCAATGCGAGAAACGACGGGAATCAAATGCATGCCTTTGGGGAAAGGTCCATCGAGTGCGATTGAATGAACCGCTAATCAAAGAGCCGCTGAGGTTAAACGGAATGAATGTGCTCTGTCGGTACTTCACGCACTTTTATGTTTTTGGTCATGTGTGGCTGTGAGATGATGTGCACCAACACCTGGAGTTTCCCGTCAATGTTACCCACCACGGCGAATGTGATCACGGTAATCATTCATATACAATGTGCCCATGTTCGAAGCCAGCGTCAGCTTTAGCTCACTGGTTACTTCACAGCATCAACTTAATTGTAAGTTCGAACCTGTCTCACCGTGGGTGCTTTCTGGCATTTTGTAATGTTCCCAAAACATGTGTGTTGCATAAATAAAAGCAGCAGCACATTTATAATTAGAAGTAGGTGTATTTTGTTTAGAGGTTGCATTGATATGTTTTGAAAAGAGGCTTGTGCCACGTGTTTACTTTCTGATCTCACACTGCGGAAACCCAAGTTCGATTCCAGCTCTGTACACCTTGAAGGTGGTTTGTGGAGGAGCTGTTGTCAAGTGACAGTTAATCCGAGTCAATTCTTCAGTATTTCCCTCCCTACCTCCTCCTCTAACCGAAAAAAAGACAATCACTGTAAGGATCCCAGCCGAATAAAGATCAGGAGGGAGACTCGAGGGCAGGTAGAAGTGGAAAGAAGTTGAACCGTGACGTCACAGCCTGCAGTGAAAGAGCGCGAAGAGAGCGGCGGAGACTCAGTGAAAGAGCGCGAGGAGAACGGCGGGGACTCAGTGAAAGAGCTCGAGGAGAGCGGCGGAGACTCAGTGAAAGAGCGCGAGGAGAGCGGCGGGGACTCAGTGAAAGAGCGCGAGGAGAGCGGCGGAGACTCAAGGAAAGAGCGCGAGGAGAGCGGCGGAGACTCAGTGAAAGAGCGCGAGGAAAACGGCGGGGACTCAGTGAAAGAGCTCGAGGAGAGCGGCGGAGACTCAGTGAAAGAGCGCGAGGAGAGCGGCGGGGACTCAGTGAAAGAGCGCGAGGAGAGCGGCGGAGACTCAAGGAAAGAGCGCGAGGAGAGCGGCAGAGACTCAGTGAAAGAGCGCGAGGAGAGAGGCGGGGACACAGTGAAAGAGCACGAGGAGATCGGTGGGGACACAGTGAAAGAGCGCGAGGAGAGTGGCGGGGACTCAGGATAAAAGAGCGCGAGGAGAGCTGCGGAGACTCAGGGAAAGAGCGCGAGGAGATCAACGGAGACTCAGCGAAAGAGCGCGAGGAGAGCGGCGGGGACCCAGTGAAAGAGCGCGAGGAGAGCGGCGGGGACTCAGTGAAAGAGCGCGAGGAGAGCGGCGGAGACACAGTGAAAGAGCGCGAGGAGAGCGGCGGGGACCCAGCTGCCGGAGAAGCAGCCTTCAGATTTTCGGCGGGAGCAGTGGCCAGGAGTTTGTCGGGAAGGTACGTTTTCCTCTTTAAAAACTTACCTTGAAGAGTGACATCACAGCAAAGCAGTGACCTGATTGGCTGGGAAGGAAACTGCTCCAATTAGCAGTAGCTGGGAGAAACTTAACTCTTCGTGTGTTGGTAAGTGTGGAAAGAAGTGAATGAGTTACCAATTTAGAAGCATGCTGGGAATAATAACTATATTTTAACACTGCTTTTGAGCGAAAATAAGGAGGTCAAGTAATGTAAACCAAATACTGCTTCGTATGTGGTACTGGCCTTTTTCTGATAATAAGTTGTTCTTCCGAAGGACAAAAAAATGCGGACTCGAATTGTTTTTAAACCAAGGGCAAAACATTCATATTTCCTCTTGCGTATGTTCCCAAGCTTTATCTCTTCAAGGTTGTTTATTTCACCCTATAAATATAATGGTTTTTGACTGCAGAACTCAGAGTGCAGTGCCTTGGCTTTGCAGCTGAAACACTCTCTCTCCACAAGTATATTTGTGTAAATAAATTTCCTTAAATCGAACCTCGAGGAATTTGTCTTCATTATGATTTTCACGACAAATTGGCGCAGTCGGTGCAGTTTCCCTAATTTAACGGGACGTGAACCCCGAAACGAATCTCTAAACAGGACTCTCTCAGCTGAAAGGGAGAGAGCTGTAGCGCGACCCGAGCTGAAAGGGGCGTCTGCGGCTCGGCAGCCTTAATTACTGGCCAGTGACTCATGCTCGGAGAGTTATCTTAGTTGATAAATTAATGATAGCTGCATGGGAAGAAAAAGGTGCCTTAGAGACTGAAATAAATAAAAAAATAAACAATCGTAAAGCAACGGAATGAGGTTGGTAAACCTATATGTCCCGCATAGGAATCTAATGAAGCTGACCCCCTTTCGAAAAAAAAAACAGGGGAGTAAAAGTAAATAGAAGATTAAGGTAAAAACGAGATTTGTCTGTAGCCGTCAGATAAGGTTAACGGTTAACTGTGATATTTGTGAGCTGTGAGAATCTGTGTGTTTTGTTTAACCAATTGATTTTAGTCAAAGCATGAAGTGGGTTGTATTTTTTATCGTCTGTCTTTGTGAGTCAGAGATTATAAATTGAGTGATTTTGTTGAGATTTCTCGAATGAACGGAAACATTGGAAATTACGATCAGTTTAAAAGAAAGAAAGTGCCTTTACGAATAAAAGTAATTGAATATGACTAAGTTTTATATTACGTGAAAAAACGTAAATGGCATCATGCCAAGTTCTCTGCCCCTTAGATTCTGCAGGAAACATTAACCATTTCAGCAGACAGTTGATCTTTTCTGAATTGACAAAGAGAAAATATACGTCTCTAAGACTAGCTAATGCCTATAAAATCAATCATTGGGAATGGACTTAAATGTGTGCTATTCATAGCCCCCTCCCAGGGAATGTTTTGCTGCTATTAAAATACTCTTATGGTGCATCTTTGCTTTGAAGTATGGGATCCCACCCGGCATAAAAGGGGGCTGGGTTCCCAATAATGATAATCATTTGAACGAAGGAAATGAGTCCCTCGAACACTGTTTGGAAATAGAGGGAAAGAGGGTATCGTGCAAGGGGCCAAGAAGCATTTAACTCCCAGGAAGGATGAACCGGAACTGGCGACACCTGACCCTATTAGGCAGACAGACACTCTGCAAATTAGGAGCGGTAATACATCGCATTGATAATGGAATGTTTATAGCACTGTCTCAAATACGAGCTCACCGTCCCCTTCAGTATATAGTCTTTATGTAAACTGTACACTACTGTAAACAGTCTATGTAAACAGTGCCTTGCAGTAAATATTGTTCGTGTAAACCGTGCATTGCTGTAAACAGAGTATATGTAAATTGTGTCCTTCTGTAAAAAGTGTTTATGTAAAATGTAAACTACTGTAAACAGAGTGAATGTAAACAGTACCCTACAACAACCAGTATTTATGTGAACCGTAAACCACTGTAAAAGAAACTCGATGTGAACAATACCCTAAATTAAACAGAGTTTATTAAATCATATACTGCTCTAAACAAAGTCCATGTAAACATTGCCCTGCAGTAAGCAGTGCTAATGTAAACCGGACACCGCGGCAAACAGCGTTTATGTAAACAGCGCCTTACAGTAAACAAGGCCGACGTAAACCATACTCTGCTGTAAACAGAGTCCATGTAAACAGTGTCCCGCAGTAAACAGTGTCTGGGAAAACCATGCACTGCTGTAAGTGGAGTCTATGTAAACAGTGCCCTCCAGTAAAATGTTTTTGAAAACCGTAACCTGCTGTAATAAGAGTCTATGTAAACAGAGCACGACAGTAAGCAGTGTTTATGTAAACCATTTGCTGTTGTAAACAAAGTCTATGTAAACAATGAATATTAATTTAGCTACACCGTACATGGCTGTAACCAGAGTCTATGTAAACATTACCCTACAGCAAACAATGAAAGTAAACCGTGCACTAAAGTAAACAGAGTCTGTGTAAACACAGCCCTACAGGAAGCAGTGTTTACGTAAACTGTACACAACTGCTAAAAGAGTATGTGTAAACAGTGCCGTACAGTAAACTGTGCTTTTGTAAAATGTACACTGCTGTAAATAGGGACTATGTAAACAGTGCACTACAGTTAACAACATTTAAACTGTGCCCTACAGTAAACAGTGTCTATATAAACAGTGCCCGACAGTAAACAGTGTTTCTGTAAATCGTACACTGCTGTAAACAGTGACAAATGTAAACAGTTCCCTACGCTAAAGTCTATGTAAACAGTGCGCAACTGTAAACAATACTTATGTAAACCGTACAATACTGCAAACAGAGTCTATGTACACAGTGCTTTATAGTAAACAATGTTAATGTAAATCATACACTACTGTAAACAGAGTCTTTATACATATAGCACTGCAGCAAACAGTGTTTATGTGAACGGTATACTGCTGGAAACAGATTCTATATAAACGGTGCTCTACAGTAAACAGTTTATTTAAAATATATACTGCTGTAAACATGGTCTATTTGAACAGTGCCCTGCAGTAAACAGTGGTTACGTAAACCGTACAATACGGAAAACCTCGTCTATGTGAACAGTGCCCTCGAGTAAACAGAGAGAAAGAGAACCATGCACTGCTGTAAACAGAGTCTATGTAAACAGTTCCCTACAGTAAATAGTGTTTATGTCAGCAATATCAGCTCTAAATAGAGTCAATGTAACAGTGCCCAATAGTAAACCGTACACTACTGTAAATAGAGTCCATGGAAACACTGCCTTACAGTAAACAGAGTTAAAGTACACCGCACACTACTGTAAACAGAGTCTAGGTAAACAGTGTCCTACTGTAAACAGTGTTTGCGTAAACCGTACAATACGGTAAACATGATCTATGTAAACATGGTCTAAAATAAACAGAGTGAAAGTTAACCATGCGCAACTGTAAACAATACTTATGTAAACCGTACACTACTGCAAACAGAGTCTATGTACACAGTGCTCTATAGTAAGCAATGTTAATGTAAATCATACGCTCCTGTAAACAGAGTCTTTGTAAATATAGCACTGCAGCAAACAGTGTTTAATTAAACGGTATACTACTGGAAACAGTTTCTATATAAACGGTGCTCTACAGTAAACAGTTTATTTAAAATATATACTGCTGTAAACATGGTCAATTATAGAGTGCCGTGCAGTAAACAGTGGTTACGTAAACCGTACAATACGGTAAACCTCGTCTATGTGAACAGTGCCCTCGAGTAAACAGAGAGAAAGTGAACCATGCACTGCTGTAAACAAAGTCCATGTAAACAGTTCCCGACAGTAAATAGAGTTTATGTTAGCCATACCCTGCTCTAAATAGAGTCTATGTAACAGTGCCCAATAGTAAACCGTACACTACTGTAAATAGAGTCTATGTAAACAGTGCCTTACAGTAAACAGAGTTAAAGTACACCATACACTACTGTAAACAGAGTCTAGGTAAACAGTATCCTACTGTAAACAGTGTTTGCGTAAACCGTACAATACGGTAAACATGGTCTATGTAAACATGGTCTACAATAAACAGAGTGAAAGTTAACCATGCGCTGCTGTAATCAGAGTCCATGAAAACAGTTACCTGCAGTAAAGTAATAATATAAGCCGTAGCATGCTGTAAACAGAGTATATCTCACAGTCCCCTTCAGTAAATAGTATTTATGTAAACCGTACACTGCTGTAAACAGAGTCTATTAAACAGTGCCCTACTGTAAACAGTGTTTATGTAAAATGTACACTGCTGTAAACAGAGTGAATGTAATCAGTGCCCTTCAATAAACAGTGTTTATGTGAACCGTACACTGTTGTAAAAAAAACATCTATGTGAATAGTGCCTTAAATTAAACAGTGTTTATTAAATGGTATACTGCTGTAAACAAAGTCCATGTAAACGCTGCCCTACAGTAAACATTGTTAATGTAAACCGGACGCAACTGCAAACAGCGTCTATGTAAACAACGCCCTACAGTAAACACTGCCAAAGTAAACCGCACTCTGCTGGAAAACAGAGTCTATGTAAACAGAGTCCGGCAGTAAACAGTGTCAATGTAAACCATTCAGTGCTGTTAGCAGAGTCTATGTGAAGAGTGCCTTACTGTTAACAGTTTTTAAAAACCGTACCCTGCTGTATTAAGAGCCTTTGTAAACAGTGCCCTCCAGTAAACAGTGTTTATGTAAATCGTAACTGCTATAAAGAGGGTCTACGCAAATAATGCCCAACAGTAAACAGTGTTTAAACACTGCCAGATAGTAAACAGAGTCTATATAAAATGTGCCAAACAGTAACCAGTATTTAAGCAATGGCCTACAGTAAACAGTCTATGTAAACAGTGCCAACAGGAAACAGTGTGTATGTAAAATGTACACTGCTGGAAGGAAAGTCGGTGAAAACAGTGCCTTACAGTAAAGAGAGAAATTAAACCGTACACTACTGGAAACAGTCTATGTAAAAGTGCCCTCCAGTAAACAGTATTTAAACAGCACCATACAGTAAACAGAGTGAAAGTAATCCTTACATTAAAGTAAACAGACCCTTTATAAAATGTGCCTTCTAGTAAAACGTGTTAATGTAAACCGTACACTGCTGTAAAAAGAGTCTATGTAATCAGTGCCCTACAGTCAACAGTGTTTCTGTAAATCGTACTCTGCTGTAAACAATGTCTGAGTAATCAGAGGACTACACTAAACAGTGTATATTTAAACAGTACACTGCTGTAAACAGAGTCTACGTAAACAGGGCCCTGCAGTAAATAGAGTGAAAGCAAACTGTACACTACTGTAAACAGAGTCTATGTAAACAGTGCCCTACATCAAACAGGGTGAAAGTCAACCATACACTTCTGTAAACAGAGTCTATGTAAACAGTGCCCCACAGTAAACAGAGTGAAAGTACACCATACACTGCTGTAAAAGAGTCTATGTAAACAGTGCCCTTCACTAAACAGTCATCCTAACAGGGCGCAACTGTAAACAATGTTTATGTAAACCGTACACTACTGCAAACAATCTTTGTACATGTGCCCTGTAGTTTATATAGTCTATTTAAACAGTGTCCTGCATTAAACAGTCTACTTAAACCGGACATTTCTGCAAACGGAGACTATGGAAACAGTGCCGTACAGTAAACAATCTTATTGTAAACCGTACACTGCTGTAAATAGTCTCTGTATACAGTGACCTACAGTTATCAGTGTTTAAGTAAACCGTACACTACTGAAACCAGAGTCTATGTAAATATAGCACTACAGTAAACAGTGTTTATATAAACGGTATACACTGGAAACAGTCTAGAAAACAGTGCCCTGTTGTAAACAGGCTAGATAAACAGTGCCGGATAGTTAACAGTCTTGTTAACTGAGTGCTGAATTTGGTGCATTTGAGTGCGCTAGTGAGAGTTTGGTGACCGAGGGAGTATAAGGCTTTATTTTTATCTAAAGTTTAGTCTTTATTTTATTTAGTTAATTAACTTAAAAGTTGCTGTTTGGTTCAGAAGAAGGTGAATTTTCAATAAGCTTTAAACAGGCTTCTACTTGTAGGCACTTGCAGCTGGAGCTTGTCAATTAGTTAATTGGATTAGGCCAGTTTTCAGAGGCTAGATTCACAGTTTAAAAGTGATCCCCTACAGTGCGGACTTTGTTTGCACAGAGTGCTGAATTTGGTGCATTTGAGTGCGATAGTGAGAGTTTGGTGACCGAGGGAGTTAGGTGAGGAGGGAGTAAGGTGCTCCTTTCATTTGTTTCCGACATTTCCGCAAAGAGTGCGAAGAGAGCCAGGAGTTTACAGAAAGTGTCGCTGACTGGGAGCAGGGTCGGAGGGCGGCGATCTAGTTAGTCCACAGGGCAGCTATATTCTGTCAGGTAAGAGGGGATGGAGGCTAGGCCAGTTACATGCTCCTCCTGTAGGATGTGGGTGGTGAGGGATACCACCAGTGTCCCCACTCACTATACCTGCGGGAAGTGCACCCAACGTCAGCTCCTCAAAGACCGTGTTAGGGAGCTGGAGCTGAAGCTGGATGAGGTTCGGATCATCCGGGAGGCAGAGGGGGTGATTGAGAAGAGTTACAAGGAGGTAACCACACCCAAGGTACAGGACAAGAATAGCTGGGTTACAGTCAGGGGGAAAAAACAAACAGGCAGAAAGTGCAGGGATCCCTCGTGGCCGTTCCCCTTCAAAACAAGTATACCGTTTTGGATGCTGTTGGGGGGATGACCTACCGGGGGAAGGCCCTAGCGGCCAGATCTCTGGCACTGAGTCTGGCTCTGGGGCTCAGAAGGGAAGGGGGGAGAATAGAAAAGCAATAGTTGTAGGAGATCCAATGGTTAGGGGAATAGATAGGAGATTCTGTGGTCGCGAGCGAGACTCCCGGAAGGTATGTTGCCTCCCGGGTGCCAGGGCCAGGGATGTCTCGGATCGTGTCTTCAGGATCCTTAAGGGGGAGGGGGAGCAGCCAGAAGTCGTGGTGCACATTGGTACCAACGACGTAGGTAGGAAAAGGGGCGTGGAGGTAATAAACAAGTTTAGGGAGTTAGGCTGGAAGTTAAAAGCCAAGACAGACAGAGTTGTCATCTCTGGTTTGTTGCCGGTGCCACGTGATAGCGAGGCTAGGAATAGGGAGAGAGTGCAGTTGATCACGTGGCTGCAGGAATGGTGTAGGAGGGAGGGCTTCAGGTATTTGGATAATTGGAGCGCATTCTCGGGAAGGTGGGATCTGTACAAGCAGGACGGGTTGCATCTGAACCAGAGGGGCACCAATATCCTGGGAGGGAGGTTTTCTAGTACTCTTCGGGAGGATTTAAACTAATTTGGCAGGGGAATGGGAACCGGATTTGTAGTCCAGCAACTAAGGTAGCCGATATTCAGGACGCCAAAGCATGTAATGAGGCAGTGGGGAAGGGAACACTGACAAAGGAGAGTACTTGCAGGCACGGAGATGGGTTGAAGTGTGTGTACTTCAACGCAAGAAGCATCAGGAATAAGGTGGGTGAACTTAAGGCATGGATCGGTACTTGGGACTACGATGTGGTGGCCATCACGGAAACTTGGATAGAAGAGGGGCAGAAATGGTTGTTGGAGGTCCCTGGTTATAGATGTTTCAATAAGATTAGGGAGGGTGGTAAAAGAGGTGGGGGGGGGGGTGGTGGCATTATTAATTCGAGATAGTATAACAGCTGCAGTAAGGCAGTTCGAGGAGTATCACCCTATTGAGGTAGTATGGGTTGAAGTCAGAAATAGGAAAGGAGCAGTCACCTTGTTAGGAGTTTTCTATAGGCCCCGCAATAGTAGCAGAGATGTGGAGGAACAGATTGGGAAACAGATTTTGGAAAGGTGCAGAAGTCACAGGGTAGTAGTCATGGGCGACTTTAACTTCCCAAATATTGAGTGGAAACTCTTTAGATCAAATAGTTTGGATGGGGTGGTGTTTGTGCAGTGTGTCCAGGAAGCTTTTCTAACACAGTATGTAGATTGTCCGACCAGAGGAGGGGCAATATTGGATTTAGTACTGGGTAATGAGCCAGGGCAAGTGATAGATTTGTTAGTGGGGGAGCATTTTGGAGATAGTGACCACAATTCTGTGACTTTCACTTTAGTAATGTAGAAGGATAGGTACGTGCAACAGGGCAAGGTTTACAATTGGGGGAAGGGTAAATACGATGTTGTCAGACAAGAATTGAAGTGCATAAGTTGGGAACATAGGCTGGCAGGGAAGGACACACGTGAAATGTGGAACTTGTTCAAGGAACAGGTGCTACGTGTCCTTGATATGTATGTCCCTGTCAGGCAGGGAAGAGATGGTCGAGTAAGGGAACCATGGTTGACAAGAGTGGTTGAATGTCTTGTTAAGAGGAAAAAGGAGACTTATGTAAGGCTGAGGAAACAAGGTTCAGACAGGGCATTGGAGGGATACAAGATAGCCAGGAGGGAACTGAAGAAGGGGATTAGGAGAGCTAAGAGAGTGCATGAACAATCTTTGGCGGGTAGGATCAAGGAAAACCCCAAGGCCTTTTACACATATGTGAGAAATATGAGAATGACTAGAGCGAGGGTAGGTCCGATCAAGGACAGTAGCGGGAGATTGTGTATTGAGTCTGACGAGATAGGAGAGGTCTTGAATGAGTACTTTTCTTCTGTATTTACAAATGAGAGGGGCGATATTGTTGGAGAGGACAGTGTGAAACAGATTGGTAAGCTCGAGGAAATACTTGTTAGGAAGGAAGATGTGTTGGACATTTTGAAAAACTTGAGGATAGACAAGTCCCCCGGGCCTGACGGGATATATCCAAAGATTCTATGGGAAGCAAGAGATGAAATTGCAGAGCCGTTGGCAATGATCTTTTCGTCTCCTCACTGTCAACAGGGGTGGTACCAGGGGATTGGAGAGTGACGAATGTCGTGCCCCTGTTCAAAAAAGGGACTAGGGATAACCCTGGGAATTACAGGCCAGTTAGTCTTTCTTCGGTGGTAGGCAAAGTAATGGAAAGGATATTGAAGGATAGGATTTCTGAGCATCTGGAAAGACACTGCTTGATTAGGGATAGTCAGCACGGATTTGTGAGGGGTAGGTCTTGCCTTACAAATCTTATTGAATTCTTTGAGAAGGTGACCAAGCATGTGGATGAAGGTAAAGCAGTGGATGTAGTGTACATGGATTTTAGTAAGGCATTTGATAAAGTTCCCCATGGTAGGCTTATGCAGAAAATAAGGAGGCAAGGGATAGTGGGAAATTTGGCCATTTGGATAATGAACTGGCTAACCGATAGAAGTCAGAGAGTGGTGGTGAATGGCAAATATTCAGCCTGGATCCCAGTTACCAGTTGCGTACCGCAGGGATCAGTTCTGGGTCCTCTGCTGTTTGTGATTTTCATTAATGACTTGGATGAGGGAGTTGAAGGGTGGGTCAGTAAATTTGCAAACGATACGAAGATTGGTGGAGTTGTGGATAGTAAGGAGGGCTGTTGTCGGCTGCAAAGAGACATAGATAGGATGCAGAGCTGGGCTGAGAAGTGGCAGATGCAGTTTAACCCTGAAAAGTGTGAGGTTGTCCATTTTGGAAGGACAAATATGAATGCGGAATACAGGGTTAACGGTAGAGTTCTTGGCAATGTGGAGGAGCAGAGAGATCTTGGGGTCTATGTTCATACATCTTTGAAAGTTGCCACGCAAGTGGATAGAGCTGTGAAGAAAGCCTATGGTGTGCTCGCGTTCATTAACAGAGGGATTGAATTTAAGAACCGTGAGGTGATGATGCAGCTGTACAAAACTTTGGTAAGGCCACATTTGGAGTACTGTGTACAGTTTTGGTCGCCTCATTTTAGGAAGGATGTGGAAGCTTTGGAAAAGGTGAAGATTTACCAGGATGTTGCCTGGAACGGAGAATAGATCTTACGAGGAAAGGTTGAGGGTGCTAGGCCTTTTCTCATTAGAACGGGGAAGGATGAGGGGCGACTTGATAGAGGTTTATAAGATGATCAGGGGAATAGAGAGAGTAGACAGTCAGAGACTTTTTCCCCGGGTGGAACAAACCATTACAAGGGGACATAAATTTAAGATGAAAGGTGGAAAATATAGGAGGGATATCAGAGGTAGGTTCTTTACCCAGAGAGTAGTGAATGCACTGCCTGTGGAAGTAGTTGAGTGGGAAACATTAGGGACCTTCAAGCAGCTATTGGATAGGTACATGGATTACGGTAAAATGATATAGTGTACATGTATTTGTTCTCAAGGGCAGCACGGTAGCATTGTGGATAGCACAATTGCTTCACAGCTCCAGGGTCCCAGGTTCGATTCTGGCTTGGGTCACTGTCTGTACGGAGTCTGCACGTCCTCCCCGTGTCTGCGTGGGTTTCCTCCGGGTGCTCCTGTTTCCTCCCACAGACCAAAGATGTGCGGGTTAGGTGAATTGGCCAATGATAAATTGCCCTTTATGTCCAAATTGCCCTTGGTGTTAGGTGGAGGTGTTAAGTTTGGGTAGGGTGCTCTTTCCAAGAGCTGGTGCAGACTCAAAGGGCCGAATGGCCTCCTTCTGCACTGTAAATTCAATGATAATCTATGATTAATCTAGGACAAAGGTTCGGCGCAACATCGTGGGCCGAAGGGCCTGTTCTGTGCTGTATTTTCTATGTTCTATGTAAACCGTACACTGCTGTAAATAGTCCATGTAAGCAGTACCCTGCTGTAAACAGTGTTAATGTAAACCGTACACTGCTGCAAACAATGCCTTACAGTAAGCAGTGTTAATGTAAACCGTACACTTTTGCAAATAGTCTATGTAAACAGTGCATAATGTAAACATAGTCAATTTAAACAGTGCCCAACAGTAAACAATATTTAAACCGGACATTGCTGTAAACAGAGTCTATGTGAACTGGACCTGCAGTAAACAGTGTTTATGGGAACCGTACCGCTGTTGTAAACATAGTCTATGTAAACAGCGTACTGCAGTAAACAGTGTGTATGGAAACCATACACTGCTGTAAAGTCGACGTAAGCAGTGCCCTAGAGTAAACAGTGTTTATATAAACCGTACCTGCTATAAATAGTATATGCAAACAGTGCGTACTGTAAACTGTGTTTATGTGAACCGCACCCTGCTGTAAAAAGAGTCCGTGTAAACAGTGCCATACAAGATTGCTGACCATACAGCTATACTGGGGAGGATCTCGAACAGCGATGAGCCAGAATTCTGGACGGAGATGGAGAACCCAGTGGTGTGGTTTAACGACAATAATCTCACCCTCAATGTCAGCAAAACTGAAGAGCTGGTCATTGACTTCAGGAAGTGAAGTATTTTATACACCCCTCTCTGCATCAACGAAGCCGTGGTGGAGATGCTTGACAGCTTCAAATTATTAGGTGTGCACATACAGATCATATGTCCTTGCTCGACGCTAGGACCAAGAAGCACTGCAGCGCCTATAAGTCCTCAGGAAACTAAGAAAATTCGGAATGTCCACACTGACTCTTATCGATTTTAGTAGGTGCACCATAGAAAGCCTCCTATCTAGCCTGCTATATCACCTACTCGTCGTAAGAACGTAAGAAACTATAAACAGTCGTGAACACATCCAGTCCATCACACGAACCCGCCTCCCGTCCATTTACTCTGTCTACACCTACCGCTGCCTTGAGAAAGCGGGCAGCAGAATCCGATACCCCTAACATCCGGTCTACTCACTCTTCCAACCTCTTCCATCGGGCAGGAGGTACAAAAGTTTGAGAACACGCACGAACAGACTCAAAAACAGCTTCTTACCCGCTGTTACCAGACTCCGAAACGAACCTCTTATGGACTGGTCTGATCTATTCGCACGCTTCTCTACTGCGTAGTACTGCACCTGCGTGCTTCACCCGATGCCAGTGTCTATATATTTACATGGTGTATTTTATGTTTCCCCTTTTTATTTTATTTTCATTTCCGGAATAATCTGTGTGAACTGTACGCAGAACTATGCTTGTCACTGTACCCCGGAGCAGGTGACAATAAACCATTCCAATCTAATCCAGCTCCGCCCAATAACCAAGAGCCTGGGTTCCAGGGTGTGCGCGACTGCTGCAGTCATGGATAAAGAAAAATCTTAGGTTGAAATGCAATTTGGCATTGTAAAAGCTTGGGCGAATGCAATTTTGTTTGGATTAAGAAGATTCCCTGAGGAGTTATTTATTGCACTTTGTCAATTGTTCACCACTTAAATGGAGGAAATGTGCATTAAGAATACTTTCTTTATGGATTATCTAATTTTTGCTTTGAAAAAGAGGATGTTTACTCAAGCAAATTATTGAATCCATTTTGTGTTTTTCACGTGACACACTCTACCCCATATCTGCAAGAACACTCAAGACATTCGGAACCATCCAGGATCAAGCACCCTGCTTGATTGCGCTCACTCCAGAAACATTGACTCCCTCCACCGCGGACGCACAGTGGCAGCGCTGCAATCCATCCCAAAATGCACTGCAAATTTAGGTTCCTGAGCCAGCACCTTCCAAATCCACAACCACTATCCATTGGAAGGACAACAAAAGGCCGTAGGTGGAGGTCTTCCCTCAAGTCACACACAACTCCCACTTGGAATCATAGAATCGTTCCTTCACGGCACCGGGAAAAAATTCCTGAAACTCCCTCCCTAAAAGCACGGTGGGTGTACCTGCACCTCATGGATTGCAGCGGTTCAAGAAGGCAGCTCACCACCTCCTTCTCGAGAAGAACTTGAGATGGGAATTAAATACTGCCCGAACCAGCAACTCGCAAATCCCATAACAGTGATCTCTTTAATGCTTTGAATTTCTGGGAACTGGTTTAGCACAGTGAGCTAAACAGCTGGCTTCTAATGCAGAACAATGTCAGCGGTGCGGCTTCAATTCCGGAACCGGCCTCCTCCAACAGGCGCCGGAATGTGACAATTAGGCGTTTTTCACAGGAACTTCATTGAATCCTCCTTGTGACAATAAGCGATTGCTATTATTATTCTGAACTGTTCTCAATTCTTCCGGTGGAGTGCATCATGTTACTTCTGCTTCAGAGGAACCTGGATCTAAGGTATTTCTAACAACAGGACTCCTGCTACACAGAAACAAAGTGCTTGATGCAGTATAGTGGAAGGGTGTGGGGTGCAATCTAACCTGGCTTCAAACGCTCTCCCCCTTTCTCTCTTTAACACTCTCCTTCGTTCTGTTTCTGTTTTATTTCTCTTGGTATCGGGTGAAGGTTTGATTTGCTGCAGTTCCCCTGAGCAGAATGTTCTTCGACATCTTTTTCCAGTCAGACACATTCTGTGCCTTTTTTGTTTTTTGGAACCACTGCAAACATGAAGTGTACTTGGAACTTCACAACACAGAAATGCTCCATCATTACTGTGTCTGTGCCCCTCATTCCTGTGATACAGGCACATGGTTGGACATTGAACACAGGAGTTGGGACGTCTTGTTGAAGTTTTAAACGACATAAGTAAGGTCACACTTGGAATACGGTGTAAAGCTCTGTTATAGAAACGACATTATTAAACCAGTAAAAGGGCAGAAAAGATATAGAATTGTGCAATCGGTACTTAATGGTTTGAGTTGTCAGGAAAGACTGGATCGAATGGGTCTTTTTCCCGGTGGATCTTTGGAGTTTTAGGGTTGAACTTATAGAGGTCTATAAAATAATGAAGCGCATAGATGAGGAACATAGACAACACATTTCTCCCAGAGGTAGGGAGTCGACACCTAGAGGGAATAGGTTTCAGGTGAGACGGGAGAGATACAAAAGTGTAGAGAGGGCAATTTGTTCACACTGAAGGCGATGAGTGTCTGGAACGATCTGTAATTCGCAGTAATCGAGGCGGTTACAATTTTGCTTTTTAAAAAGCGTTGTGATAGTTAAATGGGTAAGATGAGTACAGCGGGATATGAGCGAAATGAGGGCAATTAGGACAGGCGTACTGGTAAAAACTGAGCGACATTTGCAAGTTGAACCTACGGGTCTGTTTCTATGCTCCAAATATGTATGACTCTATCCCACCTTCCATCTCTGGAATGCAGCAGATTCGAGCACACCTTCTGTCTGGCCAAATCGGTTTGAAATGTTGCTGTGGGTGTCTCCATCCATTATATTTATGGACAATGATCTTTAAGATAATGAAAGGATCTGAGGAACAGGCAGGAAATGACATTCAGGCAGAAGCTCAGCTATGATCAAATTGAGTGGTGGAAGAGGAGTCAGTGACAGTGGAGTCTCCCCATGTTGTCATTGGTTATCAGTTCCAGTTGTCACATTACTTGCTGATGGATATGGCTGCAAGATAAGATTTCTAAGTTACATCCAAGAGTTCTTTCTATATTCATGGATACAGTTCATTTAGAGCCACATTATGCGGACCTAACGTAATTTTAGATGTGTCGAACGGACCTCACATCTTCACCTTTTATATCCAATAACGCAGCCCCAGCGTATCCCAGCATCCCGAATGGGGAACTACTAACCGATTCCCACAGCCAGTGGTTCTGATCTGGTCTGCACGGCCTGGGATTTCGGTGGAGGCAGATACAACAGTGGTTTCAAAAGGGAGTGGGAGTGAGAAGAATCAAATGCATCCCTCTGGGGAAAGGCGGTCGAATGAGATTGAATGATCTGCTAATCCATAATGCCGCTGAGGTCATACGGAATGAATGTGCTCCGTCGCTACGTCATGCACTTTTAAGTTGTTTGGTGTAGCCTGGCTGTGAAATGGTATGGACCAACACCTGGGGTTTCCCCTCAATGTTATCCACCACGTGGGTATGATCACGGCAATGAGACCATAAGACCATAAGATATTGGAGCAGAATTAGGCCACTCGGCCCATCGAATCTGCTCCGCCGTTCAATCATGGTTGATACTTTCCTCATCCCTATTGTCCTGACTTCTCCCCATAACCACTGATCCCCTTATTAAACAAGAATCTATCTATCTCTGCCTTAAAGACACTCAGTGAATTGGCCCCGCAGCCTTCTGCAGCAAAGAGTTCCACAGATTCACCACCCTCTGGGTGAAAAAAATCCTCCCTATCTCGGTTTTAAAGGATCGTCCCTTCAATCTGAGATGATGTCCTCTGGTTCTAGTTTTTCCCTCAAGTGGAAACGTCCTCGCCACGTCCACTCTATCCAGTCCTCGCAGTATCTTGTACGTTTCAATGAGATCACCTTTCATCCTTCTAAACTCCAACGAGGACAGACCCAGAGTCCTCAAACGTTCCTCCTCCGACAAGTTCTTCATTCCAGGGATCATTCTTGTGAACCTCCTCTGGACCGTTTCCAAGGCCAGCACATCCTTCCTTAGATATGCCCAAATCTGCTCACAGTACTCGAAATGGGGCCTTATACAGTCTCAGAAGTACATCCCTGGTCTTATTCTAGCCCTGTTGACATGAATGCTAACATTGCATTTGCATTCTTAACTGTTTTTCAAACTTTTTTTACATGGACTCATTTTTAGCAAACGACCAATCTTCGGGACCCACTCCGGCCGACCTTCGTGACCCAGGAAGGCAGTCATTCGGGAGCCAACATTTTTGCTTCCCTTTAATGCGAGAGCTGAGCCTGCTTGGTCCTCACAATCTCACTCCAAGCAGGTTCACAGGGGGAGGGGGCTATGTACATATCGGGTGCAGGATTCAGCCGGGTCCTTTGTGCCGTCTTCATCTTAGTGAGGACGGAAAATCCAACCTCGTACACGGAGGTCGTTGTGAAGGGCAAAAGCAACAAAATGCTTGTTTTACTCAGCTCCGGACACTCCTCGGAGACGCGACTCCAAAATGTTGACAGTTTGATTGACTCGTGCCGCGATTTTAATGCGCTGTCAAAACTGAGGCGCAGAAGTTCAGTCAGCTTCATTTGGAGTCAGTCTATCCAGTCCATCTACACTTTCCTTACTAATGCTGTTTTCTTTGATGTCCCGGGGCAGTGTGGGGGACATCTGGTGATTTTGGCTTTGCATCGCAATTCCAAACTTTCAATGGGTTTTGGAAAGCTGCGATTTCTTCACAGTGCCGAAAGCAATCACCATCCGTCTCTTGCTATTTGAGGTTCAGTTCATTTAGAATTGAAAAGATAATTGTTAGCCTCCAAATTTCATCAGCAATCGAATCAGCAGAGAGGACAATTTCTCCAGGAGGAAAGTGTGGAATTCGGTCCTCAGTTCGTCAACTCTGAATATCTCCCCTGTTCAGTGATCATTACAGTAACTCTTCAAGCGGATGATGTCAACCGTCATTGGGATTGACTGATCACTGTATCGATTCAATGCTTTAATGTAGTTTTAATGGTCAGCAAAACACTTTCAGCCATCCTTCGAGGGCGACGATGTGGTGAATTCCCATGGGTCTCATTATATCCCTTGCCAAACGTTCAGTTCAGTGCATGGTGAGACTATGAGGGATATAGACTCTCTCCAGATCACTTGAGTAATGTTTAGGGATGCCAAAAAATATCGAGATAATAGCCTTGTTCATCATCAGTGATCACCGCGCCTTCAGCCGCCGCCATCCGCGATCGCACTTTGACCCCAGGTTCAGGTCCCAACACTCCGGGCCTCATGAGCACTGATGAACGCCGCAACGGCTGCCCCCGTGACACTGCCGACACCTGCCCGCGACCCACCTGCGTGTCCCCATCGCCACTTTGACAATGCCTGCATTATATACATTGTATCCGTGCCTGAAGGCAGCGTCAGCTTTAGCTGACTGGCTACTTCACAGCATCAACATCATTGTAAGTTCAAACCTGTCTCATCATGAGCGCCGCCTGGCGTTTTTAATATTTCCAAAACAGGTGTTTTGCACCGATTAAAAGCAGACCCAGAGTTCTAAATTAGATGTAGGTGTATTTTTTAGAGGTTGCACTACAATTATTTTTTAATGCGCTTGTGCCACGTGTTTACTTTCTGGTTCTCACTGAGGAAACGCAAGTTCGATTCTAGCTCTGCACAATAACTGACCTCTTTGATTTGAGTTATTAGTCTCAACTTATTAGTCTACAGTGAAAAGAATTGTTTCTTGCATGCTATACAGAGAACGCATACCGTACATAGGGAAGGAAGGAGCGACCGCAGAATGTAATATTCCAGTTATAGCTCGGGTGCAGAGAAAAGATCAACTTAAGACAAGGTTGGTCCATTTAAAAGTCTGATGGCAGCAGGGAAGAAGCTGTTCTTGAGCCGGTTGGCACGTTACCTCAAACTTTTGTATATTTTTACAGCCGGAAGAAGGTGGAAGATGGTATGTCCGCGGTGCGTGGGGTCAGTAATTATGCTGGCTGTCTTTCCAAGGCAGCGGGAAATATAGATAGAGTCGATGGATGGGAGACTCGTTTGTGTGATGGATTGGGCTACATTCACGACCTTTTGTAGTTTTCTGCGGTCTTGGGGAAGAACAGGTTCCATACCAAGCTGTGATACAACCAGGAAGAATGCATTATATAGTGCATCTGTAAACGTTGGTGAGAGTCGTAGCTGACATGCCAAATTTCCTTAGTCTTCTGAGAAAGTAGAGTATTTGGTAAGCTTTCTTAACTATAGTATCTATGAGGGAACTAGGACAGGTTGTTGGTGATCTGGACACTTAAATGATTGAAGCCTTTGTATTTAATTCCCATTGATGTAGACCGGGGCATGTTCTCCACTACGCTTCCTGAAGTCGATGACAATGTCCTTCGTTTTGTTGACATTGAGGGAAAGATTATTGTCGTACACCAGTTCACCATATTCTCTATCACACTTTGTCATTTACAACTTTATTCATTATTCACAACTTTAATGCAGGAAACGTGCATTAGCGAAATCTACTTTATTGATTATCTGATTTTATCATTTAGAAATGAGATTATGTCGTGGGAGTGTGCCTTTAAGAAAGGTTTTTGTCTCATCACATGGCTTCAGTGATGTCATTTTGTGGGTGAAGCTGAGCTGTGGCTGTGTGATGTTTTTACTTTCGCTTTCAATTTTGATTGTTGTGGACTCAGACAGAGAAAAGAGGTATTTTGGCCTGTTTATCTATTTTCACTGTTAATATCTGAGTCA
Organism: Scyliorhinus torazame; assembly: GCF_047496885.1. Classification (NCBI taxonomy): domain Eukaryota; kingdom Metazoa; phylum Chordata; class Chondrichthyes; order Carcharhiniformes; family Scyliorhinidae; genus Scyliorhinus; species Scyliorhinus torazame. The sequence continues at coordinate 114,006,772 of NC_092726.1, read as the reverse complement.
GTTAAAAAAAACATTGATTATAGTTACCTGCTTTGCTAAATTAGAAAAAAATAGTTTTCTCTCGGGAATGGTTATAAACCTGCTGGGGAGACGAAATTAGAATCACAGGAAAAGTCAGTCTTATTCAGGTGAGAAGGCAGAGTGCTGGGCCACGCCCTTGAAATGTGGTTTTTCGTTCATGGGATTTTGCTTTGGATTTGGAACAGTTAAATGGGAATTCATTCAGTATTATACATAGATTACTGTAGGTATATGGTGTCGTTATGATTGTAATTGATAATAATGCTTGCTGTGTTTCTTTATATACATATGTTAACTAAGGTCTCAGAATAAAGCTTGTGTTGATTAAAGTGTTTAGGAAGACTGTTGAATCACACCTGAAGGGGAGGCTCTTGTGTTCATCCGAGCCAAATTCAACATAAAGCTTGTCGGTCAGTTGGACTTCATAACATTGTTTGGAGTTTCTTAACCCTGGCCTATAACAATTATTTACTCAGGCAAATGTAATAATCCATTTTGTGTTTTGTACATAATACAGTGTTCCACATATCACGAAAAGCACTCAAGTAGTTCGACACCATCCTGGACCAAGTATCCCGCTTAATTGCTCCCCCTTCCAGAAACATTCAATCCCTGTACCTCAAACGCACTGTGGCAGCCCTGTTTATCACCCCAAAATGCACTGCAGTAACTCACCAAGGTTCCTTAGACATCAACTTCCAAACGCACAACCACTATCATCTTGAAGGAGAAGAACTCCCTAAAAGCACGTTGGATGTACCCACACCTCACGGACAGCAGCGGATCAACAAGGCAGCTCACCGCCACCTACTGAAGGGAAATTCGGGATGGGAATTAAATGCTGCCCGAACCAGAAACTCGCAAATCCCGTAAAAGTGAACTTTTTATAGCATTGCTGCTTTGCATTTCTGGGACATTAGATGAACTGATTCGCATTATTCCGGTAGAGTTCATCATATAACTTCTGCTTCAGAGGAACCTGGATCTAAGGTATTTCTAACAGCATGAATCCAGGAAAACAGAAACAATGTGGTTGCGGCAGTAAGGTGCAACGGAGTGTTGTGCAATCTATCATGGATTTAAACACTCTCTCCCCCTTTCTCTCTTTAACACTCTCCTTTGTTCTGTTCCTGTTTTGTATCTCTTGGTATCGGATGAAGGTTTAAGTTGAGCAGAATATTGTACCATATTTTCTGTTCAGTAAGACATAGTTTGCGACTTTGTTACTTTGTGGAACCATTGCAAACATGAAGAATAATTGGCACTACATGACACGAAAGGAGGGTCTTCGCTCCATCATTACTGTGTCTGTGCCCATCATTACTGTTATACAGACACATGGTCAGAACATTGAATATAGGAGTTTGGACGCCTTGCTGAAGTTGTACAAGGCATAAGTAAGTCTACACTTGGAATACTGTGTACAGTTCTGGTCTCACTATTATAGAGATGATATTATTAAACTAGAAGTAGTGCTGAAACGTTTGACAAGGATGCTACCGTAAATTCATAGTTTGAATTATAAGGTGCGTTTGGTAAGCTGGGACATTTTCCCCTGGAGTGTAGGAGGCATAGGGGAGAAATTCTCGAGGTCTATAAAGTTAATAAGGCAGAGGTAATGTACATCCTCAACATATTTTCCCAAAGATAGGGGATTGTATAACAAGTGGGTATCGGTTTAAAGTTAGAGAGGAGACACACAATTTTGTCTTATTAAGGGATCAGGGGTTATGGGGAGAATGCAGAAGAATGGGCGGCATGGATAAGTTGGGCCGAAGGGCCTATTTCCATGCTGTAAACCTCTCGCACTCTGTGACGCTATCCTATCTTCCAGCTCTGTAACGCTGCAGATTCGAGCACTGTATCTCTATGTCCAAGTGATTTTGAAATTTTGCTATGGGTGTCTGCCTCTATCATTCTCATGGACAATGATCCCTGAGTGGTTGAACGGATCTGAGGAACAGGCAGGAAATGACATTGAGGCAGAAGCTCAGCTGCGATCAAACTGGATGTTGGGGCAGGAGTGAGTGGCCGGGTTGTTTCACTATGTTCTCATTTGCTATCAGTTCCAGTTGCCACAGCGCTCTCAGATGATTATAACTGCCCGATAAGATTTTTTAGTTACATCTTTCCATCAATTAATTCAATGTTCGGGGATACAGTTTAGTTATCTAGTCTGCACAGCCTCTGAGGTTGTTGGAGGCAGATACAACAGTTGTTTTCAAATTTCAATGCGAGAAACGACAGCAATCAAATGCATGCCTGTGGGAAAAGGTCGGCCGAGTGGGATTGAATGATCTGCTAATCTAAAGAGCCGCTGAGGTTAAACGGAATGAATGTTCTCTGTCGTTACTTCACGCACTTTTAAGTTTTTGGTCACGTCTGGCTGTGAGATGATGTGCACCAACACACTGGAATTTCCCTCAATGCGACCAACCACGGCGAGAATGATCACGGTAATCCTTCATATACAATGTGTCCATGTTTGAAACCAGCGTCAGCTTTAGCTCACTGGTTACTTCACAGCATCAACTTAATTGTAAATTCGAACCTGTCTTACTGTGGGCGCTGCTTGGCGCTTTTATTGTTTCCAAAACATGTGTTGCATAAATAAAAGCAGCAGCGCATTTACAATTAGAAGTAGGTGTATTTTGTTTAGAGGTTGCATTAATTGTTTTTAAAAGATGCTTGTGCCACGTGTTTACTTTCTGCTCTCACACTGCGGAAACCCAAGTTCGATTCCAGCTCTGTACAATAACTGACCCATCACACTTTGTCAATTGCTCACTACCTAAATGGAGGAAACGAGCATTAACGATTATCTATCATACATTTTTGAAATTTCGGAACAAGAAAGTTTACGCAGGCGAATTGATTAATCCAGTTTTTTTCCACGTGAAACGCTGTTCACAGATCTCCAAGAACACCCAGGGAGTTCGAAAGCATCCAGGACCAAGCAGTGCGCTTGATTGCTCCTCCTGCCACAAGCATTCAATCCCTCGGCCAAAGCCATCCCAAAATGCACCGCATTAACTCAACAAAGCTCCTCAGGCAATTGTTCCTTCGACAGCACCTTCCAGACCTATGACCACTATCATTTTGAAGGATTAGGCAAGCCCCTACTTCGGAAAATCACCAACTAGAATTTCCCTCCAAATCACTCACCATTCCCACTTGGAACCAGATAAACGTTCCTTCACGTTAACGGAGGGAAATCATTTAGCTTCCTCCCTAAAAGCGCGCTGGGTGCACCCAAAAATCACGGTCTGCAACGAGTCAAGAAAGCAGCTGACCTTCTTCAGGGCAACTCGGGATGCACAATAAATTCTGTCCTAACCAGCAACTCTCACATTCAGTAAAAGGGATATTTTTAATGCATTGATGCTTTGAATTTCTGGGGCCTGGGATGAACTGTTCTCCATTCTTAAAAAATAAATATCGTTTACCCATTTCATTTTTTCCAATTAAGGGGCAGATTAGCGCGGCCAATCCTCCTACCCTGTTCATCATTGGGTTGTGGGGGGAAACCCACGCAAACACGGGGAGAATGCGCAAACTCCACACGGACGGTGACCCGGAGCCGGGATCGAAACTGAGAACTCGGCGCCTTCCGGCAGCAGTGCTAACCACTGCGCCAACGTGCTGCCGCTGTTTTTTAAAATTCTAACGGTGGAATGAATCATATAACTTCGACCTCAGAGGAAACTGGACCTCAGGTATTTCTAACAGCATGAATCCTGGAAGACAGAAACAATGTGCTTGCTGCAGCCAGGTGGAACTGAGTGGTGTGCAATCTACTCCAGCGTGAAACGGTTTCGTCCCCTTTCTCTCTTTACCACCCTCCTTTAATCTGTTTCTCTTTTGTTTCTATTGGTATCGGGTGAAGATTTGATTTGCTGTGGGTCTCTTGACGAAGATATTCTTCTGAATCTTTTTCCAGTCAGACAGATTCTGCGACTTTGTTGCTTTTTGGAACCAGTGAAACATGATGAATAATTGGAAATTCACAACACTGAAGGAGGCTCTTTGTTCCCCAATTACTGTGTCTGCCCATTATTACTATTATACAGATACATGGTCAGATAATTGAACACAAGTGTTGGGATGTCTTGCTGAAGTTCTACAAGACGTTGGGAAGGACACACTTGGAATACTGTGTACAGTTCTGGTAACCCTAATATAGAAAGGATATTATTAACCTAGAAAGAGAGCAGAACAGTTTTTCTAGGCTGCTATTGGATTCGTTGGTTTGAGTTGTAAGGAGCGGCTGGATAGACTGGAACTTGGTTCTTGGAGCCTCGGGGTGATCTTGACGACCACTGTAAAATAATGGGGGGCATGGATCAGGTAGATTATCCCAAAGGTAGTGGAATCCAAAACTAGAGGGCATAGCTTTAGGGTGAGAGGGGAGAGATACAAAAGGTTCCAGAGGAACAATTGTTTCACACAGAGGGTGGTGAGTGGCTGGAAAGAGCTGGCATTTGCAGTAGTAGAGGCGTCTACAATTCTGCCTTTTAAAAAGCATTTACATAGTTATCTGGAGTAGGTGGGTATGGAGGAATATGACCAATTGTGGACAATTGGACAGGCTTTGTGCAGTAAAAACTGGGCGGCATGGACAAGTTAGGCAGAAGGGCCTATTTCCATGCTGTAAACTTCAATGACTCTATGACCTCTCCCACCTTCCAGATCTGTGTCGCTGAGATTCGATCACTCCATCTATATGTCCAAATCGGTTTTCAATTTTGCTGTGGCCGTCTGCCTCGATTTTTCTTAATGACAGGGAACTTTGAGGGAATGAAATTATCTGAGGAACAGGCAGGAATTGACATTCAGGCAGAGGCTCAGCTGTGATCAAACTGAATATTGGGGCAAGAGTGAGTTGCCGTGTAGTCTCCCTCTGTTGTAAATTGCTCGCAGTTCCAGTTGCCACAGCACGCGCAGTTCACAGGTCAATATAACTGCGAGATAAGATTTTTAGTTACATCTTTCGAACAATTATTTCAATGTGCTGGGATACAGTTCAATTATCTGTTCCGCACTGCCTGTGAGATTGGTGGAGGCAGATACAACAGTAGCTTTCAAATGTCACTGCCAGAAACGACAGGAATCAAATGCATGTCTTTGGGGAAAGGTTTATCGGGTGGGATTGACTGAACCGCTCATCTAAAGAGCCGCTGAGGTGAAACAGAATGAATGTCCTTCGTCGGTAATTCATTAATTCATTCACTTTTAAGTACTTGGTCATGTCTGGCTGTGAGATGATGTGCATCAACACCTGGAGTTTCCCGTCAATGTTACCGACCGCGGCGAGTAGGATCACGGTAATCTTTTATATACAATGTGCCGATGTTTGAACCCGACGTCAGCTTTAGCTCACTGGTTACTTCACAGCATCAACTTAATTGTAAGTTCGGACCTGTCTCACCGTGCGCGCTTCCTGGCGTGTTTAATATTCCCAAAACATGTGTGTTGCATAAATAAAAGCAGCAGCACATTTATAATGAGAAGTAGGTGTATTTTGTTTAGAGGTTGCATTGATCTGTTTTGAAAAGGGGCTTGTGCCACCTGTTTACTTTCTGATCTCACACTGCGGAAACCCAAGTTCGATTCCAGCTCTGTACACCTTGAAGGTGGTTTGTGGAGGAGCTGTTGTCAAGTGACAGTTAACCCGAGTCAATTCTTCAGTGTTTTCCCCCCCTACCTCCTCCTCTAACCGAAAAGAAAGACAATCACTGTAAGGATCCCCGCCGAGTAAAGATCAGGAAGGAGACTCGAGGGCAGGTAGAAGTGGAAAGAAGTTGAACCGTGACGTCACAGCCTGCAGTGAAAGAGCGCGAGCAGAGTGGCGGGATCTCAGTGAAAGAGAGACTCGGTGAAAGAGAGACTCGGTGAAAGAGCGCGAGGAGAGCGGCGGAGACTCAGTGAAAGAGCGCGAGGAGAGCGGCGGATACTCAGGGAAAGAGAGACTCGGTGAAAGAGCGCGAGGAGAGCGGCGGATACTCAGGGAAAGAGAGACTCGGTGAAAGAGAGACTCGGTGAAAGAGCGCGAGGAGAGCGGCGGAGACTCAGTGAAAGAGCGCGAGGAGAGCGGCGGATACTCAGGGAAAGAGAGACTCGGTGAAAGAGCGCGAGGAGAGCGGCGGGAACACAATGAAAGAGAGCGAGGAGAGCGGCAGGGACTCAATGAAAGAGCGCGAGGAGAGCGGCGGAGACTCAGTGAAAGAGCGCGAGGAGAGTGTCGGAGACTCAGGGAAAGAGAGACTCAGGGAGAGAGTGCGAGGAGAGCGGCAGGAAAACAGTGAAAGAGGCCGAGGAGAGCGGCGGGGTCACGGGATAAAAGGGCGCGATGAGAGGCGTGGGGAGAGAGGATAAAAGAGCGCGAGGAGAGCGGCGGGGACACAGCTGCCGGAGAAGCGGCCTTCAGATTTTCGGCGGGAGCAGTGGCCAGGAGTTTGTCGGGAAGGTAAGTTTTCCTCTTTAAAAACTTACCTTGAAGAGTGACATCACAGCAAAGCAGTGACCTGATTGGCTGGGAAGGAAAGTGCTCCAATTAGCAGTAGCTTGTAGAAGTTTAACTCTTCGTGTGTTGGTAAGTATTGAGATTGGTAAGTAAAATCTTTATTCCTTTTACATATTCATTATTTGATATTATATTTGTAATCAGTTATGGTAAAGTGTATAGATGGCAGGAGATCCCAGACCCGTGTTATGCTCCTCGTGCTCAATGTGGGAGTTCAGGCACGCGGCCGATGCCCCTGACTCCTTCATGTGCGGGAAGTGTGTCCAGCTGCAGCTCCTGTTAGACCGCATGACGGCTCTGCAGCAGCGAATGGACTCACGTTGGAGCATCCGCGATGCTGAGGAGGTCGTGGATAGCATGTTCAGTGAGTTGGTCACACCGCAGATTAGGATTGATGAGGGAGACAGGGAATATGTGACCAACAGGCAGAGAAAGAGCAGGAAGGCAGTGCAGGTCTCCCCTGCGGTCATCTCCCTCGAAAACAGGTATACCGTTTTGGATCCTGTTGGGGGCGATGACTCACGAGGAAAAGCCAGGCTCATGGCACCATGGCTGGCTCTGCTGCACAGAAGGGCAGGAAAAAGGCTGGAAGGGCTATAGTCATAGGGAATTCAATCGTAAGGGGTGTAGACAGGCGATTCTGTGGTCGAAAACAAGACTCCCGAATGGTATGGTGCCTCCCGGGTGCACGGGTCAGGGATGCCGCATACCAGCTGCAGGACATTCAGAACAGCCAGTTGTCGTGGTGCATATAGGCAACAACGACACAGGTAAAAAACGGGATGAGGTACTACAATCAGAATTTAGGGAGTTAGGAGATAAGATAAAATGTAAGACCTCAAAAGTAGTAATCTCAGGATTGCTACCAGTGCCACGAGAGAGTCAGAGTAGAAATTCAAGAATAGTCAGAATGAATACGTGGCTTGAGAGATGGTGCAGGAGGGAGGGGTTCAGATTTTTGGGACATTGGAAACGGTTCTGGGGGCGGTGGGACCATTACAAATCGGATAGTCTACACCTGGGCAAGACTGGAACCAATGACCTAGGGGGTGCTTTTTGCTAACACTGTTGGGGAGGTTTTAAACTAATGTGGCAGGGGATGGGAACCAGATTAGGAAGTTAGAGGTCAGTAAAGAGGCAGCAACTAAAGCCAGTCAGGTAATAGATAATAAACACAATGTGACTAAGGGGAAGAGTAGACAGGGACGAGATGATGAACGCAAAGGGACAGGTGGTCTGAGGTGCATTTGTTTCAATGCGAGAAGTGTAGCAGGTAAGGCAGATGAATATAGGGCTTCGATTAGTACCTGGGAATATGATGTTATTGGTATTACTGAGACTTGGTTGAGGGAAGGGCAAGCCTGGCAACTAAATATCCCAGCGAGTCGATACTTCAGGAGGGATAGAGAGGGAGGTAAAAGGGGTGGAGGAGTTGCATTACTGGTCAGAGCTGATATCATAGCTGTGATTAAGGAGGGCACGATGGAGGATTCGAGCACTGAGGCAATATGGGTAGAGCTGAGGAACAGGAAGGGTGCAGTAACATTGTTGGGACTTTACTACAGGCCTCCCAAAAGCGACAATGAAGTAGAGGTACAAATATGTAGACAGATTATAGGAAAATGTAGGAGAAATAGGGTGGTCGTGATGGGAGATTTTAACTTCCCCAGCATTGAATGGGACTCATGTAGTGTTGGAGGCATAGATGGAGCAGAATTTGTAAGGAGCATCCAGGAGAGTTTTTTAGAGCAGGATGTAAATAGTCCTACTCGGGAAGGGGTCATACTGGACCTGTTATTGGGGAATAATCCCGGCCAGGCGGTTGAAGTTTCAGTCGGTGATTACTTTGGGAATAGCGATCACAATTCTGTAAGTTTTAGAATACTCATGGACAAAGACGAGAGTGGTCCTGAAGGAAGAGTGCTAAATTGGGGCTGGTTTAGCACCCTGAGCTAAATTTCTGGCTTTGAAAGCAGACCAAGGCAGACCAGCAGCACAGTTCAATTCCCGTACCAGCCTTCCCGAACAGGCACCGGATTGTGGCGACTAGAGGCTTTTCACAGTAACTTCATTTGAAGCCTACTTGTGACAATAAGCGATTTTTATTTCATTTCAAATTGGGGAAAGGCCAAGTATAACAAAATTCGGCAGGAGCTAGGTAATTTGGATTGGGAGCAGCTGTTTAAGGGTCAATCCCCATTTGAAATGTGGGAGTCTTTTAAGGAAAGGTTGATTAGAGCGCAGGACAGACATGTCCCTGTGAAAATGAGGGATAGAAATGGCAAGATTAGGGAACCATGGATGACAGGTGGAATTGTGAGACTAGCTAAGATGAGAAATGAAGCCTACATAATATCTAGGCGACTTAAAACTGATGAAGCTTTGGAGGAATCTCGGGAAAGTAGGACAAATCTCAAATGCGCAATAAAGAGGGCTAAAAGGGGTCATGCAATATATTTGGCGAACAGGATTAAGGAAAATCCCAAAGCCTTTTCTTCGTCTATAAGGAGAAAGAGGGTAACTAGAGAAACGATTGGCCCACTCAAAGACAAAAGAGGGAATTCATGCGTGGAGTCAGAGGAAATGGGTGAGATTCTTAATGAGTACTTTGCATTGGTATTCACCAAGGAGAGGGACATGACGGATGTTGAGGCTAGGGATGGATTCTAAATACTCTCGGTCAAGTCGGCATTAGGAAGGGGGAAGTTTTGGGTTTTCTAAAAGGCATTAATGTGGACAAGTCCCCGTTCCGGATGGGATCTATCCCAGGTTACTGAGGGAAGCGAGGGACGAACTAGCTGGGGCCTTAAGAGATATCTTTGCAGCATCCTAGAGCATGCGTGAGATCCCGGAGGACTGGAGAATTGCTAATGTTGTCCCTTTCTTTAAGAAGGGTATCATGGATAATCCAGGGAGTTCTAGACATGTGAGCTTGACGTCAGTGGTAGGCAAACTGTTGGAGAAGATACTGAGGGATAGGATCTATTCACATTTGGAAGAAAATAGACTTATCAGTGAGAGGCAGCATGGATTTGTGCAGGGAAGTTCATGTCTTACAAACCTAATAGAATTCTTTGAGGAAGTGACAAAGTTAATTGATGAAGGAAGGCATGGACTTCAGTAAGGCGTTTGATAAAGTTTCCCACGGCAGGTTGATGGAAAAAGTGAAGTCGTATGGGGTTCAGGGTGTATTAGCTAGATGGATAAAGAACTGGCTGGGCAACAGGAGACAAAGAGTAGTGGTGGAAGGGAGTGTCTCAAAATGGAGACAGGTGACTAGTGGTGTTCCACAGGGATCCGTGCTCGGACCACTGTTGTTTGTGATATACATAAATGATCTGGACGAAGGTATAGGTGGTCTGATTAGTAAGTTTGCAGATGATACTAAGATTGGTGGAGTTGCAGATAGCGAGGAGGACTGTCAGAGAATACAGCAAAACATAGATAGATTGGAGAGTTGTGCAGCGAAATGGCAGATGGCGTTCGATCCAGGCAAATGCAGGTGATGCGTTTTGGAAGATCTAATTCAATAGGGGACTATACGGTCAATGGAAGAGTCCTGGGGAAAATTGATGTAAAGAGAGATCTGGGAGTTCAGATTCATTGTACCCTGAAGATGGCAACGCAGGTCGATAGAGTGGTCAAGAAGGCATACAGCATGTTTGCCTTCATCGGACGGGGTATTGAGTACAAGAGTCGGCAGGTCATGTTACAGTTGTATAGGACTTTGGTTGGGCCACATTACCAATATTGCCTGCGGTTCTGGTCGCCACATTACCAGAAGGATGTGGATGCTTTAGAGATGGTGCAATGGAGGTTCACCAGGATGTTGCCTGGTATGGAGGGTGCTAGCTAGGAAGAAAGGATGAGTAGATTAGGATTGTGGTGTACAAAGTTATGAGAGGTATGAAGAGGGTGGATAGCAACAAGGTTTTTCCAAGAGTGGGGGTGTCAATTACAAGGGGTCAAGATTTCAAGGTGAGAGGGGGAACATTTAAGGGAGATGTGCGTGGAAAGTTTTTTACGCAGAGGGTGGTGGGTGCCTGGAACGCTTTGCCAGCGGAGGTGGTAGAGGCGGGCACGATAGCATCGTTTAAGATGCATCTAGACAGATACATGAACGGGCGTTGAACAGAGCGAAGTAGATCCTTGGAAAATAGAAGACAGTTTTAGATAGAGGATCTGGATCGGCGCAGGCTGGGAGGGCCGAAGGGCATGTTCCTGTCCTGTAATTTTCTTTGTTCTAATAAGTGACCTTTCACCTCTGTCAATTACCCACAACCTAAATGCAGGAAAAAAATATTCATGATTATCGATTATACATTTTTTTAAATTTCAGAACATGATTTACGCAGGCAAATTGATTAATCCATTTTTTTTCCACGTGAAACGCTATTCCCCAGATCTCCAAGAACACTCAGAGAGTTCGAAAACACCCAGGACCAAGCAGTTCGCTTGATTGCTCCTCCTGCCACAAGCATTCAATCCCTCCGCCACAGCCATCCCAAACTGCAGCGCAATAACTCAACAAAGTTCCTCAGACAATTGTTCCTTCGACAGCACCTTCCAGACCTACGACCACTATCATTTTGAAGAACTAGACAAGCCCCCTACTTGGGACAATCAGAAACTGGAATTTCCCTCCAAATCATTCAATACTCCCACTTGGAACCATCTAAACGTTTCTTCACGGTAACGGGGCAAAATCATTTAGCTTCCTCTCTGAAAGCACGTTGGGTGTACCCAAACCTCAGGGTCTGCAACGATTCAAGAAATCAGCTCACCAACCACCTTCTGAAGGGCAACTAGGGGAAGACAATAAATTCAGTCATAACCAGCAACTCTCATAGCCAGTAAAAGTGATCTTTTTAATGCATTGGTGCGTTGAATTTCTGGGACCTGGGATCAACTGTTCTCCATTCTTTAAAAAAGTATATAGAGTACCCAATTCACATTTTCCAATTAAGGGGCAATTTGCGTGGCCAATCCACCTACCCGGCACATATTCGCGTTGTTGGGGGAGAAACCCATGCAACAACGGGGAGAATGTACAAGCTCCAAGCGGACAGTGACCCAGAACCGGGGTTGAACCTGAGAACTCGGCAACCTTGCTGACCACTGAAATGAAATAAAAATAGCTTATTGTCACAATTATGCATCAAATGAAGTTACTGTGAAAAGCACCTAGTCGCCACATTCCGGCGCCTGTTCGGGGAGGCTGGAACAGGAATTGAACCGTGCTGCTAGTCTGCCTTGGTCTGCTTTCAAAGCCAGCGATTTAGCCCTGTGCTAAGCAGCCCCTCCAGCGCGCGAGCGTGCTGCCCCTGTTCATCATTCTAAAGGTGGAATCAATCATAAGAACTAGGAACAGGAGTAGGCCATCTGGCCCCTCGAGCCTGCTCCACCATTCAATGAGATCATGGCTGATCTTTGTGGACTCAGCTCCACTCTCCGGCCCGTACACCATATCCCCGAATCCCTTTATTCTTTAGAAAGGTATCTATCTTTTTCTTAAAAACATTTAAAGAAGGAGCCTGAACTGCTTCACTGGGCAAGGAATTCCAGAGATTCACAACCCTTTGGTTGAAGATGTTCCTCCTAAACTCGGTCCTAAACCTACTTCCCCTTATTTTGAGGCTATACCCCCTAGTTCTGCTTTCCCCGACCAGTGGAAACAACCTGCCTGCATCTATCCTATCTATTCCCTTCATAATTTTTTTGTTTCACTAAGATCCCCCCGCATCCTTATAAACTCCAATGAGGACAGTCCCAGTCTACTCAACCTCTCGTCATAATTTAATCCCCTCAACTCTGGGATCAACCTAGTGAATCTCCTCTGCACTCCCACCAGTGCCAATATGTCCTTTCTCAGGTAAGGAGACCAAAACTGAACAGAATACTCCAGATGCAGCCTCACCAACACCCTATACAATTGCAGCATAACCTTCCTAGTCTTGAACTCCATCCCTCTAGCAATGAAAGACAAAACTCGATCAGCCTTCTTAATCACCTGTTGCACCTGCACACCAACATTTTGCGACTCGTGCACCAGCACACCCAGGTCCCTCTGCACAGCAGCATGTTTTAACATCTTACCGTTTAAATAATAATCCATTCTGCTGTTATTCCTCCCAAAATGGATAGCGTCACACTTTGCAACATAGAATTCCATCTGCCAGACCCTAGCCCATTCACCTAACCTATCCAAATCCTTCTGCATACTTACGGTATCCTCCGCACTTTTAGCTTTACCGCTCATCTTACTGCCGTCTGCAAACTTTGACACATTGCACTTGGTCCCCAACTCCAAATCGTCTATGTACATTGTGAACAACTGCGGACCCAACACTGATCCTTGAGGGACCCCACTACTGACAGGTTGCCAACCAGAGAAACACCCATGTATCCCCACTCTCTGCTTTCTGTTAGTTAACCAATCCTCTACCCATGCTACCACTTTACCCTCAATGACATGCATCTTTAGTTTATGCAGCAACCTTTTGTGTGGCATCTTGTCAAAAGTTTTCTGGAAATCCAGATCTACCACATCCATTGGCTCCCCGTTATCTACTGCACTGGCAACGGCCTCAGAAAATTCTACCAAATTAGTCAGACACGACCTACCCTTTGTGAACCCATGCTGCGTCTGCCCAATGGGACAATTTCCCTCCAGGTGCCCCGCTATTTCCTCCTTAATGATAGATTCCAGCAATTTCCCTACAACCGAAGTTAAGCTTACCGGCCTATAATTACCCGCTTTCTGCCGACCTCCTTTTTTAAACAGTGATGTCACGTTTGCTACTTTCCAATCCTCTGGGACCACACCAGAGTCTAGTGAATTTTGATAAATTATCACTAGTGCGTTTAAAATTGCCCTAGCCATCTCTTTTAACACGCTGGGATGCATCCCATCAGGGCCAGGAGACCGGTCTATCTTCAGCCCCATTAGCTAGCCCAATACTGTCTCCTTAGTGATTACAATCATCTCAAGGTCCTCACCTATCATATCCTTATTTCCATCAGTCACTGGCATGTTATTTGTGTCCTCCACTGTGAAGACTGACCCAAAAAACCTGTTCAGCTCCTCAGCCATTTCCCCGTCTCCTATTATTAAATCTCCCTTCTCATCTCCCAAAGGACCAATATTTACCTTCGCCACTCTTTTTGTCTTATATATTTGTAGAAGCTTTTACTATCTGCTTTTATGTTCTGAGCCAGTTTACTTTCATAGTCTACCTTACTCTTCTTTATGGCTTTTTTAGTAGCTTTCTGTTGTCCCCTAAAGACTTCCCAGTCCTCTAGTCTCCCACTAATTTTTGCCATTTTGTATGTTTTTTCCTTCAATTTGATACTCTCCCTCACCTCCTTAGATATCCACGGTCGATCTTTCCCCTTTCTACCGTCTTTCTTTTTTGTCGGTATGAATCTTTTCTGAACACTGAAAGATCGCTCGGAAGGTTCTCCACTGTTCCTCAACTGCTTCACCATGAAGTCTTTGCTCCCAGTCTACCTTAGCTAGTTCTTCTCTCATCCCATTGTAATCGCCTTTGTTTAAGCACAAAACACTAGTGTTTGATTTTACCTTGTCATTCTCCAACTGTATTTTAAATTCCACCATATTGTGGTCGCTCCTTCCAAGAGGATCCCGAACTATGAGATCATGAATCAATCCTGCCTCATTACACAGGACCAGACCTAGGACCGCTTGTTCCCTTGTAGGTTCCATTACATACTGTTGCAGGAAATTATCCCGGGCACATTCTATAAACTCCTCCCAAGGCTGCCTTTACCAACCTAGTTAAACCAATCGATATGCAGATTAAAATCTCCCATGATAACCTCTGTACCATTTCTGCATGCATCCGTTATTTCTTTGCTTATTGCCTGCCCTACCATCCTGTTGCTATTTGGTAGCCTATAGACTAATCCTATCATAGAACATTGAACGATACAGCGCAGTACAGGCCCTTCGGCCCACGATGTTGTACCGAAACAAACGCCATCTAACCTACACTATGCCATTATCATCCATATGCTTATCCAACCAACTTTTAAATGCCCTCAATGTTGGCGAGTTCACTACTGTTGCAGGTAGGGCATTCCACGGCCTCACCACTCTTTGCGTAAAGAACCTACCTCTGACCTCTGTCCTATATCTATTACCCCTCAGTTTAAAGCTGTGTCCCCTCGTGCTAGCTATTTCCATCCGCGGGAGAAGGCTCTCACTGTCCGTCCTATCTAACCCCCTGATCATTCTGTATGCCTCTATTAAGTCTCCTCTTAACTTTCTTCTCTCTAACGAAAACAACCTCAAGTCCATCAGCCTTTCCTCATAAAATTTTCCCTCAATACCAGGCAACATCCCCAACCAGGTAAATCTCCTCTGCACCCGCTCCAAAGCTTCCACATCCTTCCTATAATGCTGTGACCAGAACTGTACGCAATACTCCAAATGCGGCCGTACCAGAGTTTTGTACAGCTGCAACATGATCTCATGACTCCGGAACTCAATCCCTCTGCCAATAAAGGCCAACACTCCATAGGCCTTCTTCACAACCCTATCAACCTGGGTGGCAACTTTCAGGGATCTATGTACATGGACACCTCGATCCCTCTGCTCATCCACACGTCCAAGAACTTTACCATTAGCCAAATATTCCACATTCCTGTTATTCCTTCCAAAGTGAATCACCTCACACTTCTCTACATTAAACTCCATTTGCCACCTCTCAGCCCAGCTCTGCAGCTTATCTATGTCCCTCTGTAACCTGCTACATCCTTCCGCACTGTCGACAACACCACCGACTTTAGTGTCGTCTGCAAATTTACTCACCCACCCTTCTGCGCCTTCCTCTAGGTCGTTGATAAAAATGACAAACATCAACGGCCCCAGAACAGATCCTTGTGGTACGCCACTTGTAACTGAACTCCATTCTGAACATTTCCCATCAACCACCACCCTCTGTTTTCTTTCAGCTAGCCAATTTCAGATCCACATCTATAAATCACCCTCAATCCCCAGCCTCCGTATTTTCTGCAATAGCCTACCGTGGGGAACCTTATCAAACGCTTTACTGAAATCCATATACACCACATCAACTGCTCTACCCTCGTCTACCTGTTCAGTCACCTTCTCAAAGAACTCGATAAGGTTTGTGAGGCATGACCTACCCTTCAGAAAGCCATGCTGACTATCCCTGATCATATTATTCCTATCCAGATGATTATAAATCTTGTCTCTTATAATCCCCTCCAAGACTTTACCCACAACAGACGTGAGGCTCACCGGTCTATAGTTGCCGGGGTTGTCTCTACTCCCCTTTTTGAACAAAGGGACCACATTTGCTATCCTCCAGTCCTCTGGCACTATTCCTGTAGCCAATGATGACATAAAAATCAAAGCCAAAGGCCCAGCAATCTCTGCCATGGCTTCCCAGAGAATCCTAGGATAAATCCCATCAGGCCCCGGGGACATATCTATTTTCAGCCTGTCCAGAATTGTCAACACCTCTTCCCTATGTACCTCAATGCCATCTATTCTAATAGCCTGGGTCTCAGCATTCTCCTCCACAACATTATATTTTTCCTGAGTGAATACTGACGAAAAATATTCATTTAGTATCTCGCCTATCTCTTCAGACTCCAATCACAACTTCCCATCCCTGTCCTTGACTTGCCCTACTCTTACCCTAGTCATTCTTTTATTCCTGACATACCTATGGAAAGCTTTTGCGTTTTCCTTGATCCTACCTGCCAAATACTTCTCATGTCCCCTCCTTGCTCGTCTTAGCTCTCTCTTTAGATCCTTCCTCGCTACCTTGTAACTATCAATCGCCCCAACTGAAACTTCACACCTCATCTTCACATAGGCCTCCTTCTTCCTCTTAACAAGAGATTCCACTTCTTTGGTAAACCACGGTTCCCTCGCTCGACGCCTTCCTCCCTGCCTGACCGGTACGTACTTATCAAGAACACGCAGTAGCTGTTCCTTGAACAAGCTCCACTTATCCAGTGTGCCCAACACTTGCAGCCTACTTCTCCAACTTATCCCCCCACCCCCCAAGTCATGTCTAATGGCATCATAATTGCCCTTCCCCCAGCTATAACTCTTGCCCTGCGGTGTATACTTATCCCTTTCCATCACTAGCGTAAACATCACCGAATTGTGGTCACTGTCCCCAAAGTGCTCTCCTACCTCCAAATCCAACACCTGGCCTGGTTCATTACCCAAAACCAAATCCAAAGTGGCCTCGCCTCTTGTTGGCCTGTCAACATATTGTGTCAGGAAACCCTCCTGCACACATTGTACAAAAAACCACCCATCTAATGTACTCGAACTATATATTTTCCAGTCAATATTTGTAAAGTTAAAGTCTCCCATAATAACTACCCTGTTACTTTCGCTCTTAATCGCTATCAGTGACCTTTTCGCCTTACTATTCCTGATTTCCACACAAATTGATTCAACCTTGGCCGCCATAGCACCAATATCATCCCTTACTATTGCCCTGATGCCATCCTTAAACAACAAAGCTACACCACCGCCCTTGCCGTCCATTCTATCCTTTCGTATAGTCTGATACCCTTGGATATTTAACTCCCAGTCGTGACCATCCTTTAACCATGTTTCAGTAATGGCCACGAAATCATAGTTATTCACGATGATTTGCGCCATCAACTCATTTACCTTATTTCGTATACTACGACCATTCAGGTAAAGTACACTTATGCTTTTGTTATGTCTTTGTTATGAATCCTAACACCTTGATCAGTAATTTTTCGCAATTTATTATTCCTCTGACCCTTTCTCCTAATTTTCCTTGTCTTTGAACCCATATCTCGACATAATAACCTGTCATGTAACCTGCTGCCTTGATCTCCATTAACCATTATACTGTCCATAGCTTTACACTTCCCTTCCCCCCCAACTTGCTGGTTTAAAGTCCTTGTGACTAACCTATTTATCCTATTCGCTATAACACTGGTCCCAGAATGGTTCAGGTGAAGACCGTCCCAACTGTACAGGTCCCTCCTGCCCCAGTACTGATGCCAATGCCCCATGAAATGTAATCCCTCTTTCCCGCACCACTCCTTTAGACACGTGTTAACTTCTGTAATTTTCTCAACCCTATGCCAATTAGCACGTGGCTCGGGTAGTAATCCAGAGGTTATAACCCTGGAGGACCTACTCTTTAATTTAGTGCCCAGTGTTTGATACTCCCCAAACAGGTCCTCTTTCCTAGTCTTACCTATGTTGTTAGTCCCAACGTGGGCCACAACAACTGGATCCTCCCCCTCCTTCTCCAAAATCCTTTCAAGCCGATCAGAGATGCCACTCACCCTGGCACCGGGCAGGCAACATACCATGCGGGACTCTCGATCTGGTTTACAAAGGATGCCATCAATCCCCCTAATTATAGAATCCCCAACAACTACCACTTGTCTTTTTGCTCCCACCTCTTGAATGGCTTCCTGTACCACGGTGCAGTGGTCAGTCAACGCATCCTCCCTACAGCACTCTTCCTCATCCACACAGGGAGCAATTACCTCATACCTGTTGGACATGTTCAAGGGCTGAGGCTCCTCAACTCTTAAAAAAGGA
This sequence comes from Scyliorhinus torazame, assembly GCF_047496885.1. NCBI lineage: Eukaryota > Metazoa > Chordata > Chondrichthyes > Carcharhiniformes > Scyliorhinidae > Scyliorhinus > Scyliorhinus torazame. Next base: position 113,988,626 of record NC_092726.1, on the reverse strand, counting down.
TCCCCCTACCTGCCTCCCTTGCAGTCAAACCACTCTGTCCCTGACCACTGTCCGAATTAACAGAACTTATTCTACCGGGTGTGACTGCCTCCTGAAACATAGCGCCCAGGTAATGTTCCCCCTCCCTGATGTGCCGCAGTGTGTGCAGCTCGGTCTCCAGCTCATCAATTCTGAGCCGAAGTTCCTCGAGCAGCCAACACTTGCTGCAGATGTGGTCACTGGCGGTCTCAATGGGATCCACCAGTTCCATCATCATACAGCAACAGCACATCACCTGTCCAGCCATATTCAACTAGTTAATTAAATTAAATATTTTTTTTCCTAATTCACTTGAGAGAACCTCAAGGATAAACCCGAACACCAACAAAAAACACAGCCACTCACCCGAACTCAGTCACTCACCTAAACTCAGATGCACTCTGTTCCGATCAACACTCCGTGACTAAAGGCATACCTGCCACACCTTTTGTGCACTCACCTCTCCCAGCACTGTCCCGGCTCTCTCCTCCCGCGCTTTTTAAATCTCCCGGCTCTCTCCTCCCGTGCTGTTTTCACCTCACTCACCCCTCACGTCACTCACCCCCTCACCTCCCTAACCCCCTCACCCCCTCAACCATTCACCCTCTCACCCCGTCACCCATTTACCCTCCTCACCCCTTCACCCCCCTCAACCCCCTCACCCCCACCCCCTCACCCCCTCAACCCTCTCACCCCTTCACCCTCTGACCCCCTCACACCTCTCACCACCCTCACCCTGTTATCCCCTCAACACCGAACACCCTCACCCCCTAACTACCGAACACCCTCACCCCCTCACCCCCCTCACCCCATCACCCCATCACCACCGAACGCTGTTCAAATTCCTGGATCAATTTATTTCCTGGCAGCATCAGTCGCTGTAAATGCTGCTGTGCACGCTGTCTGAAATATTACAGCATTAGAGAATGTCATTGGGAATATTAGCCTGTAATATATAACTGTTCTCATCCATATCGCTATTGAGAACACATTAGCTCCTTTCCCAGTGATCACTGCAGTTGACCCGGTCACTGTTTCTACTATAAGCTCTTGTCCCAGTTAATACAACATTCCACCATGTGGATGTGGTCACTACAATTATTCCTTTTGGAGTTCTGACTACCATGTACCCAGGGTGAGAGCCTGTGAGACTACACTGTATAATAATCTCTATTATTGTCACAGGTGGGCTTACATGAACACTACAATGAAGTTCCTGTGAAAATCCCCTAGTCGCCACACAGCATCGCCTGTTCGGGTACACAGAGGGAGAATTCAGAATGTCCAATTCACCTAACTGCACGTCTTTGGACAGTGGGAGGAAACCGGAGCACCCGGAGGAAACCCACGCAGACACGGGGAGAACGTGCAGACTCCGCACAGACAGTCACCCAAGCCGGGAATCGATCCCGGGACCCTGGCGCTGTGAAGTCACAGTGCTACCCACTGTGCTACCATGCCGCGGAAAGAGTCACACACACAACTCCGCCCCCCAGACACACAAACACGTGTATACACAAACACAAACTCGCACACAGACACAAAGTCAGACAGGCTGGGTCAGTACAACTTTCAAATGGAGCGAGATCCATTCTCCACCTTTAACTTGGAGAGGTGTACCTGGCCTGTGTGTGACCCAAGTCACACACTGACTCTGAACATCCTCACAGCAGCTTGGGGACAGAAATTTCTAAAGCAGTTTTCATAACCTTTGGGTATCACAAACTGTTTCACATGGACTGGAGCCCTTTTGAAATCTAGTCAGTGGTAATTTATGAAATGGACTAGGTAATTTCAGAGAGAGAGATCGAGAGACACACAGAAACAGGATGAGATTGTGCTGAACATGTTTCAGAGCTGACACTGAGACACACAGGAGATTTACAATATCAATTATTATTCTGAAGCATTTGATTAAATCACCCCTGAGACTAAATTCCAGTGTTTCAGAGTAAAGCTTCATCTACACTGTCCATCAAACACTCACAACCCAAATACTGTCTGGGGTTAAATACAGAGTCAAAATCCCTCTGTCATGTCCAAGGAATTTTTCATTGCAGATAGTTATTTTTATTTTTGGGAAAGTTTATTTTTTGGAGAAACAGATCTCAAATTGCACAGAATCCATCCACCCACCCACCCACCCAAACACCCACCCACCGATCCACCCATCCACCCACGCACCCACGGACACATCCACCCACCCACCCATCCACCCATCCACCCACGGACCCATCCACCCATCCACCCATCCACCCACCCACCCACCCATCCACCCATCCACCCACGCACCCATCCACCCATCCACCCATCCACCCACCCGCCCATCCACCCACCCACCCACCCACCATTCCACCCATCCACCCAAACACCCATCCATTCATCCACCCATCCACCCACCCACCCATCCACCCTTCCACCCATCCACCGACCCGCCCATCCACCCACCCATCCACCCATAAACCCACCCACCCACCCACCCATCCACCCACTCGCCCATGCACCACCCACCTACCCATCCACCCATACATCCACCCACCCATCCACCCGCCCACCCACCTACCCATCCACTCATCCATCCACCCACCCATCCACCCACCCATCCACCCACCCCCACCCACCCACCCACCCATCCATCCATCCACCCGTCCACCCACCCACCCACCCACCCACCCATCCACCCACCCACCCACCCATCCACCCACCCATCCACCCATCCACCCACCCACCCATGCACCCACCCACCTACCCAGCCACCCATCCATCCATCCATCCACCCACCCACCCACCCACCCATGCACCCACCCACCTACCCATCCACCCATCCAACCACCCACCCATCCACCCACCCACCCATCCACCCATCCAGCAACCCACACATCCACCCACCCACCCATCCACCCATCCACCCATCCATCCATCCACCCACCCATCCACCCACCCATCCACCCATCCACCCACCAATGCACCCACCCACCCATCCACTCTCCCACCAACCCACCTATCCACTCATTCCTCCCACCCATCCATCCATGCATACAAACATCCATTCATTAATCCTTCCATTCTTCCATTCTTCCATCGTTCCATCCTTCCATCCATCCATTCATCCATCCTTCCAACATCCCATCCTCCCTCCCTACCTCCCTCCCTCCATTCATCCATCCATCCATCCATCCATCATGTTCTATGCATCACTGAATGGTCACAGTTACAGGGACAGCCACACCCCAGAGTGCAGTGGAACCACACAGAGAAACACACTGACAACTGGAACTGAATCACTTAATGGTCACAGTTACAGGGACAGCTACACCCCAGAGTGCAGTGGAACCACCCAGAGAAACACACTGACAATTGGAACTGAATCACTGAATGGTCACAGTTACAGAGGCAGGTACACCCCAGAGTGCAGTGTAACCACCCAGAGAAACACACTGACAATTGGAACTGATTCACTGAATGGTCATAGTTAGAGAGGCTGCTACACCCCAGAGTGCAGTGGAACCACCCACAGAAACTTACTGACAATTGGAACTAAGTCATTGAATGGTCACAGATAGAGACAGCTACACCCCAGAGTGTAGCGAACCCACCCAGAGAAACACACTGACAATTGAAACTAAATCACTAAATGGTCTCAGTTACAGAGACAGCTACACCCCAGAGTGCAGTGGAACCACCCAGAGAAACACACTGACAATTGGAAATGAATCACTGAATTGTCACAGTTACAGAGACAGCTACACACCAGAGTGCAGTGTAATCAACGAGAGAAACACACTGACAATTGGAACTGAATCACAGAATGGTCAGAGTTAGAGAGACAGCTATACCCCAGAGTGCAGTAGATCCACACAGAGGAACACACTGACAATTGGAACTGAATCACTGAATGGTCACAGTTACAGAGGGAGCTACATCCCAGAGTGCAGTGGAACCACCCAGAGAAACACACTGACAATTGGAACTGAATCACTGAATGGTCACAGTTACAGAGACAGTTACACCCCAGACTGCAGTGGAACCACCCAGAGAAACACACTGACAATTGGAACTGAATCACTGAATGGTCACAGTTACAGTGGCAGCTACACCCCAGAGTGCAGCGGAACCACCCAGAATAACTCACTGTCAAAAGGAACTGATTCACCCAAATGGCATAGTTAGAGAGGCTGCTACACCCTAGAGTGCAGTGGAACCACATAGGGAAACACACTGACAATTGGAACTGAATCACTGAATGGACACAGTGACAGAGGCAGCCACAACCCAGAGTGCAGTGGAACCACCCAGAGAAACACACTGACAATTGGAACTGAATCACTGAATGGTCACAGGTACAAAGCCAACTACACCCCAGAGTGCAGTGTAACCAACCAGAGAAGCACACTGACAATTTGGACTGAATCACTGAATGGTCACAGTTACAGTGACAGCTACACCCCAGAGTGCCGAGGAACCACCCAGAGAAACACACTGACTATTGGAACTGAATCGCTAAATTGTCACAGTTACAGAGACAGATGCACCACAGAGTTCCGTGGAATCACCCAGAGAAACACACTGACAATTGGAACTGAATCACTGAATGGTCACAGTTACAGAGACAGCTACACCCCAGACTGCAGTGGAACCACCCAGAGAAACACACTGACAATTGGAACTGAATCACTGAATGGTCACAGTTACAGAGACAGGTACACCCGAGAGTGCAGTGTAACTACCCAGAGAAACACACTGACAATTGGAACAGATTCACTGAATGGTCATAGTTAGAGAGGCTGCTACATCCCAGAATGCAGTGGAACCACCCAGAGAAACACAGTGACAATTGGAACTGAATCAATGAATGGTCACAGTTACAAAGGCAGCTACATCCCAGAGTGCAGTGGAACCACCCAGAGAAACACACTGACAATTGGAACTGAATCACTGAAGGGTCATATTTACAGAGGCAGCTACACCCCAGAATGCAGTGGAACCACCCACAGAAACTTACTGACAATTGGAACTAAATCATTGAATGGTCACAGATAGAGACAGCTACACCCCAGAGTGCAGTGGAACCATTTAGAGAAACACGCTGACACTTGGAACTGAATCACTGAATGGTATCAGTTACACAGACAGCTACACCCCAGAGTGCAGTGAACCCACCCAGAGAAACACACTGACAATTGAAACTGAATCACTGAATGGTCTCAGTTACAGAGGCTGCTTAGCCCAGAGGGCACTGGAACCACACAGTGTAACGCAATGTCAATTGGAACTGAACCACTGAATGGACACAGTTACAGAGGCAGCCACAGCCCAGAGTGCAGTGGAACCACCCAGAGAAACACACTGACAATTGGAACTGAATCACTGAATGGTCACAGGTACAAAGCCAACTACACCCCAGAGTGCAGTGTAACCAACCAGAGAAGCACACTGACAATTTGGACTAAATCACTGAATGGTCACTGTTACAGTGACAGCTACACCCCAGAGTGCCGTGGAACCACCCAGAGAAACACACTGATTTTCGGAACTGAATCACTGAATTGTCACAGTTACAGATACAGCTACACCACAGAGTGCCGTGGCACCACCCAGAGAATCACACTGACTATTGGAACTGAATCACTGAATGGTCACAGTTACAGAGACAGCTACACCCCAGACAACAGTGGAACTACCCAGAAAAACACACTGACAATTTGAACTGAATCACTGAATGGTCTCAGTTACAGAGACAGCTACACCCCAGAGTGCAGTGCAACCACCCAGAGAAACACACTGACAATTGGAAATGAATCACTGAACGGTCACAGTTACAGAGGCTGCTCAACCCAGAGGGCACTGGAACCACACAGTGTAACGCAATGTCAATTGGAACTGAATCATTGAATGGTCACAGTTACAGAGACAGCTACACCCCAGAGTGCAGTGTAACCACCCAGAGAAACACACTGACAATTGTAACTGCATCACTGAATGGTCACAGTTACAGAGGCTGCTACACCCCAGAGGGCACTAGAACCACACAGACTAATGCAATGAGAATTGGAACTGAATCACTGAATGGTCACAGTTACAGGGACAGCTACATCCCAGAGTGCAGTGGAACCACCCTGAGAAACACACTGATAATTGGAACTGAATCACTGAATGGTCACAGGTACAGAGCCAACTACACCCCAGAGTGCAGTGTAACCAACCAGAGAAACACACTGACAATTTGGACTGAATCAATGAATGGTCACAGTTACAGAGACAGCGACACCCCAGAGTGCGGTGGAACCACCCAGAGAAACACACTGACTATTGGAACTGAATCACTGAATTGTCACAGTTACAGAGACAGCTACACCTCAGAGTGCCCTGGAACCACCCAGAGAAACACACTGACTATTGGAACTGAATCACTGAATTGTCACAGTTACAGAGACAGCTCACACCAGAGTGCAGTGTAATCAACGAGAGAAACACACTGACAATTGGAACTGAATCACAGAATGGTCAGAGTTAGAGAGACAGCTATACCCCAGAGTGCAGTAGATCCACCCAGAGGAACACACTGACAATTGGAACTGAATCACTGAATGGTCACAGGTACAAAGTAAACTACACCCCAGAGTGCAGTGGAACCAACCAGAGAAGCACACTGACAATTTGGACTGCATCACTGAATGGTCACAGTTACAGAGGCTGCTACACCCCAGAGGGCACTAGAACCACACAGACTAATGCAATGAGAATTGGAACTGAATCACTGAATGGTCACAGTTACAGGGACAGCTACACACCAGAGTGCAGTGGAACCACCCAGTGAAACACACTGACAATTGTAACGGAATCTATGAATGGTCACAGTTACAGAGACAGCTACAACCCAGAGTGCAGTGGAAACACCTAGAGATACACACTGACAATTGGAACTGAATCACTGAATGGTCTCAGTTACAGAGGCAGCTATACCCCAGAGTGCAGTGTAACCTCCCAGAGAAACACACTGACAATTTGAACTGAATCACTGAATGGTCACAGTTACAGAGACAGCTACACCGCAGAGTGCAGTGGAACCACCTAGAGATACACACTGACAATTGGAACTGAATCACTGAATGGTCACAGTTAGAGACAGCTACACACCAGACTGCAGTGGAACTACCCAGAGAAACACACTGACTATTGGAACTGAATCACTGAATTGTCACAGTTACAGAGACAGCTACACACCAGAGTGCAGTGTAATCAACGAGAGAAACACACTGACAATTGTAACTGAATCACAGAATGGTCAGAGTTAGAGAGACAGCTATACCCCAGAGTGCAGTAGATCCACCCAGAGGAACACACTGACAATTGGAACTGAATCACTGAATGGTCACAGTTACAGAGGGAACTACACCCCAGACTGCAGTGGAACCACCCAGAGAAACACACTGACAATTGGAACTGAATCACTGAATGGTCACAGTTACAGTGGCAGCTACACCCCAGAGTGCAGTGTAACCAACCAGAGAAGCACACTGACAATTTCGACTGAATCACTGAATGGTCACAGTTACAGTGACAGCTACACCCCAGAGTGCCGAGGAACCACCCAGAGAAACACACTGACTATTGGAACTGAATCGCTAAATTGTCATAGTTACAGAGACAGATGCACCACAGAGTTCCGTGGAATCACCCAGAGAAACACACTGACAATTGGAACTGAATCACTGAATGGTCACAGTTACAGAGACAGCTACACCCCAGACTGCAGTGGAACCACCCAGAGAAACACACTGACAATTGGAACTGAATCACTGAATGGTCACAGTTACAGAGACAGGTACACCCGAGAGTGCAGTGTAACTACCCAGAGAAACACACTGACAATTGGAACAGATTCACTGAATGGTCATAGTTAGAGAGGCTGCTACATCCCAGAATGCAGTGGAACCACCCAGAGAAACACAGTGACAATTGGAACTGAATCAATGAATGGTCACAGTTACAAAGGCAGCTACATCCCAGAGTGCAGTGGAACCACCCAGAGAAACACACTGACAATTGGAACTGAATCACTGAATGGTCATATTTACAGAGGCAGCTACACCCCAGAATGCAGTGGAACCACCCACAGAAACTTACTGACAATTGGAACTAAATCATTGAATGGTCACAGATAGAGACAGCTACACCCCAGAGTGCAGTGGAACCATTTAGAGAAACACGCTGACACTTGGAACTGAATCACTGAATGGTATCAGTTACACAGACAGCTACACCCCAGAGTGCAGTGAACCCACCCAGAGAAACACACTGACAATTGAAACTGAATCACTGAATGGTCTCAGTTACAGAGGCTGCTTAGCCCAGAGGGCACTGGAACCACACAGTGTAACGCAATGTCAATTGGAACTGAACCACTGAATGGACACAGTTACAGAGGCAGCCACAGCCCAGAGTGCAGTGGAACCACCCAGAGAAACACACTGACAATTGGAACTGAATCACTGAATGGTCACAGGTACAAAGCCAACTACACCCCAGAGTGCAGTGTAACCAACCAGAGAAGCACACTGACAATTTGGACTAAATCACTGAATGGTCACTGTTACAGTGACAGCTACACCCCAGAGTGCCGTGGAACCACCCAGAGAAACACACTGATTTTCGGAACTGAATCACTGAATTGTCACAGTTACAGATACAGCTACACCACAGAGTGCCGTGGCACCACCCAGAGAATCACACTGACTATTGGAACTGAATCACTGAATGGTCACAGTTACAGAGACAGCTACACCCCAGACAACAGTGGAACTACCCAGAAAAACACACTGACAATTTGAACTGAATCACTGAATGGTCTCAGTTACAGAGACAGCTACACCCCAGAGTGCAGTGCAACCACCCAGAGAAACACACTGACAATTGGAAATGAATCACTGAACGGTCACAGTTACAGAGGCTGCTCAACCCAGAGGGCACTGGAACCACACAGTGTAACGCAATGTCAATTGGAACTGAATCACTGAATGGTCACAGTTACAGAGACAGCTACATCCCAGAGTGCAGTGTAACCACCCAGAGAAACACACTGACAATTGTAAATGCATCACTGAATGGTCACAGTTACAGAGGCTGCTACACCCCAGAGGGCACTAGAACCACACAGACTAATGCAATGAGAATTGGAACTGAATCACTGAATGGTCACAGTTACAGGGACAGCTACATCCCAGAGTGCAGTGGAACCACCCTGAGAAACACACTGATAATTGGAACTGAATCACTGAATGGTCACAGGTACAGAGCCAACTACACCCCAGAGTGCAGTGTAACCAACCAGAGAAACACACTGACAATTTGGACTGAATCAATGAATGGTCACAGTTACAGAGACAGCGACACCCCAGAGTGCGGTGGAACCACCCAGAGAAACACACTGACTATTGGAACTGAATCACTGAATTGTCACAGTTACAGAGACAGCTACACCTCAGAGTGCCCTGGAACCACCCAGAGAAACACACTGACTATTGGAACTGAATCACTGAATTGTCACAGTTACAGAGACAGCTCACACCAGAGTGCAGTGTAATCAACGAGAGAAACACACTGACAATTGGAACTGAATCACAGAATGGTCAGAGTTAGAGAGACAGCTATACCCCAGAGTGCAGTAGATCCACCCAGAGGAACACACTGACAATTGGAACTGAATCACTGAATGGTCACAGGTACAAAGTAAACTACACCCCAGAGTGCAGTGGAACCAACCAGAGAAGCACACTGACAATTTGGACTGCATCACTGAATGGTCACAGTTACAGAGGCTGCTACACCCCAGAGGGCACTAGAACCACACAGACTAATGCAATGAGAATTGGAACTGAATCACTGAATGGTCACAGTTACAGGGACAGCTACACACCAGAGTGCAGTGGAACCACCCAGTGAAACACACTGACAATTGTAACGGAATCTATGAATGGTCACAGTTACAGAGACAGCTACAACCCAGAGTGCAGTGGAAACACCTAGAGATACACACTGACAATTGGAACTGAATCACTGAATGGTCTCAGTTACAGAGGCAGCTATACCCCAGAGTGCAGTGTAACCTCCCAGAGAAACACACTGACAATTTGAACTGAATCACTGAATGGTCACAGTTACAGAGACAGCTACACCGCAGAGTGCAGTGGAACCACCTAGAGATATACACTGACAATTGGAACTGAATCACTGAATGGTCACAGTTAGAGACAGCTACACACCAGACTGCAGTGGAACTACCCAGAGAAACACACTGACTATTGGAACTGAATCACTGAATTGTCACAGTTACAGAGACAGCTACACACCAGAGTGCAGTGTAATCAACGAGAGAAACACACTGACAATTGTAACTGAATCACAGAATGGTCAGAGTTAGAGAGACAGCTATACCCCAGAGTGCAGTAGATCCACCCAGAGGAACACACTGACAATTGGAACTGAATCACTGAATGGTCACAGTTACAGAGGGAACTACACCCCAGACTGCAGTGGAACCACCCAGAGAAACACACTGACAATTGGAACTGAATCACTGAATGGTCACAGTTACAGTGGCAGCTACACCCCAGAGTGCAGCGGAACCACCCAGAGAAACTCACTGTCAAAAGGAACTGATTCACCCAAATGGCATAGTTAGAGAGGCTGCTACACCATAGAGTGCAGTGGAACCACATAGGGAAACACACTGACAATTGGAACTGAATCACTGAATGGACACAGTGACAGAGGCAGCCACAGCCCAGAGTACAGTGGAACCACCCAGAGAAACACACTGACAATTGGAACTGAATCACTGAATGGTCACAGGTACAAAGCCAACTACACCCCAGCAGTGTAACCAACCAGAGAAACACACTGACAATTTGGACTGCATCACTGAATGGTCACAGTTACAGAGGCTGCTACACCCCAGAGGGCACTAGAACCACACAGACTAATGCAATGAGAATTGGAACTGAATCACTGAATTGTCACAGTTACAGAGACAGCTACACCCCAGAGTGCCGTGTCACCACCCCGAGAAACACACAAACTATTGGAACTGAATCACTGAATGGTCACAGTTACAGAGACAGCTACACCCCAGAGTGCCGTGGCACCACCCCGAGAAACACACAGACTATTGGAACTGAATCACTGAATGGTCACAGTTACAGAGACAGCTACACCCCAGACAACAGTGGAACCACCCAGAGAAACACACTGACAATTGGAAATGAATCACTGAACGGCCACAGTCACAGAGGCTGCTCACTCCAGAGGGCACTGGAACCACACAGTGTAACGCAATGTCAATTGGAACTGAATCACTGAATGGTCACAGTTACAGAGACAGCTACACCCCAGAGTGCAGAGGAACCACCTAGAGATACACACTGACAATTGGAACTGAATCACTGAATGGTCACAGTTACAGAGGCAGGTACACCCCACAGTGCAGTGGAACCACACAGAGAAACACACTGACAATTGGAACTGAATCACTGAATGGTCACAGGTACAAAGCCAACTACACCCCAGAGTGCAGTGTAACCAACCAGAGAAGCACACTGACTATTGGAACTGAATCACTGAATGGTCACAGTTACAGAGGGAACTACACCCCAGACTGCAGTGGAACCACCCAGAGAAACACACTGACAATTGGAACTGAATCACTGAATGGTCACAGGTACAGTGGCAGCTACACCCCAGAGTGCAGTGGAACCACCCAGAGAAACACACTGACAATTCGAACTGAATCACTGAATGGTCACAGTTACAGAGACAGCTACACCCCAGAGTGCAGCGGAACCACCCAGAGAAACTCACTGTCAAAAGGATCTGATTCACCCAAATGGCATAGTTAGAGAGGCTGCTACACCATAGAGTGCAGTGGAACCACATAGGGAAACACACTGACAATTGGAACAGAATCACTGAATGGACACAGTGACAGAGGCAGCCACAGCCCAGAGTACAGTGGAACCACCCAGAGAAACACACTGACAATTGGAACTGAATCACTGAATGGTCACAGGTACAAAGCCAACTACACCCCAGAGTGCAGTGTAACCAACCAGAGAAACACACTGACAATTTGGACTGAATCACTGAATGGTCACAGTTACAGAGACAGCTACACCCCAGAGTGCAGTGGAACCACCCAGAGAAACACACTGACAATTGGAACTGAATCACTGAATGATCACAGGTACAAAGCCAACTACACCCCAGAGTGCAGTGTAACCAACCAGAGAAACACACTGACAATTTGGACTGAATCACTGAATGGTCACAGTTACAGAGGCTGCTACACCCCAGAGGGCACTAGAACCACACAGACTAATGCAATGAGAATTGGAACTGAATCACTGAATGGTCACAGTTACAGGGACAGCTACACACCAGAGTGCAGTGGAACCACCCAGTGAAACACACTGACAATTGTAACGGAATCTATGAATGGTCACATTTACAGAGACAGCTACAACCCAGAGTGCAATGGAACCACTCAGAGAAACACACTGACAATTGGAAATGAATCACTGAATGGTCACAGGTACAAAGCCAACTACAGCCCAGAGTGCAGTGTAACCAACCAGAGAAGCACACTGACAATTTGGACTGAATCACTGAGTGGTCACAGTTACAGAGACAGCTACACCCCAGAGTGCCGTGGCACCACCCCGAGAAACACACAGACTATTGGAACTGAATCACTGAATGGTCTCAGTTACAGAGACAGCTACATCCCAGAGTGCAGTGCAACCACCCAGAGAAACACACTGACAATTGGAAATGAATCACTGAACGGCCACAGTTACAGAGGCTGCTCACTCCAGAGGGCACTGGAACCACACAGTGTAACGCAATGTCAATTGGAACTGAATCACTGAATGGTCACAGTTACAGAGACAGCTACACCCCAGAGTGCAGAGGAACCACCTGGAGATACACACTGACAATTGGAACTGAATCACTGAATGGTCACAGTTACAGAGGCAGGTACACCCCACAGTGCAGTGGAACCACACAGAGAAACACACTGACAATTGGAACTGAATCACAGAATGGTCATAGTTAGAGAGGCTGCTACATCGCAGAGTGCAGTGTAACCACCCAGAGAAACACACTGACAATTGGAACTGAATCACTGAATGGTCACAGTTACAGAGGGAACTACACCCCAGACTGCAGCGGAACCACCCAGAGAAACTCACTGTCAAAAGGAACTGATTCACCCAAATGGCATAGTTAGAGAGGCTGCTACACCCAGAGTACAGTGGAACCACATAGGGAAACACACTGACAATTGGAACTGAATCACTGAATGGACACAGTGACAGAGGCAGCCACATCCCAGAGTACAGTGGAACCACCCAGAGAAACACACTGACAATTGGAACTGAATCACTGAATGGTCACAGGTACAAAGCCAACTACACCCCAGCAGTGTAACCAACCAGAGAAACACACTGACAATTTGGACTGCATCACTGAATGGTCACAGTTACAGAGGCTGCTACACCCCAGCGGGCACTAGAACCACACAGACTAATGCAATGAGAATTGGAACTGAATCACTGAATGGTCACAGTTGCAGAGACAGCTACACCCCAGAGTGCCGTGGCACCACCCCGAGAAACACACAGACTATTGGAACTGAATCACTGAATGGTCACAGTTACAGAGACAGCTACACCCCAGACAACAGTGGAACCACCCAGAGAAACACACTGACAATTGTAACTGAATCACTGAATGGTCTCAGTTACAGAGACAGCTACACCCCAGAGTGCCGTGGCACCACCCCGAGAAACACACAGACTATTGGAACTGAATCACTGAATGGTCACAGTTACAGAGACAGCTACACCCCAGACAACAGTGGAACCACCCAGAGAAACACACTGACAATTGGAAATGAATCACTGAACGGCCACAGTCACAGAGGCTGCTCACTCCAGAGGGCACTGGAACCACACAGTGTAACGCAATGTCAATTGGAACTGAATCACTGAATGGTCACAGTTACAGAGACAGCTACACCCCAGAGTGCAGAGGAACCACCTAGAGATACACACTGACAATTGGAACTGAATCACTGAATGGACACAGTGACAGAGGCAGCCACAGCCCAGAGTACAGTGGAACCACCCAGAGAAACACACTGACAATTGGAACTGAATCACTGAATGGTCACAGGTACAAAGCCAACTACACCCCAGCAGTGTAACCAACCAGAGAAACACACTGACAATTTGGACTGCATCACTGAATGGTCACAGTTACAGAGGCTGCTACACCCCAGAGGGCACTAGAACCACACAGACTAATGCAATGAGAATTGGAACTGAATCACTGAATGGTCACAGTTGCAGAGACAGCTACACCCCAGAGTGCCGTGGCACCACCCCGAGAAACACACAGACTATTCGAACTGAATCACTGAATGGTCACAGTTACAGAGACAGCTACACCCCAGACAACAGTGGAACCACCCAGAGAAACACACTGACAATTGGAACTGAATCACTGAATGGTCTCAGTTACAGAGACAGCTACACCCCAGACAACAGTGGAACCACCCAGAGAAACACACTGACAATTGGAAATGAATCACTGAACGGCCACAGTCACAGAGGCTGCTCACTCCAGAGGGCACTGGAACCACACAGTGTAACGCAATGTCAATTGGAACTGAATCACTGAATGGTCACAGTTACAGAGACAGCTACACCCCAGAGTGCAGAGGAACCACCTAGAGATACACACTGACAATTGGAACTGAATCACTGAATGGTCACAGTTACAGAGGCAGGTACACCCCACAGTGCAGTGGAACCACACAGAGAAACACACTGACAATTGGAACTGAATCACTGAATGGTCATAGTTAGAGAGGCTGCTATATCCCAGAGTGCAGTGTAACCACCCAGAGAAACACACTGACAATTGGAACTGATTCACTGAATGGTCATAGTTAGAGAGGCTGCTACATCACAGAGTGCAGTGGAACCACCCAGAAAAACACACTGACAATTGGAACTGAATCACTGAATGGTCACAGTTACAGGGACAGCTACACCCCAGAGTGCAGTGGAACCACCCAGTGAAACACACTGACAATTGTAACTGCATCACTGAATTGTCACAGTTACAGAGGCTGCTACACCCCAGAGAGCACTGGAACCACACAGGCTAATGCAATGATAATTGGAACTGAATCACTGAATGGTCACAGTGGCAGGGACAGCTCGACACCAGAGTGCAGTGGAACCACCCAGTGAAACACACTGACAATTGTAACGGAATCAATGAATGGTCACAGTTACAGAGACAGCTACAACCCAGAGTGCAGTGGAAACACGTAGAGATACACACTGACAATTGTAACTGAATAACTGAATGGTCACAGTTACAGAGGCAGGTACACCCCAGAGTGCAGTGTAACCACCCAGAGATACACACTGAAAATTGGAACTGATTCAATGAATGGTCTCAGTTACAGAGACAGCTACACCCCAGAGTGCAATGGAACCACCCAGAGAAACTCACTGACAATTGGAAATGAATCACTGAACGGTCACAGGTACAAAGCCAACTACACCCCAGAGTGCCGTGGCACCACCCAGAGAAACACACTGACTATTGGAACTGAATCACTGAATGGTCACAGTTACAGAGACAGCTACACCCCAGAGTGCAGTGGAACCACCCAGAGAAACACACTGACAATTGGAACTGAATCACTGAATGGTCACAGTTACAGAGACAGTTACACCCCAGACAACACTGGAACCACCCAGAGAAACACACTGACAATTGGAACTGAATCACTGAATGGTCTCAGTTACAGAGACAGCTACACCCCAGAGTGCAGTGCAACCACCCAGAGAAACACACTGACAATTGGAAATGATTCACTGCACGGTCACACTTACAGAGGCTGCTCACACCAGAGGGCGCTGGAACCACACCGGCTAATGCAATGAGAATTGGAACTGAATCACTGAATGGTCACAGTGACAGGGACAGCTAGACACCAGAGTGCAGTGGAACCACCCAGTGAAACACACTGACAATTGTAACGGAATCAATGAATGGTCACAGTTACAGAGACAGCTACAACCCAGAGTGCAGTGGAAACACCTAGAGATACACACTGACAATTGTAACTGAATCACTGAATGGTCACAGTTACAGAGGCAGTTGCACCCCAGAGTGCAGTGTAACCACCCAGAGATACACACTGAAAATTGGAACTGATTCAATGAATGGTCTCAGTTACAGAGACAGCTACACCCCAGAGTGCAATGGAACCATGCAGAGAAACTCACTGACAATTGGAAATGAATCACTGAACGGTCACAGGTACAAAGCCAACTACACCCCAGAGTGCCGTGGCACCACCCAGAGAAACACACTGACTATTGGAACTGAATCACTGAATGGTCACAGTTACAGAGACAGCTACACCCCAGAGTGCAGTGGAACCACCCAGAGAAACACACTGACAATTGGAACTGAATCACTGAATGGTCAGAGTTACAGAGACAGCTACACCCCAGACAACAGTGGAACCACCCAGAGAAACACACTGACAATTGGAACTGAATCACTGAATGGTCACAGTTACAGGGACAGCTACACCCCAGAGTGCAGTGGAACCACCCAGTGAAACACACTGACAATTGTAACTGAATCACTGAATGGTCACAGTTACAGAGACAGCTACACCCCAGGCTGCAGTGGAACAACCCAGAGAAACACACTGACAATTGGAACTGAATAACAGAATCGTCACAGTTACAGAGGTAGCTACACCCCAGAGTGCAGTGGAACCACACAGTGTAACGCAATGTCAATTGGAACTGAATCACTGAATGGACACAGTTACAGAGGCAGCCACAGCCCAGAGTGCAGTGGAACCACCAAGAGAATCACACTGACAATTGGAACTGAATAACTGAATGGTCAGACTTACAGAGGCAGCTACACCCCAGAGTACTGTGGAACCACGCAGAGAAACACACTGACAATTGGAACTGTATCACTGAATGGTCACAGTTACAGAGGCAGCTATACCCCAGAGTGCAGTGTAACCTCCCAGAGAAACACACTGAAAATTTGAACTGAATCACTGAATGATCACAGTTACAGAGTCATCTACACCGCAGAGTGCAGTGGAACCACCTAGAGATACACACTGAAAATTGGAACTGAATCACTGAATGGTCACAGTTAGAGACAGCTACACACCAGACTGCAGTGGAACTACCCAGAGAAACAAACTGACAATTGGATCTGAATCACTGAATGGTCTCATTTACAGAGACAGCTACACGCCAGAGTGCAGTGGAACCCCCCAGAGAAACACACGGACAATTGGAACTGAATCACTTAATGGTCTCAGTTAAAGAGACAGCTACACCCCAGAGCGCAATGGAACCACCCAGAGAAACACACTGACAATTGGAAATGAATCACTGAACGGTCACAGGTACAAAGCCAACTACACCCCAGAGTGCAGTGGAACCACCCAGAGAAGCACACTGACAATTTGGACTGAATCACTGAATGGTCACAGTTACAGAGGCAGCTATACCCCAGAGTGCAGTGTAACCAACCAGTGAAGCACACTGACAATTTGGACTGAATCACTGAATGGTCACTGTTACAGTGACAGCTACACCCCAGAGTGCCGTGGAACAACCCAGAGAAACACACTGACAATTGGAACTAAATCACTGAATGGTCACAGTTACATAGACAGCTACACCCCAGACTACAGGGGAACCACCCAGAGAAACACACTGACAATTGGAACTGAATCACTGAATGGTCTCAGTTACAGAGACAGCTACACCCCAGAGTGCAGTGCAACCACCCAGAGAAACACACTGACAATTGGAAATGATTCACTGCACGGTCACACTTACAGAGGCTGCTCACACCAGAGGGCACTGGAACCACACAGGCTAATGCAATGAGAATTGGAACTGAATCACTGAATGGTCACAGTGACAGGGACAGCTAGACACCAGAGTGCAGTGGAACCACCCAGTGAAACACACTGACAATTGTAACGGAATCAATGAATGGTCACAGTTACAGAGACAGCTACAACCCAGAGTGCAGTGGAAACACCTAGAGATACACACTGACAATTGTAACTGAATCACTGAATGGTCACAGTTACAGAGGCAGTTACACCCCAGAGTGCAGTGTAACCACCCAGAGATACACACTGACAATTGTAACTGATTCAATGAATGGTCTCAGTTACAGAGACAGCTACACCCCAGAGTGCAATGGAACCATGCAGAGAAACTCACTGACAATTGGAAATGAATCACTGAACGGTCACAGGTACAAAGCCAACTACACCCCAGAGTGCCGTGGCACCACCCAGAGAAACACACTGACTATTGGAACTGAATCACTGAATGGTCACAGTTACAGAGACAGCTACACCCCAGAGTGCAGTGGAACCACCCAGAGAAACACACTGACAATTGGAACTGAATCACTGAATGGTCAGAGTTACAGAGACAGCTACACCCCAGACAACAGTGGAACCACCCAGAGAAACACACTGACAATTGGAACTGTATCACTGAATGGTCACAGTTACAGAGGCAGCTATACCCCAGAGTGCAGTGTAACCTCCCAGAGAAACACACTGATAATTTGAACTGAATCACTGAATGATCACAGTTACAGAGTCATCTACACCGCAGAGTGCAGTGGAACCACCTAGAGATACACACTGAAAATTGGAACTGAATCACTGAATGGTCACAGTTAGAGACAGCTACACACCAGACTGCAGTGGAACTACCCAGAGAAACAAACTGACAATTGGATCTGAATCACTGAATGGTCTCATTTACAGAGACAGCTACACGCCAGAGTGCAGTGGAACCCCGCAGAGAAACACACTGACAATTGGAACTGAATCACTTAATGGTCTCAGTTAAAGAGACAGCTACACCCCAGAGCGCAATGGAACCACCCAGAGAAACACACTGACAATTGGAAATGAATCACTGAACGGTCACAGGTACAAAGCCAACTACACCCCAGAGTGCAGTGGAACCACCCAGAGAAGCACACTGACAATTTGGACTGAATCACTGAATGGTCACAGTTACAGAGGCAGCTATACCCCAGAGTGCAGTGTAACCAACCAGAGAAGCACACTGACAATTTGGACTGAATCACTGAATGGTCACTGTTACAGTGACAGCTACACCCCAGAGTGCCGTGGAACAACCCAGAGAAACACACTGACAATTGGAACTAAATCACTGAATGGTCACAGTTACAGAGACAGCTACACCCCAGACTACAGGGGAACCACCCAGAGAAACACACTGACAATTGGAACTGAATCACTGAATGGTCACAGTTACAGAGACAGTTACACCCCAGACAACACTGGAACCACCCAGAGAAACACACTGACAATTGGAACTGAATCACTGAATGGTCTCAGTTACAGAGACAGCTACACCCCAGAGTGCAGTGCAACCACCCAGTGAAACACACTGACAATTGGAAATGATTCACTGCACGGTCACACTTACAGAGGCTGCTCACACCAGAGGGCACTGGAACCACACAGGCTAATGCAATGAGAATTGGAACTGAATCACTGAATGGTCACAGTGACAGGGACAGCTAGACACCAGAGTGCAGTGGAACCACCCAGTGAAACACACTGACAATTGTAACGGAATCAATGAATGGTCACAGTTACAGAGACAGCTACAACCCAGAGTGCAGTGGAAACACCTAGAGATACACACTGACAATTGTAACTGAATCACTGAATGGTCACAGTTACAGAGGCAGTTACACCCCAGAGTGCAGTGTAACCACCCAGAGATACACACTGAAAATTGGAACTGATTCAATGAATGGTCTCAGTTACAGAGACAGCTACACCCCAGAGTGCAATGGAACCATGCAGAGAAACTCACTGACAATTGGAAATGAATCACTGAACGGTCACAGGTACAAAGCCAACTACACCCCAGAGTGCCGTGGCACCACCCAGAGAAACACACTGACTATTGGAACTGAATCACTGAATGGTCACAGTTACAGAGACAGCTACACCCCAGAGTGCAGTGGAACCACCCAGAGAAAAACACTGACAATTGGAACTGAATCACTGAATGGTCAGAGTTACAGAGACAGCTACACCCCAGACAACAGTGGAACCACCCAGAGAAACACACTGACAATTGGAACTGAATCACTGAATGGTCACAGTTACAGGGACAGCTACACCCCAGAGTGCAGTGGAACCACCCAGTGAAACACACTGACAATTGTAACTGAATCACTGAATGGTCACAGTTACAGAGACAGCTACACCCCAGGCTGCAGTGGAACAACCCAGAGAAACACACTGACAATTGGAACTGAATAACAGAATCGTCACAGTTACAGAGGTAGCTACACCCCAGAGTGCAGTGGAACCACACAGTGTAACGCAATGTCAATTGGAACTGAATCACTGAATGGACACAGTTACAGAGGCAGCCACAGCCCAGAGTGCAGTGGAACCACCAAGAGAATCACACTGACAATTGGAACTGAATAACTGAATGGTCAGACTTACAGAGGCAGCTACACCCCAGAGTACTGTGGAACCACGCAGAGAAACACACTGACAATTGGAACTGTATCACTGAATGGTCACAGTTACAGAGGCAGCTATACCCCAGAGTGCAGTGTAACCTCCCAGAGAAACACACTGATAATTTGAACTGAATCACTGAATGATCACAGTTACAGAGTCATCTACACCGCAGAGTGCAGTGGAACCCCCCAGAGAAACACACTGACAATTGGAACTGAATCACTTAATGGTCTCAGTTAAAGAGACAGCTACACCCCAGAGCGCAATGGAACCACCCAGAGAAACACACTGACAATTGGAAATGAATCACTGAACGGTCACAGGTACAAAGCCAACTACACCCCAGAGTGCAGTGGAACCACCCAGAGAAGCACACTGACAATTTGGACTGAATCACTGAATGGTCACAGTTACAGAGGCAGCTATACCCCAGAGTGCAGTGTAACCAACCAGAGAAGCACACTGACAATTTGGACTGAATCACTGAATGGTCACTGTTACAGCGACAGCTACACCCCAGAGTGCCGTGGAACAACCCAGAGAAACACACTGACAATTGGAACTAAATCACTGAATGGTCACAGTTACAGAGACAGCTACACCCCAGACTACAGGGGAACCACCCAGAGAAACACACTGACAATTGGAACTGAATCACTGAATGGTCACAGTTACAGAGACAGTTACACCCCAGACAACACTGGAACCACCCAGAGAAACACACTGACAATTGGAACTGAATCACTGAATGGTCTCAGTTACAGAGACAGCTACACCCCAGAGTGCAGTGCAACCACCCAGAGAAACACACTGACAATTGGAAATGATTCACTGCACGGTCACACTTACAGAGGCTGCTCACACCAGAGGGCACTGGAACCACACAGGCTAATGCAATGAGAATTGGAACTGAATCACTGAATGGTCACAGTGACAGGGACAGCTCGACACCAGAGTGCAGTGGAACCACCCAGTGAAACACACTGACAATTGTAACGGAATCAATGAATGGTCACAGTTACAGAGACAGCTACAACCCAGAGTGCAGTGGAAACACCTAGAGATACACACTGACAATTGTAACTGAATCACTGAATGGTCACAGTTAAAGAGGCAGTTACACCCCAGAGTGCAGTGTAACCACCCAGAGATACACACTGAAAATTGGAACTGATTCAATGAATGGTCTCAGTTACAGAGACAGCTACACCCCAGAGTGCAATGGAACCATGCAGAGAAACTCACTGACAATTGGAAATGAATCACTGAACGGTCACAGGTACAAAGCCAACTACACCCCAGAGTGCCGTGGCACCACCCAGAGAAACACACTGACTATTGGAACTGAATCACTGAATGGTCACAGTTACAGAGACAGCTACACCCCAGAGTGCAGTGGAACCACCCAGAGAAACACACTGACAATTGGAACTGAATCACTGAATGGTCAGAGTTACAGAGACAGCTACACCCCAGACAACAGTGGAACCACCCAGAGAAACACACTGACAATTGGAACTGAATCACTGAATGGTCACAGTTACAGGGACAGCTACACCCCAGAGTGCAGTGGAACCACCCAGTGAAACACACTGACAATTGTAACTGAATCACTGAATGGTCACAGTTACAGGGACAGCTACACCCCAGAGTGCAGTGGAACAACCCAGAGAAACACACTGACAATTGGAACTGAATAACAGAATCGTCACAGTTACAGAGGTAGCTACACCCCAGAGTGCAGTGGAACCACACAGTGTAACGCAATGTCAATTGGAACTGAATCACTGAATGGACACAGTTACAGAGGCAGCCACAGCCCAGAGTGCAGTGGAACCACCAAGAGAATCACACTGACAATTGCAACTGAATAACTGAATGGTCAGACTTACAGAGGCAGCTACACCCCAGAGTACTGTGGAACCACGCAGAGAAACACACTGACAATTGGAACTGTATCACTGAATGGTCACAGTTACAGAGGCAGCTATACCCCAGAGTGCAGTGTAACCTCCCAGAGAAACACACTGATAATTTGAACTGAATCACTGAATGATCACAGTTACAGAGTCATCTACACCGCAGAGTGCAGTGGAACCACCTAGAGATACACACTGAAAATTGGAACTGAATCACTGAATGGTCACAGTTAGAGACAGCTACACACCAGACTGCAGTGGAACTACCCAGAGAAACAAACTGACAATTGGAACTGAATCACTGAATGGTCTCATTTACAGAGACAGCTACACGCCAGAGTGCAGTGGAACCCCCCAGAGAAACACACTGACAATTGGAACTGAATCACTTAATGGTCTCAGTTAAAGAGACAGCTACACCCCAGAGCGCAATGGAACAACCCAGAGAAACACACTGACAATTGGAAATGAATCACTGAACGGTCACAGGTACAAAGCCAACTACACCCCAGAGTGCAGTGGAACCACCCAGAGAAGCACACTGACAATTTGGACTGAATCACTGAATGGTCACAGTTACAGAGGCAGCTATACCCCAGAGTGCAGTGTAACCAACCAGAGAAGCACACTGACAATTTGGACTGAATCACTGAATGGTCACTGTTACAGTGACAGCTACACCCCAGAGTGCCGTGGAACAACCCAGAGAAACACACTGACAATTGGAACTAAATCACTGAATGGTCACAGTTACAGAGACAGCTACACCCCAGACTACAGGGGAACCACCCAGAGAAACACACTGACAATTGGAACTGAATCACTGAATGGTCTCAGTTACAGAGACAGCTACACCCCAGAGTGCAGTGCAACCACCCAGAGAAACACACTGACAATTGGAACTGAATCACTGAATGGTCACAGTTACAGAGGCAGGTACACCCCAGAGTGCAGTGTAACCACCCAGAGAAACACACTGACAATTGGAACTGATTCACTGAATGGTCATAGTTAGAGAGGCTGCTACATCACAGAGTGCAGTGGAACCACCCAGAGAAACACACTGACAATTGTAACTGAATCACTGAATGGTCACAGTTACAGAGGCTGCTACACCCCAGAAGGCACTGGAACCACACAGACAAATGCAATGAGAATTGGAACTGATTCACTGAATGGTCACAGTTACAGGGACGCTACACCCCAGAGTGCAGTGGAACCACCCAGTGAAACACACTGACAACTGTAACGGAATCAATGAATGGTCACAGTTACAGAGACAGCTACAACCCAGAGTGCAGTGGAAACACCTAGAGATACATACTGACAATTGGAACTGAATCACTGAATGGTCACAGTTACAGAGGCAGGTAAACCCCAGAGTGCAGTGTAACCACCCAGAGATACACACTGACAATTGGAACTGATTCACTGAATGGTCATAGTTAGAGAGGCTGCTACATCCCAGAGTGCAGTGGAGCCACCCAGAGAAACACACTGACAATTGGAACTGAATCACTGATTGGTCACAGTTAGAGACAGCTACACACCAGACTGCAGTGGAACCACCCAGAGAAACACACTGACAATTGGAAATGAATCACTGAATGGTCTCAGTTACAGACAGAGCTACTCCCCAGAGTGCAATGGAACCACCCAGAGAAACACACTGACAATTGGGAATGAATCACTGAACGGTCACAGTTACAGAGGCTGCCCACCCCAGAGGGCACTGGAACCACACAGTGTAACGCAATGTCAATTGGAACTGAATCACTGAATGGACACAGTTACAGAGGCAGCCACAGCCCAGAGTGCAGTGGAACCACCCAGAGAAACACACTGACAATTGGAACTGAATCACTGAATGGTCACAGGTACAAAGCCAACTACACCCCAGAGTGCAGTGTAACAAACCAGAGAAGCACACTGACTATTGGAACTGAATCACTGAATGGTCACAGTTACAGTGACAGCTACACCACAGAGTGCCGTGGCACCACCCAGAGAAACACACTGACTATTGGAACTGAATCACTGAATGGTCACAGTTACAGAGACAGCTACACCCCAGAGTGCAGTGCAACCACCCAGAGAAACACACTGACAATTGGAACTGAATCACTGAATGGTCACAGTTACAGAGGCAGGTACACCCCAGAGTGCAGTGTAACCACCCAGAGAAACACACTGACAATTGGAACTGATTCACTGAATGGTCATAGTTAGAGAGGCTGCTACATCACAGAGTGCAGTGGAACCACCCAGAGAAACACACTGACAATTGGAACTGAATCACTGAATGGTCACAGTTACAGGGACAGCTACACCCCAGAGTGCAGTGGAACCACCCAGTGAAACACACTGACAATTGTAACTGAATCACTGAATGGTCACAGTTACAGAGGCTGCTACACCCCAGGGGGCACTGGAACCACACAGACTAATGCAATGAGAATTGGAACTGAATCACTGAATGGGCACAGTTACAGGGACGCTACACCCCAGAGTGCAGTGGAACCACCCAGTGAAACACACTGACAACTGTAACGGAATCAATGAATGGTCACAGTTACAGAGACAGCTACAACCCAGAGTGCAGTGGAACCACCCAGAGAAGCACACTGACAATTTGGACTGAATCACTGAATGGTCACAGTTACAGAGGCAGCTATACCCCAGAGTGCAGTGTAACCAACCAGAGAAGCACACTGACAATTTGGACTGAATCACTGAATGGTCACTGTTACAGTGACAGCTACACCCCAGAGTGCCGTGGAACAACCCAGAGAAACACACTGACAATTGGAACTAAATCACTGAATGGTCACAGTTACAGAGACAGCTACACCCCAGACTACAGGGGAACCACCCAGAGAAACACACTGACAATTGGAACTGAATCACTGAATGGTCTCAGTTACAGAGACAGCTACACCCCAGAGTGCAGTGCAACCACCCAGAGAAACACACTGACAATTGGAACTGAATCACTGAATGGTCACAGTTACAGAGGCAGGTACACCCCAGAGTGCAGTGTAACCACCCAGAGAAACACACTGACAATTGGAACTGATTCACTGAATGGTCATAGTTAGAGAGGCTGCTACATCACAGAGTGCAGTGGAACCACCCAGAGAAACACACTGACAATTGGAACTGAATCACTGAATGGTCACAGTTACAGGGACAGCTACACCCCAGAGTGCAGTGGAACCACACAGTGAAACACACTGACAATTGTAACTGAATCACTGAATGGTCACAGTTACAGAGGCTGCTACACCCCAGAAGGCACTGGAACCACACAGACTAATGCAATGAGAATTGGAACTGATTCACTGAATGGTCACAGTTACAGGGACGCTACACCCCAGAGTGCAGTGGAACCACCCAGTGAAACACACTGACAACTGTAACGGAATCAATGAATGGTCACAGTTACAGAGACAGCTACAACCCAGAGTGCAGTGGAAACACCTAGAGATACATACTGACAATTGGAACTGAATCACTGAATGGTCACAGTTACAGAGGCAGGTAAACCCCAGAGTGCAGTGTAACCACCCAGAGATACACACTGACAATTGGCACTGATTCACTGAATGGTCATAGTTAGAGAGGCTGCTACATCCCAGAGTGCAGTGGAGCCACCCAGAGAAACACACTGACAATTGGAACTGAATCACTGAATGGTCACAGTTAGAGACAGCTACACACCAGACTGCAGTGGAACCACCCAGAGAAACACACTGACAATTGGAAATGAATCACTGAATGGTCTCAGTTACAGACAGAGCTACTCCCCAGAGTGCAGTGCAACCACCCAGAGAAACACACTGACAATTGGAACTGAATCACTGAATGGTCACAGTTACAGAGGCAGGTACACCCCAGAGTGCAGTGTAACCACCCAGAGAAACACACTGACAATTGGAACTGATTCACTGAATGGTCATAGTTAGAGAGGCTGCTACATCACCGAGTGCAGTGGAACCACCCAGAGAAACACACTGACAATTGGAACTGAATCACTGAATGGTCACAGTTACAGGGACAGCTACACCCCAGAGTGCAGAGGAACCACCCAGTGAAACACACTGACAATTGTAACTGAATCACTGAATGGTCACAGTTACAGAGGCTGCTACACCCCAGAGGGCACTGGAACCACACAGACTAATGCAATGAGAATTGGAACTGAATCACTGAATGGTCACAGTTACAGGGACGCTACACCCCAGAGTGCAGTGGAACCACCCAGTGAAACACACTGACAACTGTAACGGAATCAATGAATGGTCACAGTTACAGAGACAGCTACAACCCAGAGTGCAGTGGAACCACCCAGAGAAGCACACTGACAATTTGGACTGAATCACTGAATGGTCACAGTTACAGAGGCAGCTATACCCCAGAGTGCAGTGTAACCAACCAGAGAAGCACACTGACAATTTGGACTGAATCACTGAATGGTCACTGTTACAGTGACAGCTACACCCCAGAGTGCCGTGGAACAACCCAGAGAAACACACTGACAATTGGAACTAAATCACTGAATGGTCACAGTTACAGAGACAGCTACCCCCCAGACTACAGGGGAACTACCCAGAGAAACACACTGACAATTGGAACTGAATCACTGAATGGTCACAGTTACAGAGGCAGGTACACCCCACAGTGCAGTGGAACCACACAGAGAAACACACTGACAATTGGAACTGAATCACTGAATGGTCATAGTTAGAGAGGCTGCTACATCCCAGAGTGCAGTGTAACCACCCAGAGAAACACACTGACAATTGGAACTGATTCACTGAATGGTCATAGTTAGAGAGGCTGCTACATCACAGAGTGCAGTGGAACCACCCAGAGAAACACACTGACAATTGGAACAGAATCACTGAATGGTCACAGTTACAGGGACAGCTACACCCCAGAGTGCAGTGGAACCACCCAGTGAAACACACTGACAATTGTAACTGCATCACTGAATGGTCACAGTTACAGAGGCTGCTACACCCCAGAGAGCACTGGAACCACACAGGCTAATGCAATGATAATTGGAACTGAATCACTGAATGGTCACAGTGGCAGGGACAGCTAGACACCAGAGTGCAGTGGAACCACCCAGTGAAACACACTGACAATTGTAACGGAATCAATGAATGGTCACAGTTACAGAGACAGCTACAAACCAGAGTGCAGTGGAAACACGTAGAGATACACACTGACAATTGTAACTGAATAACTGAATGGTCACAGTTACGGAGGCAGGTACACCCCAGAGTGCAGTGTAACCACCCAGAGATACACACTGAAAATTGGAACTGATTCAATGAATGGTCTCAGTTACAGAGACAGCTACACCCCAGAGTGCAATGGAACCACCCAGAGAAACTCACTGACAATTGGAAATGAATCACTGAACGGTCACAGGTACAAAGCCAACTACACCCCAGATTGCCGTGGCACCACCCAGAGAAACACACTGACTATTGGAACTGAATCACTGAATGGTCACAGTTACAGAGACAGCTACACCCCAGAGTGCAGTGGAACCACCCAGAGAAACACACTGACAATTGGAACTGAATCACTGAATGGTCACAGTTACAGAGACAGTTACACCCCAGACAACACTGGAACCACCCAGAGAAACACACTGACAATTGGAACTGAATCACTGAATGGTCTCAGTTACAGAGACAGCTACACCCCAGAGTGCAGTGCAACCACCCAGAGAAACACACTGACAATTGGAAATGATTCACTGCACGGTCACACTTACAGAGGCTGCTCACACCAGAGGGCACTGGAACCACACAGGCTAATGCAATGAGAATTGGAACTGAATCACTGAATGGTCACAGTGACAGGGGCAGCTAGACACCAGAGTGCAGTGGAACCACCCAGTGAAACACACTGACAATTGTAACGGAATCAATGAATGGTCACAGTTACAGAGACAGCTACAACCCAGAGTGCAGTGGAAACACCTAGAGATACACACTGACAATTGTAACTGAATCACTGAATGGTCACAGTTACAGAGGCAGTTACACCCCAGAGTGCAGTGTAACCACCCAGAGATACACACTGAAAATTGGAACTGATTCAATGAATGGTCTCAGTTACAGAGACAGCTACACCCCAGAGTGCAATGGAACCATGCAGAGAAACTCACTGACAATTGGAAATGAATCACTGAACGGTCACAGGTACAAAGCCAACTACACCCCAGAGTGCCGTGGCACCACCCAGAGAAACACACTGACTATTGGAACTGAATCACTGAATGGTCACAGTTACAGAGACAGCTACACCCCAGAGTGCAGTGGAACCACCCAGAGAAACACACTGACAATTGGAACTGAATCACTGAATGGTCAGAGTTACAGAGACAGCTACACCCCAGACAACAGTGGAACCACCCAGAGAAACACACTGACAATTGGAACTGAATCACTGAATGGTCACAGTTACAGGGACAGCTACACCCCAGAGTGCAGTGGATCCACACAGTGAAACACACTGACAATTGTAACTGAATCACTGAATGGTCACAGTTACAGAGACAGCTACACCCCAGGCTGCAGTGGAACAACCCAGAGAAACACACTGACAATTGGAACTGAATAACAGAATCGTCACAGTTACAGAGGTAGCTACACCCCAGAGTGCAGTGGAACCACACAGTGTAACGCAATGTCAATTGGAACTGAATCACTGAATGGACACAGTTACAGAGGCAGCCACAGCCCAGAGTGCAGTGGAACCACCAAGAGAATCACACTGACAATTGGAACTGAATAACTGAATGGTCAGACTTACAGAGGCAGCTACACCCCAGAGTACTGTGGAACCACGCAGAGAAACACACTGACAATTGGAACTGTATCACTGAATGGTCACAGTTACAGAGGCAGCTATACCCCAGAGTGCAGTGTAACCTCCCAGAGAAACACACTGATAATTTGAACTGAATCACTGAATGATCACAGTTACAGAGTCATCTACACCGCAGAGTGCAGTGGAACCACCTAGAGATACACACTGAAAATTGGAACTGAATCACTGAATGGTCACAGTTAGAGACAGCTACACACCAGACTGCAGTGGAACTACCCAGAGAAACAAACTGACAATTGGAACTGAATCACTGAATGGTCTCATTTACAGAGACAGCTACACGCCAGAGTGCAGTGGAACCCCCCAGAGAAACACACTGACAATTGGAACTGATTCACTGAATGGTCATAGTTAGAGAGGCTGCTACATCACAGAGTGCAGTGGAACCACCCAGAGAAACACACTGACAATTGGAACAGAATCACTGAATGGTCACAGTTACAGGGACAGCTACACCCCAGAGTGCAGTGGAACCACCCAGTGAAACACACTGACAATTGTAACTGCATCACTGAATGGTCACAGTTACAGAGGCTGCTACACCCCAGAGAGCACTGGAACCACACAGGCTAATGCAATGATAATTGGAACTGAATCACTGAATGGTCACAGTGGCAGGGACAGCTAGACACCAGAGTGCAGTGGAACCACCCAGTGAAACACACTGACAATTGTAACGGAATCAATGAATGGTCACAGTTACAGAGACAGCTACAAACCAGAGTGCAGTGGAAACACGTAGAGATACACACTGACAATTGTAACTGAATAACTGAATGGTCACAGTTACGGAGGCAGGTACACCCCAGAGTGCAGTGTAACCACCCAGAGATACACACTGAAAATTGGAACTGATTCAATGAATGGTCTCAGTTACAGAGACAGCTACACCCCAGAGTGCAATGGAACCACCCAGAGAAACTCACTGACAATTGGAAATGAATCACTGAACGGTCACAGGTACAAAGCCAACTACACCCCAGATTGCCGTGGCACCACCCAGAGAAACACACTGACTATTGGAACTGAATCACTGAATGGTCACAGTTACAGAGACAGCTACACCCCAGAGTGCAGTGGAACCACCCAGAGAAACACACTGACAATTGGAACTGAATCACTGAATGGTCACAGTTACAGAGACAGTTACACCCCAGACAACACTGGAACCACCCAGAGAAACACACTGACAATTGGAACTGAATCACTGAATGGTCTCAGTTACAGAGACAGCTACACCCCAGAGTGCAGTGCAACCACCCAGAGAAACACACTGACAATTGGAAATGATTCACTGCACGGTCACACTTACAGAGGCTGCTCACACCAGAGGGCACTGGAACCACACAGGCTAATGCAATGAGAATTGGAACTGAATCACTGAATGGTCACAGTGACAGGGGCAGCTAGACACCAGAGTGCAGTGGAACCACCCAGTGAAACACACTGACAATTGTAACGGAATCAATGAATGGTCACAGTTACAGAGACAGCTACAACCCAGAGTGCAGTGGAAACACCTAGAGATACACACTGACAATTGTAACTGAATCACTGAATGGTCACAGTTACAGAGGCAGTTACACCCCAGAGTGCAGTGTAACCACCCAGAGATACACACTGAAAATTGGAACTGATTCAATGAATGGTCTCAGTTACAGAGACAGCTACACCCCAGAGTGCAATGGAACCATGCAGAGAAACTCACTGACAATTGGAAATGAATCACTGAACGGTCACAGGTACAAAGCCAACTACACCCCAGAGTGCCGTGGCACCACCCAGAGAAACACACTGACTATTGGAACTGAATCACTGAATGGTCACAGTTACAGAGACAGCTACACCCCAGAGTGCAGTGGAACCACCCAGAGAAACACACTGACAATTGGAACTGAATCACTGAATGGTCAGAGTTACAGAGACAGCTACACCCCAGACAACAGTGGAACCACCCAGAGTAACACACTGACAATTGGAACTGAATCACTGAATGGTCACAGTTACAGGGACAGCTACACCCCAGAGTGCAGTGGATCCACACAGTGAAACACACTGACAATTGTAACTGAATCACTGAATGGTCACAGTTACAGAGACAGCTACACCCCAGGCTGCAGTGGAACAACCCAGAGAAACACACTGACAATTGGAACTGAATAACAGAATCGTCACAGTTACAGAGGTAGCTACACCCCAGAGTGCAGTGGAACCACACAGTGTAACGCAATGTCAATTGGAACTGAATCACTGAATGGACACAGTTACAGAGGCAGCCACAGCCCAGAGTGCAGTGGAACCACCAAGAGAATCACACTGACAATTGGAACTGAATAACTGAATGGTCAGACTTACAGAGGCAGCTACACCCCAGAGTACTGTGGAACCACGCAGAGAAACACACTGACAATTGGAACTGTATCACTGAATGGTCACAGTTATAGAGGCAGCTATACCCCAGAGTGCAGTGTAACCTCCCAGAGAAACACACTGATAATTTGAACTGAATCACTGAATGATCACAGTTACAGAGTCATCTACACCGCAGAGTGCAGTGGAACCACCTAGAGATACACACTGAAAATTGGAACTGAATCACTGAATGGTCACAGTTAGAGACAGCTACACACCAGACTGCAGTGGAACTACCCAGAGAAACAAACTGACAATTGGAACTGAATCACTGAATGGTCTCATTTACAGAGACAGCTACACGCCAGAGTGCAGTGGAACCCCCCAGAGAAACACACTGACAATTGGAACTGAATCACTTAATGGTCTCAGTTAAAGAGACAGCTACACCCCAGAGCGCAATGGAACCACCCAGAGAAACACACTGACAATTGGAAATGAATCACTGAACGGTCACAGGTACAAAGCCAACTACACCCCAGAGTGCAGTGGAACCACCCAGAGAAGCACACTGACAATTTGGAATGAATCACTGAATGGTCACAGTTACAGAGGCAGCTATACCCCAGAGTGCAGTGTAACCAACCAGAGAAGCACACTGACAATTTGGACTGAATCACTGAATGGTCACTGTTACAGTGACAGCTACACCCCAGAGTGCCGTGGAACAACCCAGAGAAACACACTGACAATTGGAACTAAATCACTGAATGGTCACAGTTACAGAGACAGCTACACCCCAGACTACAGGGGAACCACCCAGAGAAACACACTGACAATTGGAACTGAATCACTGAATGGTCTCAGTTACAGAGACAGCTACACCCCAGAGTGCAGTGTAACCACCCAGAGAAACACACTGACAATTGGAACTGATTCACTGAATGGTCATAGTTAGAGAGGCTGCTACATCACAGAGTGCAGTGGAACCACCCAGAGAAACACACTGACAATTGGAACTGAATCACTGAATGGTCACAGTTACAGGGACAGCTACACCCCAGAGAGCAGTGGAACCACCCAGTGAAACACACTGACAATTGTAACTGAATCACTGAATGGTCACAGTTACAGAGGCTGCTACACCCCAGAAGGCACTGGAACCACACAGACTAATGCAATGAGAATTGGAACTGATTCACAGAATGGTCACAGTTACAGGGACGCTACACCCCAGAGTGCAGTGGAACCACCCAGTGAAACACACTGACAACTGTAACGGAATCAATGAATGGTCACAGTTACAGAGACAGCTACAACCCAGAGTGCAGTGGAAACACCTAGAGATACATACTGACAATTGGAACTGAATCACTGAATGGTCACAGTTACAGAGGCAGGTAAACCCCAGAGTGCAGTGTAACCACCCAGAGATACACACTGACAATTGGAACTGAATCACTGAATGGTCATAGTTAGAGAGGCTGCTACATCCCAGAGTGCAGTGGAGCCACCCAGAGAAACACACTGACAATTGGAACTGAATCACTGAATGGTCACAGTTAGAGACAGCTACACACCAGACTGCAGTGGAACCACCCAGAGAAACACACTGACAATTGGAAATGAATCACTGAATGGTCTCAGTTACAGACAGAGCTACTCCCCAGAGTGCAATGGAACCACCCAGAGAATCACACTGACAATTGGAAATGAATCACTGAACGGTCACAGTTACAGAGGCTGCCCACCCCAGAGGGCACTGGAACCACACAGTGTAACGCAATGTCAATTGGAACTGAATCACTGAATGGACACAGTTACAGAGGCAGCCACAGCCCAGAGTGCAGTGGAACCACCCAGAGAAACACACTGACAATTGGAACTGAATCACTGAATGGTCACAGGTACAAAGCCAACTACACCCCAGAGTGCAGTGTAACCAACCAGAGAAGCACACTGACTATTGGAACTGAATCACTGAATGGTCACAGTTACAGTGACAGCTACACCACAGAGTGCCGTGGCACCACCCAGAGAAACACACTGACTATTGGAACTGAATCACTGAATGGTCACAGTTACAGAGACAGCTACACCCCAGAGTGCAGTGCAACCACCCAGAGAAACACACTGACAATTGGAACTGAATCACTGAATGGTCACAGTTACAGAGGCAGGTACACCCCAGAGTGCAGTGTAACCACCCAGAGAAACACACTGACAATTGGAACTGATTCACTGAATGGTCATAGTTAGAGAGGCTGCTACATCACAGAGTGCAGTGGAACCACCCAGAGAAACACACTGACAATTGGAACTGAATCACTGAATGGTCACAGTTACAGGGACAGCTACACCCCAGAGTGCAGTGGAACCACCCAGTGAAACACACTGACAATTGTAACTGAATCACTGAATGGTCACAGTTACAGAGGCTGCTACACCCCAGAGGGCACTGGAACCACACAGACTAATGCAATGAGAATTGGAACTGAATCACTGAATGGTCACAGTTACAGGGACGCTACACCCCAGAGTGCAGTGGAACCACCCAGTGAAACACACTGACAACTGTAACGGAATCAATGAATGGTCACAGTTACAGAGACAGCTACAACCCAGAGTGCAGTGGAACCACCCAGAGAAGCACACTGACAATTTGGACTGAATCACTGAATGGTCACAGTTACAGAGGCAGCAATACCCCAGAGTGCAGTGTAACCAACCAGAGAAGCACACTGACAATTTGGACTGAATCACTGAATGGTCACTGTTACAGTGACAGCTACACCCCAGAGTGCCGTGGAACAACCCAGAGAAACACACTGACAATTGGAACTAAATCACTGAATGGTCACAGTTACAGAGACAGCTACACCCCAGACTACAGGGGAACCACCCAGAGAAACACACTGACAATTGGAACTGAATCACTAAATGGTCTCAGTTACAGAGACAGCTACACCCCAGAGTGCAGTGCAACCACCCAGAGAAACACACTGACAATTGGAACTGAATCACTGAATGGTCACAGTTACAGAGGCAGGTACACCCCAGAGTGCAGTGTAACCACCCAGAGAAACACACTGACAATTGGAACTGATTCACTGAATGGTCATAGTTAGAGAGGCTGCTACATCACAGAGTGCAGTGGAACCACCCAGAGAAACACACTGACAATTGGAACTGAATCACTGAATGGTCACAGTTACAGGGACAGCTACACCCCAGAGTGCAGTGGAACCACCCAGTGAAACACACTGACAATTGTAACTGAATCACTGAATGGTCACAGTTACAGAGGCTGCTACACCCCAGAAGGCACTGGAACCACACAGACAAATGCAATGAGAATTGGAACTGATTCACTGAATGGTCACAGTTACAGGGACGCTACACCCCAGAGTGCAGTGGAACCACCCAGTGAAACACACTGACAACTGTAACGGAATCAATGAATGGTCACAGTTACAGAGACAGCTACAACCCAGAGTGCAGTGGAAACACCTAGAGATACATACTGACAATTGGAACTGAATCACTGAATGGTCACAGTTACAGAGGCAGGTAAACCCCAGAGTGCAGTGTAACCACCCAGAGATACACACTGACAATTGGAACTGATTCACTGAATGGTCATAGTTAGAGAGGCTGCTACATCCCAGAGTGCAGTGGAGCCACCCAGAGAAACACACTGACAATTGGAACTGAATCACTGAATGGTCACAGTTAGAGACAGCTACACACCAGACTGCAGTGGAACCACCCAGAGAAACACACTGACAATTGGAAATGAATCACTGAATGGTCTCAGTTACAGACAGAGCTACTCCCCAGAGTGCAATGGAACCACCCAGAGAAACACACTGACAATTGGAAATGAATCACTGAACGGTCACAGTTACAGAGGCTGCCCACCCCAGAGGGCACTGGAACCACACAGTGTAACGCAATGTCAATTGGAACTGAATCACTGAATGGACACAGTTACAGAGGCAGCCACAGCCCAGAGTGCAGTGGAACCACCCAGAGAAA
The DNA here is from genome assembly GCF_047496885.1 of Scyliorhinus torazame. NCBI lineage: Eukaryota > Metazoa > Chordata > Chondrichthyes > Carcharhiniformes > Scyliorhinidae > Scyliorhinus > Scyliorhinus torazame. The sequence goes on along the minus strand of NC_092726.1, from coordinate 113,952,704 downwards.
CACACTGACAATTGGAACTGAATCACTGAATGGTCACAGGTACAAAGCCAAGTACACCCCAGAGTGCAGTGTAACCAACCAGAGAAGCACACTGACTATTGGAACTGAATCACTGAATGGTCACAGTTACAGTGACAGCTACACCACAGAGTGCCGTGGCACCACCCAGAGAAACACACTGACTATTGGAACTGAATCACTGAATGGTCACAGTTACAGAGACAGCTACACCCCAGAGTGCAGTGCAACCACCCAGAGAAACAAACTGACAATTGGAACTGAATCACTGAATGGTCACAGTTACAGAGGCAGGTACACCCCAGAGTGCAGTGTAACCACCCAGATAAACACACTGACAATTGGAACTGATTTACTGAATGGTCATAGTTAGAGAGACTGCTACATCACAGAGTGCAGTGGAACCACCCAGAGAAACACACTGACAATTGGAACTGAATCACTGAATGGTCACAGTTACAGGGACAGCTACACCCCAGAGTGCAGTGGAACCACCCAGTGAAACACACTGACAATTGTAACTGAATCACTGAATGGTCACAGTTACAGAGGCTGCTGCACCCCAGAGGGCACTGGAACCACACAGACTAATGCAATGAGAATTGGAACTGAATCACTGAATGGTCACAGTTACAGGGACGCTACACCCCAGAGTGCAGTGGAACCACCCAGTGAAACACACTGACAACTGTAACGGAATCAATGAATGGTCACAGTTACAGAGACAGCTAAAACCCAGAGTGCAGTGGAACCACCCAGAGAAGCACACTGACAATTTGGACTGAATCACTGAATGGTCACAGTTACAGAGGCAGCTATACCCCAGAGTGCAGTGTAACCAACCAGAGAAGCACACTGACAATTTGGACTGAATCACTGAATGGTCACTGTTACAGTGACAGCTACACCCCTGAGTGCCGTGGAACAACCCAGAGAAACACACTGACAATTGGAACTAAATCACTGAATGGTCACAGTTACAGCGACAGCTACACCCCAGACTACAGGGGAACCACCCAGAGAAACACACTGACAATTGGAACTGAATCACTGAATGGTCTCAGTTACAGAGACAGCTACACCCCAGAGTGCAGTGCAACCACCCAGAGAAACACACTGACAATTGGAACTGAATCACTGAATGGTCACAGTTACAGAGGCAGGTACACCCCAGAGTGCAGTGTAACCACCCAGAGAAACACACTGACAATTGGAACTGATTCACTGAATGGTCATAGTTAGAGAGGCTGCTACATCACAGAGTGCAGTGGAACCACCCAGAGAAACACACTGACAATTGGAACTGAATCACTGAATGGTCACAGTTACAGGGACAGCTACACCCCAGAGTGCAGTGGAACCACCCAGTGAAACACACTGACAATTGTAACTGAATCACTGAATGGTCACAGTTACAGAGGCTGCTACACCCCAGAAGGCACTGGAACCACACAGACTAATGCAATGAGAATTGGAACTGATTCACTGAATGGTCACAGTTACAGGGACGCTACACCCCAGAGTGCAGTGGAACCACCCAGTGAAACACACTGACAACTGTAACGGAATCAACGAATGGTCACAGTTACAGAGACAGCTACAACCCAGAGTGCAGTGGAAACACCTAGAGATACATACTGACAATTGGAACTGAATCACTGAATGGTCACAGTTACAGAGGCAGGTAAACCCCAGAGTGCAGTGTAACCACCCAGAGATACACACTGACAATTGGAACTGATTCACTGAATGGTCATAGTTAGAGAGGCTGCTACATCCCAGAGTGCAGTGGAGCCACCCAGAGAAACACACTGACAATTGGAACTGAATCACTGAATGGTCACAGTTAGAGACAGCTACACACCAGACTGCAGTGGAACCACCCAGAGAAACACACTGACAATTGGAAATGAATCACTGAATGGTCTCAGTTACAGACAGAGCTACTCCCAAGAGTGCAATGGAACCACCCAGAGAAACACACTGACAATTGGAAATGAATCACTGAACGGTCACAGTTACAGAGGCTGCTCACCCCAGAGGGCACTGGAACCACACAGTGTAACGCAATGTCAATTGGAACTGAATCACTGAATGGACACAGTTACAGAGGCAGCCACAGCCCAGAGTGCAGTGGAACCACCCAGAGAAACACACTGACAATTGGAACTGAATCACTGAATGGTCACAGGTACAAAGCCAACTACACCCCAGAGTGCAGTGTAACCAACCAGAGAAGCACACTGACTATTGGAACTGAATCACTGAATGGTCACAGTTACAGTGACAGCTACACCACAGAGTGCCGTGGCACCACCCAGAGAAACACACTGACTATTGGAACTGAATCACTGAATGGTCACAGTTACAGAGACAGCTACACCCCAGAGTGCAGTGCAACCACCCAGAGAAACACACTGACAATTGGAACTGAATCACTGAATGGTCACAGTTACAGAGGCAGGTACACCCCAGAGTGCAGTGTAACCACCCAGAGAAACACACTGACAATTGGAACTGATTCACTGAATGGTCATAGTTAGAGAGGCTGCTACATCACAGAGTGCAGTGGAACCACCCAGAGAAACACACTGACAATTGGAACTGAATCACTGAATGGTCACAGTTACAGGGACAGCTACACCCCAGAGTGCAGTGGAACCACCCAGTGAAACACACTGACAATTGTAACTGAATCACTGAATGGTCACAGTTACAGAGGCTGCTACACCCCAGAGGGCACTGGAACCACACAGACTAATGCAATGAGAATTGGAACTGAATCACTGAATGGTCACAGTTACAGGGACGCTACACCCCAGAGTGCAGTGGAACCACCCAGTGAAACACACTGACAACTGTAACGGAATCAATGAATGGTCACATTTACAGAGACAGCTACAACCCAGAGTGCAGTGGAAACACCTAGAGATACATACTGACAATTGGAACTGAATCACTGAATGGTCACAGTTACAGAGGCAGGTAAACCCCAGAGTGCAGTGTAACCACCCAGAGATCCACACTGACAATTGGAACTGATTCACTGAATGGTCATAGTTAGAGAGGCTGCTACATTCCAGAGTGCAGTGGAGCCACCCAGAGAAACACACTGACAATTGGAACTGAATCACTGAATGGTCACAGTTAGAGACAGCTACACACCAGACTGCAGTGGAACCACCCAGAGAAACACACTGACAATTGGAAATGAATCACTGAATGGTCTCAGTTACAGACAGAGCTACTCCCCAGAGTGCAATGGAACCACCCAGAGAAACACACTGACAATTGGAAATGAATCACTGAACCGTCACAGTTACAGAGGCTGCTCACCCCAGAGGGCACTGGAACCACACAGTGTAACGCAATGTCAATTGGAACTGAATCACTGAATGGACACAGTTACAGAGGCAGCCACAGCCCAGAGTGCAGTGGATCCACCCAGAGAAACACACTGACAATTGGAACTGAATCACTGAATGGTCACAGGTACAAAGCCAACTACACCCCAGAGTGCAGTGTAACCAACCAGAGAAGCACACTGACTATTGGAACTGAATCACTGAATGGTCACAGTTACAGTGACAGCTACACCACAGAGTGCCGTGGCACCACCCAGAGAAACACACTGACTATTGGAACTGAATCACTGAATGGTCACAGTTACAGAGACAGCTACACCCCAGAGTGCAGTGCAACCACCCAGAGAAACACACTGACAATTGGAACTGAATCACTGAATGGTCACAGTTACAGAGGCAGGTACACCCCAGAGTGCAGTGTAACCACCCAGAGAAACACACTGACAATTGGAACTGATTCACTGAATGGTCATAGTTAGAGAGGCAGGTACACCCCAGAGTGCAGTGGAACCACCCAGAGAAACACACTGACAATTGGAACTGAATCACTGAATGGTCACAGTTACAGGGACAGCTACACCCCAGAGTGCAGTGGAACCACCCAGTGAAACACACTGACAATTGTAACTGAATCACTGAATGGTCACAGTTACAGAGGCTGCTACACCCCAGAGGGCACTGGAACCACACAGACTAATGCAATGAGAATTGGAACTGAATCACTGAATGGTCACAGTTACAGGGACGCTACACCCCAGAGTGCAGTGGAACCACCCAGTGAAACACACTGACAACTGTAACGGAATCAATGAATGGTCACAGTTACAGAGACAGCTACAACCCAGAGTGCAGTGGAAACACCTAGAGATACATACTGACAATTGGAACTGAATCACTGAATGGTCACAGTTACAGAGGCAGGTAAACCCCAGAGTGCAGTGTAACCACCCAGAGATACACACTGACAATTGGAACTGATTCACTGAATGGTCACAGTTACAGAGGCTGCTACATCCCAGAGTGCAGTGGAGCCACCCAGAGAAACACACTGACAATTGGAACTGGATCACTGAATGGTCACAGTTAGAGACAGCTACACACCAGACTGCAGTGGAACCACCCAGAGAAACACACTGACAATTGGAAATGAATCACTGAATGGTCTCAGTTGCAGACAGAGCTACTCCCCAGAGTGCAATGGAACCACCCAGAGAAACACACTGACAATTGGAAATGAATCACTGAACGGTCACAGTTACAGAGGCTGCTCACCCCAGAGGGCACTGGAACCACACAGTGTAACGCAATGTCAATTGGAACTGAATCACTGAATGGACACAGTTACAGAGGCAGCCACAGCCCAGAGTGCAGTGGATCCACCCAGAGAAACACACTGACAATTGGAACTGAATCACTGAATGGTCACAGGTACAAAGCCAACTACACCCCAGAGTGCAGTGTAACCAACCAGAGAAGCACACTGACTATTGGAACTGAATCACTGAATGGTCACAGTTACAGTGACAGCTACACCACAGAGTGCCGTGGCACCACCCAGAGAAACACACTGACTATTGGAACTGAATCACTGAATGGTCACAGTTACAGAGGCTGCTACATCACAGAGTGCAGTGGAACCACCCAGAGAAACACACTGACAATTGGAACTGATTCACTGAATGGTCATAGTTAGAGAGGCAGGTACACCCCAGAGTGCAGTGTAACCACCCAGAGAAACACACTGACAATTGGAACTGATTCACTGAATTGTCATAGTTAGAGAGGCTGCTACATCACAGAGTGCAGTGGAACCACCCAGAGAAACACACTGACAATTGGAACTGATTCACTGAATGGTCATAGTTAGAGAGGCTGCTACATCACAGAGTGCAGTGGAACCACCCAGAGAAACACACTGACAATTGGAACTGAATCACTGAATGGTCTCAGTTACAGACACAGCTACAACCCAGAGTGCAATGGAACCACCCATAGAAACACACTGACAATTGGAACTGAATCACTGAATGGTTACAGGTACAGGGGCTGCTCACCCCAGAGGGCACTGGAACCACACAGTGTAATGCAATGTCAATTGGAACTGAATCACTGAATGGACACAGTTACAGAGTCAGCCACAGCCCAGAGTGCAGTGGAACCACCCAGAGAAACACACTGACAATTGGAAGTGAATCAGTGAATGGTCACAGGTACAGAACCAACTATACCCCAGAGTGCAGTGTAACCAACCAGAGAAGCACACTGACTATTGGAACTGAATCACTGAATGGTCACAGTTACAGTGACAGCTACACCCCCGAGTGCCGTGGAACCACCCAGAGAAACACACTGATTTTTGATACTGAATCACTGAATTGTCACAGTTACAGAGACAGCTACACCACAGAGTGCCGTGGAACCACCCAAATAAACACACTGTCAATTGGAACTGAATCACTGAATGGTCACAGTTACAGAGGCAGGTACACCCCAAAGTGTACTGTAACCACCCAGAGATACACACTGACAATTGGAACTGAAACACTGAATAGTCTCAGTTACAGAGACAGCTACACCCCAGAGTGCAGCGGAACCACCCAGAGAAACACACTGACAATTGGAAATGAATCCCTGAACGGTCACAGGTACAAAGCCAACTACACCCCAGAGTGCAGTGTAACCAACCAGAGAAGCACACTGACAATTTGGACTGAATAACTGAATGGTCACTGTTACAGTGACAGCTACACCACAGAGTGCCATGGCACCACCCAGAGAAACACACTGACTATTGCAACTGAATCACTGAATGGTCACAGTTACAGAGACAGCTACACCCCAGACAACAGTGGAACATCCCAGAGAAACACACTGACAATTGGAACTGAATCACTGAATGGTCATAGTTACAGAGGCAGCTACATCCCAGGGTGCAGTGGAAGCACCCAGAGAAACACACTGACAATTGGAACTGAATCACTGAATGGTCTCAGTTACAGAGACAGCTACACCCCAGAGTGCAGTGCAACCACCCAGAGAAACACACTGACAATTGGAAATGAATCACTGCACGGTCACAGTTACAGAGGCTGCTCACAGCAGAGGGCACTGGAACCACACAGACTAATGCAATGAGAATTGGAACTGAATCACTGAATGGTCACAGTTACAGAGACAGATACACCCCAGAGTGCAGTGGAACCACCTAGAGATACACACTGACAATTGGAACTGAATCACTGAATGGTCACAGTTACAGAGGCTGCTACACCCCAGAGGGCACTGGAACCACACAGACTAATGCAATGAGAATTGGAACTGAATCACTGAATGGTCACAGTTACAGGGACAGCTACACCCCAGAGTGCAGTGGAACCACCCAGTGAAACACACTGACAATTGTAACGGTATCAATGAATTGTCACAGTTACAGAGACAGCTACAACCCAGAGTGCAGTGGAAACACCTAGAGATACACACTGACAATTGGAACTGAACCACTGAATGGTCACAGTTACAGAGGCAGGTACACCCCAGAGTGCAGTGTAACCACCCAGAGATACACACTGACAATTGGAACTGATTCACTGAATGGTCATAGTTAGAGAGGCTGCTACATCCCAGGGTGCAGTGGAACGACCCAGAGAAACACACTGACAATTGGTACTGAATCACTGAATGGTCACAGTTACAGAGACAGCTACACCCCAGACTGCAGTGGAACCACCCAGAGAAACACACTGACAATTGGAACTGAATCACTGAATGGTCACAGTTAGAGACAGCTACACCCCAGAGTGCAATGGAACCACCCAGAGAAACACACTGACAATTGGAAATGAATCACTGAATGGTCACAATTACAGAGGCAGCCACAGCCCAGAGTGCAGTGGAACCACCCAGAGAAAAACACTGACAATTGGGACTGAATCACTGAATGGTCACAGGTACAAAGCCAACTACACCCCAGAGTGCAGTGTAACCAACCAGAGAAGCACACTGCCTATTAGAACTGAATCACTGAATGGTCACAGTTACAGAGACAGCTACACCCCAGGCTGCAGTGGAACCACCCAGAGAAACACACTGACAATTGGAACTGAATCACAGAATGGTCACAGTTACAGAGGCAGCTACACCCCAGAGTGCAGTGGAACCACCAAGAGAATCACACTGACAATTGGAACTGAATAACTGAATGGTCAGACTTGCAGAGGCAGCTACACCCCAGAGTACTGTGGAACCACCCAGAGAAACACACTGACAATTGGAACTGAATCACTGAATGGTCACAGTTGCAGAGGCAGCAATACCCGAGAGTGCATTGTAACCTCCCAGAGAAACACACTGACAATTTGAACTGAATCACTGAATGGTCACAGTTACAGAGTCAGCTACACCGCAGAGTGCAGTGGAACCACCGAGAGATACACACTGACAATTGGAACTGAATCACTGAATGGTCACAGTTACAGAGGCAGGTACACCCCAGAGTGCAGTTTAACCACCCAGAGAAACACACTGACAATTGGAACTGAATCACTCAATGGTCATATTTTCAGAGGCAGCTACACCCCAGAGTGCAGTGGAATCACCCAGAGAAACACACTGACAATTGGAAATGAATCACTGAACGGTCACAGTTACAGAGGCTGCTCGCCCCAGAGGGCACTGGAACCACACAGTGTAACGCAATGTCAATTGGAACTGAATCACTGAATTGACACAGTTACAGAGGCAGCCACAGCCCTGAGTGCAGTGGAACCACCCAGAGAAACACACTGACAATTGGAACTGAATCACTGAATGGTCACAGTTACAGAGACAGCTCCACACCAGACTGCAGTGGAACCACCCAGAGAAACACACTGACAATTGGAACTGAATCACTGAATGGTCTCAGTTACAGAGACAGCTACACCCCAGAGTGCAGTGTAACCAACCAGAGAACACACTGACAATTTGGACTGAATCACTGAATGGTCACTGTTACAGCGACAGCTACACCCCAAAGTGCCGTGGAACCACCCAGAGAAACACACTGATTTTTGGAACTGAATCACTGAATTGTCACAGTTACAGAGACAGCTACACCACAGAGTGCCGTGGCACCACCCAGAGAAACACATTGACTATTGGAACTGAATCACTGAATGGTCACAGTTACAGAGGCTGCTCACTCCAGAGGGCACTGGAACCACACAGTGTAACGCAATGTCAATTGGAACTGAATCACTGAATAGTCACAGTTACAGAGACAGCTACACCCCAGAGTGCAGTGGAACCACCTAGAGATACACACTGACAATTGGAACTGAATCACTGAATGGTCACAGTTACAGAGGCAGGTACACCCCAGAGTGCAGTGTAATCACCCAGAGAAACACACTGACAATTGGAACTGATTCACTGAATGGTCATAGTTAGAGAGGCTGCTACATCACAGAGTGCAGTGGAACCACCCAGAGAAACACACTGACAATTGGAACTGAATCACTGAATGGTCACAGTTACAGGGACAGCTACACCCCAGAGTGCAGTGGAACCACCCAGTGAAACACACTGACAATTGTAACTGAATCACTGAATGGTCACAGTTACAGAGGCTGCTACACCCCAGAGGGCACTGGAACCACACAGACTAATGCAATGAGAATTGGAACTGAATCACTAAATGGTCACAGTTACAGGGACGCTACACCCCAGAGTGCAGTGGAACCACCCAGTGAAACACACTGACAACTGTAACGGAATCAATGAATGGTCACAGTTACAGAGACAGCTTCAACCCAGAGTGCAGTGGAAACACCTAGAGATACATACTGACAATTGGAACTGAATCACTGAATGGTCACAGTTACAGAGGCAGGTAAACCCCAGAGTGCAGTGTAACCACCCAGAGATACACACTGACAATTGGAACTGATTCACAGAATGGTCATAGTTAGAGAGGCTGCTACATCCCAGAGTGCAGTGGAGCCACCCAGAGAAACACACTGACAATTGGAACTGAATCTCTGAATGGTCACAGTTAGAGACAGCTACACACCAGACTGCAGTGGAACCACCCAGAGAAACACACTGACAATTGGAAATGAATCACTGAATGGTCTCAGTTACAGACAGAGCTACTCCCCAGAGTGCAATGGAACCACCCAGAGAAACACACTGACAATTGGAAATGAATCACTGAACGGTCACAGTTACAGAGGCTGCTCACCCCAGAGGGCACTGGAACCACACAGTGTAACGCAATGTCAATTGGAACTGAATCACTGAATGGACACAGTTACAGAGTTAGCCACAGCCCAGAGTGCAGTGGAACCACCCAGAGAAACACACTGACAATTGGAACTGAATCACTGAATGGTCACAGGTACAAAGCCAACTACACCCCAGAGTGCAGTGTAACCAACCAGAGAAGCACACTGACTATTGGAACTGAATCACTGAATGGTCACAGTTACAGTGACAGCTACACCACAGAGTGCCGTGGCACCACCCAGAGAAACACACTGACTATTGGAACTGAATCACTGAATGGTCACAGTTACAGAGACAGCTACACCCCAGACAACAGTGGAACCACCCAGAGAAACACACTGACAATTGGAACTGAATCACTGAATGGTCTCAGTTACAGAGACAGCTCCGCCCCAGAGAGCAGTGCAACCACCCAGAGAAACACACTGACTATTGGAACTGAATCACTGAATGGTCACAGTTACAGAGGCAGGTACACCCCAGAGTGCAGTGTAACCACCCAGAGAAACACACTGACAATTGGAACTGATTCACTGAATGGTCATAGTTAGAGAGGCTGCTACATCACAGAGTGCAGTGGAACCACCCAGAGAAACACACTGACAATTGGAACTGATTCACTGAATGGTCATAGTTAGAGAGGCTGCTACATCACAGAGTGCAGTGGAACCACCCAGAGAAACACACTGACAATTGGAACTGAATCACTGAATGGTCTCAGTTACAGACACAGCTACAACCCAGAGTGCAATGGAACCACCCATAGAAACACACTGACAATTGGAACTGAATTACTGAATGGTTACAGGTACAGGGGCTGCTCACCCCAGAGGGCACTGGAACCACACAGTGTAACGCAATGTCAATTGGAACTGAATCACTGAATGGACACAGTTACAGAGTCAGCCACAGCCCAGAGTGCAGTGGAACCACCCAGAGAAACACACTGACAATTGGAAGTGAATCACTGAATGGTCACAGGTACAAAACCAACTATACCCCAGAGTGCAGTGTAACCAACCAGAGAAGCACACTGACTATTGGAACTGAATCACTGAATGGTCACAGTTACAGTGACAGCTACACCCCAGAGTGCCGTGGAACCACCCAGAGAAACACACTGATTTTTGATACTGAATCACTGAATTGTCACAGTTACAGAGACAGCTAGACCACAGAGTGCCGTGGAACCACCCAAAGAAACACACTGTCTATTGGAACTGAATCACTGAATGGCCACAGTTACAGAGGCAGGTACACCCCAGAGTGTAGTGTAACCACCCAGAGATACACACTGACAATTGGAACTCAAACACTGAATAGTCTCAGTTACAGAGACAGCTACACCCCAGAGTGCAATGGAACCACCCAGAGAAACACACTGACAATTGGAACTGAATCACTGAATGGTCACAGTTACAGAGGCAGCTACACCCCAGAGTGTAGTGTAACCACCCAGAGATACACACTGACAATTGGAACTGAATCACTGAATGCTCACAGTTACAGGAACAGCTACACCCCAGAGTGCAGCGGAACCACCCAGAGAAACACACTGACAATTGGAAATGAATCCCTGAACGGTCACAGGTACAAAGCCAACTACACCCCAGAGTGCAGTGTAACCAACCAGAGAAGCACACTGACAATTTGGACTGAATAACTGAATGGTCACTGTTACAGTGACAGCTACACCCCAGAGTGCCGTGGATCCACCCAGAGAAACACACTGATTTTTGGAACTGAATCACTGAATTGTCACAGTTACAGAGACAGCTACACCACAGAGTGCCGTGGCACCACCCAGAGAAACACACTGACTATTGCAACTGAATCACTGAATGGTCACAGTTACAGAGACAGCTACACCCCAGACAACAGTGGAACATCCCAGAGAAACACACTGACAATTGGAACTGAATCACTGAATGGTCATAGTTACAGAGGCAGCTACATCCCAGGGTGCAGTGGAAGCACCCAGAGAAACACACTGACAATTGGAACTGAATCACTGAATGGTCTCAGTTACAGAGACAGCTACACCCCAGAGTGCAGTGCAACCACCCAGAGAAACACACTGACAATTGGAATTGAATCACTGCACGGTCACAGTTACAGAGGCTGCTCACAGCAGAGGGCACTGGAACCACACAGTGTAACGCAATGTCAATTGGAACTGATGCACTGAATGGTCACAGTTACAGAGACAGATACACCCCAGAGTGCAGTGGAACCACCTAGAGATACACACTGACAATTGGAACTGAATCACTGAATGGTCACAGTTACAGAGGCTGCTACACCCCAGAGGGCACTGGAACCACAAAGACTAATGCAATGAGAATTGGAACTGAATCACTGAATGGTCACAGTTACAGGGACAGCTACACCCCAGAGTGCAGTGGAACCACCCAGTGAAACACACTGACAATTGTAACGGAATCAATGAATGGTCACAGTTACAGAGACAGCTACAACTCAGAGTGCAGTGGAAACACCTAGAGATACACACTGACAATTGGAACTGAATCACTGAATGGTCACAGTTACAGAGGCAGGTACACCCCAGAGTGCAGTGTAACCACCCAGAGATACACACTGACAATTGGAACTGATTCACTGAATGGTCATAGTTAGAGAGGCTGCTACATCCCAGAGTGCAGTGGAACGACCCAGAGAAACACACTGACAATTGGTACTGAATCACTGAATGGTCACAGTTACAGAGACAGCTACACCCCAGACTGCAGTGGAACCACCCAGAGAAACACACTGACAATTGGAACTGAATCACTGAATGGTCACAGTTAGAGACAGCTACACCCCAGAGTGCAATGGAACCACCCAGAGAAACACACTGACAATTGGAAATGAATCACTGAATGGTCACAATTACAGAGGCAGCCACAGCCCAGAGTGCAGTGGAACCACCCAGAGAAAAACACTGACAATTGGGACTGAATCACTGAATGGTCACAGGTACAAAGCCAACTACACCCCAGAGTGCAGTGTAACCAACCAGAGAAGCACACTGACTATTAGAACTGAATCACTGAATGGTCACAGTTACAGAGACAGCTACACCCCAGGCTGCAGTGGAACCACCCAGAGAAACACACTGACAATTGGAACTGAATCACAGAATGGTCACAGTTACAGAGGCAGCTACACCCCAGAGTGCAGTGGAACCACCAAGAGAATCACACTGACAATTGGAACTGAATAACTGAATGGTCAGACTTGCAGAGGCAGCTACACCCCAGAGTACTGTGGAACCACCCAGAGAAACACACTGACAATTGTAACTGAATCACTGAATGGTCACAGTTGCAGAGGCAGCAATACCCGAGAGTGCATTGTAACCTCCCAGAGAAACACACTGACAATTTGAACTGAATCACTGAATGGTCACAGTTACAGAGTCAGCTACACCGCAGAGTGCAGTGGAACCACCGAGAGATACACACTGACAATTGGAACTGAATCACTGAATGGTCACATTTACAGAGGCAGGTACACCCCAGAGTGCAGTTTAACCACCCAGAGAAACACACTGACAATTGGAACTGAATCACTCAATGGTCATATTTTCAGAGGCAGCTACACCCCAGAGTGCAGTGGAATCACCCAGAGAAACACACTGACAATTGGAAATGAATCACTGAACGGTCACAGTTACAGAGGCTGCTCACCCCAGAGGGCACTGGAACCACACAGTGTAACGCAATGTCAATTGGAACTGAATCACTGAATTGACACAGTTACAGAGGCAGCCACAGCCCTGAGTGCAGTGGAACCACCCAGAGAAACACACTGACAATTGGAACTGAATCACTGAATGGTCACAGTTACAGAGACAGCTCCACACCAGACTGCAGTGGAACCACCCAGAGAAACACACTGACAATTGGAACTGAATCACTGAATGGTCTCAGTTACAGAGACAGCTACACCCCAGAGTGCAGTGTAACCAACCAGAGAACACACTGACAATTTGGACTGAATCACTGAATGGTCACTGTTACAGCGACAGCTACACCCCAAAGTGCCGTGGAACCACCCAGAGAAACACACAGATTTTTGGAACTGAATCACTGAATTGTCACAGTTACAGAGGCAGCTACACCACAGAGTGCCGTGGCACCACCCTGAGAAACACATTGACTATTGGAACTGAATCACTGAATGGTCACAGTTACAGAGGCTGCTCACTCCAGAGGGCACTGGAACCACACAGTGTAACGCAATGTCAATTGGAACTGAATCACTGAATAGTCACAGTTACAGAGACAGCTACACCCCAGAGTGCAGTGGAACCACGTAGAGATACACACTGACAATTGGAACTGAATCACAGAATGGTCACAGTTACAGAGACAGCTACACACCAGGCTGCAGTGTAACCACCCAGAGAAACACACTGACAATTGGAACTGAATCACAGAATGGTCACAGTTACAGAGGCAGCTACACCCCAGAGTGCAGTGGAACCATCAGGAGAATCACACTGACAATTGGAACTGAATAACTGAATGGTCAGAGTTACAGAGGCAGCTACACCCCAGAGTACTGTGGAACCACCCAGAGAAACACACTGACAATAGGAACTGAATCACTGAATGGTCAGAGTTACAGAGGCAGCTATACCCCAGAGTGCAGTGTAACCTCCCAGAGAAACACACTAACAATTTGAACTGAATCACTGAATGATCACAGTTACAGAGTCAGCTACACCCCAGAGTGCAGTGGAACCACCTAGAGATACACACTGACAATTGGAACTGAATCACTGAATGGTCACAGTTACAGAGGCAGGTACACCCCAGAGTGCAGTGTAACCACCCAGAGAAACACACTGACAATTGGAACTGATTCACTGAATGGTCACAGTTACAAAGGCAGCTACATCCCAGAGTGCAGTGGAACAACCCAGAGAAACACACTGACAATTGGAACTGAATCACTGAATGGTCATATTTACAGAGGCAGCTGCACCCCAGAATGCAGTGGAACCACCCACAGAAACTTACTGACAATTGGAACTAAATCATTGAATGGTCACAGATAGAGACAGCTACACCCCAGAGTGCAGTGGAACCACCCAGAGAAACACACTGACAATTGGAAATGAATCACTGAATGGTATCAGTTACACAGACAGCTATACCCCAGAGTGCAGTGAACCCACCCAGAGAAACACACTGACAATTGAAACTGAATCACTGAATGGTCTCAGTTACAGAGACAGCTACACCCCAGAGTACAGTGGAATCACCCAGAGAAACACACTGACAATTGGAAATGAATCACTGAACGGTCACAGTTACAGAGGCTGCTCACCCCAGAGGGCACTGGAACCACACAGAGTAACGCAATGACTATTGGAACTGAATCACTGAATGGACACAGTTACAGAGGCAGCCACAGCCCAGAGTGCAGTGGAACCACCCAGAGAAACACACTGACAATTGGAACTGAATCACTGAATGGTCACAGGTACAAAGCCAACTACACCCCAGAGTGCAGTGAAACCAACCAGAGAAGCACACTGACAATTTGGACTGAATCACTGAATGGTCACTGTTACAGTGACAGCTACACCCCAGAGTGCCGTGGAACCACCCAGAGAAACACACTGATTTTTGGAACAGAATCACTGAATGGTCACAGTTACAGAGACAGCTACACCCCAGACTTCAGTGGAACCACCCAGAGAAACACACTGACAATTGGAACTGAATCACTGAATGGTCACAGTTACAGAGGCAGCTACACCCCAGAGGGCACTGGAACCACACAGACTAATGCAATGAGAATTGGAACTGAGTCACTGAATGGTCACAGTTACAGGGACAGCTACACCCCAGAGTGCAGTGGAACCACCCAGTGAAACACACTGACAATTGTAACGGAATCACTGAATGGTCACAATTACAGAGGCTGCTACACCCCAGAGGGCACTGGAACCACACCGACTAATGCAATGAGAATTGGAACTGAATCACTGAATGGTCACAGTTACAGGGACAGCTACACCCCAGAGTGCAGTGGAACCACCCAGTGAAACACACTGACAATTGTAACGGAATCAATGAATGGTCACAGTTACAGAGACAGCTACAACCCAGAGTGCAGTGGAAACACCTAGAGATACACACTGACAATTGGAACTGAATCACTGAATGGTCACAGTTACAGAGGCAGGTACACCCCAGAGTGCAGTGTAACCACCCAGAGATACACACTGACAATTGGAACTGATTCACTGAATGGTCATAGTTAGAGAGGCTGCTACATCCCAGAGTGCAGTGGAACCACCCAGTGAAACACACTGACAATTGGTACTGAATCACTGAATGGTCACAGTTACAGAGACAGCTACACCCCAGACTGCAGTGGAACCACCCAGAGAAACACACTGACAATTGGAACTGAATCACTGAATGGTCACAGTTAGAGACAGCTACACCCGAGAGTGCAATGGAACCACCCAGAGAAACACACTGACAATTGGAAATGAATCACTGAATGGTCACAGTTACAGAGGCAGCCACAGCCCAGAGTGCAGTGGAACCAACCAGAGAAAAACACTGACAATTGGAACTGAATCACTGAATGGTCACAGGTACAAAGCCAACTACACCCCAGAGTGCAGTGTAACCAACCAGAGAAGCACACTGACTATTGGAACTGAATCACTGAATGGTCACAGTTACAGAGACAGCTACACCCCAGGCTGCAGTGGAACCACACAGAGAAACACACTGGCAATTGGAACTGAATCACAGAATGGTCACAGTTACAGAGGCAGCTACACCCCAGAGTGCAGTGGAACCACCAAGAGAATCACACTGACAATTGGAACTGAATAACTGAATGGTCAGACTTACAGAGGCAGCTACACCCCAGAGTACTGTGGAACCACCCAGAGAAACACACTGACAATTGGAACTGAATCACTGAATGGTCACAGTTACAGAGGCAGCTATACCCCAGAGTGCATTGTAACCTCCCAGAGAAACACACTGACAATTTGAACTGAATCACTGAATGGTCACAGTTACCGAGTCAGCTACACCGCAGAGTGCAGTGGAACCACCGAGAGATACACACTGACAATTGGAACTGAATCACTGAATGGTCACAGTTACAGAGGCAGGTACACCCCAGAGTGCAGTGTAACCACCCAGAGAAACACACTGACAATTGGAACTGAATCACTCAATGGTCATATTTACAGAGGCAGCAACACCCCAGAGTGCAGTGGAATCACCCAGAGAAACACACTGACAATTGGAAATGAATCACTGAACGGTCACAGTTACAGAGGCTGCTCACCCCAGAGGGCACTGGAACCACACAGTGTAACGCAATGTCAACTGGAACTGAATCACTGAATGGACACAGTTACAGAGGCAGCCACAGCCCTGAGTGCAGTGGAACCACCCAGAGAAACACACTGACAATTGGAACTGAATCACTGAATGGTCACAGTTACAGAGACAGCTCCACACCAGACTGCAGTGAAACCACCCAGAGAAACACACTGAAAATTGGAACTGAATCACTGAATGGTCTCAGTTACAGAGACAGCTACACCCCAGAGTGCAGTGTAACCAACCAGAGAACACACTGACAATTTGGACTGAATCACTGAATGGTCACTGTTACAGCGACAGCTACACCCCAAAGTGCCGTGGAACCACCCAGAGAAACACACTGATATTTGGAACTGAATCACTGAATGGTCACAGTTACAGAGACAGCTACACCACAGAGTGCCGTGGCACCACCCAGAGAAACACATTGACTATTGGAACTGAATCACTGAATGGTCACAGTTACAGAGACAGCTACACCCCAGAGTGCAGTGCAACCACCCAGAGAAACACACTGACAATTGGAAATGAATCACTGAACGGTCACAGTTACAGAGGCTGCTCACTCCAGAGGGCACTGGAACCACACAGTGTAACGCAATGTCAATTGGAACTGAATCACTGAATAGTCACAGTTACAGAGACAGCTACAACCCAGAGTGCAGTGGAACCACCTAGAGATACACACTGACAATTGGAACTGAATCACTGAATGGTCACAGTTACAGAGGCAGGTACACCCCAGAGTGCAGTGTAATCACCCAGAGAAACACACTGACAATTGGAACTGATTCACTGAATTGTCATAGTTAGAGAGGCTGCTACATCACAGAGTGCAGTGGAACCACCCAGAGAAACACACTGACAATTGGAACTGAATCACTGAATGGTCACAGTTACAGGGACAGCTACACCCCAGAGTGCAGTGGAACCACCCAGTGAAACACACTGACAAGTGTAACTGAATCACTGAATGGTCACAGTTACAGAGGCTGCTACACCCCAGAGGGCACTGGAACCACACAGACTAATGCAATGAGAATTGGAACTGAATCACTGAATGGTCACAGTTACAGGGACAGCTACACCCCAGAGTGCAGTGGAACCACCCAGTGAAACACACTGACAATTGTAACGGAATCAATGAATGGTCACAGTTACAGAGACAGCTACAACACAGACTGCAGTGGAAACACCTAGAGATACACACTGACAATTGGAACTGAATCACTGAATGGTCACAGTTACAGAGGCAGGTACACCACAGAGTGCACTGGAACCACCCAGAGATACACACTGACAATTGGAACTGATTCACTGAATGGTCACAGGTACAAAGCCAACTACACCCCAGAGTGCAGTGTAACCAACCAGAGAAGCACACTGACTATTGGAACTGAATCACTGAATGGTCACAGTTACAGAGACAGCTACACCCCAGAGTGCAGTGAAACCACCCAGAGAAACACACTGACAATTGGAACTGAATCACTGAATGGTCACAGTTACAGAGGCCGCTACACCACAGACTGCAGTGGAACCACCCAGAGAAACACACTGACAATTGGAACTGAATCACTGAATGGTCACAGTTAGCGACAGCTACACCCCAGACTGCAGTGGAACCACCCAGAGAAACACATTGACTATTGGAACTGAATCACTGAATGGTCACAGTTACAGAGACAGCTACACCCCAGAGTGCAGTGCAACCACCCAGAGAAACACACTGACCATTGGAAATGAATCACTGAACGGTCACAGTTACAGAGGCTGCTCACCCCTGAGGGCACTGGAACCACACAGTGTAACGCAATGTCAATTGGAACTGAATCACTGAATAGTCACAGTTACAGAGACAGCTACACCCCAGAGTGCAGTGGAACCACCAAGAGAATCACACTGACAATTGGAACTGAATAACTGAATGGTCAGACTTACAGAGGCAGCTACACCCCAGAGTACTGTGGAACCACCCA
Source organism: Scyliorhinus torazame (assembly GCF_047496885.1). Taxonomy (NCBI): domain Eukaryota; kingdom Metazoa; phylum Chordata; class Chondrichthyes; order Carcharhiniformes; family Scyliorhinidae; genus Scyliorhinus; species Scyliorhinus torazame. Next base: position 113,933,699 of record NC_092726.1, on the reverse strand, counting down.
GAGAAACACACTGACAATTGGAACTGAATCACTGAATGGTCACAGTTACAGAGACAGCTACACCCCAGGCTGCAGTGGAAAGACACAGAGAAACACACTGACAATTGGAACTGAATCACAGAATGGTCACAGTTACAGAGGCAGCTACACCCCAGAGTGCAGTGGAACCACCAAGAGAATCACACTGACAATTGGAACTGAATAACTGAATGGTCAGACTTACAGAGGCAGCTACACCCCAGAGTACTGTGGAACCACCCAGAGAAACACACTGACATTTGGAACTGAATCACTGAATGGTCACAGTTACAGAGGCAGCTATACCCCAGAGTGCATTGTAACCTCCCAGAGAAACACACTGACAATTTGAACTGAATCACTGAATGGTCACAGTTACCGAGTCAGCTACACCGCAGAGTGCAGTGGAACCACCGAGAGATACACACTGACAATTGGAACTGAATCACTGAATGGTCACAGTTACAGAGGCAGGTACACCCCAGAGTGCAGTGTAACCACCCAGAGAAACACACTGACAATTGGAACTGAATCACTCAATGGTCATATTTACAGAGGCAGCAACACCCAAGAGTGCAGTGGAATCACCCAGAGAAACACATTGACAATTGGAAATGAATCACTGAACGGTCACAGTTACAGAGGCTGCTCACCCCAGAGGGCACTGGAACCACACAGTGTAACGCAATGTCAACTGGAACTGAATCACTGAATGGACACAGTTACAGAGTCAGCCACAGCCCTGAGTGCAGTGGAACCACCCAGAGAAACACACTGACAATTGGAACTGAATCACTGAATGGTCACAGTTACAGAGACAGCTCCACACCAGACTGCAGTGAAACCACCCAGAGAAACACACTGACAATTGGAACTGAATCACTGAATGGTCTCAGTTACAGAGACAGCTACACCCCAGAGTGCAGTGTAACCAACCAGAGAACACACTGACAATTTGGACTGAATCACTGAATGGTCACTGTTACAGCGACAGCTACACCCCAAAGTGCCGTGGAACCACCCAGAGAAACACACTGATTTTTGGAACTGAATCACTGAATGGTCACAGTTACAGAGACAGCTACACCACAGAGTGCCGTGGCACCACCCAGAGAAAAACATTGACTATTGGAACTGAATCACTGAATGGTCACAGTTACAGAGACAGCTACACGCCAGAGTGCAGTGCAACCACCCAGAGAAACACACTGACAATTGGAAATGAATCACTGAACGGTCACAGTTACAGCGGCTGCTCACTCCAGAGGGCACTGGAACCACACAGTGTAACGCAATGTCAATTGGAACTGAATCACTGAATAGTCACAGTTACAGAGACAGCTACAACCCAGAGTGCAGTGGAACCACCTAGAGATACACACTGACAATTGGAACTGAATCACTGAATGGTCACAGTTACAGAGGCAGGTATACCCCAGAGTGCAGTGTAATCACCCAGAGAAACACACTGACAATTGGAACTGATTCACTGAATGGTCATAGTTAGAGAGGCTGCTACATCACAGAGTGCAGTGGAACCACCCAGAGAAACACACTGACAATTGGAACTGAATCACTGAATGGTCACAGTTACAGGGACAGCTACACCCCAGAGTGCAGTGGAACCACCCAGTGAAACACACTGACAAGTGTAACTGAATCACTGAATGGTCACAATTACAGAGGCTGCTACACCCCAGAGGGCACTGGAACCACACAGACTAATGCAATGAGAATTGGAACTGAATCACTGAATGGTCACAGTTACAGGGACAGCTACACCCCAGAGTGCAGTGGAACCACCCAGTGAAACACACTGACAATTGTAACGGAATCAATGAATGGTCACAGTTACAGAGACAGCTACAACACAGACTGCAGTGGAAACACCTAGAGATACACACTGACAATTGGAACTGAATCACTGAATGGTCACAGTTACAGAGGCAGGTACACCACAGAGTGCACTGGAACCACCCAGAGATACACACTGACAATTGGAACTGATTCACTGAATGGTCACAGGTACAAAGCCAACTACACCCCAGAGTGCAGTGTAACCAACCAGAGAAGCACACTGACTATTGGAACTGAATCACTGAATGGTCACAGTTACAGAGACAGCTACACCCCAGAGTGCAGTGAAACCACCCAGAGAAACACACTGACAATTGGAACTGAATCACTGAATGGTCACAGTTACAGAGGCCGCTACACCACAGACTGCAGTGGAACCACCCAGAGAAACACACTGACAATTGGAACTGAATCACTGAATGGTCACAGTTAGCGACAGCTACACCCCAGACTGCAGTGGAACCACCCAGAGAAACACATTGACTATTGGAACTGAATCACTGAATGGTCACAGTTACAGAGACAGCTACACCCCAGAGTGCAGTGCAACCACCCAGAGAAACACACTGACCATTGGAAATGAATCACTGAACGGTCACAGTTACAGAGGCTGCTCACCCCTGAGGGCACTGGAACCACACAGTGTAACGCAATGTCAATTGGAACTGAATCACTGAATAGTCACAGTTACAGAGACAGCTACACCCCAGAGTGCAGTGGAACCACCTAGAGATACACACTGACAATTGGAACTGAATCATTGAATGGTCACAGTTACAGAGACAGCTACACCCCAGACTGCAGTGGAACCACCCAGAGAAACACACTGACAATTGGAACTGAATCACTGAATGGTCACAGTTACAGAGGCAGGTAAACCCGAGAGTGCAGTGTAACCACCCGGAGAAACACACTAACAATTGGAACTGATTCTCTGAATGGTCATATTTACAGAGGCAGCTACATCCCAGAATTCAGTGGAACCACCCACAGAAACTTACTGCCAATTGGAACTAAATCATTGAATGGTCACAGATAGAGACAGCTACACCCCAGAGTGCAGTGGAATCACCCAGAGAAACACACTGACAATTGGAAATGAATCACTGAACGGTCACAGTTACAGAGGCTGCTCACCCCAGAGGGCACTGGAACCACACAGTGTAACGCAATGTCAATTGGAACTGAATCACTGAATGGACACAGTTACAGAGGCAGCCACAGCCCAGAGTACAGTGGAACCACCCAGAGAAACACACTGACAATTGGGAATGAATCACTGAATGGTCACAGATACAAAGCCAACTACACCCCAGAGTGCAGTGTAACCAATCAGAGAAACACACTGACAATTTGGACTGAATCACTGAATGGTCACTGTTACAGTGACAGCTACACCCCAGTGTGCCGTGGAACCACCCAGAGAAACACACTGATTTTTGGAACTGAATCACTGAATTGTCACAGTTACAGAGACAGCTACACCACAGAGTGCCGTGGAACCACCCAGAGAAACACACTGACCATTGGAACTGAATCACTGAATGGCCACAGTTACAGAGACAGCTACACCCCAGACAACAGTGGAACCACCCAGAGAAAAACACTGACAATTGGAACTGAATCACTGAATGGTCACAGTTACAGGGACAGCTACACCCCAGAGCGCAGTGGAACCACCCAGTGAAACACAGTGACAATTGTAACTGAATCACTGAATGGTCACAGTTACAGAGGCTGCTACACCCCAGAGGGCACTGGAACCACACAGACTAATGCAATGAGAATTTGAACTGAATGACTGAATGGTATCAGTTACACAGACAGCTACACCACAGAGTGCCGTGGAACCATCCAGAGAAACACACTGACTATTGGAACTGAATCACTGAATGGTCTCAGTTACAGAGACAGCTACACCCCAGAGTGCAGTGGAACCACCCAGAGAAACACACTGACAATTGGAACTGAATCACTGAATGGTCAGAGTTACAGAGGCAGCTACACCCCAGAGTGCAGTGGAACAACTCAGAGAAACACACTGACAATTGGAACTGAATCACTGAATGGTCACAATTACAGAGGCTGCTACACCCCAGAGGGCACTGGAACCACCTAGAGATACACACTGACAATTGGAACTGAATCAGTGAATAGTCTCAGTTAGAAAGGCAGCTACATCCCAGAGTGCAGTGGAACCACCCAGAGAAACACACTGACAATTTGAACTGAATCAATGAATGGTCACAGTTACAGAGTCAGCTACACCCCAGAGTGCAGTGGAACCACCTTGAGATACACACTGACAATTGGAACTGAATCACTGAATGGTCACAGTTACAGAGTCAGGTACACCCCAGAGTGCAGTGGAATCACCCAGAGAAACACACTGACAATTGGAACTGAATCACTGAATGGTCAGAGTTACAGAGTCAGCTACACCCAATAGTGCAGTGGAACCACCTAGAGATACACACTGACAATTGGAACTGAATCACTGAATGGTCACAGTTACAGAGTCAGCTACACCACAGAGTGCAGTGGAACCACCCAGAGAAACACACTGACAACTGGAACTGAATCATTAATGGTCACAGTTAGTGACAGCTATGCCCCAGAGTGCAGTGGATCCACCCACATAAACATACTGACAATTGGAACTGAATCTCTGAATGGTCACTGTTAGATACAGCTACAACCCAGAGTGCAGTGGAACCACCCACAGGAACTCACAGAGAATTGGAACTGAATCACTGAATGGTCACAGTTACAGAGGCAGCTACACCCCAGAGTACAGTGAACCCACCCAGAGAAACACACTGACAATTGGAACTGAATCACTGAATGGTCACAGTTACAGAGACAGCTACACCCCAGAGTGCAGTGGAACCACCCAGAGAAACACACTGACAATTGGTACTGAATCACTGAATGGTCACAGTTACAGAGACAGCTACACCCCAGTGTGCAGTATAACCACCCAGAGGAACACACTAACAATTGGAACTGAATGGTCACAGTTACAGAGACAGCTACACCCCAGAGTGCAGTGGAACCACCCAGAGAAACACACTGACAATTGGAACTGAATCACTGAATGGCCACAGTTACAGAGACAGCTAAACCCCAGAGTGCAATGGAACCACCGAGAGAAACACACTGACAATTGGAACTGAATCACTGAGTGGTCTCAGTTACAGTGACAGCTACACCCCAGAGTGCAGTGAACCCACCCAGAGAAACACACTGACAATATGATCTGAATCACTGAATGGTCACAGTTACAGAGACAGCTACACCCCAGAGTGCAGTGCAGCCACCCAGAGAAAGACACTGACAATTAGAACTGAATCACTGAATGGTCAGTTACAGAGACAGCTACACCCCAGAGTGCAGTGGAACCACCCAGAGAAACACACTGACAATTCGAACTGAATCACAGAATGGTCAGAGTTACAGAGGCAGCTACACCCCATAGTGCAGTAGAACCACCCTGAGGAACACACTGACAATTGGAACTGAATCACTGAATGGTCACATTTACAGAGACACCTACACCCCAGAGTGCAGTGGAACCACCCAGTGAAACACACTGACAATTGGAACTGAATCACTGAATTGTCACAGTTACAGAGACAGCTACATCCCAGAGTGCGATGGAACCACCCAGAGAAACACACTGACAATTGGAACTGAATTACTGAATTGTCACAGTTACAGAGGCAACTACTCACCAGAGTGCAATGGACCCACCCAGAGAAACACACTGACAATTGGAACTGAATCACTGACTGGTCACTTTTACAGAGACAGCTACACCCCAGGGTGCAGTGGACCAACCCAGAGAAACACACTGACAATTGGAACTGAATTACTGAATGGTCTCAGTTACAATGACAGCTACACCCCAGAGTGCAGTGAACCCACCCAGAGAAACACTCTGACAATATGATCTGAATCACTGAATGGTCACAGTTAGAGACAGCTACACCCCAGAGTGCTGTGGAACCACCCGGAGAAACACACTGACTATTGGAACTGAATCACTGAATTGTCACATTTAAGAGACAGCTACGCCCCAGCGTGCAGTGGAACCACCCAGAGAAACCCACTGACAATTGGAACTGAATCACTGAATGGTCACAGTTACAGAGGCAGCTTCACCCCAGCGTGCAGTGGAACCACCCAGAGAAACGCACTGAGAATATGAACTGAATCACTGAATGGTCACAGTGGAGTGAGGGATATCACTGAAAAAATATGAGATGTAGAGATGGGACTGATGGCGTCTGAGTGGACAGCATCCTATCTGTTAATGTTAGCTGAACAATGTGATAAACACAGTCCAGTGTTTGGAAAGAGGTCACTCACTAACATAAATAATATTTGCTTTCACTGAACCAAATCTCGGAATCTGTTTGTTCACATCTTTGAAAAATAAGTTAAACGATGTCACAACCTCAATATCCCTGAGGTGGTTCCACAGGGCATTAATTAAAAGCTTGGAGAATATATAACCTCAGAGTTTCAGACAGAGAGATTGCCTATCGCAGGAAGGGACACATCACTTCACAGTGAAAATGCTTTATCCAATTCAGACTGCTGAGAAAGTATTCTACCCAATCCTTGCAATTGTTGGTGTTCCTGGTAAGTGACTGTCACCATTGAAGTTGTGTAAAACTTTGTGTGAGCGGCTCTCTGATTTTAAACTCTGACTGAAAATATCTGAGCCTGATCTCGGGCTCACTGTTACACAGACACCTGGTCAACGATATAATTTACTTAATTCAAATCTCGTTAATAATGTCTATGGTTTGAATCCATTTCATCAACTAACAATACAACTGTTTGTAACTCACGGGATCGCTGATCAATAAAGTTGTCATATTGAGTGGAATCTTGTATAATGTTAAATTGGATCTCAGTGAAGGCAATCTCTCTGAAGAAAGGTTTAGTGGGAGTAAGAATGAAATCACACTGACGGTGGATCACTAATCGGTTTGAAATATCTGACAGCAGTGAACAAGGATTACTGGAAGTATCTGTCAGTTTAGGATTGTACTGAATGTGGGTCTCTCACCAGAGTGAAATATCTGATCCAATTATCTATCTATTACTGGGACTATCTGTCCGTGTGGAATTGTATTGTGTGTGGGTCAGTAACTGGACTGAAATTAGTTGGTTCTATTTTGAAATGATGTATTTTATTGGGCAGTGGCCGCTCCATTCTGTGGAGTTCTCTCTGTGTGTTTTAACTTTGGAATAGGTTGAAAACAGGAAGAGTTTGGCTGTGTTTTGAAGATGTTTATATTTATTGTATGAAGTGAAATATCCCTATTTCTGTTCTCTGTTGATCTACTCTAACAGGAACAGATATCACCCACACTCTAATATTTCGTAAAACCCACAACAGTGCAGTATTCCAATAGGTTTTGTGATATGTTCTCAATTCTATTCATCCTGAAATGAACACACATGTTTGATCAATTTTTATGGGTGTTTATATATTGTTTTTCTGCTTCACACGATTTGTGAATCTATTCAGCTGAACCCAGAAACCCATCCAGTCCATTCACACACGAGTGTTCCAAGGAGTGATTGGGGGATTTATTGTTCTGATCAAAATGCAGCAGCGGACACTGATCTGTCAGAACATTAATCTCCCATTGAAATACCCGCTTTGCAAATTCATAATTAATGATGTTGTGTGTCTGTAATTAGTTGTATTCTTCCTCTGTTTTCACTATCACTCTCAATGTGATTTTGTCTGTAAATTGTGTAATTATCATTCTGCTTCCCGATCCCATACTGTTGATGGGAATGGTGAAGGAGAGTGATCCCAGTGCTGATCCTTGTGGAACACCACTTCCCACCTTCCAACATCAGCTCTTTCCCTGTAACTCCTCTCCCTGTTTACTGAGTGTGTCGCCAGCATGTGTCCATTCTGCTGCTGTGTCCCCTAACTCCACTGGCTCTGAGATTACCCATCAGTCTGTTATGTCGGATCTTACTGACGGCCTTTAGAAAATCAAATTGTTTAACATCTATCAGACTACTCAGATCTATTATTTCTGGTAGTTATTGAAATAATTGGATGAAATGTGTCAGGAATAATGTTGACTTTGGAATATGTGCAGACTATTTAGTATACTCTGTGTTACTGGATTCCTTTTAACTCAGACTTCTAATTCCATTTTTCCAACTGTTGACATTGTGACTGGAAGATTTGATTATATTCTGTTCTAAATTCAAGAATAACAGAGACCGACTTCTGCTTTTCAATTCTTTGGTAATTATTCTGATGATGATCAGTGAATAGATAATATTGTCTCTGCTGTTTCTGTCTATTTTATGAAAATTTGTTGTTGAAATCCATCCGCCTCCAGTAATCTCCCTCTACCTGGACCCCACCCATTGGCCTCCGATCAGCTCTTGATCTTTTCATTGAGATCATCGACCGTCTCAATTTCTCTGTGCCTCTCGCCAACACTACCCCTACTCACTCTAAACTTGCTCCAATCCTCTCTCGAATATCGAACCCTGGCCTGGTGATCTAAGCTGTTCACAAGGGTGGTGCCATTATTGTCTGGTGTCCTGACCTCTTCCTCACAGAGGCTGACCGTCAACTCTCAGACCCATCCTGCTACCTCCCCCTGGACCAGCAGCACACCACCAAACATCATGATATTGTTTCCAGGGCTTTCACTGACCTCCTCGACTATGGATATCTTCTGTCCACAGCCTCGGACATGATAACCACACAATACCACACATCCTGCATCAACCTCCCGCTTCTACCTCCTTCCCAAAATCCACAGACAGGAAAGTCCCAGTACACCCATTATTTCGGCCTGTTCCAGCCCCTCCAAGATCATTTCTTCCAATCTTGATTCCACCCGCTTTACCCTCTTCTGCCCCTTCCCAAAGACATTGGTGGCACAGTGACACAGTGGTTTGCACTGCTGCCTCACAGCACCAGGGTCTCCGGATCAATTCCCACCTTGGGTGACTGTCTGTGTGGAGACTGCACTTTTTCTCCCTGTCTGTGTGGGTTTCCTCCGGGTGCTCCGGTTGCCTCCCACAGTCCTGGTTAGGTGGATTGACCATGCTAAATTATTCCGTAGTGTCCAAAAAGAGGTTTAGGTTAGATTAAGGGGTTAATGAGATAGGCGGGGGAGTGAGCTTGGATGAGGTTCTCTTTCATAGCTTTGGTACAGGCTTAATGGGCCGAATTACCTCCTTCTGCACTGTGGGGATTCTATGATTCCTGATTCCTCTGGTGCCGTATTTCCTATAAACTAGGTCAATTTCCCCGGCCCTAACCGCCTAATCTTCACAATGGATGTCCAATCCCTCTTCACCTCCTTTCCCCAACACAAGGGTTGTGTACAGATCCTCATTCCCTGCTTCCAATAAAGACTGCATCTGATTAAAGTCGACACTAAAGTCGGTGGAGTTGTGGACATTGCGGAAGGATGTTACAAGTTACAGAGGAACATAGATAAGCTGCAGCGCTGGGCGGAGAGGTGTCAAATGGAGTTTCATGCAGAAAATTGTGAGGTCATTCATTTTGGAAGGAATAACAGGAAGAAAGTGTACTGGGCTAATGGTAAGATCCTTGGCAATGTGGATGAGCAGGGAGATCTCGATGTCCATGTACATAGATCCCTGAAAGTTGCCACCCAGGTTGAGAGGGTTGTTAAGAAGGTGTCTGGTGTGTTAGCTTTTATTGGTAGAGGGATTGAGTTTCGGAGCCATGAGGTCATGTTGCAGCTGTGCAAATCTCCGGTGCGGCCGCATTTGGAGTGTTGCATGCAATTCTGGTCGCCGCATTAGAGGAAGGATGTGGAAGCATTGGAAAGGGTGCAGAAGAGATTTAACAGAATGTTGCCTGGTATGGCAGAAGAGATTTACCAGAATGTTGCCTGGTATGGAGGGAAAAACTTATGAGGAAAAGTTGAGGGACTTGAGGCTGGTTTCGTTAGAGAGAAGAAGGTTAATCGGTGACTTAATTTAGGCATACAAGATGATCAGAGGATTGAATCGGGTGGACAGTGAGAACCTTTTTCCTCGGATGGTGATGTCTAGCACGAGGGGACATAGCTTTAAATTGAGCGGAGATAGATATAAGACAGATGTCAGAGGTAGGTTCTTTACTCAGAGAGTACTAAGGGCGTGGAATGCCCTGCCTGCAACAGTAGTGGACTCGGCAACACGAAGGGCATTCAAATGGTCATTGAATAGACATATGGGCGACAAGGGAATAGTGTAGCTGGGCTTTAGAGTTGTTTCTTAGGTCGGCGCAACATCGAGGGCCGAAGGGCCTGTACTGCGCTGCAATGTTCTATGTTCTATGTCCATTCTCCCACTTTCTCCTCCTCCATCGCCTCTGTTCTGATGATGGCGTCTTCGAAAATAGCCCGTCTGGCAGGTCTGTCTTTTCCTTAACCGGGCTGTCCCCACAACCTTCCTTTGTTAACAGGGCTCTCAATCGTGTTCAATTCATTTCTCACACCTCTGTCCTCACACATCCCCCTCCCTCCCGGAAACATGATAGTGTCTCCCTCTCCTCACTTTCCACACCATCAGCCTCCCAATTGAAAGGCAAATCCTCCTCCATTTCTGCCAACTCCAGCATGATATTACCATGAAACACATCTTCACCTCTCTCCAACCACCCTCCTCAATTTCTGAATTCCTCAGGTAACCCTCCCTCGTCGACACCCATGTCCATTTCCCCATCACACCCCACACTCCTTTCCCTTCCCGCAGCACCTTCCCCTGCAATCACAGACGGTGCAACAACTGTCCCTTTACCACCTCTCGTCTCATGGTGCCCGCAGGACGTAACTTTAATTTCAACTGCTTTAGTCAGGAAACTTTCTCCTCCACCATAACGCTCTTGTTTTGGAATGTTCCTACTTTTTTGTCGAATGCAATGAGTCCGAATCTGGAGAGAGTCTATTCCGGCCAAGTGAACCCTGGGGAATGTCCAATGACGGAGCGGGAATATTCCTGAGAAAAGCTTGGCAGAGATTGTTTTCAAACAGGGAGAGGATGGATTCGTGGGAACAGTATGTTGGGATGTTCGAGACATGGCAATGGGGGATTCCTGGGAGCGGGTACTTTACGAATCACTAAACCTTGGAGGGGTGATCCCTCGGGATGTTCTGGAGACTGGACAGACTCTATTCTGGACAAGCTGGGCTGCACGGTAGCACAGTGGGAGGCACAGTTGATTCACAGCTCCAGTGTCCCAGTTTCGATTCCCAGCCTTGGTCACTGTCTGTGCGGAATCTGGACTTTCTCCCCCGTGTCTGCGTGGGTTACCTCAGGGTGCTCCGGTTTCCTCCCACAGTCCAAAGATGTGCAGGTTATGTGGATTCGCCAAGATAAATTTTGTTTAGTTTCCAAACAATTTAGATAGGGTCACTGGGTTATGGGATGGGGTGGGCTGAACTGGTTTTCTCTTTCCAAGGGCCAGTGCAGACTTGATGGGCCGAATGGCCTCCTTTTGCACTGTACATTCTATATTTCTATTCCTGCCATGGTTATGAAGTGGGAAGGTTCTGCGTTTGTTTTATTGTTTCCATTGATCGTGGATTATTCAAATAAACCAGGAATGGGGTCCAAGCCCATCAGAAATCCAGTCCAGGCAACGGTCCATTCCGGGGTGTGGTCCAGTAATTGAGCTGGGATGACAATCTCTGGTATGTTTGTATCCGGTTTGGGAAACCTGGCCGGCCTGAGTGAATCCTGTAAATCAGACTAAATGAGAAATGTAAACTCTCGCAAAGGTATCTGAATTATAAACATTTTCCTACCACTGCCATCAAACTGACAGGGCTGCAATTCACACTTTCCCCCCATTCCCCATCTTTAACACTCGAGCTACATTTCCTACTTCCCTCTCTGCAATGTTTATCTCTGTGCCCACTCCTCTCCCGACAACCCCACCACCCACTGCCCACTATATTGATGCTGAAATTATGTCCTGGTTCAGACAGGGAATTCATTACCCAGTAATTTCCCGCGTCTCTCCTTTCTCTCGCTGACAGTTAATATACTGGGAATTGTGATTCTGTGTCGGGGGAAGTGTGGTCTCTCTACCTGCACCACTCGCTACCTGGTGGCCATGGCAACGGCGGATCTGCTGTTTATTATCACTAATCCCATACTGAACAGGATCAATGGTTATTATTTCCCCCGGAGTTTACTGTCCCTCACCCCTGTGTGTAGTGTTAAGGGTGCCCTGATCTTTGCAGCCAGGGACTGTTCTGTCTGGTTCACCCTCACTTTCTCCTTTGATCGATTTGTGGCCATTCGCTGCCAGAAACTGAAAACTAAATATTGCACCGGGAAAACTGCGGCTGTGGTTCTGTCCACAAGCGGCCTCCTGCTCTGTGTGAAAAACATCCCCCAGTACTTTTCATTGGAACCTTGGGAGATATTCGACAATGTCCAGTGGGGCTGTGACACAAAGAGCAGCTATTACACTGACCCGGGATGGGGTGGATATTCCTGGTTTGATCAGGTTTTAACCCCACTGATGCCGTTCTGCTCAATCCTGTTCATCAACGCTCTGACAGTCAGACACATTTTACTCAGCAGTCGGGTCCGGAAGGCACTGAGGGCTCAGAGTCAGGGAGACAATCGCACTGACCCAGAGATGGAGAGCAGAAGGAAGTCAATGATTTTACTCTTCAGCATCTCCGGGACTTTCATCCTCCTCTGGACCGTGTCTGTTATTAAATTTTTCTATATGGATGTGAGAGGATTATATTATATCACCCTTCCTCAATATAATTTACAACAAGTCGGATTTATGCTGCAGGATTTAAATTGCTGCACAAACACATTTATTTATGTGGTTACTCAGTCCAGGTTCAGGGAGCAGATAAAGATCGCGGTGAAATATCCGGTTAAATCAATTATTAAATTAATGAGAAAATAAAACTGACTGACAGCATCTCAGCCAATCAGGAGCTCCACTCGCTGACTGACAGCCTCTCAGCCAATCAGGAGTTCCAGCCACTGATTGACAGCCGTTCAGCCAACCAGGAGCTACAGCCGCTGACTCACAACCTCTCAGCCAATCATGAACACCAGCGCCCGACTGACAGCACCTCAGCCAATCAGGATCTCCAGTCGCTGACTCACAGCCTCTCAGCCAATCAGTAGGTGTAGCGCCAGACTGACAGCGTCTCAGCCAATCAAAAGCTCCAGCCGTTGACTCACAGCCTCTCAGCAAATCAGCAGCTCCAGCCACAGACTGACAGCATCTCAGCCAATCAGCTGCTCTAACGCCTGACTGACAACCTTTGAGTTAATCAGCAGCTCCAGTGGTTGACTGACAGCCTCTCAGCCAATCAGGTGCTCCAGCCGCTGTGACAGCCCCTCAGCCACTCAGCATCTCCAACCGCTGCTGACAATTGTGTGGGGAGCACTGGCAGTGCTTGCTTTGGGGAGCACTGGCAGTGCTGGCTGTGGGGGGGGGGCACTTGCAGTGCTGGATGTAGGGAGCACTGGCTGTGCTGGCTGTGGGGAGCACTGGTACTGCTGGCTGTGGGGGGGGGGTGGCACTGCCAGTGCTGGCTGCGGGTGGAGGGCACTGGCAGTGCTGGCTGTGGGGGGGCACTTGCAGTGCTGGATGTAGGGAGCACTGGCAGTGCTGGCTGTGGGGAGCACTGGTACTGCTGGCTGTGGGGAGGGGGGTGGTGGCACTGCCAGTGCTGGCTGCGGGTGGAGGGCACTGACAGTGCTGGCTGGGGGGCACTGCCAGTGCTGGATGTGTGGGAGCACTGGCAGTGCTGGCTGTGTTTGGGGGGAGGGCACTGGCAGTGCTGGCTGTGGTGGGGAGCACTGGCATTGCAAGCTGTGGGGGGTGGCACTGGCAGTGCTGGCTGCGGGGGGGGGGTGGCACCGGCAGTGCTGGATGTGTGGGGAGCACTGGCAGTGCTGGCTGTGGGGGGTGGCACTGGCAGTGCTGGCTGCGGGGGTGGGTTGGCACCGGCAGTGCTGGATGTGTGGGGAGCACTGGCAGTGCTGGCTGTAGGGGGATCAGCACTGGCAGTGCTGGTTGTGGGGTGTTCGGGAGTACTGGCAGTGCTGGATGTGGGTAGCACTGGCTGTCCTGGCTTTCGGGAGGTTGCGGAGCACTGACAGTACTGGTTGTGGGGTTGCACCGGCAGTGCTGGGTGGATAGGGGAGCACAGGCAATACTGGCTGTGTGAGGAGCACTGGGAGGGCTGGCTGTGGGAGCACTGGCAGTGCTGGATGTGGGAGTACAGGAGCACTGGCAGTGCTGGCTGTGGGGGAGGGAGCGAAGGCTGTGGGGAGCACTGACAGAGCTGGCTGTGGGGGATCACTGCCAGTGCTGGCCTTGTGGGGGAGCACTGCCAGTGCTGGACTTGTGGGGGAGCACAGGCATTGCTGTCTGTGTGTGGGAGCACTGGCAGTGTAGGATGTGTGTGGGGAGCACTGGTAGTACTGGGTGTGGAGAGGCACTCGAAGTGCTGGCTGTGGGGGTGGGTACTGGCAGTGCTGGCTGTGGGGGGTGGAGCAGTGTCACTGCTGGTCGTTTGCAGCAATGGCACTGCTGGTTGTGGGGGAGCACTGGCAGTGCTGGCTGCGTGGGGGAGGGAGCGGTGGCTGTGTGGAGACCACTGGCTGTGCTGGCTGTGTTGGGGCAGCACTGGCTGCTGGATAAGTGGAGGAGTACTGGCAGTGCTGGCTGTGGGAGCACTGGCAGTGCTAGCTGTGGAGCTGAGCACTGCAAGTGCTAGCATTTGGTGGGAGCATTGGCAGTGCTGGCAATGGGGGCAGCACTGGAAGTGCTGGCTGTGGGGAGCACCAAGAGTGCTGGGTTTGGGAGCACTGGCAGGGCTGGCTGTGAGGCGGAGAACTAGCAGTGCTGGCTCTGGGGGGCAGTGGCAGTGCTTGATGTGGGAGCACTGGCAGTGATGGCAGTGAGGGGGAGCACTGGAAGTGTTGGCTTGGGGGGAGCACTGCAAGTGCTGGCTGTGAGGGGAGCACTGGCAGTGCTGGTTGTGGGGAGGATCTCTGGCAGTGCTGGTTATGGGGAGTAGTGGCAGTGCTTGCTGTAGGGGAGCACTGGCAATGATGGCTGTGTGGGGTGTGCACAGGCAGTGCTGGCTGTGGGGAGCACTGGCAATGTTGGCTTTGTGTGGGAGCATTGGCAGTGCTGGTTATGGGGGTGCGCACTGGCATTGCTGGCTGTGGGGAGCACTGGCAGTGCTGGCTGTGTGGGGGGTGCACAGGAAATACTGGAAGTCGGGGAGCACTGGCAATGCTGGCTTTGTGTGCGACCAATGGCAGTAATGGCTGTGGGGGAGGGAGCGCTGGCTGTGTGGGGAGCAGTGGCAGTGCTGGATTTGTGTTGAGGGAGCGCTGTATGTGGGGAGCGCTGGCTGTGGGATCACTGGCGGTGCAGGCTGTGGGGGAGCACAGGCAGTACTAGCTGTGGGGAGCACTGGCAGTGCTGGCAGTTGGGTAGCACTAGCAGTGCTGGCTGCGTTGGGAGTAGCACTCGGTTCTGGATACGTGTGGGGCTGCACAGGCAGTCCTGGCTGTGCGGGGCGGGAGCACTGACAGTGCTATCTGTGGGGATAGCGCAGGCAGTGCTGGCTGTGGGGGAGCACTGGAAGTGCTGCCTGTGGGTGGGAGCACTGACAGTGCTGGCTGTGTGGGGGAGCACTGACAGTGCTGGCTGTGTGGTGGGAGCACTGACAGTGCTGGCTGTGTGGTGGGAGCACTGACAGTGCTGGCTGTGTGGGGGGAGCACTGACGGTACTAGCTGTGTGGGGAGCACTGACACTGCTGGCTGTGTGGAGGGAGCACTGACAGTGCTGGCTGTGTGGCGGATTCAGAGGAAGTTGTAATGTGAAAGATTGCAAGGACTTAGAGATGGAAAACCGAAGGAAATCCATTGTTTCACTGTTCAGTCTATCCAGCAGTTTTCTTCTGCTATGGGTGACTCAAGTGATATTCTACACCTATCAGAGAATTGCTAATGTGCATTCTTATTCTACCACTGACAGACTTTACATTGTGGAGGTTGTCGCCAGCATGCTTCAGGTTTTCAGTTCTTGTACTAACACGGGTATCTATGTCCTGACACAGAGGAAGTTCCGAGAGGAGTTGAAGACGATACTGAAATACCCACTAAAACTAATTGTTAATTTATTAGCATCACATCACAGTAAGGATCGTTTCTTGCAATGAAGCAACAGAATACAATCGGCATCCACTGAGCACCTTTATTTAAGAACATTATTAGTCCTCAAAAAACATTGACATTTGCTTGTTACATATCACAAGGAAAGGAAGAGATGGAGAGGACGGGTATGTGTGTGAGCGAGGGTGTGGGAGATTGAGTGAGGGGGGTGGGGAAGAGAAAGCGAGATTAGTAACTAAATGGTTGGTGACTGATATCGATGAGGATAAGGTAATATGAACTCGAAGGAACGATAAGCAGAGAGAAATACAGTAACCAAATGGCGAAGTGACGGTAATGTAGATAGTAGGCGTACAGAATGATAGATCAAAATGATAACTGACTAATAGATACTAAATTAGAACGAGAAATAGAACATGAAGATAATAAGTAGATATCAGTAGAAGAAGACCCGTAAGGGAACGGCTTTGTAACATAATATGCTGTAAAGGAAATACATGTGGAAAGAGAAAACAGATCTTACAATATCCGAAATTAAGTTTTGGAAAATGTGATAGGAAACACGGAGGATAACAAATTACATATTTCTGCAGGTATTTTAAACAGAAACAATCGCATCCTCAATGCCAGCAAAACTAAAGAGCTGGTCATTGACTTCAGGAAGCAAAGTACTGTACACACCCCTGTCAGCATCAATGGGACCGAGGTGGAGATGATTAGCAGTTTCTAATTCCTCGGGGTGGTCATCTCCAAAAATCTGTCCTTGTCCACCCACGTCAACGCTACCACCAAGAAAGCACAACAGCGCCTATACTTCCTGAGGAAACTAAGGAAATTCGGCATGTCCACATGAACCCGTACCAACTTTTACAGATGCACCATAGAAAGCATCCTATCTGGCTGCATCACAGCCTGGTATGGCAACTGCTCGGCCCAGGACCGAAACTGCAGAGAGTCGTGGACACCACCCAGTCCATCACACGAACCATCCTCCCATCCATTGAGTCTATCTACACCTCCCGCTGCCTAGGGAAAGTGGGCAGCATACTCAAAGGCCCCTCCCACCCGGCTTACTCACTCTTCCAACTTCTTCCATGGGGCAGGAGCTACAGAAGTCTGAGAACACGCACGAACAGTCTCAAAAACAGCTTCTACCCCGCTGTCACCAGATTCCTAAACGACACTCTTATGGACTGACCTCATTAACGCTACACCCCTGTATGCTTCATCCGATGCCGGCGCTTATGCAGTTAGATTATATACCTCGTGTTGCTCTATTATGGATTTTCTTTTATTCCCTTTTCTTCCCATGTACTTAATGAACTGTTGAGATACTCGCAGAAAAATACTTTTCACTGTACCTCGGTACAAGAGGCAATAAACAAATCCAATCCAATCCAATAGCAAAGTGGGAGATGGCATTAATTAGACGTCTGTTTTGCTCTTTGCCTCGACATGACAGCAGAATCGAAAATCCACAGTCCTTTCAATTCAGTTATATCAGGATTGCTTCATTCAATCAGTAACTTCTGAATTGTATTGAGAGATGTGCAACCGAATGGGTGAAGCAACAGCATAATTGTTCATCTGTTAACGGAAATAAAAAAACGTGCGACTATATTGACTTATATACTGACAAATGCACCGTCATTGTTTTCCATAAACAATATAATTATCCACAAACACAGAATAATTAGTAACACGGTTAAATTGCATGTGAATAAACAATTTCGGAATATTGTGAATTGAATTGGAAACTATCGTGCGCTGTGTGTAGGAGGCGAGGGGCAAACTGGCAGAGGCACTGAAAGGATAATGAAACAAACAGGATGGGCAGAGGTTGAGAATTATTACTGAGAGAAGCAAAAGGGATGCTGACAGAGGGCGCTCTAATCGATGTATATATAGATCGATGCAAGGACGGGCGGGGGTAAATATAAATATAGTGTCGCTCGGGAACTTACCTTAACAGGAACCCCAGGAGCAGCTAGGAATCATGGGAGCAGTGTCCGGAGGGCGGAGCCTCGCGACCGGTTCACAGGGCAGAATCTCAGCTATATTCTGCAAGGTAAGAGTTGTGGTTTTTTTAAGGGGGCAGCAAGCTATAGTTATATCATACAGCAGAATCACCAATTTTAGAGGGTTCACTAGAGAGTAGCAACAATATTTTTAAGGGCCTAACGGGTGTTAATCTTGCTTTTATTTCCTTTTGCATCACTTTGGGAATTCGGATCAGAAGGGATGAAACTTAAGGCTCCTTCTGTAGGATGTGGGAGGTAAGGGAAACGACTGGAAAGAGTGCTTCACATCTGCAGAAACGGAGATATCGAGGAAGGCTTGTCTACTGAGTCAGTATGGGTGGAAGTCAGAAACAAGAAACGAGCCGTCACTTTATTTGGAGTCTTCTATAGATCCCCCAATAGCAACAGATATCTGGAGAAACAGGTTGGGCGGCAGATCTTGAAAAGGTGCAGAAGTAACAGAGACGTCGTGGGTGACTTCCAATTGCCTAACATTGACTGCAACATCCTTAGTGCAAATGGTTTTGTGGAGCAGATTTTGTCAGGTGTGTCGATGAAGGATTCCTGACTCATTATGCCATATTTGATTTGGTGCTTGGCAACGAACCAGGCCAGGTTTCAGATGTCTCGGTGAGAGAGCATTTCAGTGACAGTGACCACAACCCTTGACCCGTACCATAGTCATGGCGAGGGAGAGGAACAGTCAGTATGGGAAGGTATTTAATTGGGGGACATTATGCTGTTTTAAACAGGAACTTAGGAGCATTAACTGGGAACAGTTGTTCTTGGGGAAATGTACAACGGTAATGTGGGGATTGTTTAATGAGCATTTGCTGCGTGCACTGAATAGTTTTGTCCCACTGAGACGAGGAAGGAATGGTAAGGTGAAGGAGCTTTGGTTGACAAGAGAAGTGGAGCTTCAGGTCAAGAGAAAGAAGGAAGCTTACGTAAGGTTGAGGAAGCAAGGATCTGACTCGGCTCCAGAGCGTTACAGGGTCGCCAGAAAGGAAATAAAAAATGGACTGAGGAGAGCTAGAATAGGGCATGAAAAAGTCCAGGCGGGAAGGGTTAGGGAAAACCCCAAGGCGTTGTACACGTATGTGAGAAATAAGATGATGATAAGAGTGAGAGTAGGGGCGATCAGGGATAGTGGAGGGAACATGTGCCGAGAGTCTGAGGAGGTAGGGACGGCCCGAAGTGAATATATTATTTCAGTATTCACTGGAGAGAGGGACTTTGTTGCCCATGAGAACAGTGTGAACCAGGTTAATAGGCTCAAATAGGATGATATTAAGAAGGAGGATGTGCTGGATATTTTGAAAAGCATCAGGATAGATAAGTCCCCTGGGCCTGACGGGATATACCCAAGGTTACTACGGGAAGCCAGGGAGGAGATTGCTGCTCAGTTGCCCATGATCTTTGCGTCCAGACACTCCACTGGAGTAGTACCGGATGATTGGAGGGAGGCGAATGTTGGTACCCTGTTTAAAAAAGGAATAGGGAAATCCCTGGGATTTACAGATTATTGGAAAGGATTCTGAGAGATAGGATTTACGATTATTTAGAAAAACATAGTTTGCTCAAAGATAGTTAGAATGGCTTTGTGACGGGCAGGTCATGCCTCACAAGCCTCATGAATTCTTTGAGGATGTGACGAGAAACATTGATGAAGATCGGGCAGTGGATGTAGTGTATATGGATTTCAGTAAGGCATTTGATAAGATTCCCCATGGTATGCTCATTCAGAAATTTACGAGACATGGGTTCCAGGGAAAATTGGATGACTGGATACAAAATTGGTTAACCAAAAGAAGATAAGAATATAAGAACTATGAGAAAGCCATCTGGTCCCTCGAGCCTGCTCCGCCATTCAATGAGATCATGGCTGATCTTTTGTGGACTCAGCTCCGCTTTCCGGCACGAACACCATAACCCTTAATCCCTTAATTCTTCAAAAAACTATCTCTCTTTCTCTTAAAAACATTTAATGAAGAAGCCTCCACTGCTTCACTGGGCAAGGAATTCCATAGATTCACAACCCTTTGGGTGAAGATGTTCCTCCTAAACTCAGTCCTAAATCTACTTCCCCTTATTTTGAGGCTATGTTCTGCTTTCACCTGCTAGTGGAAACAACCTGCGCGCATCTATCCTATCTATTCCCTTCATAATTTTATGTGTTTCTATAAGACCCCCCCCCCCCCCCATCCTTCTAAATTCCAACGAGTACAGGCCCAGTCTACTCAACCTCGTAATCCAATCCACTCAACTCTGGGATTAACCTAGTGAGTCTCCTCTGCACATCCTCCAGCGCCAGTACGTTTTTTCTCAGGCATGGAGGCCAAAACGGAACACAATACTCCAGGTGTGGACTCACAATACTCCAGGTGTGGCCTCGTACAATAGCAGCATTACATCCCTAGTCTTAAACTCCATCCCTCTAGCAATGAAGGACAACATTCCATTTGCCTTCTTAATCACATGTTGCACCTGTAAACCAACTTTTTGCGACTCATGCACTAGCACACCCAGGTCTCTCTGCACGGCAGCATGTTTTAATAATACACCCCACTCTTGGAAAAAGCTTGTTGCTATCCACCCTGTCCATACCTCTCATATTCTCTTTTGCTGTTATTCCTCCCAAAATGGATCACCTCACATTTGTCAACATTGTATTCCATCTGCCAGACCTTTGCCTATTCACTTAGCCTATCCAAATCCCTCTGCAGACTTCTGGTATTCTCTGCACTTTTTGCGTTATCACTCATCCTACTGTCGTCTGCAAACTTGGACACATTGCACTTGGTCCCTAACTCCAAATCATATATATAGGTTGTGCACAATTGTGGGCCCAAAACTGATGCCCGAGGGACACCACTATCTGCTGATTGCCAACCAGAGAAACACCCATTAAACCGCACTCTTTGCTTTCCATCCATTAACCAATCATCTATCCAAGCTACTACTTTCCCCTTAACGCCATGCATCTTAATCTTATGCAGCAACCTTTTTTGTGGCACCTTGTCAAAAGATTTCTGGAAATCCAGGTATACCTCATCCATTGGCTACCCGTTATCTACCATAATGATAAAGTCCTAAACAAATTCCACTAAATTAGTTAGGCACGACCTGCCCTTTATGAACCCATGCTGCGTCTGCCCAATGGGACAATTTCAATCCAGATGCCTCGCTATTTCTTCCTTGATGATAGATTCCCTGCTACCGAAGTTCTGCTCGCTGGCCTATAATTAACCGCTTTTGGCCGACCTCCTTTTTTAAATAGTGGTGTCACGTTTGCTAATTTACAATCCGCCGGACCCACCCCAGAGTCTAGTGAATTTTGGTAACTTATCGCTAGTGCATTTGCAATTTCCCAAGCCATCTCTTTTAGCACTCTTGGATGCATTCCATCAGGGTCAGGAGACCCGTCTACCGTCAGCCCCATTAGCTTGCCCATCACTCCCTCTTTAGAGATAACAATCCTCTCAAGGTCCTCACCTGTCATAGCCTCATTTCTATCAGTCACTGGCATGTTATTTGTGTCATCCACTGTGAAGACCGACCCAAAAAATCTGTTCAGATCCTCAGCCATTTCCTAATCTCCCATTATTAAATCTACTTTGTCATAATTTAAAGGACCAATATTGACTTCAGCCATTCTTTTTTATTTTATATATTTGTAGAAACGTTTAGTATCTGTTTTTATATTCTGAGCAAGTTTACTCTCATAAACTATCTACTTTATAACTTATTTAGTAGCTTTCTGTTGCCCCCTAAAGATTTCCCAGTCCTCTAGTTTCCCACTAATCATTGCCACTTTGTATGCAATCCTTCAATTTGATACTGCTGCACGATCAATCACTACTGAAGCGAGATTGTAGTCCAATTGAAGGCTGTAATGAACAAGGAGTTACCCATCAGCTCCGGTGCAGAATGACTGCTGTGGGTGAAACACAGAATCTTATGCTCTGCCTGCTGGGCGGAACCAGCAGGCAGGTTCTACCACTCATACTACAGTATAAGGTACATACTACCTAGGTTCCGCGATACCTCTAATATAGCTTACCACATTCATCCCCTGTTTTAAAAAGAGTCTGGCGGGGGCGTTGGCCTTGCTTTTACAGTGGTAGAGGTTATAGCAGTACCCTTCGGTGCCTTTACATGCAATACACATATTTACAGACAATTATTTACAAGTTCATTTTACAATGAAGCTATCCGCCGGTGGGGGGCCCTGGTCATCCACTGCGATCGTCGCAGTCCCGGCAGTTATGCTGGCGTCGACTCTGGGAACCGTGGCTCTGGGGGGGGGGGGGGTCAAAGAACAAAGAAAATTATAGCACAGGAATTCCATAGATTCACAGCCTGCGCCGATCCAGATCCTTTATCTAAACCTTTCTTCTATTTTCCAAGGATCTACTTCCATCTGTTCCCCGACCGTTCATATATCTGTCTCGATGTATCAGAAATGGTGCGATCGTTTCCGCCTCTACAACCTCCGCTGGCAAAACGTTCAAGGCACCTACCACCCTCTGTGTAAAAAACCTTCCACGCACATCTCCCTTAAACCTTCCCTCTCAACTTGAAATTGTGACCCCTTGTAATTGACACCCCAACTCTTGGAAAAGGCTTGTTGCTATCCACCCTGTCCATACCTCTCGTAATTTTGTAGACCTCAATCAGGTCCCCCCTCAACCTCCGTCTTTCCAACGAAAACAATCCTAATCTACTCAACCTTTCTTCATAGCTAGCACCCTCCATACCAGGCAACATCCTCGTGAACCTCCTCTGCACCGTCTCTAAAGCATCCACATCCTTCTGGTAATGTGGCGACCAGAACTGCACGCAGTATTCCAAATGTGGCCGAACCAAAGTCCTATACAACTGCAACATGACCTGCCGACTCATGTACACAATACCCCGTCCGATGAAAGCAAGCATGCTGTATGCCTTCTTGACCACTCTATCGACCTGCGTTGTCACCTTCAGGGTACAATGGACCTGAACACCCAGATCTCTCTGTACATAAATTTTCGCCAGGACTCTTCATTGACCGTATAGTCCACTCTTGAACTCGATCTTACAAAATGCATCACCTCCCATTTGCCTGGATTGAACTCCATCTACTTATTCTCTGCCCAACTCTCCAATCTACCTATATTTTGCTATATTCTCTGACAGTCCTCCTCGCTATCTGCAACTCCACCAATCTTAGTATCATCTGCAGACTTGCTAATCAGAACACCTGTACCTTCGTCCAGATCATGTATGTATATCACAAACAACAGTGGTCCGAGCACGGATCCCTATGGAACATCACTAGTCACCTTTCTCCATTTTGACACACTCCCTTCTACTACTATTCTCTGTCTCCTGTTGCCCAGCCAGTTCTTTATCCATCTTGCTAGTCCACCCTGAACCCCATACGAATTCACTTTTTCCATCAACCTGCCATGGGAAGCTTTATCAAAAGCCTTACTGAAGTCCATGTGTATGACATCTAGAGCCCTTCCCTCATTAATTAACTTTGTCACTTCCTCAAAGAATTCTATTAGGTTTGTAAGACATGACCTTCCCTGCACAAAACCTATCACTGACAAGTCTATTTTCTTCCAAATGTGAATAGATCCTATCCCTCAGTATTATCTCCAACAGTTTGCCTACCACTGACGTCAAGCTCACAGGTCTATAATTCCCTGGATTATCCCTGCTACCCTTCTTAAACAAAGGGAAAACATTCGCAATTCTCCAGTCCTCCGGGACCTCACCCGTGCTCAAGGATGCTGCAAAGATATCTGTTAAGGCCACGGGTATTTCAACAAACAAAGAACAAAGAAATGTACAGCACAGGAACAGGCCCTTCGGCCCTCCAAGCCCGTGCCGACAATACTGCCCGACTAAACTACAATCTTCTACACTTCCTGGGTCCGTATCCTTCTATTCCCATCCTATTCATATATTTGTCAAGTTGCCCCTTAAATGTCCCTATCGTCTCTGCTTCCACTACCTCCTCCGGTAGTGAGTTCCAGGCACCCACTACCCTCTGCGTAAAAAACTTGCCTCGTACATCTACTCTAAATCTTGCCCCTCTCACCTTAAACCTATGCCCCCTAGTAATTGACCCCTCTACCCTGGGGAAAAGCCTCTGACTATCCACTCTGTCTATGCCCCTCATAATTTTGTATACCTCTATCAGGTCGCCCCTCAACCTCCTTCGTTCCAGTGAGAACAAACCGAGTTTATTCAATCGCTCCTCATAGCTTATGCCCTCCATACCAGGCAACATTCTGGTAAATCTCTTCTGCACCCTCTCTAAAGCCTCCACATCCTTCTGGTAGTGTGGCGACCAGAATTGAACACTATACTCCAAACTAAAGTTCTATACAGCTGCAACATGACTTGCCAATTCTTATACTCAATGCCCCGGCCAATGAAGGCAAGCATGCCGTATGCCTTCTTGACTACCTTCTCCACCTGTGTTGCCCCTTTCAATGACCTGTGGACCTGTACTCCTAGAGCTCTTTGACTTTCAATACTCTCGAGGGTTCTACCATTCACTGTATATTCCCTACCTGCATTAGTCCTTCCAAAATGCATTACCTCACATTTTTCCGGATTAAACTCTATCTGCCATCTCTCCGCCCAAGTCTCTAGACAATCTAAATCCTGCTGTATCCTCAGACAGTCCTCATCGCGATCCGCAATTCCACCAACCTTTGTGTCGTCTGCAAACTTACTAATCAGACCAGTTACATTTTCCTCCAAATCATTTATATATACTACAAAGAGCAAAGGTCCCAGCACTGATCCCTGTGGAACACCACTGGTCACAGCCCTCCAATTAGAAAAGCATCCCTCATTGCTACCCTCTGCCTTCTATGGCCTAGCCAGTTATGTATCCACCTTGCCAGTTCACCCCTGATCCCGTGTGACTTCACCTTTTGTACTCGTCTACTATGAGGGACCTTGTCAAAGGCCTTACTGAAGTCCATATAGACAACATCTACTGCCCTACCTGCATCAATCATCTTAGTGACCTCCTCGAAAAACTCTATCAAGTTAGTGAGACACGACCTCCCCTTCACAAAACCGTGCTGCCTCTCACTAATACGTCCATTTGCTTCCAAATGAGAGTAGATCCTGTCTCGAAGAATTCTCTCCAGTAATTTCCCTACCACTGAAGTAAGGCTCACCGGCCTGTAGTTCCCGGGATTATCCTTGCTACCCTTCTTAAACAGAGGAACAACATTGGCTATACTCCAGTCCTCCGGGACATCCCCTGAAGACAACGAGGATCCAAAGATTTCTGTCAATGCCTCAGCAATTTCCTCTCCAGCCTCCTTCAGTATTCTGGGGTAGATCCCATCAGGCCCTGGGGACTTATCTACCTTAATATTTTTTAAGACAGCCAACACCTCGTCTTTTTGGATCACAATGTGACCCAGGCTATCTACACCCCCTTCTCCAGACTCAACATCTATCAATTCCTTCTCTTTGGTGAATACTGATGCAAAGTATTCATTTAGTACCTCGCCCATTTCCTCTGGCTCCACACATAGATTCCCTTGCCTATTCTTCAGTGGGCCAACCCTTTCCCTGGCTACCCTCTTGCTTTTTATGTACGTGTAAAAAGCCTTGGGATTTTCCTTAACCCTATTTGCCAATGACTTTTCATGACCGTTTCTAGCCCTCCTGACTCCTTGCTTAAGTTCCTTCCTACTTTCCTTATATGCCACACAGGCTTCGTCTGTTCCCAGCCTTTTAGCCCTGACAAATGCCTCCTTTTTCTTTTTGACGAGGCCTACAATATCACTCGTCATCCAAGGTTCCCGAAAATTCCCGTATTTATCTTTCTTCCTCACAGGAACATGCCTGTCCTGTATTCCTTTCAAATGACACTTGAAAGCCTCCCACATGTCAGATGTTGATTTGCCCTCAAACATCCGCCCCCAATCTATGTTCTTCAGTTCCCGCCTAATATTGTTATAATTAGCCTTCCCCCAATTCAGCACATTCATCCTCGGACCACTCTTATCCTTGTCCACCAGTACTTTAAAACTTACTGAATTGTGGTCACTGTTACCGAAATGCTCCCCTACTGAAACATCTACCACCTGGCCGGGCTCATTCCCCAATACCAGGTCCAGTACCGCCCCTTCCCTAGTTGGACTGTCTACATATTGTTTTAAGAAGCACTCCTGGGTGCTCCTTACAAACTCCGCCCCGTCAAAGCCCCTGGCACGAAGTGAGTCCCAGTCAATATTGGGGAAGTTGAAGTCTCCCATCACCACAACCCTGTTGTTTTTACTCTTTTCCAAAATCTGTCTACCTATCTGCTCCTCTATCTCCCGCTGGCTGTTGGGAGGCCTGTAGTATACCCCCAACATTGTGACTGCACCGTTCTTATTCCTGATCTCTACCCATATAGCCTCACTGCCCTCTGAGGTGTCCTCTCGCAGTATAGCTGTGATATTCTCCCGAACAAGTAGCGCAACTCCGCCTCCCATTTTACATCCCCCTCTATCCCGCCTGAAACATCTAAATCCTGGAACGTTTAGCTGCCAATCCTGCCCTTCCCTCAACCAGGTCTCTGTAATGGCAACAACATCATAGTTCCAAGTAGTAATCCAAGCTCTAAGTTCATCTGCCTTACCCGTAATGCTCCTTGCATTAAAACATATGCACTTCAGGCCACCAGACCCGCTGTGTTCAGCAACTTTTCCCCGTCTGCTCTGCCTCAGAGCCACACTGTCCCTATTCCCTAGTTCTCCCTCAATGCCCTCACCTTCTGACCTATTGCTCCCGTGCCCAACCCCCTGCCATACTAGTTTAAACCCTCCCGTGTGACACTAGCAAACCTCGCGGCCAGGATATTTATGCCACATGTCACATTCGTTCCTCGCTTCCCTCAGTAACCTCGGATAGAACCCATTCGGAAATGGGAACTTGTCCACCTTAATGCCTTTTAGAATACCACAAACCTCCCCCTTCCTTATGCCGACCTGACCTAGAGTATTTAAACATCCATCCCTAGCCTCAACATCCGTCATGTCCCGGTCCTTGGTGAATACCGATGCTAAGTACTCATTCGGAATCTCACCCATTTCCTCTGACTCCACGCATAAATTCCCCCTTTTGTCTTTGAGTGGGCCAATCCTTTCTCTAGGTACCCTCTTGCTCCTTATATACGAATAAAAGGCTTTGGGATTTTCCTTAACCCTATTAGCCAAAGACATTTTATGACCCCTTTTAGCCCTCTTTATTGCGCCTTTGAGATTTGTCCTCCTTTCCCGATATTCCTCCAAAGCTTCATCAGTTTTAAGTCGCCTAGATCTCATGTATGCGTCCTTTTTCGTCTTAGCTAGTCTCACAATTCCACCCAATTTAGCACTCTTCCTTTTGGACCACGCTCGTCTTTGTCCATGAGTATTCTAAAACTTACGGAACTGTGATCGTTATTCCCAAAGTAATCACCGCTTGAAACTTCAACCACCTGGCCGCGATCATTCCCCAATACCAGGTACAGTATGGACCCTTCCCGAGTTGGACTATTTACTTATAGCTCTAAAAAAAATCTCTCCTGGATGCTCCTTACAAATTTTGCTCCATTTACGCCTCCAACACTACATGAGTCCCATTCAATGTTGGGGAATTTCAAATCTCCCATCACGACCACCGTATTGCTCCGAAATTTTTCAATAATCTGTCCACATATTTGTTCCTCTACCTCACACTCGCTTTTGGGAGTTCTGTAGTAAAACCCCAACAATGTTACTGCACCCTTCCTATCTCTTAGCTCTACCCATTTTGCTTCAGTGCTCGAATCCATCATCGTTCCCTCCTTCATCACAGCTGTGATATCATCTCTGACCAGTAATCCAACTCCTCCACTCATTTTACCTCCCTCTCCATCCTTCCTGAAGCATCTATACCCTGGGATATTTAATTACCAGTATTGCCCTTCCCTGAACCAAGTCTCAGTAATACCAATAACATCATATTGCCAGGTACTAATCCAAGCCTAAATTCATCTGCCTTATCTGCTACACTTCTCGCATTGAAACAAATGCACCTCAGACCACCTGTCCCTTTGCGTTCATCATCTCTTCCCTGTCTACTCTTCCCCTTAGTCACATTGAGTTCCTTATCTAGTACCTTACTGGCTTTAGTTGCTGCCTCTTTACTGACCTCTAACTTCCTAACCTGGTTCCGATCCCCTTGCCACATTAGTTTAAAACCTCCCCAACGGTGTTAGGAAACGCGGTGTTAGGACAATTGTTCCAGTCCTGCCCAGGTGTAGCCCATCTGATTTGTAATGGTTCCACCGCCCCCAGAACCGGTTCCATTGTCCCAAACATCCGAACCCCTCCCTACCGCACCATCTCTCAACACACGTATTCATTCTGAATATTCTTGAATTGCTACTCTGACAGTCTCGTCGCACTGGTAGCAATCCTGAGATGACTAGCTTTGAGGTCCTACTTTTTAACTTATCTCCTAACTCCCTAAATTCTGATTGTAGGACTTCATCCCGTTTTTCTACCTATATCGTTGGTGCCTATATGCACCAGGACAACTGGCTATTCACCTTCCCCCTTCAGCATGTCCTGCAGCCGATCTGAGACATTTCTGAGCCGTGCACCCGCGAGGCAACATACAATTGGGGGTCTCGTTTTCGACACAGAAACGCATGTCTACTCCCCTTACGATTGAATCCCCTGTGACTAAACCCCTGCCAGTCTTTTTCCCGCCGTTCTGTGCAACAGAGCCAGCCACGGTGCCATGAGCCTGGCTACTACTGCCTTCCCCTGGTGAGTAATCTCCCCCAACAGTATCCAAAACAGTATACCTGTTTTGGAGGGAGATGACTGCAGGGGAGACCTGCACTGCCTTCCTGCTCTTTCTCTGCCTTTTGGTCACCTATTCCCTGTCTCCCTCACCAGTCCTAATCTGCGGTGTGACCAGCTCACTGAACGTGCTATCCACGACCTCCTCAGCATCGCGGATGCTCCAAAGTGAGTCCATCGCCAGCTCCAGAGCTGTCATTCGGTATAACAGGAGTTGCAGCTGGACACACTTCTCGCACATGAAGGAGTCAGGGGCATCGGCCGCGTCCCTGAACTCCCACATTGAGCACGAGGAGCATAGCACGGGTCTAAGATCTACTGACAATTTTACACTTTACCTTAACTGATTACAAATATAATATCAAATAATGAATAAGTGAAAGGAATAAAGATTTTACTTCCCAATCACAATACTTACCAACACACGAAGGGCTACATTTCTCCCAGCTACTGCTAATTGGAGCACTTTCCTTACCAGCCAATCAGGTCACAGCTTTTGTCACTCTTCATGGTAAGTTTTTAAAGCGGAAATCTTACCTTCCCGACAGATCCCTGGCCACTGCTTCCGCCGAAATTCTGTAGGCCGCTTCTCCGGCAGCTGTGCCCCGCCACCCTCCTCGCGCTTATTTATCCTGTGTCCCCGCCGCTCTCCTCGCGCTCTTTCACTGCAGGCTGTGACGTCACTGTTCAACTTCTTCCTACTTCTACCTGCCCTCGAGTCTCCCTCTTGATCTTTACTCGGCTGGGATCCTTACAGTGATTTTTTTATTTTGGTTAGAGGAGGATAACACCGTTGTCATGTGAGAGTACCTTTCAGAAATGGGTGTTTACGAAATGTACCTTTAAGAAAATCGGTGTGTATCAGTGATGTCAGAGTGTGGGTGGAGCTGGGCTGTCTGTCAGCTTTCTACTTTCGTTTTAGGCTGTTTGCAACAGGGTGTGTTTCAGTTTAGTTTTCAGAGCTGGATAGCTTCAGCCACAGCCAGAAGGGGTACTAGTCTATTTCTCTGTAATCGAAAGATTGTAAATCGATCCTTTGGTGATTAAAAACTAGTGACTGCTCTCAGTAGTGACATTAACCTGATGTGCATCTGTTAAAATATATTTTTAAGTCTTATGGATGTTAAAACGACAGCGTAAGTATCACTTAGTATTCTTTGGGGCTTGTATTTGAATTAATGGTTGCTAATATGTTCTCTGTATGTTTTAAAAAGGTTAACTTGAGTTCATAGAATAAACATTGTTTTGCTTTAAAAAATACTTTTCCATTTCTGCTGTACCACATCTGTAGAGTTGGCCGTGTGCTCCCCATACCACAATCTTTTAAATCTCAGGTCAGGTAAACTCCGTGATACACTTTGGGGTTCTCTAAATCCTGGCCCATAACAAATTTGGGGCTCCAGGGGGATAAAAGTGTATCTGTTGGATTGGCTGAGTGAACTTAAAGGCAGTGAGGGGTGAGAATATTGTGGTTCCTTTTCAAGTGTTGTATTTCAGTTTACATAGTTAGTGTGTTGTGGACAATGGCTCTTTCAGAGGCTCTGAGGTTTCTGGGGTTGGAGTCGGTCACACGCAGTACCTTATGGACAGAGACTAAAAGCAGACTGTTCTATTTGGCAACAATATAGCACTTACCATTACCTGACAAAATGCGAAAAGATGAGGTAATTATGACGGTGGCTAAGCATTTAAAGTTCTCTGAGACACAGTTTGACTCATTGGAAATGGCAAAAATTCAATTACAAATTAAACAAATGGAACATGAGAAAGAATTAAAGCAGCTTTAATACGAAAGACAAGATAAAGAAAAGCGGAGAGAAGAAAGCAGAAAAGAAAGAATAGCCCGAGCAGAACAAAAAGAAAGAGAAAGGGAGATACAGATCAGGGAAAAAGATAAAGAGAGAGAGTTTGAACTTCAGAAAATGGCCATGAAGCATGCCAGCCAGTTAAAATTGGCAGACGTAAAGGGAAATGTACAGTTTGATGATAGTAATGAGGATAGTGAGAAAGAGCGTCAAAGTCGAAGGCGGGTTGGGGACCTATTTAAATATGTCCAAGCATTGCCAAGGCTCGACGAGAAGGAGGTAGAAGCCTTTTTCATTTCATTTGAGAAGGTAGCTAAACAAGTATAATGGCTACAAACATGTGGGTGCTACTGATTCAAACAACGTTAATAGGGAGGGCTAGTGAAGTGTTTTCATCACTACCGGAGGAGGTATCTGGTGCGTATGAGGAGGTGAAAAAATCCATCTTAGGTGCACATGAACTAGTGCCTGAAGCCTACAGACAAAGGTTTAGAAATGTAAGGAAAGAACTTGGTCAAACACACATCGAGTTTGAAAGGCTCAAACAGAGAAATTTTGATAGGTGGATAAGGGCTTTGAAAATGGACCAAACGTATGAAGCTCTCAGAGAAATTATACTTTTGGAGGAGTTTAAAAATTCAACTCCTCATGTAATGAGAACTCACGTGGAAGAGCAGAGGGTTAAAACTGCGAGATTAGCAGCAGAAGTGGCAGAGGCTTGTGACTTAGTTCAAAAATCAAAGCTTGGTTTCCGACATCCGTTTCAGCCTGTGAAGGACAGCAACTGGGGATATGAGAAAATCGCAAGTGGGAGAGGTAAAGGTGATCAGGTGGGAGATAATACAGAGAGTGGACCTCATATTAAAAAGGAAATCCAGGAGGGTGGAAAAGAAATCAAAAGTTTCAAATGCTTTCACTGTCATAAACTAGGCCATGTAAAGTCACAGTGTTGGTGGTTAAAGAAAAGCACTGGGTAGGCTGATGTGGTAAAACAGGATAAGATAAGTGGGGTTTGCTTAAGTGGTAAAGGAAAGCCCAAGTGAAGCGAAGCAGGTGTAATAGATTGTGCAGCCTGATCAAGAGGTGATTGAGAAGAAGGTGCTAGATCTCTTTAAAGAATTTACTTATGGGGCTATAGATTACTCATGTGTGTCCGAAGGAGAGGTAAAGAAGACACAATTTTAAGAGATACGGCAGCTAGTCAATCTTTAATGGAAAGAGATTAGGAGTTATGTAGTTTGGGAAGAATATTGCCAGAAAAGGTGGTAATATGTGGAATTCAGGGTGAGCGGAGTAGTGTTCCATTATAGAAGATAAGGTTGGAAAGTCCAGTGAAGAGTGGTGAAGTGGTAGTAGGAGAAATAGAGAAACTACCTTGTCCAGGAATACAGTTTATCTTGGGTAATGATAGAGCTGGATCGCAGGTGGGAGTGATGCCTACTGTGGTTGATAAGCCAATGCACAATCAGACAACTGAAGTGGTGGAGGACGAGTATCCTGGGATTTTTCTGGATTGTGTAGTAACAAGGCGCGAAATCACAGGTTAAGACAAGAGTATAAATCAAAGAGTAAAGATGACGTTGTAGTGCAATTATCAGAAACGATTTTTGATCAGATGGTTGCAAAAAGAACAACAACAGGTGAAGGATGGGGCGGCTATTTTTAGTTCAGGAAAATTGGCGGAGTTACAACAGAAAGCTTAAGAATTAAAACGGATGTATCAGAAAGCATACACAGAAGAGGAATATGACTAGATACCAGAGTATTATTACATTAAAAGTAGTGTCTTGATGAGATAATGGAAGACCTTTACATATGCAGGCGGATGAAAAGTGGGCTGAATTTCATCATTTAGTATTTCCAGTAAGGTATAGAAAAGCGGTATATCGAGTTGAACATCAGGTACCAGTGGGAGGCCATTTGGGAATAAGGAAATCTCAAGCTAAAATCTAGAAACATTTTTATTGGCCTGGACTACATAATGATGTAGTTAAATTTTGTCAATCATGTCACACATGTCAAGTGATAGGGAAACCTCAAGCAGTGATAAAACCAGCGCCCTTAATACACATTCCAGCATCTGAGGAACCGTTTACAAGGGTCCGAATTGATTGCGTAGCACCTAAAACAAAATGTGGGAGTCAATATCTTTTGACTATAATGGATGTGTCTACCAGGTTTCCAGAGGCCATTCCAGTACGTAATATTACAGCTAAAAAGATTGTGGAAGAGGTACTTCAATTATTTACTAGATATGGACTACCCACAGAAATACAATCGGATCAAGGACCAAATTGTACCTCAAGGTTATTCAAAGGAGTTATGGACATCTTAGGAATTAAACAATTTATATAACTGCGTACCCTCCAGAATCGCAGGGAGCATTAGAATGGTGGCATCAGACATTGAAGACAATGTTGTGGGCTTATTGTCAAGATTATCCAGAGGATTGGGATAAAGGAATTCCATTCGGCCTGTTAGCATTAGGGATGCACTTAATGAGTCAACCAAATGCAGTGTATTTGAACAAATTTTTTGTCATCAGGTAAGAGGACAAATTAAATTGATTAAAGAAAAATTGGTGAGTAAGAAATCGGAACTTACATTATTGGATTACGTGTCAAATTTTAGGGAAGGATTAAATAGAGCAGGTAAGTTTACTGGACAACATTTAAAAGCTGCACAAAATGTGCTGAAACGGGTAGCGCACAAGAAATCCAAAGTTCGTAGTTTTGCCAGTGGAGATAAAGTTTCAGTGTTGTCGCCAGTGGCAGGTTAACCTTTAATATCTAGGTTTTGTGGACCTTATCAGATTGAAAGGAAATTAAGTGAGGTGAATTATGTGGTAAAAACACCAGATGGAAGTGAGATTCACCGAGTGTGTCATATGAATATGTTTAAAAGTTACTTTGAAACGGAAGGAGAGAAAAAACAGGAGGTTTTGATGATTCTAACTCAAAGTGACGAAACAAATCCAGATGACCTAATTTGACATACCTCAAATAAAATTGGAAAACGAGGATGTTCTTAAAAATTGGGCTAAATTGTTAAGTTACCTTCCAGAGGAAAAACGGACCGACCTGAAAAGTTATTGATACCACGTGGGCAAGTTTGTAGAGATAAATTGAGAATTACTAAAATAGCTATACATGATGTAGATGTAGGAAATGCTGTTCCAATTAAACAGCATCCATACAGACGTAACCCTTTAACATTGGCACAGGTTAACAAAGAGATTGAGAGTCTGCTTAATAATGACAGAATTGAAGTGGGCTGCAGCTGATTCAGTGACTGAGTGATCCGGCCGAGGAAAAAAGAACCTGAAAAGTTGCATCACAGGAAGGCTTTCATTTGATTCGCTAATAAAGAATCTGTGCAATTTTGAAAAAAACGTTTTACATTTTACATGTAACTTACTACATTTAGAGTCAAAAACTAGTGCTGAGAAACATATAGTGAACGGCAGCTTATTTTAGTTTAATAAGTATTTATTTTTCAATTAATGTATTAATTATTTCTCGAAATGACAGTTAGAGGGTTAAAATACTTCACTTGTGAGATGTAGGAGATCTGTCAATATTACTGCATTCCGGACAACTAGATCTACAGGAAGTGTGCCCAATTGCAGCTACTTGCAGATCACAGGGGTCGGCTTGAGCAGCAATTGGTTGCACTTCAGAGCATGCAGGTGGCGGAAAGCGCCATAGATAGGAGTTTTGGAGACGTGGTTACACCCAAGATGCAGGAAGAGTGACAGGTGACCGCCATATAGGGAGACAGTCAATTCAGGAATTGCATGTGGCTGCCCTTCCCTTTAACAAGACAATCGTTTTGGATATTGTTGGAGTGGATGGCCTATCAGGGAAAACAGCAGCAGCATTTAGAGCAGTGGCACAATAACTGGCTCTGTTTTTAAGCAGGAGGTACAAAGCGCAGAAGGGAAATAGTTATAGTGGACTGTATAGTCATGGGCACAGACCGACGCTTTTGAGGCAGTGAACGGGCCTCAAAGTGGCATGTTGACTCCATGGTGCGAGGGTACAGGATGTATCTGAATGGCAGAAATCATCCTGACGGAAGAGGGTGAACAGCAAGATGCCGTGGTACATATTGGTACCAACGATAGACCAGAGGAGTGACGGGGTCCTAGAGCAGGCGTACAGGAGTGTAAAGTTAAAAATAAAACAGGATATCCCTGTACTGACTGCTTCCTCCCAGCCCCTCTCACCGTCACCCATCTATCTTGATTCTTCGCAGTAGCTAAATCCCTGAAGCTACTATCTTTGACCACCTCTGCCTCCCGAATGATCCGATGTTCATCCAGCTCCAGCTCCAGTTCCTTAACGCGGTTTCTGAGGAGCTGGAGATGGGTGCACTTCCCACAGGTGAAATCAGCAGGGACACTGACGGTGTCCCTCACCTCAAAGATTCTGCAGGAGGAACATTGCACTGCCTTCCCCCCTAGATTGGCAACCGCCCAACTTAAATACAGGTGAAAATAAAACACTTAAGCAGCAACCACTGCGTCCCGCACTATAACAGCAATCAGCTGTTGCGGACCCGCGCAAATAATTTAAATCTGTACTACTTACCCACCAGTCACTCTTTCCTCACTCTGACAGGATTCAGTTGAAAACCCCCAACGGTAAGATTTTTTAAAATTCGGTCCCCTTCCTAGCAAGCACTCGGCAACCACTGCGTCCCGCACTATAACAGCAATCAGCTGTACCTTTCAATCAGATCCCCCTAATCCTTCTAAACTCCGAGAAGCACAGACTCAGATATCTCAACCCTTCCAAATATGAGATGCTCTTCATTGCTTCTTGTGAACCTCCTCTGGCCCCTTTCCAAGGCCAGCACATGCTTTCCTAGATACGGAGCCCAATATTGCTCACAATACTCCAAATGGGATCTGACCAGGGCCTTGTATAGCCTCGGAATGACATGCCCGCTCTTGTATTCTATTGTATGATAATCACTGGTGAAATCGGTGTAGATTAGATGGACCGAATAGCTCTAGTGGCGTCTTTCTCCACTGTTGGGCTTCTCTGATTCCATGGTGTGTGAACCCATGCCAGGAGTCACAGAGCCTAATTCCATATGGGAAGTCACAGATTCACACTGGCGGTGTTTGGGGTAACATGTCTCCACAGGAGAAGCAGGTATTTTCTGCCTACTCCCCCTGAGCCTCTCAGCATATCGTACACGCCAATAAAAACACCCTTGCGTCTCCAAATAATATAACATTGACCTGGCCGATTCTTCCACGTAGCTGTAATTTAGAAGCTTCGGCAGCTTCAAAAGAAAGTAACATTTGTCTGACAGCAGCAAATCCCTCCTTCCTCTAACGTCGCGACCATGCATGCGCAGACAACTCCAGGCTTTTCCTAACAACCGTTTCATTCGGTTGCATCGTTACATCATTGATTTTCTACTTTACACTTTTAAATTGCTGACTCTGTGCACTAGATTTGTACTCAAGTGTTCTGTGCATTTCCTCAGAAAAATATAATAATAGCGAGGCGACCCCGGGCATCACCATCATCCAGTCTGGTGAGATTCCCTCGTTGTAACATTTCCCAACAATAAGTTCTCTGGTTCCACTTTTTTTCTTCTAATTTGTACCTTAAGTTTTTTGGTGCGGCGCGGGGAGGGAGGCTGCAACGTCTCAGCGCGTCGGGCAGCATCAGTGAAACGAAAAACAGAGCAAACGGGGAGGTGTAATCTCGATAACACTGCACCAGATATTTTGGTTTGCTGTTTTTTTAGTTCTTTCCAGAGACAGGTGTTTCCAGTCTCGTTTGTATTGATTTCGATCAGATATGTTTTTGTAACATTGAACAGACGCAAAGCGGTGCGTGTTTTACCAGAAGCAGCGGCCTGGTTGGTTATAACACTGTGTGATGTGAAAATGCGATGCTTGTCGAGTTGCTTTGAAAGCGGTGTGAGCCTCCTGCCCTGACGTTGTTGCTGTAGTGTTGGACACGGCACGCAGGTCAGCAAGGCTGCAACACAGAATGTTCCAACAGAGCTCCGAAAAAATAAATATCCCTGCTCCATTTCTTTGAACCAGTGTCAGTTGCAAGATAATATTGGAATCGGTCCCTGACAATTCATGCAGACTCCAGTTTAAGATGTACGAACTCCTCGTATAAGGAACAAAGGACAAAGAAATGTGCAGCGCAGGCACCGGCCCTTCGGCTTTCCAAGCCTCCGGCGATCATGTTGCCCGTCTTATAAAATATCGTCTACACTTCCGGGTTCCACCTCACACTTTCTCCATCCTATTCATGTATTTGGAAAGACCCTCCTTAAACGTTGCTATTGTACGTGCTTCCATAATCTACTTCGGCAGCGGGTTCCAGGCACCCACTACCCTCTGCGTAAAACACTTCCCTCACATCTCCTTTAAATGTTGCCCCTCTCACCTTATCAATATGCGCCCTAGTAATTAGCACTTACGCCCTTGAAAAATGCTGAGAACTATCCACATTGCCCATGGTCCTCAGAATTTGGTAGACTTTAAGTCGGTTGCCCCTCAACATCCGTCGTTACAGTGAGAACAAATGGAGGAGATCCAATCGCCTCTCAAAGGAAATGCCCGCCATTCCAGGCAACATCCTGGTAAATCTCTTCTGTGTCCTCTCCAACGCCTCCACATCCTTCTGGAAGTGTTGCGAACAGAATTGAATGCTATATTCCAAGTGCGGCCTAACTAAAGATCTGCACAGCCGCAGTACGACGTGCTAACTATTATACTCAATGCCACGACCGATGAAGGCCAGCATGCTGTATACCTTCTTGTCTCCGCTCTCCACCTGCATCTCCGCTTTCAGTGACCCGTGGGCCTGTACTCCAGATCCCTCTGCCTATAAATACTCTCAATGGTTTCACCATTTACTGCATATATCCCATCTGTATTAGACCTTGCATAATGCATTACCTCACATTTGTCCGGATTAAACTCCACCTGTCATCTCTCCGCCCACGTCTCCAACTGGTCTATAACCTGTTGTATCCTCTGACTGTCCTTATTGCTATCTGCTATTCTACCAAACTTTCTGTCATCCACAAAGCTACTGCTCAGACCAGTTACATTGTTCTCCTAATCGATCGTATATACTACAATCTGCAAAGGTCCCAACATTGATCGCTGTGGAAGCACCCCTATTTACAGCACTCCATTCAGAAAAACAAACTTCTACTGCTATCCTCTGTCTTCTATGACCGAACAAGTTCTGTCTCATTCTTGCCAGCTCACCTCTGATCCCGTGTGGCGTCACCTTCCTTACCAGCCTGACAGGAGGTACCTTGTAACAGTCTTTCCTGAAGAGCGTGTAGACAACTGGCCTACCTTCATGATTCATCTTCGTCACTTCCTTTAAAACACTGGATCAAGTTACTGAGACATGACGTCCCCTTCACAAAACCGTGCTGCATCTTGCCTATACGTCCAATTGCTTTCGAATGTGTGAAAATGATGACCCGAGGAATCCTCTCCAATAATTTACGTACCACTGACGTAAGGATCACTCACTCTAAGTTACCTGATTATCCACGATACCCTTCTTAATGAATGGAACAACTTTGGCTCCTCTCCAAGCTATTCTCCAGGAAGTCCTGTCCGATTAGGAACTAGGGAGACCATCTCAGAATGTGACTTTTACGATTTAAAATGAAGATGAGGAATGATTTCCTATCCCAAGGCTTTAATCTTTAATCGATTGCATTTTCTTTCCCAGAGAGGGAGAGAGAGAGAGAGAGAGCAGAGGAGGTTGAACTTCGAATACATTTTACTCTAATGTCGTTTCTTTGAAGTTATTTGCAGTGGTGATTGGGATTAGGCAGGATGGAAATTGGGCTCTTGAACAAGCTCCACATTTCCATTGTGCCCATCTCCTGCAGTTTTCCTCTCCATCCGATGCACCCTAAGTCTTGCCTCATCACATCATTATTGCCTTTCCCCATGACCCCAAAATGACCCCAATTATCCAGAAATCTGAAATGCTCCCTCCTGCACATGGGAGTGAGAGTGGGAGACAGTGAGGGGAGTGAGAGTGGGAGACAGTGAGAGGAGTGAGAGTGGGAGACAGTGAGGGGAGTGAGAGTGGGTGACAGTGAGAGGAGTGAGAGTGGGAGACAGTGAGGGGAGTGAGAGTGGGAGACAGTGAGGGGAGTGAGAGTGGGAAACAGTGAGGGGAGTGAGCGTGGGAGACAGTGAGGGGAGTGAGAGTGGGAGACAGTGAGGGGAGTGAGAGTGGGAGACAGTGAGGGGTGTGAGAGTGGGAGTCAATGAGGGGAGTGAGAGTGGGAGACAGTGAGGGGAGTGTGAGTGGGAGACAGTGAGGGGAGTGAGATTGGGTGACAGTGAGGGGAGTGAGAGTGCGAGACAGTGAGGGGTGTGAGAACGGGAGACAGTGAGGGGAGTGAGAGTGGGAGACAGTGAGGGGTGTGAGAGTGGGAGACAGTGAGGGGAGTGAGAGTGGGAGACAGTGAGGGGTGTGAGAGTGGGAGACAGTGAGGGGAGTGAGAGTGGGAGACAGTGAGGGGAGTGAGAGTGGGAGACAGTGAGGGGAGTGAGATTGCAGACAGTGAGGGGTGTGAGAGTGGGAGACAGTGAGGGGAGTGATAGTGGGAGACAGTGAGATTTGTGAGAGTGGGAGACAGTGACGGGAATGAAAGTGGAGACTGTAAAGGGTGTGAGAGTGGGTGTCAATGAGGGAGAGAGAGCGGAGACTGTGAGGGTGGGGCACAGTGACCCGTGTGAGCGTGGGAGACAGTGAGGTGTGTGAGAGTGGGGCAAAGTGAGGGGTGAGCGTGGGAGACAGTGAGGGGTCTGAAGTGGGGAGACAGTGAGGAGAATGAGTGTGGGGCACAGTGAGCGGTGGGAGAGTGGGAGGCAGTGAGGGGAGTGAGAGTGGGAGACAGTGAGGGGAGTGAGAGTGGGAGACAGTGAGGGGAGTGAGAGTGGGAGACAGTGAGGGGAGTTAGAGTGGGTGACAGTGAGGGGAGTGAGAGTGGGAGGCAGTGAGGG
Source organism: Scyliorhinus torazame (assembly GCF_047496885.1). NCBI lineage: Eukaryota > Metazoa > Chordata > Chondrichthyes > Carcharhiniformes > Scyliorhinidae > Scyliorhinus > Scyliorhinus torazame. The sequence goes on along the minus strand of NC_092726.1, from coordinate 113,893,923 downwards.
GAGTGAGAGCAGGAGAAAGTGAGGGCGTGAGAGTGGGAGACTACACACACATCAATTAAAACACACACATCCTTTAACACGAAAACATCCATTAACACACACACATCCATTAACACACACACATTAACACACACACATCCAGTGACACACATATCCATTAACACACTTCCAGTGACACACACATCCATTAACACACACACACACACATCCAGTGACACAAACTGATCCAGTGACACTCACATCCAATAACACACACACATCCATTAACACGCACACACATCCATGAACACACACACACACATCCAGTGACACATACACATCCAGTGACACACGCATCCATTGCCGGACATACACATCCATTAACACACACACGAATCCATTAGCACACACATACGTCCACAAAACACATACACACAATAATGGAACATCAGGAAAGCAGCAGAATAAATATTGCTGGGGTTTAAACCATTCTGCAATGTGGCTGATTTGAGAAGACTGCATCCCGCCTTCGGGCAGCAACAACAACTGAGTGACAACCAAGTTGTTCTGGAAACCCGAGCGGTTTCTCTTTATACATTTGAACCTGGCTCACTGTGGTGCCTGTTTGGAACAATTTGATTTCATCTCTTTTCTCCCGCAGGATGTTGGACACTTCACTAACAGTGTTTTGGAGATTCAAGAATTGGTTTTCAAACCTGGTTTACTTCCCTCCTGCAGGATCAAAGTATTTTTAAAACTTCTAATTCAGCAAAGGATGATCAAGACAGAATTCGGAAAAAACACAATGGAGCAGGTGTATTATACGGTCTGTCTGATAGGCCAGCGATTGGCTGCTCTCCAGGGAATTGGAAAGCGTCATAAACAGCAGCTGTTGGAAGTGAGCGTCACTCAGTGTCCCCGCAGGAGACAGACAGCTTTTCACAATACAAGAGCCGCCTTTACAAAATGTAAAATACAGCATAATTCTAGAAACAGGCTCAACGGCAGCGAGGCTCAAAGACAATTATTACATTCATAGAGAGAAAATCAGCAACTATTGAAACATTCACCTGCAACAACAACGAGTTGAGCAACCTGCCTTTCTAATCTGGCCACTGAATTCTCTCAATCCCACTGAATTCTCTCAATCCCACTGAATTCTCTCAATCCCAATCTGTACGCTGACTCTCAGCCGCCAGAGCTCATTTCAAACGCTCAAACAATCCAACAGTTTACGGACTGATTTAGTTCAGTTCCCTAACCCGCTGCCTGCACCAAATCAAACACCCAGGTTTACCTGTCCGGCAGACTGCAGCTGATCCATCTCCTTCACCCTGCAGCAGTGTTGTCCTGGGAAACAGGCAGCTTGGAGTTTCAGTGTGAACCAGGTGAGGAGCCGCCCCGATTGACAAAGGGAGTTACAGACACGCCCCTTAAACTGGCATTCAGACCTTGAGCAGAAAAATATATTTAAATATCTAGCAATATTTAAATGGTATAGAAAACTTTTTAAAAGTTGTTACATTTTAAATACAATTAACACTTCAAAAATGTGTTTAAAACTGAGAAACAGCGATGAAATCATTACTCCGACAGATTCGGGGTTTCTTTTAAACTATTAATTCAGCAAAGAATCTGCAAAACTGACATCTGAAAAGCACAATAGTTTGCGAATGTTACTCAGTCCGCCTGACAGGGAGAGATTGACTGGTGTCCAGGGAATGGGAAAGCGTCATAAACAACAGGTGTTGCAAGACAGCGTCGCTCAGTGTAACCGCAGGGGAGAGACATCGGAGAGTTAAAATATAGCTTTTTGTAATACAAGAGCAGCCTTTACAACATGTATCGTTTAGTACGATCAGGGAGACAGGCACAAGGATAGGGAGGTTGAATACAATTAATACACTTATATGATAAAATGAACAAATATTTCAACATTCACCGACAACAACTATCGAGTTGAGCATTCTGCATTTCCAGTCTGCTCACTGAATCCTCTCAATCCCAATCTGCGTACTGTATCTCAGCCGCTTGCACAATATCATTTCATTTCAAAGGTTCAAATAATTCAACATAGAACATAGAATATTACAGCGCAGTACAGGCCCTTCGGCCCTCGATGTTGCGCCGACCTGAGAAACCACTTTGTACTGCTGCAACATGACCTCATGGCTCTGAAACTCAGTCCCTCTACCAATAAACGCTAACACACCGTACGCCTTCTTAACAACCCTCTCAACCTGGGTGGCAACTTTCAGGGATCTATGTGCATGGACACCGAGATCTCTCTGCTCATCCACACTACCAAGAATCTTACCATTAGCCCAGTACTCTGTCTTCCTGTTATTCCTTCCAAAATGAATCACCTCACACTTTTCTGCATTAAACTCGATTTGACAGTTCTCAGCCCAGATCTGTAGCTTATCTATGCCCCTCTGTAACTTGGAACATGCTTCCTCACTGTCACAACTCTACCGACTTTAGTGTCATCTGGAAATGTACTCACCCATCCTTCTACGCCCTCCTCCAGGTCATTTATAAAAATGACAAACAGCAGTGGCCCCAAAACAGATGCTTGTGGCACACCACTAGTAACTTGACTCCAGGCTGAACATTTCCCATCAACCACCGCACTTTGTCTGATTCCAGCTAGCCAATTTCTGATCCAAACTGCTAAATCACCCTGAATACCATGCCTCCGTATTTTCTGCAATAGCCTACCGTGGGGAACCTTATCAAATGGTTTAGTGAAATGCATATACACCACATTAACTGCTTTACCCTCATCCACCTGCTTGGTCACCTTCTCAAAGAACTCAATAAGGTTTGTGAGGTACGACCTACCTTTCACAAAACCGTGTTGAATGTCTCTAATCAAATTATTCCTTTCCAGATGATTATACATACTATCTCTTATTAATCTTTCCAAGACATTGCAAACAACTGAAGTAAGGCTCACTGGTGTATACTTACCGGGGTTGTCTCTACTCCCCTTCTTGAACAAGGGAACAACATTTGCTATCCTCCAGTCTTCTGGCACTATTCCTGTAGACAAAGATGACTTAAAGATCAGAACCAAAGGCTTAGCAATCTCCTCCCTAGATTCCCAGAGAATCCTAGGATAAATCCCATCCGGCCCAATTGACTTATTTATTTTCACACTTTCCAGAATCACTCCCCTCACTATCTCCCACTCTCACTCACCTCACTGTCTCCCAAGCTCACTCCCCTCACTGTCTCACACTCTCACCTCCCTCACTGTCTCCCACTCTCACTCCCCTCACTGTCTCCCACTCACACTCCCCTCACTGTCTCGCACTCTCACTCCCCTCACTGTCTCCCACTCTCACTCCCCTCACTGTCTCCCACTTTCACTCCCTCAACTGTCTCCCACTCTCACACCCATCACTGCCTCCCACTCTCATTCCCCTTACTGTCTCCCACTCTCAGACCCCTCACTGTCTCTCCCTCTCGCTCCCCTCACTGTCTCCCACTCTCACACCCCTCACTGTCTCCCACTCTCACTCCCCTCACTGACGCCCACTCTCACACCCCTCACTGTCTCTCCCTCTCACTCCCCTCAGTGTCTCCCCCTCTCACACCCCTCACTACCTCCCACTCTCACTCCCCTCACTGTTTCCCACTCTCACTCCCCCCACTGTTTCCCACTCTCACAACCTCATTGTCTCCCACTCTCACACCCCTCACTGTCTCCCACTCTCACTCTCCTCACTGTCTCCCAAGCTCACTCCCCTCACTGTCTCACACTCTCACCTCCCTCACTGTCTCCCACTCTCACTCCCCTCACTGTCTCCCACTCTCACTCCCCTCACTGTCTCCCACTCTCACTCCTCTCACTGTCACCCACTCACACTCCCCTCACTGTCTCGCACTCTCACTCCCCTCACTGTCTCCCACTCTCACTCCCCTCACTGTCTCGCACTTTCACTCCCTCAACTGTCTCCCACTCTCACACCCATCACTGCCTCCCACTCTCATTCCCCTTACTGTCTCCCACTCTCAGACCCCTCACTGTCTCTCCCTCTCGCTCCCCTCACTGTCTCCCACTCTCACACCCCTCACTGTCTCCCACTCTCACTCCCCTCACTGACGCCCACTCTCACACCCCTCACTGTCTCTCCCTCTCACTCCCCTCAGTGTCTCCCCCTCTCACACCCCTCACTACCTCCCACTCTCACTCCCCTCACTGTTTCCCACTCTCACTCCCCCCACTGTTTCCCACTCTCACAACCTCATTGTCTCCCACTCTCACACCCCTCACTGTCTCCCACTCTCACTCCCATCACTGTCTCCCACTCTCACTCCCCTCACTGTCTCCCACGCTCACTCCCCTCACTGTTTCCCACTCTCACTCCCCTCACTGTCTCCCACTCTCACTCCCCTCACTGTCTCCCACTCTCACTCCTCTCACTGTCACCCACTCTCACTCCCCTCACTGTCCCGCACTCTCACTCCCCTCACTGACTCTCACTCTTACACACCTCACTGTCTCCCACTCTCACTCCCCTCACTGTCTCCCACTCTCGCTCCCCTCACTGTCTCCCACTCTCACGCCCCTCTCTGTCTCCCATTTTCACTCCCCTCACTGTCTCCCAATCTCACACCCATCACTGTCTTTCACTCTCATTCCCCTCACTGTCTCCCAATCTCACACACCTCACTGTCTCCCACTCTCACTCCCCTCACTGTCTCCCTCTCTCACTCACCTCACTGTCTCCCTCGCTCACTCCCCTCACTGTCTGCAACTCTCACCTCCCTCACTGTCTCCCACTCTCACTCCCCTCACTGTCCCCCACTCTCACTCCCCTAACTGTCTCCCACTTTCACTCCTCTCACTGTCACCCACTCTCACTCCCCTCACTGTCTCGCACTCTCACTCCCCTCACTGTCTTCCACTCTTACACACCTCACTGTCTCCCACTCTCACTCCCCTCACTGTCTCCCACTTTCACTCCCCTCACTGTCTCCCACTCTCACTCCCCTCACTGTCTCCCGCGCTCACTCCCCTCACTGCCTCCCACTCTCACCTCCCTCACTGTCTCCCACTCTCACTCCCCTCACTGTCTCCCACTCTGACTCCCCTAACTGTCTCCCACTCTCACTCCTCTCACTGTCACCCACTCTCACTCCCCTCACTGTCTCGCACTCTCACTCCCCTCTCTGTCTCCCACTCTTACACACATCACTGTCTCCCACTCTCACTCCCCTCACTGTCTCCGACTCTTGCTCCCCTCACTGTCTCCCACTCTCGCTCCCCTCACTATCTCCCACTTTCACTGCCCTCACTGTCTCCCACTCTCATTCCCCTCACTGTCTCCCACTCTCACACCCCTCACTGTCTCTCCCTCTCGCTCCCCTCACTGTCTCCCACTCTCACTCCCCTCACTGTCACCCACTCTCACACCCCTCACTGTCACCCACTCACACACCCCTCACTGTCTCTCCCTCTCACTCCCCTCAGTGTCTCCCCCTCTCACACCCCTCACTGTCTCCCACTCTCACTCCCCTCACTGTCTCCCACTCTCACTCCCCTCAATGTCTACCACTCTCACTCCCCTCACAGTCTCCCACTCTCACACGCCTCACTATCTTCAATTCTGACACCCCTCACTCTGTCCCATTCTCACACCACTTTTTGTCTCCCAATCACACACCTCATTCTTTCCCAACATCACACATTTTACTGTCCCCGTCCTTCATTCCCTCACTGTATCCCACCCTCACTCCTCACTGTGTCCCTCGCACACAACCCTCACTGTCTCCCACTCAAACGTCTCTGTTACCTACTCTTACAGCCCTCATTATCTTCCACTCTCACACCCCTCACTGACTCCCACTCTAAAACACCTCACTCTCTCCCACTCTCATGCACCTCACTTTCTCCCGCTCTCACTCCCCTCACTTTCTCCCACTCTCACACCCCTCACTATCTCCCACTCTCACTCCCCTCACTGTCACCCACTCTCACACCCCTCACAGTCACCCACTCTCACATTCCTCACTGTCTCCCACTCTCACTCCCCTCACTGTCTCCCACTCTCACTCCCCTCATTGTCTACCACTCGCACACCCCTCACTGTCTCCCACTCTCACTCCCCTCACTGTCTCCCACTCTCACTCCCCTCACTGTCTCCCACTCTCACTCCCCTCACTGTCTCCCACTCTCACACCCCTCACTGACTCCCACTCTTAAACACATCACTCTCTCCCACTCTCACGCACCTCACTGTCTCTCACTCTAACAACCCTCACAGTCTTCCTCTCTAACATCCCTCACTGTCTCCCACTCTCATTCGCCTCACTGTATCCCACACTCACACCCCTCACTCTCTCCCTCTCTCACGCCCCTCACTGTCTCTCAATCCCACTCTCCTCACTGTCTCCTTCTCTCATTCCCCTCACTGGCTCCCACTCTCACAACCCACACCCTCTCCCGCTCTCACTCCCCTCACTGCCTCCTACCTTACTATCACTCACTCTCACCCACTCTCCCACACCTCACTGTCTCTCACTCTTAAACCCCTCACTATCTCTCATTCTCGCTCTCCTCACTATCTACCACTCTCACACACCTCATTGTGTCCAACTCTCACTCCCCTCACTGTCTCCCACTCTCACACACCTCACTGTCTCCCATTCTCACACCCCTCACTGTCACACACTCTCACACCCCTCACTGCCTGCACTCGCACTCCCCTCACTGTCTCCCACTCTCACTCCCCTCACTGTCACCCAGTCTCACACCCCTCACTGTGTGCACTCTCACTCCCCTCACTGTCCCCCACTCTAACTCCCCTCATTGTCTGCCACTCTCACTCCCATCACTGTCTCCCACTATCATACACCTCACTCTCAACTCTCACTCCCCTCACTGCCTTCCACTCTAACTCCCCTCACCGTCTCCCACTCTTACTCACCTCACCCTCAACTCTCACTTTCCTCACTGCCTTCCACTCTCACTCCCCTCACTGCCTCCAACTCTCACACCCCACACTCTCTCAAAACCTAACTCCCAATCTCACACGCATTAGTAAGGAGATTGTGTAAACGGCTGAGATACAGACAGAGATCGGGATTGAGAGATTTCAGTGAGCAGGCTGGAAAAGCAGAATGCTCAACTCGGTTATGGTTGTCGGTGAATGTTGAAATATTTGTATTTTTATCATACAAGTGTATTAATTGTATTCAAGCATCCCGATCCTTGTGCCTGTCTCCCTGATTGTACTAAACTATACGTTTTGTAAAGTACGCTCTTGTATTACGAAAAGCTTTATTTTAACTCTCCGAGGTCTCTCCCCTGCGGTTACACTGAGCGACGCTGTCTTGCAACACTTGTTGTTTATGACGCGTTCCCATTCCCTGGACACCAGTCAATCTCTCCCTGTCAGGCGGAATGAGTAACATTCGCAAACTATTGTGCTTTTCAAAGTCAGTTTTGCAGATATTTGCTGACTTAATAGTTTAAAAGAAAAGCACAGAACAAAATACGAATCTTTGTCCTCACAGACAGACCGGATAACATTTGCAGCCCATTGTGCTTTTCAGATGTAAGTTTTGCACATTCTTTGCTGAACTAATAGTTTTAAAGGAACCCCGAAACTGTCGGAGTAATGATTTTATCGTTGTTTCTATGCTTTAAACGCATTTTTGAAATGTTAATTGTATTTAAAATGTAACAACTTTTAAAAAGTTTTCTATACCATTTAAATATTGCTAGATATTTAAATATATTTTTCTGCTCAAGATCTGAATGCCAGTTTAAGGGGCGTGTCTGTAACTCCCTTTGTCAATCGGGGCGGCTCCTCACCTGGTTCACACTGAAACTCCAAGCTGCCTGTTTCCCAGGACAACACTGCTGCAGGGTGAAGGAGATGGATCAGCTGCAGTCTGCCGGACAGGTAAACCTGGGTGTTTGATTTGGCGCAGGCAGCGGGTTAGAGAACTGAACTAAATCAGTCCGTAAACTGTTGGATTGTTTGAGCGTTTGAAATGAGCTCTGGCGGCTGAGAGTCAGCGCACAGATTGGGATTGAGAGAATTCAGTGGGATTTGGAGAATTCAGTGGGATTGAGAGAATTCAGTGGCCAGATTAGAAAGGCAGGTTGCTCAACTCGATTGTTGTTGCAGGTGAATGTTTCAATAGTTGCTGATTTTCTCTCTATGAATGTAATAACTGTCTTTGAGCCTCGCTGCCGTTGAGCCTGTTTCTAGAATTATGCTGTATTTTACATTTTGTCAAGGCGGCTCTTGTGTTGTGAAAAGCTGTCTGTGTCCTGCGGGGACACTGAGTGACGCTCACTTCCAACAGCTGTTGTTTATGACGCTTTCCAATTCCCTGGAGAGCAGCCAATCGCTGGCCTCTCAGACAGACCGTATAATACACCTGCTCCATTGTGTTTTTTCCGAATTCTGTCTTGATCATCCTTTGCTGAATTAAGAGTTTTAAAAATACTTTGATCCTGCAGTAGGGAAGTAAACCAGGTTTGAAAACCAATTCTTGAATCTCCAAAACACTATTAGTGAAGTGTCCAACATCCTGCGGGAGAAAAGAGATGAAATAAAATTGTTCCAAACAGGCACCACAGTGAGCCAGGTTCAAATGTATACAGAGAAATCGCTCGGGTATCCAGAACAACTTGGTTGTCACTCAATTGTTGTTGCTGCCCGAAGGTGGGATGCAGTCTTCTCAAATCAGCCACATTGCAGAATGGTTTAAACCCCAGCAAGATTTATTCTGCTGCTTTCCTGATGTTCCATTATTGTGTGTTTGTGTTTTGTGGACGTATGTGTGTGCTAATGGATTCGTGTGTGTGTTAATGGATGTGTATGTCCGTTAATGGATGCATGTATCACTGGATGTGTATGTGTCACTGGAGGTGTGTGTGTTAATGGATGTGTGTGCGTGTCACTGGATGTGTGTGTGTTAATGGATGTGTGTGCGTGTCACTGGATGCCTGTGAGTGTGTTCATGTGTGTGTTAATGGATGTGTGCGCGTGTCACTGGATGCCTGTGAGTGAGTTCATGTGTGTGTCTTAATGGATGTATGTGCGTGTTAATGGATGTATGTGTGCTAATGGATGTGAGTGTCACTGGATCAGTGTGTGTGTTAATGGATGTGTGTGTCACTGGAAGAGTGTGTGTGTTAATGGAAGTGTGTGTTGTCTCCTCCACTCACTACTTCACTCTCTCTCACTCTCACTCCCCTCTCTGTCTCCCACTGTCACACCCCTCACTGTCTCCCACTTTCACTCCCCTCACTGTCTCCTACTCTCACTCACCTCACTGTCTCCCACTCTCACTCCCCTCACTGTCTCCCACTCTCACTCCCCTCACTGTCTCCCATTCTCACGCCCCTCACTGTGCCCCACTCTCAAACCACTCACTGTCTCAAACTCTCACTCCCCTCACTGTCTCCCACTCTCACTGTGCCCCACTTTCACTCCTCTAACTATCTCCCACTCTCACACCCCTCACTGCCTCCCACTCTCACACCCCTCACTGTCTCGTACTCTCACTCCCCTCACTGTCTCCCACTCTCACTCCCCTCACTGTCACACACTCTCACTCCCCTCACTGTCTTCTACTCTCACTCCCCTCACTATGCCCCACTCTCACACCACTCACTGTCTCCCACTCTCAATCCCCTCACTGACTCCCACTCTCACTCCCCTCACTGTCTCCCACTCTCACTCCCCTCACTGTCTCCCACTCTCACTCCCCTCACTGTCTCCCACTCTCACTCGCCTCACTTTCACAAACTCTCAGAAACCTCACTATCTCCCACTCTAACACCCCTCACGGTTCCTTACTCTCATTCGCCTCACTGTATCCCACTCTCACAACCCACACCATCTCACACTCTCACTGCCCTCCCTGTCTCCTAACTTAATACCCGTCACTGTCAGACACTCTCCCACACCTCCCTGTCTCTCACTCTAAAACCCCTCACTGTCTCTCATTCTCGCTCTCCTCACTGTCTCCCAGTCTCACTCCCCTCACTATCTCCCACTCTCACACCCCTCAATCTCTCCCACTCTAATACGCCTCTCTTTCTCCCAGTCTCACTCCCCTCACTGTCTTTCACTCTCACCCACACACTGTATCCCACTCGAACACCCCTCACTGTATCCCAATCTCACTCGCCTCACTGTCTCCCACTCTCACACCCTCACTGTCTCCTGCTCTCACTCCTTCACTCTCTCCCACTCTCTCTCCCCTCACTGTCTCCCACTCTCACACCCCTCAATCTCTCCCACTCTCATACGCCTCTCTTTCTCCCAGTCTCACTCCCCTCTCTGTCACCCACTCTCACTCCCCTCACTGTCTCTCACTCTCACCCACACACTGTCTCCCAATCTCGCACACCTCATTGTCTCCCACTCTAAGACCCCTCACTGTATCACACTCTCACTCGCCTCACTGTCTCCCACTCTCACACCCTCACTGTCTCCTGCTCTCACTCCTTCACTCTCTCCCACTCTCTCTCCCCTCACTGTCTCCCACTCTCACTCCCCTCACTGTCTCCCACTCTCACTACCCTCACTCTCTCCCACTCTCACTCCCCTCACTGTCTCACACTCTCACTCACTCACTTTCTCTCACTCTCACTCCCCTCACTGTCTCCCACTCTCACTCCCCTCACTGTCTCCCACTCTCACTCCCCTCACTGTCTCCCACTCTCACTTCCCTCACTCTCTCCCACTCTCACACCCCTCACTGTCTCTCACTCTCACTCCCCACACTGTCTCCCACTCTCACTCCCCTCACTGTCTCCCACTCCCACTCCCCTCACTGTCTCCCACTCTCACACCCCTCACTGTCTCTCACTCTCACTCCCGTCACTGTCTCCCACTCTCACACACCTCACTGTCTCCCACTCCAACACCCCTCACTGTCTGGACTCACAGCCCTCACTGTCTCCCACTCTCACTCCCCTCACTGTCTCCCACTCTCACTCCCCTCACTGTTTCCCACTCTCATTCCCCTCACTGTCTCCCACTCTCACTCCCCTCACTGTCCCCCACGCTCATTCCCCTCACTGTCTCCCACCCTCACTCCCCTCACTGTCTCCCACTCTCACACACCTCAATGTCTGCACTCTCACTCACCTCATTGTCTCCAACTCTCACGACCCTTACTGTCTCCCACTCTCACACCCCTCACTGTCTCTCCCTCTCACTCCCCTCAGTGTCTCCCCCTCTCACACCCCTCACTGTCACCCACTCTCACTCCCCTCACTGTCTCCCCACACTCACACCCCTCACTGTCTCCCACTCTCACACCCCTCACTGTCTCCCACTCACACTCCCCTCACTGTCTCCCACTCTCACACCCCTCACTGTCTCCCCACTCTCACACGCCTCACTGTCTCCCACTCTCACACGCCTCACTGTCTCCCCACTCTCACGCCTCACTGTCTCCCCACACTCACACCCCTCACTGTCTCCCACTCTCACTCCCTTTACAGTCTCCACTTTCATTCCCGTCACTGTCTCCCACTCTCACAAACCTCACTGTCTCCCATTCTCACTCCCCTCACTGTCTCCCACTCTCACAAACCTCATTGTCTCCCACTATCACTCACCTCACGGTCTCGCAGTCTCACTCCCTTCAATGTCTCCACACCCACTAATCTCACTGTCTCCCACTCTCGCACCACTCACCGTTTCCCACACAAACCGACTCTGTTACACATTCTCACACCCCTTCTTATCTTGCACTGTCACTCCCCTCATTCTCTCACAGTCTAAAACACCGCAATGTCTCCCATTCTCACAAAACTCACAGTTTCCCACTATCAATCCCCTCACTTTCTCAAACTCTCAGAAACCTCACTATCTCCCACTCTCACACCCCTCACTGTCTCCCACTCTCACTCCCCTCACTGTCTCCCACTCTCACTCCCCTCACTGTCTCCCACTCTCACTCGCCTCACTGTCTCCCACTCTCACTCCCCTCACTGTCTCCCACTCTCACACCCCTCACTGTCACGTTTTCTCACTCCCCTCACTGTCTCCCACTCTCACTCCCCTCACTGTCTGCACTCACTCCCCTCACTGTCTCCAACTCTCACTCCTCTCACTGTCTCCCACTCTCACTCCCCTCACTGTCTCCCACTCTCACTCCCCTCACTGTCTCCCACTCAAACACCCCTCACTGTCTCCCACTCTCACTCCCCTCACTGTCTCCCACTCTCACTCCTCTCACTGTCTCCCACTCTCACACACCTCACTGTCTCTCACTCTCACTCCCCTCACTGTCTCCCACTCACACTCCCGTCACTGGCTCTCACGTTCACACACCTCAATGTCGCCCACTCTCACTCCCCTCACTTTCTCCCACTCTCACTCCCCTCACTGTCTCCCACTCTCACTCCCCTCACTGTCTCCCACTCAAACACCCCTCACTGTCTCCCACTCTCACTCCCCTCACTGTCTCCCACTCTCACTCCCCTCACTGTCTCCCACTCAAACACCCCTCACTGTCTCCCACTCTCACTCCCCTCAATGTCTCCCACTCTCACACCCCTCATTGTCTCTCCCTCTCGCTCCCCTCACTGTCTCCCACTCTCACACCCCTCAGTGTCTCCCACTCTCACTCCCCTCACTGTCTCCCAATCACACACCCCTCACTGTCTCTCCCTCTCACTCCCCTCAGTGTCTCCCCCTCTCACACCCCTCACTGTCTCCCACTCACACTCCCCTCACTGTCTCCCACTCTCACTCCCCTCACTGTCTCCCACTCTCACTCCCCTCACTGTCTTCAACTCTCACTCCCCTCACTGTCTCCCACTCTCACACACCTCACTGTCTCTCCCTCTCACTCCCCTCAGTGTCTCCCCCTCTCACACCCCTCACTGTCTCCCACTCTCACTCGCCTCACTGTCTCCCACTCTCACTCCCCTCACTGTCTCCAACTCAGAAACCCCTCACTGTCTCCCACTCTCACTCCCCTCACTGTTTCCCACTCTCACACACCTCACTGTCTCTCCCTCTCGCTCCCCTCACTGGCTCCCACTCTCACAACCCTCACTGTCTCCCACTCTCACTCCCCTCACTGTTTCCCACTCTCACTCCCCTCACTGATCCCACTCTCACACCCTCAAAGTCTCCCACTCTCATACACCACACTATCTCCCACTCTCACTCCCCTCACTGTCTCCCATTCTCACACCCCTCACTATCTCCCACTATCACTCCCCTCACTGTCTCCCACTCTCACTCACCTCACTGTCTCCCACTCTCACTCCCCTCACTGTCTCCCACGCTCACTCCCCTCACTGTCTCCCACTCTCACCTCCCTCACTGCCTCCCACTCTAACTCCCCTCACTGTCTCCCACGCTCACTCCCCTCACTGTCTCCCACAGTCACTCCCCTCACTGTCACCCATTGTCACTCCCCTCACTGTCTCGCACTCTCACTCCCCTCACTGTCTCCCACTCTTACACACCTCACCGTCTCCCACTCTCACTCCCCTCACTGTCTCCCACTCTCGAACCCCTCACGGTCTCCCACTCTCACTCCCCTCACTGTCTCCGACTCTCACTCCCCTCACTGTCTCCCACTCTCACACACCTCACTGTCTCCCACTCTCATTCCCCTCACTGTCGCTCACTCTCACTCCCCTCACTGCCTCCCCCTCTAACTTCCCTCACTGTCTCCCACTCTCACTCCCCTCACTGTCTCCCACTCTCACTCCCCTCACTGTCTCCCACTCTCACACCCCTCACTGTCTCCCACTCTCACTCCCCTCACTGTCTCCCACTCTCTCTCGCCTCACTGTCTCCCACTCTCACTCACCTCACTGTCTCCCACTCTCACTCCTCTCACTGTCTCCTACTCTCACTCCCCTCACTGTCTCCCACTCTCACTCCCCTCACTGTCTCCCACTCTCACTCCCCTCCCTGTCCGCACTCACTCCCCTCACTGACTCCCACTCTCACTCCCCTCACTGTCTCCCACTCTCACTCCCCTCACTGTCTCCCACTCTCACTCCCCTCACTGTCTACACTCTCACTCAGCTCACTGTCTCCTACTCTCACTCCCCTCACTATCTCCCAGTCTCACTCCACTCACTGTCTCCCACTCTCACTCCCCTCACTGTCGCCCACCTTTCACACACCTCACTGTCTCCCACTCTCACTCCCCTCACTGTTCCCCACTCTCACTCCCCTCACTGTGTCCCACTCTCACTCCCCTCACTGTCTCCCACTCTCACTCTCCTCACTGTCTGCACTCACTCCCCTCACTGTCTCCGACTGTCACTCCCCTCACTGTCCCCCACTCTCACTGCCCTCACTGTCCCCCACTCTCACTCCCCTCACTGTCTCCCACTCTCACTACCCTCACTGTCTCCCACTCTAACTCCCCTCACTGTCGCCCACCTCTCACACCCCTCACTGTCTCCAACTCTCACTCCCCTCACGGTTCCCCACTCTCACTCCCCTCACTGTCTCCCACTCTTACACCCCTCACTGCCTCCCACTCTCACTCGCCTCACTGTCTCCCACTCTCACTCCCCTCACTGTCTCCCACTCACATCACTCACTGTCACGTTTTCTCACTCGCCTCACTGTCTCCCACTCTCACTCCCCTCACTGTCTACCACTCTCACTCCCCTCACTGTCTCCCACTCTCGCTCCCCTCACTGTCTCCCACTCTCACTCCCCTCATTGTCTCCCACTCTCACTCCCCTCATTGTCTCCCACTCTCACTCACCTCACTGTCTCCCACTCTCACACACCTCACTGTCTCTCCCTCTCACTCCCCTCAGTGTCTCCCCCTCTCACACCCCTCACTGCCTCCCACTCTCACTCCCCTCACTGTCTCCCACTCTCACTTCCCTCACTGTCTCCCACTCTCACTCCCCTCACTGTCTCCCACTCTCACTCCCCTCACTGTCTCGCACTCTCACTCCCCTCACTGTCTCCCACTCACACACACCTCACTGTCTCTCACTCTCACTCCCGTCACTGTCTCCCACTCTCACACACCTCACTGTCTCCCACTCCAAAACCCCTCACTGTCTGCACTCACACCCTTCACTGTCACACACTCTCACACCGCTCACTGTCTGCGCTCACAGCCCTCACTGTCTCCCACTCACACGCCCCTCACTGTCTCCCACTCTCACTCCCCTCACTGTTTCCCACTCTCATGCCCCTCACTGTCTCCCACTCTCACACACCTCAATGCCTGCACTCTCACTCACCTCATTGTCTCCAACTCTCACGACCCTTACTGTCTCCCACTCACACTCCCGTCACTGGCTCTCACGTTCACACACCTCAATGTCGCCCACTCTCACTCCCCTCACTTTCTCCCACTCTCACTCCCCTCACTGTCTCCCACTCTCACTCCCCTCACTGTCTCCCACTCTCACTCCCCTCACTGTCTCCCACTCAAACACCCCTCACTGTCTCCCACTCTCACTCCCCTCAATGTCTCCCACTCTCACACCCCTCATTGTCTCTCCCTCTCGCTCCCCTCACTGTCTCCCACTCTCACACCCCTCAGTGTCTCCCACTCTCACTCCCCTCACTGTCTCCCAATCACACACCCCTCACTGTCTCTCCCTCTCACTCCCCTCAGTGTCTCCCCCTCTCACACCCCTCACTGTCTCCCACTCACACTCCCCTCACTGTCTCCCACTCTCACTCCCCTCACTGTCTCCCACTCTCACTCCCCTCACTGTCTTCAATTCTCACTCCCCTCACTGTCTCCCACTCTCACACACCTCACTGTCTCTCCCTCTCACTCCCCTCAGTGTCTCCCCCTCTCACACCCCTCACTTTCTCCCACTCTCACTCCCCTCACTGTCTCCCACTCTCACTCCCCTCTGTCTCCAACTCAGAAACCCCTCACTGTCTCCCACTCTCACTCCCCTCACTGTTTCCCACTCTCACACACCTCACTGTCTCTCCCTCTCGCTCCCCTCACTGTCTCCCACTCTCACAACCCTCACTGTCTCCCACTCTCACTCCCCTCACTGTTTCCCACTCTCACTCCCCTCACTGATCCCACTCTCACACCCTCAAAGTCTCCCACTCTCATATACCACACTATCTCCCACTCTCACTCCCCTCACTGTCTCCCATTCTCACACCCCTCACTATCTCCCACTATCACTCCCCTCACTGTCTCCCACTCTCACTCACCTCACTGTCTCCCACTCTCACTCCCCTCACTGTCTCCCACGCTCACTCCCCTCACTGTCTCCCACTCTCACCTCCCTCACTGCCTCCCACTCTAACTCCCCTCACTGTCTCCCACGCTCACTCCCCTCACTGTCTCCCACAGTCACTCCCCTCACTGTCACCCATTGTCACTCCCCTCACTGTCTCGCACTCTCACTCCCCTCACTGTCTCCCACTCTTACACACCTCACCGTCTCCCACTCTCACTCCCCTCACTGTCTCCCACTCTCGAACCCCTCACGGTCTCCCACTCTCACTCCCCTCACTGTCTCCGACTCTCACTCCCCTCACTGTCTCCCACTCTCACACACCTCACTGTCTCCCACTCTCATTCCCCTCACTGTCGCTCACTCTCACTCCCCTCACTGCCTCCCCCTCTAACTTCCCTCACTGTCTCCCACTCTCACTCCCCTCACTGTCTCCCACTCTCACTCCCCTCACTGTCTCCCACTCTCACACCCCTCACTGTCTCCCACTCTCACTCCCCTCACTGTCTCCCACTCTCTCTCGCCTCACTGTCTCCCACTCTCACTCACCTCACTGTCTCCCACTCTCACTCCTCTCACTGTCTCCTACTCTCACTCCCCTCACTGTCTCCCACTCTCACTCCCCTCACTGTCTCCCACTCTCACTCCCCTCCCTGTCCGCACTCACTCCCCTCACTGACTCCCACTCTCACTCCCCTCACTGTCTCCCACTCTCACTCCCCTCACTGTCTCCCACTCTCACTCCCCTCACTGTCTACACTCTCACTCAGCTCACTGTCTCCTACTCTCACTCGCCTCACTATCTCCCAGTCTCACTCCACTCACTGTCTCCCACTCTCACTCCCCTCACTGTCGCCCACCTTTCACACACCTCACTGTCTCCCACTCTCACTCCCCTCACTGTTCCCCACTCTCACTCCCCTCACTGTGTCCCACTCTCACTCCCCTCACTGTCTCCCACTCTCACTCTCCTCACTGTCTGCACTCACTCCCCTCACTGTCTCCGACTGTCACTCCCCTCACTGTCCCCCACTCTCACTCCCCTCACTGTCCCCCACTCTCACTCCCCTCACTGTCTCCCACTCTCACTACCCTCACTGTCTCCCACTCTAACTCCCCTCACTGTCGCCCACATCTCACACCCCTCACTGTCTCCAACTCTCACTCCCCTCACGGTTCCCCACTCTCACTCCCCTCACTGTCTCCCACTCTTACACCCCTCACTGCCTCCCACTCTCACTCGCCTCACTGTCTCCCACTCTCACTCCCCTCACTGTCTCCCACTCACATCACTCACTGTCACGTTTTCTCACTCGCCTCACTGTCTCCCACTCTCACTCCCCTCACTGTCTACCACTCTCACTCCCCTCACTGTCTCCCACTCTCGCTCCCCTCACTGTCTCCCACTCTCACTCCCCTCATTGTCTCCCACTCTCACTCCCCTCATTGTCTCCCACTCTCACTCACCTCACTGTCTCCCACTCTCACACACCTCACTGTCTCTCCCTCTCACTCCCCTCAGTGTCTCCCCCTCTCACACCCCTCACTGCCTCCCACTCTCACTCCCCTCACTGTCTCCCACTCTCACTTCCCTCACTGTCTCCCACTCTCACTCCCCTCACTGTCTCCCACTCACACACACCTCACTGTCTCTCACTCTCACTCCCGTCACTGTCTCCCACTCTCACACACCTCACTGTCTCCCACTCCAAAACCCCTCACTGTCTGCACTCACACCCTTCACTGTCACACAATCTCACACCGCTCACTGTCTGCGCTCACAGCCCTCACTGTCTCCCACTCACACTCCCCTCACTGTCTCCCACCCTCACTCCCCTCACTGTTTCCCACTCTCATGCCCCTCACTGTCTCCCACTCTCACACACCTCAATGCCTGCACTCTCACTCACCTCATTGTCTCCAACTCTCACGACCCTTACTGTCTCCCACTCTCACTCCCCTCACTGTCTCCCACTCTCACTCTCCTTACTGTCTCCCACTCTCCCACGCCTCATTGTCTCCCACTCTCACTCCCCTCAATGTCTCCCAATCTCACTCCCCTCACTTTCTCCCACTCTCACTCCCCTCACTGTCTCCCACTCTCACACCCCTCACTGTCACACACTCTCACAACCCTGACTGTCTCCCACTCTCACTCCCCTCAATGTCTCCCACTCTCACTCCCCTCACTGGTTCCCACTCTTACTCCCCTCACTGTCTCCCACTCTCACTCCCTCACTGACTCCCAACCCTCACTGTCACCCACTCTCACTCTCCTCACTGTCACACACTCTCACACCCCTCACTGTCTGCACTCTCACTCCCCTCACTGTCTCCACTCTCACTCCCCTCACTGTCTCCCACTCCCTCTCCCCTCACTGTCTGTGAATCTCACTCCCCTCACTGTCTCCCACTCTCATTCCCCTCGCTGTCTCCCACTCTCACACGCCTCACTGTCTCCCACTCTCATTCCCCTCACTGCCTCCCACTCTCTCTCCCCTCACTGTCGCCCACTCTCACACCCCTCAGTCTCTCCCACTCTCACTCCCCTCACTGTCACCCACTCTCACACCCCTCACTGTCACCCACTCTCACTCCCCTCACTGTCTCCCACTCTCATTCCCCTCACTGTCTCCCACTCTCACTCCCCTCACTGTCTCCCACTCTCACTCCCCTCCCTGTTTCCCACTCTCACTCCCTTCACTGTCTCCCACTCAACTCTCTGTCTCCCACTCACACTGCCCTCACTGTCTCCCACTCTCACTCCCCACACTGTCTCCCACTCACAATCCCCTCACTGTCTCCCACTCTCACTCCCGTAACTGTCTCCCACTCTCACTCCCCTCACTGTCTCCCACTCTCACTCACCTCACTGTTTCCCACTAACACTCCCCTCACGGTCACCCAGTCTCACTCCCCGTAATGTCTCCCAGTCTGACACTCTTCAATGTCTCCACACTCACTAATCTCACTGTCTCCCACCCTCGCACCCCTCACCGATTCCCACTCAAACCCTCTCTGTTACCTACTCTCACGCCCCTTCTTATCTTCCACTGTCACTCCCCTCATTGCCTCACAGTCGAAAACACCGCACTGTCTCCCATTCTCACAAAACTCACCGTCTCACACTCTCACTCCACTCACTGTCTCCTACCTTAATAATCCAAACTGTCATCCACTCTCCCACACCTCACTGTCTCCCACTCTCACTCCCCTCACTGTCTCCCACTTTCACTCCCCTCACTGCCTCCCACTCTCACACCCCTCACTGTCACACACTCTCACACCCCTCACTGTCTGCACACTCACTCCCCTCACTGTCTCCCACTCTCAATACCCTCACTGTCTCCCACTTTCACTCCCCTCACTGTTTGTGACTCTCACTCCCCTCACTGTCTCCCACTCTCACACCCCTCACTGTCTCCCACTCTCATTCCCCTCACTGCCTCCCACTCTCACTCCCCTCACTGTCTCCCACTCTCACACCCCTCACTATCTCCCACTCTCACTCTCCTCCCTGTCACCCACTCTCACACCCCTCACTGTCACCCTCTCTCACTCCCCTCACTGTCTCCCACTCTCACTTCCCTCACTGTCTCCCACTCTCACACCACTCAATGTCTCCCACTCTCATTCCCCTCACTGTCGCCCACTCTCACTCCCCTCACTGTCTCCCACTCTCACTCCCCTCACTGTCTCCCACTCTCACTCTCCTCACTGTCTACCACTCTCACTCCCCTCACTGTCTCCCACTCTCACACGCCTCACTATCTTCAATTCTGACACCCCTCACTCTGTCCCATTCTCACACCTCTTTTTGTCTCCCATTCACACACCTCATTGTTTCCCAACATCACACATTTTACTGTCCCCGTCTTTCATTCCCTCACTGTATCCCACCCTCACTCCTCATTGTATCCCTCGCTCACAACCCTCACTGTCTCCCACTCAAACGTCTCTGTTACCTACTCTGACAGCCCTCATTATCTTCCACTCTGACACGCCTCACTGACTCCCACTCCAAAACACCTCACTCTCTCCCACTCTCACGCACCTCACTTTCTCCCACTCTAACAACCCTCACAGTCTTCCTATCTAACATCCCTCACTGTCTCCCACTCGCAGTCGCCTCACTGTATCCCACACTCACACCCCTCACTCTCTACCTCTCTCAAGCCCCTCATTGTCTCTCAATCCCACTCTCCTCACTGTCTCCTTCTCTCATTCCCCTCACTGGCTCCCACTCTCACAACCCACACCCTCTCCCGCTCTCACTCCCATCACTGTCTCCTACCTTAATATCCCTCACTCTCACCTACTCTCCCACACCTCACTGTCTCTCACTCTTAAACCCCTCACTATCTCTCATTCTCACTCTCCTCATTATCTCCCACTCTCACACCCCTCACTATCTACCACTCTCACACACCTCATTTTGTCCCACTCTCATTCGCCTCTCGGTCTCCCACGCTCACTCCCCTCACTGTCTCCCACTCTCACACACCTCACTGTCTCCCACTCTCACACCCCTCATTGTCACACACTCTCACACCCCTCACTGCCTGCACTCGCACTCCCCTCACTGTCTCCCACTCTCACTCCCCTCACTGTCACCCACTCTCACACGCCTCACTGCCTACCACTCTAACTCCCCTCACTGTCTCCCACTCTAACTCCCCTCATTGTCTGCCACTCTCACTCCCATCACTGTCTCCCACTATCACTCACCTCACTCTCAACTCTCACTCCCCTCACTGCCTTCCACTCTAACTCCCCTCACCGTCTCCCACTCTTACTCACCTCACGCTCACCTCTCACTTTCCTCACTGCCTTCCACTCTCACTCCCCTCACTGTCTCCAACTCTCACACCCTACAATATCTGAAAACCTAACTCCCAATCTCACACGCATTAGTAAGGAGATTGTGGAAACGGCTGAGATACAGACAGAGATCGGGATTGAGAGATTTCAGTGAGCAGGCTGGAAAAGGAGAATGCTCAACTCGATTATGGTTGTCGGTGAATGTTGAAATTTTTTATCATACAAGTGTATTAATTGTATTCAAGCCTCCCGATCCTTGTGCCTGTCTCCCTGATTGTACTAAACTATGCGTTTTGTAAAGGATGCTCTTGTATTACGAAAAACTTTATTCTTACTCCCCGAGGTCTCTCCCCTGCGGTTACACTGAGCGACGCTGTCTTGCAATATCTGTTGTTTATGACGCTTTCCCATTCCCTGGACACAAGTCAATCTCTCCCTGTCAGGCGGACTGAGTAACATTCGCAAACTATTGTGCTTTTCAGAAGTCAGTTTTGCAGATATTTGCTGAATTAATAGTTTAAAAGAAAAGCACATAACAAAATACGAATCTTTGTCCTCACAGACAGACCGGATAACATTTGCAGCCTATTGTGCTTTTCAGATGTTAGTTTTGCAGATTCTTTGCTGAACTAATAGTTTTAAAGGAACCCCGAAACTGTCGGAGTCATGTTTTCATCGCTGTTTCTATGCTTTAAACGCATTTTAAAAGTGCAAATTGTATTTAAAAAGTAATAACTTTAAAAGTTTTCTATACCATTTATATATTGATAGGTATTTAAATGTGTATTTCTGCTCAAGATCTGAATGCCAGTTTAAGGGGCGTGTCTGTAACTCCCTTTGTCAATCGGGGCGGCTCCTCACCTGGTTCACACTGAAACTCCAAACTGCCTGTTTCCCAGGACAACACTGCTGCAGGGTGAAGGAGATGGATCAGCTGCAGTCTGCCGGACAGGTAGACCTGGGTGTTTGATTTGGTGCAGGCAGCGGGTTAGAGAACTGAACTAAATCAGTCCGTAAACTGTTGGATTGTTTGAACGTTTGAAATGAGCTCTGGCGGCTGAGAGTCAGCGCACAGATTGGGATTGAGAGAATTCAGTGGGATTGAGAGAATTCAGTGGGATTGAGAGAATTCAGTGCCCAGACTAGAAAGGCAGGATGGTCAACTCGATTGTTGTTGCAGGTGAATGTTTCAATAGTTGCTGATTTTCTCTCTATGAATGTAATAACTGTCTTTGGGCCTCGCTGCCGTTGAGCCTGTTTCTAGAATTATGCTGTATTTCACATTTTGTAAAGGCGGCTCTTGTATTGTGAAAAGCTGTCTGTGTCCTGCGGGGACACTGAGTGACGCTCACTTCCAACAGCTGCTGTTTATGACGCTTTCCAATTCCCTGGAGACCAGCCAATCGCTGGCCTCTCAGACAGACCGTATAATACACCTGCTCCATTGTGTTTTTTCCGAATTCTGTCTTGATCATCCTTTGCTGAATTAGGAGTTTTAAAAATACTTTGATCCTACAGGAGGAAAGTAAGCCAGATTTGAAAACCAATTCTTGAATCTCCAAAACAGTATTAGTGAAGTGTCCAACATCCTGCTGGAGAAAAGAGATGAAATAAAATTGTTCCAAACAGGCACCACAGTGAGCCAGGTTCAAATGTATACAGAGAAATCGCTCGGGTTTCCAGAACAACTTGGTTGTCACTCAGTTGTTGTTGCTGCCCGAAGGTGGGATGCAGCGCACTGCCTTCTCCAATCACCCACATTGCAGAATGGTTTAAACACCAGCAAGATTTATTCTGCTGCTTTCCTGATGTTCCATTATTGTGTGTGTGTGTTTTGTGGACGTATGTGTGTGCTAATGGATTCGTGTGTGTGTTAATGGATGTGTATGTCCGTTAATGGATGCGTGTATCACTGGATGTGTATGTGTCACTGGAGGTGTGTGTGTTAATGGATGTGTGTGCGTGTCACTGGATGTGTGTGTGTGTTTATGTGTGTGTGTTAATGGATGTGTGTGTCACTGGATGTTTGTGCGTGTCACTGGATGTGTGTGCGTGTCACTGGATGCCTTTGAGTGTGTTCATGTGTGTGTTAATGGATGTGTGTGCGTGTCACTGGATGCCTGTGAGTGTGTACATGTGTGTGTCTTAATGGATGTATGTGCGTGTTAATGGATGTATGTGTGCTAATGGATGTGAGTGTCACTGGATCAGTGTGTGTGTTAATGGATGTGTGTGTCACTGGAAGAGTGTGTGTGTTAATGGAAGTGTGTGTTGTCTCCTCCACTCACTACTTCACTCTCTCTCACTCTCACTCCCCTCACTGTCAACCACTGTCACACCCCTCACTGTCTCCCACTTTCACTCCCCTCACTGTCTCCTACTCTCACTCCCCTCACTGTCTCCCACTCTCACTCCCCTCACTGTCTCCCACTCTCACTCCCCTCACTGTCTCCCATTCTAACGCCCCTCACTGTGCCCCACTCTCACACCACTCACTGTCTCAAACTCTCACTCCCCTCACTGTCTCCCACTCTCACTGTGCCCCACTCTCACTCCTCTAACTATCTCCCACTCTCACACCCCACACTGTCTCCCACTCTCACACCCCTCACTGCCTCCTACTCTCACTCCCCTCACTGTCTCCTACTCTCACTCCCCTCACTGTCTCCCACTCTCACTCCCCTCACTGTCACACACTCTCACTCCCCTCACTGTCTCCAACTCTAACTCCCCACACTGTGCCCCACTCTCACACCACTCACTGTCTCCCACTCTCACTCCCCTCATTGACTCCCACTCTCACTCCCCTCACTGTCTCCCACTCTCACTCCCCTCACTGTCTCCCACTCTCACTCCCCTCCCTGTCTCCCACTCTCACTCCCCTCACTGTGCCCCACTCGCACACTACTCACTGTCTCCCACTCTCACTCCCCTCACTGTCTCCCACTCATACTCGCCTCACTTATTCAAACTCTCAGAAACCTCACTATCTCCCACTTTAACACCCCTCACGGTTCCTAACTCTCATTCGCCTCACTGTATCCCACTCTCACAACCCACACCATCTCACACTCTCACTGCCCTCCCTGTCTCCTAACTTAATACCGTCACTGTCACGCACTCTCCCACACGTTCCTGTCACTCACTCTAAAACCCCTCACTGTCTCACATTCTCGCTCTCATCACTGTCTCCCAGTCTCACTCCCCTCACTGTCTCCCACTCTCACACCCGTCAATCTCTCCCACTCACATTCGCCTCTCTTTCTCCCAGTCCCACTCCCCTCACTGTCACCCACTCTCACTCCCCTCACTGTCTCCCACTCTCGAAACCCTCACTATCTCCCACTCTCACTCCCCTCACTCTCTCCCACTCTCACTCCCCTCACTGTCTCACACTCTCACTCACTCACTGTCTCTCACTCTCACTCCCCTCACTGTATCCCACTCTCACTCCCCTCACTGTCTCCCACTCTCACTCCCCTCACTGTCTCCCACTCTCACTCCCCTCACTCTCTCCCACTCTCACTCCCCTCACTATCTCACACTCTCACTCACTCACTGTCTCTCACTCTCACGCCCCTCACTGTCTCCCACTCTCACTCCCCTCACTGTCTCCCTCTCCCACTTCCCTCACTGTCTCCCATTCTCACTGCCCTCACAGTCTCCCACTCTCACTCCCCTCACTTCTCCCACTCACGCTCCCCTCACTGTCGCCCTCTCTCACTCCCCTCACTGTCTCCCACTCCCACTCCCCTCACTGTCTCCCACTCTCACTCCCCTCATTGTCTCCCACTCTCACTCCCCTCACTGTCCCCCACTCTCACTCCACTCACTGTCTCCCACTCTCACTCCCCTCACTGTCTCCCACTCTCACTCCACTCACTGTCTCCCACTCTCACCCCCCTCACTGTCTCCCATTCTCACTCCGCTCACTGTCACCCACTCTCACACCCCTCACTGTCTTCCACTCTCACTCCCCTCACTGTCTCCCACTCTCACTCCCCTCACTGCCTCCCACTCTCACTCCCCTCACTGTCCCCCACTCTCACCCACCTCACCGTCTCCCACTATCTCTCCCCTCACTGTCTCCAACTCTCACTCCCCTCACTGTCTCCCACTCTCACTCCCCTCACTGTCTCACACTATCACTCCCCTCACTGTCTCCTACTCTCACTCCCCTCACTGCCTCCCACTCTCACTCCCCTCACTGTGCCCCACTCTCACACCACTCACTGTCTCCCACTCTCACTCCCCTCACTGTCTCCCCCTCTCACTCCCCTCACTGTCTCCCACTCTCGCACCCCCCACTGTCTCCTACTCTCACTCCCCTCACTGTCTCCCAGTCTCTCTCCCCTCACTGTCTACCTCTCTCACTCCCCTCACAGTCTCCCACTCTCACTCCCCTCACTGTCTCCCTCTCTCACGCCCCTCACTGTCTCACACTCTCACTTCCCTCACTGTCTCACACTCTCACTTCCCTCACTGTCTCCCACTCTCACTCCCCTCACTGTCTCCCAGTCTCACTCCCCTCACTGTCTCCCACTCTCACTCCCCTCACTCTCTCCCACTCTCACTCCCCTCACTGTCTCCCACTCTCACTCCCCTCACTGTCTCCCACTCTCACTCCCCTCACTCTCTCCCACTCTCACACCCCTCACTGTCTCACACTCTCACTCACTCACTGTCTCTCACTCTCACTCCCCACACTGTCTACCACTCTCACTCCCCTCACTGTCTCCCACTCCCACTCCCCTCACTGTCTCCCATTCTCACTCCCCTCACTGTCTCCCACTCTCACTCCCCTCACTGTCTCCACTCTCACTCCCCTAACTGTCTCCCACTCTCTCCCCTCACTGTCGCCCACTCTCACTCCCCTCACTGTCTCCCACTCTCACTCACCTCACTGCCTCCCACTCTCACTCCCCTCACTGTCTCCCACTCACACTCTCCTCACTGTCTCCCACTCTCACTCCCCTCACTGTCTCACACTCTCACTCCACTCACTGTCTCCCACTCTCACTCCCCTCACTGTCTCCCACTCCCACTCCCCTCACTGTCTCCCACTCCCACTCCGCTCACTGTCACCCACTCTCACACCCCTCACTGCCTTCCACTCTCACTCCCCTCACTGTCTCCCACTCTCACTCCCCTCACGGCCTCCCACTCTCACTCCCCTCACTGTCTCCCGCTCTCACCCCCCTCACTGTCTCCCACTATCACTCCTCTCACTGTCTCCAACTCTCACTCCCCTCACTGTCTCCCACTCTCACTTCACTCACTGTCACCCACTCTCACTCCCCTCACTGTCTCCCACTCTCACCCCCCTCACTGTCTCACACTATCACTCCCCTCACTGTCTCCTACTCTCACTCACCTCACTGTCTCCCACTCTCACTCCCCTCACTGTCTCCCACCCTCACTCCCCTCACTGTCTCCCACTCTCACTCCCCTCACTGTCTCCCACTCTCACTCCTCTCACTGTGCCCCACTCTCACACCACTCACTGTCTCCCACTCACACTCCCCTCACTGTCTCCCCCTCTCACTCCCCTCACGGTCTCCCACTCTCGCACCCCTCACTGTATCCCACTCTCACTGTCTCCTATTCTCACTCCCCTCACTGTCTCCCAGTCTAACTCCCCTCACTGTCTCCCTCTCTCACTCCCCTCACTGTCTCCCACTCTCACTCCCCTCACTGTCTCCCTCTCTCACGCCCCTCACTGTCTCCCACTCTCACACCCCTCATTGTCACACACTCTCACACCCCTCACTGCCTGCACTCGCACTCCCCTCACTGTCTCCCCCTCTCACTCCCCTCACGGTCTCCCACTCTCGCACCCCTCACTGTCTCCCACTCTCACTCCCCTCACTGTCTCCCACTCTCACTCCCCTCACTGTCTCCCATTCTCACGCCGCTCACTGTGCCCCACTCTCACACCACTCACTGTCTCAAACTCTCACTCCCCTCACTGTCTCCCACTCTCACTGTGCCCCACTCTCACTCCTCTAACTATATCCCACTCTCACACCCCTCACTGTCTCCCACTCTCCCACCCCTCACTGTCTCCTACTCTCACTCCCCTCACTGTCTCCCACTCTCACTCCCCTCACTGTCTCCCACTCTCACTCCCCTCACTGTCACACACTCTCACTCCCCTCACTGCCTGCACTCGCACTCCCCTCACTGTCTCCCACTCTCACTCCCCTCACTGTCACCCAGTCTCACTCCCCTCACTGTCTCCCACTCTCACTCCCATCACTGATTGCACTTTCACTCCCCTCACTGTCTCCCACTCTCTCACCCCTCACTCCCTACCACTCTAACTCCCCTCACTGTCTCCCACTCTAACTCCCCTCATTGTCTGCCACTCTCACTCCCATCACTGTCTCCCACTATCACACACCTCACTCTCAACTCTCACTCCCCTCACTGCCTTCCACTCTAACTCCCCTCACCGTCTCCCACTCTTACTCACCTCACGCTCAACTCTCGCTTTCCTCACTGCCATCCACTCTCACTCCCCTCACTGTCTCCAACTCTCACACCCTACAATCTCTCAAAACCTAACTCCCAATCTCACACGCATTAGTAAGGAGATTGTGTAAACGGCTGAGATACAGACAGAGATCGGGATTTAGAGATTGCAGTGAGCAGGCTGGAAAAGCAGAATGCTCAACTCGATTATGGTTGTTGGTGAATGTTGAAATATTTTTATCATACAAGTGTATTAATTGTATTCAAGCCTCCCGATCCTTGTGCCTGTCTCCCTGATTGTACTAAACTATACGGTTTGTAAAGGATGCTCTTGTATTACGAAAAGCTTTATTCTTACTCCCCGAGGTCTCTCCCCTGCGGTTACACTGAGCGACGCTGTCTTGCAACATCTGTTGTTTATGACGCTTTCCCATTCCCTGGACACCAGTAAATCTCTCCCTGTCAGGCGGACTGAGTAACATTCGCAAACTATTTTGCTTTTCAGAAGTCAGTTTTGCAGATATTTGCTGAATTAATAGTTTAAAAGAAAAGCACATAACAAAATACGAATCTTTGTCCTCACAGACAGACCGGATAACATTTGCAGCCTATTGTGCTTTTCAGATGTTAGTTTTGCAGATTCTTTGCTGAACTAATAGTTTTAAAGGAACCCCGAAACTGTCGGAGTAATGATTTTATCGTTGTTTCTATGCTTTAAACGCATTTTAGAAGTGCTAATTGTATTTAAAATGTAATAATTTTTTAAAAGTTTTCTATACCATTTAAATATTGATAGACATTTAAATATATTTTTCTGCTCAAGATATGAATGCCAGTTTAAGGGGCGTGTCTGTAACTCCCTTTGTCAATCGGGGCGGCTCCTCACCTGGTTCACACTGAAACTCCAAACTGCCTGTTTCCCAGGACAACACTGCTGCAGGGTGAAGGAGATGGATCAGCTGCAGTCTGCCGGACAGGTAAACCTGGGTGTTTGATTTGGCGCAGGCAGCGGGTTAGAGAACTGAACTAAATCAGTCCGTAAACTGATGGATTGTTTGAACGTTTGAAATGAGCTCTGGCGGCTGAGAGTCAGCGCACAGATTGGGATTGAGAGAATTCAGTGGGATTGAGAGAATTCAGTGGGGTTGAGAGAATTCAGTGGCCAGACCAGAAAGGCAGGATGGTCAACTCGATTGTTGTTGCAGGTGAATGTTTCAATAGTTGCTGATTTTCTCTCTATGAATGTAATAATTGTCTTTGAGCCTCGCTGCCGTTGAGCCTGTTTCTAGAATTATGCTGTATTTTACATTTTGTAAAGGCGGCTCTTGTATTGTGAAAAGCTGTCTGTCTCCTGCGGGGACACTGAGTGACGCTCACTTCCAACAGCTGTTGTTTATGACGCTTTCCAATTCCCTGGAGACCAGCCAATCGCTGGCCTCTCAGACAGACCGTATAATACACCTGCTCCATTGTGTTTTTTCCGAATTCTGTCTTGATCATCCTTTGCTGAATTAGGAGTTTTAAAAATACTTTGATCCTACAGGAGGGGAGTAAGCCAGGTTTGAAAACCAATTCTTGAATCTCCAAAACACTATTAGTGAAGTGTCCAACATCCTGCTGGAGAAAAGAGATGAAATAAAATTGTTCCAAACAGGCACCACAGTGAGCCAGGTTCAAATGTATAAAGAGAAATCGCTCGGGTTTCCAGAACAACTTGGTTGTCACTCAATTGTTGTTGCTGCCCGAAGGTGGGATGCAGCGCACTGCCTTCTCCAATCACTCACACTGCAGAATGGTTTCAACCCCAGCAAGATTTATTCTGCTGCTTTCCTGATGTTCCATTATTGTGTGTGTGTGTTTTGTGGACGTTTGTGTGTGCTAATGGATTCGTGTGTGTGTCAATGGATGTGTATGTCCGTTAATGGATGCGTGTGTCACTGGATGTGTATGTGTCACTGGAGGTGTGTGTGTTAATGGATGTGTGTGCGTGTCACTGGATGTGTGTGTGTGTTTATGTGTGTGTGTTAATGGATGTGTGTGTCACTGGATGTTTGTGCGTGTCACTGGATGTGTGTGTGTTAATGGATGTGTGTGCGTGTCACTGGATGCCTGTGAGTGTGTACATGTGTGTGTCTTAATGGATATATGTGTGTGTTAATGGATGTATGTGTGCTAATGGATGTGAGTGTCACTGGATCAGTGTGTGTTTTAATGGATGTGTGTGTCACTGGAAGAGTGTGTGTGTTAATGGAAGTGTGTACTGTCTCCTCCACTCACTACTTCACTCTCTCACACTCTCACTCCCCTCACTGTCTCCCACTGTCACACCCCTCACTGTCTCCCACATTCACTCCCCTCAATGTCTCCTACACTCACTCCCCTCACTGTCTCCCACTCTCACTCCCCTCACTGTCTCCCACTCTCACTCCCCTCACTGTCTCCCATTCTCACGCCCCTCACTGTGCCCCACTCTCACACCACTCACTGTCTCAAACTCTCACTCCACTCACTGTCTCCCACTCTCACTGTGCCCCACTCTCACTCCTCTAACTATCTCCCACTCTCACACCCCTCACTGTCTCCCACTCTCACACCCCTCACTGTCTCCTACTCTCACTCCCCTCACTGTCTCCCAATCTCACTCCCCTCATTGTCTCCCACTCTCACTCCCCTCACTGTCACACACTCTCACTCCCCTCACTGCCTGCACTCGCACTCCCCTCACTGTCTCCCACTCTCACTCCCCTCACTGTCACCCAGTCTCACTCCCCTCACTGTCTCCCACTCTCACTCCCATCACTAATTGCACTTTCACTCCCCTCACTGTCTCCCACTCTCACTCCCCTCACTGTCTCCCACTCTCACACCCCTCATTGTCACACACTCTCACACCCATCACTGCCTGCACTCGCACTCCCCTCACTGTCTCCCACTCTCACTCCCCTCACTGTCACCCAGTCTCACTCCCCTCACTGTCTCCTACTCTCACTCCCCACACTGTGCCCCACTCTCACACTACTCACTGTCTCCCACTCTCACTCCCCTCACTGTCTCCCACTCTCACTCGCCTCACATTCTCAAACTCCCAGAAACCTCACTATCTCCCACTTTAACACCCCTCACGGTTCCTTACTCTCATTCGCCTCACTGTATCCCACTCTCACAACCCACACCATCTCACACTCTCACTGCCCTCCCTGTCTCCTAACTTAATACCCGTCACTGTCACGCACTCTCCCACACCTCACTGTCCCTCACTCTAAAACCCCTCACTGTCTATCATTCTCGCTCTCCTCACTGTCTCCCAGTCTCACTCCCCTCACTATTCCCCACTCTCACACCCCTCAATCTCTCCCACCGTCATTCGCCTCTCTTTCTCCCAGTCCCACTCCCCTCACTGTCACCCACTCTCACTCCCCTCACTGTCTATCACTCTCACTCCCCTCACTGTCTCTCACTCTCACTACCCTCACTGTCTCCCAGTCCCACTCCCCTCACTGTCTCCCACTCTCACTCCCTTCACTGTCACCCACTCTCACTCCCCTCACTGTCTCCCACTCTCACTCCCCTCACTGCCTCCCACTCTCACTCCCCTCACTGTCTCTCACTCTCACTACCCTCACTGTCTCCCACTCTCACCCCCCTCACTGTCTCCCACTCTCACTCCCCTCACTGTCTCCCACTCTCACTCCTCTCACTGTCTCCCACTCTCACTCCCCTCACTGTCTCCCACTCTCTCACCCCTCACTGTCTCCCACTCTCACTCTCCTCACTGTCTCACACTCTCACTCCCCTCACTGTCTCCCACTCTCACTCCCCTCACTGTCTCCCACTCTCACTCCCCTCACTGTCTCCCACTCTCACTCCCCTCACTGTCTCCCAGTCTCACTCCCCTCACTGTCTCCCACTCTCTCACCCCTCGCTGTCCCCCACTCTCGCTCCCCTCACTGTCTCCCACTCTCACTCCCCTCACTGTCTCCCACTCACACACCCCTTACTGTCCCCACTCTCACTCCCCTCACTGTCTCCCACTCTCACTCCCCTCACTGTCTCCCACTCTCACACCCCTCACTGTCTCCCTCTCTCTCACCCCTCACTGTCTCCCACACTCACTCCCCTCACTGTCTCACACTCTCACACCCCTCACTGTCTCCCACTCTCACTCACCTCTCTGTCTCCCAGTCTCACTCCCCTCACTGTCTCCCACTCTCACTCCCCTCACTGTCTCCCACTCTCAATCACCTCACTGTCTCCCACCCTCACTCCCCTCACTGTCTCCCACTCTCACTCCCCTAACTGTCTCCCACTCTCACTCCCCTCACTGTCTCCCACTCTCACTCCCTTCACTGTCTTCCACTCTCACTCCCCTCACTGTCTCCCACTCTCACTCCCCTCACTCTCTCCCACACTCACTCCCCTCACTGTCTCTCACTCTCACTACCCTCACTGTCTCCCACACTCACTCCCCTCACTGTCTCTCACTCTCACTCCCCTCTCTCTCCCACTCTATCACCCTCACTGTCTCCCACTCTCACTCCCCTCACTGTCTCCCACTCTCACTCCCCTCACTGTCTCCCACTCTCACTCCCCTCACTGTCTCCTACTCTCACTCCCCTCACTGTCTCCCACTCTCACTCCCCTCACTGTCTCCCACTCTCACTCCCCTCACTGTCTCCCACTCTCACTCCCCTGACTGTCTCCCACTCTCACTCCCATTACAGTCTCCTCTTTCATTCCCTTTACTGTCTCCCACTCTCACTCCCCTCAAAATCTCCCACTCTCACTCCTCTCACTGTCTCCCACACTCACTCCCCTCACTGTCTCCCACTCTCACTCCCCTCACTGTCTCCCACTCTCACTCCCCTCACTGTCTCCCACTCTCACCCCCTCACTGTCTCCCACTCTCACTCCCCTCACTGTCTCCCACTCTCACTCCCCTCACTGTCTCCAACTCTCACTCCCCTCACTGTCTCCCACTCTCACACCCCTCACTGTCTCCCACTCTCACTCCCCTCACTGTCTCCCACTCTCACCCCCTCACTGTCTGCCACTCACAACCCCCTCACTGTCTCCGACTCTCACACCCCTCACTGTCTCCCACTCTCTCACCCCTCACTGTCTCCCACACTCACTCCTCTCACTGTCTCACACTCTCAAACCCCTCACTGTCTCCCACTCTCTCAACTCACTGTCTCCCAGTCTCACTCTCCTCACTGTCTCCCACTCTCACTCCCCTCACTGTCTCCCACTCTCACTCCCTTCACTGTCTCCCACTCTCACTCCCCTCACTGTCTCCCACTCTCACTCCCCTCACTAGCTCCCACTCTCACTCCCCTCACTGTCTCTCACTCTCACTACCCTCACTGTCTCCCACTCTCACCCCCTCACTGTCTCCCACTCTCACTCCCCTCACTGTCTCCCACTCTCACTCCCCTCACTGTCTCCCACTCTCACTCCCCTCACTGTCTCCCACTCTCTCACCCCTCACTGTCTCCCACTCTCACTCTCCTCACTGTCTCACACTCTCACTCCCCTCACTGTCTCCCACTCTCACTTCCCTCACTGTCTCCCACTCTCACTCCCCTCACTGTCTCCCACTCTCACTCCCCTCACTGTCTCCCACTCTCACTCCCCTCACTGTCTCCCACTCTCACTCCCCTCACTGTCTCCCACTCTCACTCCCCTCACTGTCTCCCAGTCTCACTCCCCTCACTGTCTCCCACTCTCTCACCCCTCGCTGTCCCCCACTCTCGCTCCCCTCACTGTCTCCCACTCTCACTCCCCTCACTGTCTCCCACTCACACACCCCTTACTGTCCCCACTCTCACTCCCCTCACTGTCTCCCACTCTCACTCCCCTCACTGTCTCCCACTCTCACACCCCTCACTGTCTCCCTCTCTCTCACCCCTCACTGTCTCCCACACTCACTCCCCTCACTGTCTCACACTCTCACACCCCTCACTGTCTCCCACTCTCACTCACCTCTCTGTCTCCCAGTCTCACTCCCCTCACTGTCTCCCACTCTCACTCCCCTCACTGTCTCCCACTCTCAATCACCTCACTGTCTCCCACCCTCACTCCCCTCACTGTCTCCCACTCTCACTCCCCTAACTGTCTCCCACTCTCACTCCCCTCACTGTCTCCCACTCTCACTCCCTTCACTGTCTTCCACTCTCACTCCCCTCACTGTCTCCCACTCTCACTCCCCTCACTCTCTCCCACACTCACTCCCCTCACTGTCTCTCACTCTCACTACCCTCACTGTCTCCCACACTCACTCCCCTCACTGTCTCTCACTCTCACTCCCCTCTCTCTCCCACTCTATCACCCTCACTGTCTCCCACTCTCACTCCCCTCACTGTCTCCCACTCTCACTCCCCTCACTGTCTCCCACTCTCACTCCCCTCACTGTCTCCTACTCTCACTCCCCTCACTGTCTCCCACTCTCACTCCCCTCACTGTCTCCCACTCTCACTCCCCTCACTGTCTCCCACTCTCACTCCCCTGACTGTCTCCCACTCTCACTCCCATTACAGTCTCCTCTTTCATTCCCTTTACTGTCTCCCACTCTCACTCCCCTCAAAATCTCCCACTCTCACTCCTCTCACTGTCTCCCACACTCACTCCCCTCACTGTCTCCCACTCTCACTCCCCTCACTGTCTCCCACTCTCACTCCCCTCACTGTCTCCCACTCTCACCCCCTCACTGTCTCCCACTCTCACTCCCCTCACTGTCTCCCACTCTCACTCCCCTCACTGTCTCCAACTCTCACTCCCCTCACTGTCTCCCACTCTCACACCCCTCACTGTCTCCCACTCTCACTCCCCTCACTGTCTCCCACTCTCACCCCCTCACTGTCTGCCACTCACAACCCCCTCACTGTCTCCGACTCTCACACCCCTCACTGTCTCCCACTCTCTCACCCCTCACTGTCTCCCACACTCACTCCTCTCACTGTCTCACACTCTCAAACCCCTCACTGTCTCCCACTCTCTCAACTCACTGTCTCCCAGTCTCACTCTCCTCACTGTCTCCCACTCTCACTCCCCTCACTGTCTCCCACTCTCACTCCCTTCACTGTCTCCCACTCTCACTCCCCTCACTGTCTCCCACTCTCACTCCCCTCACTAGCTCCCACTCTCACTCCCCTCACTGTCTCTCACTCTCACTACCCTCACTGTCTCCCACTCTCACCCCCTCACTGTCTCCCACTCTCACTCCCCTCACTGTCTCCCACTCTCACTCCCCTCACTGTCTCCCACTCTCACTCCCCTCACTGTCTCCCACTCTCTCACCCCTCACTGTCTCCCACTCTCACTCTCCTCACTGTCTCACACTCTCACTCCCCTCACTGTCTCCCACTCTCACTTCCCTCACTGTCTCCCACTCTCACTCCCCTCACTGTCTCCCACTCTCACTCCCCTCACTGTCTCCCACTCTCACTCCCCTCACTGTCTCCCACTCTCACTCCCCTCACTGTCTCCCACTCTCACTCCCATTACAGTCTCCTCTTTCATTCCCTTTACTGTCTCCCACTCTCACTCCCCTCAAAATCTCCCACTCTCACTCCCCTCACTGTCTCCCACTCTCACTCCCCTCACTGTCTCCCACTCTCACTCCCCTCACTGTCTCCCATTCTCACGCCCCTCACTGTGCCCCACTCTCACACCACTCACTGTCTCAAACTCTCACTCCACTCACTGTCTCCCACTCTCACTGTGCCCCACTCTCACTCCTCTAACTATCTCCCACTCTCACACCCCTCACTGTCTCCCACTCTCACACCCCTCACTGTCTCCTACTCTCACTCCCCTCACTGTCTCCCAATCTCACTCCCCTCACTGTCTCCCACTCTCACTCCCCTCACTGTCACACACTCTCACTCCCCTCACTGCCTGCACTCGCACTCCCCTCACTGTCTCCCACTCTCACTCCCCTCACTGTCACCCAGTCTCACTCCCCTCACTGTCTCCCACTCTCACTCCCATCACTAATTGCACTTTCACTCCCCTCAATGTCTCCCACTCTCACTCCCCTCACTGTCTCCCACTCTCACACCCCTCATTGTCACACACTCTCACACCCATCACTGCCTGCACTCGCACTCCCCTCACTGTCTCCCACTCTCACTCCCCTCACTGTCACCCAGTCTCACTCCCCTCACTGTCTCCTACTCTCACTCCCCACACTGTGCCCCACTCTCACACCACTCACTGTCTCCCACTCTCACTCCCCTCACTGACTCCCACTCTCACTCCCCTCACTGTCTCCCACTCTCACACCCCTCACTGTCTCCCACTCTCTCTCCCCTCACTGTGCCCCACTCTCACACTACTCACTGTCTCCCACTCTCACTCCCCTCACTGTCTCCCACTCTCACTCGCCTCACATTCTCAAACTCCCAGAAACCTCACTATCTCCAACTTTAACACCCCTCACGGTTCCTTACTCTCATTCGCCTCACTGTATCCCACTCTCACAACCCACACCATCTCACACTCTCACTGCCCTCCCTGTCTCCTAACTTAATACCCGTCACTGTCACGCACTCTCCCACACCTCACTGTCCCTCACTCTAAAACCCCTCACTGTCTATCATTCTCGATTTCCTCACTGTCTCCCAGTCTCACTCCCCTCAATATTCCCCACTCTCACACCCCTCAATCTCTCCCACCGTCATTCGCCTCTCTTTCTCCCAGTCCCACTCCCCTCACTGTCACCCACTCTCACTCCCCTCACTGTCTCTCACTCTCACTACCCTCACTGTCTCCCAGTCCCACTCCCCTCACTGTCTCCCACTCTCACTCCCTTCACTGTCACCCACTCTCACTCCCCTCACTGTCTCCCACTCTCACTCCCCTCACTGCCTCCCACTCTCACTACCCTCACTGTCTCCCACTCTCACCCCCCTCACTGTCTCCCACTCTCACTCCCCTCACTGTCTCCCACTCTCACTCCTCTCACTGTCTCCCACTCTCACTCCCCTCACTGTCTCCCACTCTCTCACCCCTCACTGTCTCCCACTCTCACTCTCCTCACTGTCTCACACTCTCACTCCCCTCACTGTCTCCCACTCTCACTCCCCTCACTGTCTCCCACTCTCACTCCCCTCACTGTCTCCCACTCTCACTCCTCTCACTGTCTCCCAGTCTCACTCCCCTCACTGTCTCCCACTCTCTCACCCCTCGCTGTCCCCCACTCTCGCTCCCCTCACTGTCTCCCACTCTCACTCCCCTCACTGTCTCCCTCTCTCACACCCCTTACTGTCCCCACTCTCACTCCCCTCACTGTCTCCCACTCTCACTCCCCTCACTGTCTCCCACTCTCACACCCCTCACTGTCTCACACTCTCACACCCCTCACTGTCTCCCACTCTCACTCACCTCTCTGTCTCCCAGTCTCACTCCCCTCACTGTCTCCCACTCTCACTCCCCTCACTGTCTCCCACTCTCAATCACCTCACTGTCTCCCACCCTCACTCCCCTCACTGTCTCCCACTCTCACTCCCCTAACTGTCTCCCACTCTCACTCCCCTCACTGTCTCCCACTCTCACTCCCTTCACTGTCTTCCACTCTCACTCCCCTCACTGTCTCCCACTCTCACTACCCTCACTGTCTCCCACACTCACTCCCCTCACTGTCTCCCACTCTCACTCCCCTCTCTCTCCCACTCTATCCCCCTCACTGTCTCCCACTCTCACTCACCTCACTGTCTCCCACTCTCACTCCCCTCACTGTCTCCCACTCTCACTCCCCTCACTGTCTCCTACTCTCACTCCCCTCACTGTCTCCCACTCTCACTCCCCTCACTGTCTCCCACTCTCAATCCCCTCACTGTCTCCCACTCTCACTCCCCTGACTGTCTCCCACTCTCACTCCCATTACAGTCTCCTCTTTCATTCCCTTTACTGTCTCCCACTCTCACTCCCCTCAAAATCTCCCACTCTCACTCCTCTCACTGTCTCCCAGATTCACTCCCCTCACTGTCTCCCACTCTCACTCCCCTCACTGTCTCCCACTCTCACTCCCCTCACTGTCTCCCACTCTCACCCCCTCACTGTCTCCCACTCTCACTCCCCTCACTGTCTCCCACTCTCACTCCCCTCACTGTCTCCAACTCTCACTCCCCTCACTGTCTCCCACTCTCACTCCCCTCACTGTCTCCCACTCTCACTCCCCTCACTGTCTCCCACTCTCACCCCCTCACTGTCTGCCACTCACAACCCCCTCACTGTCTCCGACTCTCACACCCCTCACTGTCTCCCACTCTCTCACCCCTCACTGTCTCCCACACTCACTCCTCTCACTGTCTCACACTCTCAAACCCCTCACTGTCTCCCACTCTCTCAACTCACTGTCTCCCAGTCTCACTCTCCTCACTGTCCCCCACTCTCACTCCCCTCACTGTCTCCCACTCTCACTCCCTTCACTGTCTCCCACTCTCACTCCCCTCACTGTCTCCCACTCTAACTCCCCTCACTAGCTCCCACTCTCACTCCCCTCACTGTCTCTCACTCTCACTACCCTCACTGTCTCCCACTCTCACCCCCTCACTGTCTCCCACTCTCACTCTCCTCACTGTCTCCCACTCTCACTCCCCTCACTGTCTCCCACTCTCACTCCCCTCACTGTCTCCCACTCTCTCACCCCTCACTGTCTCCCACTCTCACTCTCCTCACTGTCTCACACTCTCACTCCCCTCACTGTCTCCCACTCTCACTCCCCTCACTGTCTCCCACTCTCACTCCCCTCACTGTCTCCCACTCTCACTCCCCTCACTGTCTCCCACTCTCACTCCCCTCACTGTCTCCCACTCTCACTCCCCTCACTGTCTCCCACTCTCACTCCCATTACAGTCTCCTCTTTCATTCCCTTTACTGTCTCCCACTCTCACTCCCCTCAAAATCTCCCACTCTCACTCCCCTCACTGTCTCCCACACTCACTCCCCTCACTGTCTCCCACTCTCACCCCCTCACTGTCTCCCACTCTCACTCTCCTCACTGTCTCCCACTCTCACTCCCCTCACTGTCTCCCACTCTCACTCCCCTCACTGTCTCCCACTCTCTCACCCCTCACTGTCTCCCACTCTCACTCTCCTCACTGTCTCACACTCTCACTCCCCACACTGTGCCCCACTCTCACACCACTCACTGTCTCCCACTCTCACTCCCCTCACTGACTCCCACTCTCACTCCCCTCACTGTCTCCCACTCTCACACCCCTCACTGTCTCCCACTCTCTCTCCCCTCACTGTGCCCCACTCTCACACTACTCACTGTCTCCCACTCTCACTCCCCTCACTGTCTCCCACTCTCACTCGCCTCACATTCTCAAACTCCCAGAAACCTCACTATCTCCAACTTTAACACCCCTCACGGTTCCTTACTCTCATTCGCCTCACTGTATCCCACTCTCACAACCCACACCATCTCACACTCTCACTGCCCTCCCTGTCTCCTAACTTAATACCCGTCACTGTCACGCACTCTCCCACACCTCACTGTCCCTCACTCTAAAACCCCTCACTGTCTATCATTCTCGATTTCCTCACTGTCTCCCAGTCTCACTCCCCTCAATATTCCCCACTCTCACACCCCTCAATCTCTCCCACCGTCATTCGCCTCTCTTTCTCCCAGTCCCACTCCCCTCACTGTCACCCACTCTCACTCCCCTCACTGTCTCTCACTCTCACTACCCTCACTGTCTCCCAGTCCCACTCCCCTCACTGTCTCCCACTCTCACTCCCTTCACTGTCACCCACTCTCACTCCCCTCACTGTCTCCCACTCTCACTCCCCTCACTGCCTCCCACTCTCACTACCCTCACTGTCTCCCACTCTCACCCCCCTCACTGTCTCCCACTCTCACTCCCCTCACTGTCTCCCACTCTCACTCCTCTCACTGTCTCCCACTCTCACTCCCCTCACTGTCTCCCACTCTCTCACCCCTCACTGTCTCCCACTCTCACTCTCCTCACTGTCTCACACTCTCACTCCCCTCACTGTCTCCCACTCTCACTCCCCTCACTGTCTCCCACTCTCACTCCCCTCACTGTCTCCCACTCTCACTCCTCTCACTGTCTCCCAGTCTCACTCCCCTCACTGTCTCCCACTCTCTCACCCCTCGCTGTCCCCCACTCTCGCTCCCCTCACTGTCTCCCACTCTCACTCCCCTCACTGTCTCCCTCTCTCACACCCCTTACTGTCCCCACTCTCACTCCCCTCACTGTCTCCCACTCTCACTCCCCTCACTGTCTCCCACTCTCACACCCCTCACTGTCTCACACTCTCACACCCCTCACTGTCTCCCACTCTCACTCACCTCTCTGTCTCCCAGTCTCACTCCCCTCACTGTCTCCCACTCTCACTCCCCTCACTGTCTCCCACTCTCAATCACCTCACTGTCTCCCACCCTCACTCCCCTCACTGTCTCCCACTCTCACTCCCCTAACTGTCTCCCACTCTCACTCCCCTCACTGTCTCCCACTCTCACTCCCTTCACTGTCTTCCACTCTCACTCCCCTCACTGTCTCCCACTCTCACTACCCTCACTGTCTCCCACACTCACTCCCCTCACTGTCTCCCACTCTCACTCCCCTCTCTCTCCCACTCTATCCCCCTCACTGTCTCCCACTCTCACTCACCTCACTGTCTCCCACTCTCACTCCCCTCACTGTCTCCCACTCTCACTCCCCTCACTGTCTCCTACTCTCACTCCCCTCACTGTCTCCCACTCTCACTCCCCTCACTGTCTCCCACTCTCAATCCCCTCACTGTCTCCCACTCTCACTCCCCTGACTGTCTCCCACTCTCACTCCCATTACAGTCTCCTCTTTCATTCCCTTTACTGTCTCCCACTCTCACTCCCCTCAAAATCTCCCACTCTCACTCCTCTCACTGTCTCCCAGATTCACTCCCCTCACTGTCTCCCACTCTCACTCCCCTCACTGTCTCCCACTCTCACTCCCCTCACTGTCTCCCACTCTCACCCCCTCACTGTCTCCCACTCTCACTCCCCTCACTGTCTCCCACTCTCACTCCCCTCACTGTCTCCAACTCTCACTCCCCTCACTGTCTCCCACTCTCACTCCCCTCACTGTCTCCCACTCTCACTCCCCTCACTGTCTCCCACTCTCACCCCCTCACTGTCTGCCACTCACAACCCCCTCACTGTCTCCGACTCTCACACCCCTCACTGTCTCCCACTCTCTCACCCCTCACTGTCTCCCACACTCACTCCTCTCACTGTCTCACACTCTCAAACCCCTCACTGTCTCCCACTCTCTCAACTCACTGTCTCCCAGTCTCACTCTCCTCACTGTCCCCCACTCTCACTCCCCTCACTGTCTCCCACTCTCACTCCCTTCACTGTCTCCCACTCTCACTCCCCTCACTGTCTCCCACTCTAACTCCCCTCACTAGCTCCCACTCTCACTCCCCTCACTGTCTCTCACTCTCACTACCCTCACTGTCTCCCACTCTCACCCCCTCACTGTCTCCCACTCTCACTCTCCTCACTGTCTCCCACTCTCACTCCCCTCACTGTCTCCCACTCTCACTCCCCTCACTGTCTCCCACTCTCTCACCCCTCACTGTCTCCCACTCTCACTCTCCTCACTGTCTCACACTCTCACTCCCCTCACTGTCTCCCACTCTCACTCCCCTCACTGTCTCCCACTCTCACTCCCCTCACTGTCTCCCACTCTCACTCCCCTCACTGTCTCCCACTCTCACTCCCCTCACTGTCTCCCACTCTCACTCCCCTCACTGTCTCCCACTCTCACTCCCATTACAGTCTCCTCTTTCATTCCCTTTACTGTCTCCCACTCTCACTCCCCTCAAAATCTCCCACTCTCACTCCCCTCACTGTCTCCCACACTCACTCCCCTCACTGTCTCCCACTCTCACTCCCCTCACTGTCTCCTACTCTCTCTCCCCTCACTGTCTCCCACTCTCACCCCCTCACTGTCTCCCACTCTCACTCCCCTCACTTTCTCCCACTCTCACTCCCCTCACTGTCTCCAACTCTCACTCCCCGCACTGTCTCCCACTCTCACTCCCCTCACTGTCTGCCACTCTCACTCCCCTCACTGTCTCCCACTCTCACTCCCCTCACTGTCTGCCACTCACAACCCCCTCACTGTCTCCCACTCTCACACCCCTCACTGTCTCCCACTCTCTCAACCCTCACTGTCTCCCACACTCACTCCCCTCACTGTCTCACACTCTCAAACCCCTCACTGTCTCCCACTCTCTCAACTCACTGTCTCCCAGTCTCACTCCCCTCACTGTCTCCCACTCTCACTCCCCTCACTGTCTCCCACTCTCACTCTCCTCACTGTCTCCCACTCTCACTCCCCTCACTGTCTCCCACTCTCACTCCCTTCACTGTCACCCACTCTCACTCCCCTCACCGTCTCCCACTCTCACTCCCCTCACTGTCTATCACTCTCACTCCCCTCACTGTCTCCCACTCTCTCACCCCTCACTGTCTCCCACTCTCACTCTCCTCACTGTCTCACACTCTCACTCCCCTCACTGTCTCCCACTCTCACTCCCCTCACTGTCTCCCACTCTCACTCCCCTCACTGTCTCCCACTCTCACTCCCCTCACTGTCTCCCAGTCTCACTCCCCTCACTGTCTCCCACTCTCTCACCCCTCGCTGTCCCCATCTCTCGCTCCCCTCACTGTCTCCCACTCTCACTCCCCTCACTGTCTCCCACTCTCACACCCCTTACTGTCCCCACTCTCACTCCCCTCACTGTCTCCCACTCTCACTCCCCTCACTGTCTCCCACTCTCACACCCCTCACTGTCTCCCTCTCTCTCACCCCTCACTGTCTCCCACACTCACTCCCCTCACTGTCTCACACTCTCACACCCCTCACTGTCTCCCACTCTCACTCACCTCTCTGTCTCCCAGTCTCACTCCCCTCACTGTCTCCCACTCTCACTCCCCTCACTGTCTCCCACTCTCAATCACCTCACTGTCTCCCACCCTCACTCCCCTCACTGTCTCCCACTCTCACTCCCCTAACTGTCTCCCACTCTCACTCCCCTCACTGTCTCCCACTCTCACTCCCTTCACTGTCTTCCACTCTCACTCCCCTCACTGTCTCCCACTCTCACTCCCCTCACTCTCTCCCACACTCACTCCCCTCACTGTCTCTCACTCTCACTACCCTCACTGTCTCCCACACTCACTCCCCTCACTGTCTCCCACTCTCACTCCCCTCTCTCTCCCACTCTATCCCCCTCACTGTCTCCCACTCTCACTCCCCTCACTGTCTCCCACTCTCACTCCCCTCACTGTCTCCCACTCTCACTCCCCTCACTGTCTCCTACTCTCACTCCCCTCACTGTCTCCCACTCTCTATCCCCTCACTGTCTCCCACTCTCACTCCCCTCACTGTCTCCCACTCTCACTCCCCTGACTGTCTCCCACTCTCACTCCCATTACAGTCTCCTCTTTCATTCCCTTTACTGTCTCCCACTCTCACTCCCCTCAAAATCTCCCACTCTCACTCCTCTCACTGTCTCCCACACTCACTCCCCTCACTGTCTCCCACTCTCACTCCCCTCACTGTCTCCCACTCTCACTCCCCTCACTGTCTCCCACTCTCACCCCCTCACTGTCTCCCACTCTCACTCCCCTCACTGTCTCCCACTCTCACTCCCCTCACTGTCTCCAACTCTCACTCCCCTCACTGTCTCCCACTCTCACTCCCCTCACTGTCTCCCACTCTCACTCCCCTCACTGTCTCCCACTCTCACCCCCTCACTGTCTGCCACTCACAACCCCCTCACTGTCTCCGACTCTCACACCCCTCACTGTCTCCCACTCTCTCACCCCTCACTGTCTCCCACACTCACTCCTCTCACTGTCTCACACTCTCAAACCCCTCACTGTCTCCCACACTCACTCCTCTCACTGTCTCACACTCTCAAACCCCTCACTGTCTCCCACTCTCTCAACTCACTGTCTCCCAGTCTCACTCTCCTCACTGTCTCCCACTCTCACTCCCCTCACTGTCTCCCACTCTCACTCCCTTCACTGTCTCCCACTCTCACTCCCCTCACTGTCTCCCACTCTCACTCCCCTCACTAGCTCCCACTCTCACTCCCCTCACTGTCTCTCACTCTCACTACCCTCACTGTCTCCCACTCTCATCCCCTCACTGTCTCCCACTCTCACTCCCCTCACTGTCTCCCACTCTCACTCCCCTCACTGTCTCCCACTCTCACTCCCCTCACTGTCTCCCACTCTCTCACCCCTCACTGTCTCCCACTCTCACTCTCCTCACTGTCTCACACTCTCACTCCCCTCACTGTCTCCCACTCTCACTCCCCTCACTGTCTCCCACTCTCACTCCCCTCACTGTCTCCCACTC
Source organism: Scyliorhinus torazame (assembly GCF_047496885.1). NCBI lineage: Eukaryota > Metazoa > Chordata > Chondrichthyes > Carcharhiniformes > Scyliorhinidae > Scyliorhinus > Scyliorhinus torazame. The sequence continues at coordinate 113,850,054 of NC_092726.1, read as the reverse complement.
TCACTCCCCTCACTGTCTCCCACTCTCACTCCCCTCACTGTCTCCCACTCTCACTCCCCTCACTGTCTCCCACTCTCACTCCCATTACAGTCTCCTCTTTCATTCCCTTTACTGTCTCCCACTCTCACTCCCCTCAAAATCTCCCACTCTCACTCCCCTCACTGTCTCCCACACTCACTCCCCTCACTGTCTCCCACTCTCACTCCCCTCACTGTCTCCTACTCTCTCTCCCCTCACTGTCTCCCACTCTCACTCCCTCACTGTCTCCCACTCTCACTCCCCTCACTTTCTCCCACTCTCACTCCCCTCACTGTCTCCAACTCTCACTCCCCTCACTGTCTCCCACTCTCACTCCCCTCACTGTCTCCCACTCTCACTCCCCTCACTGTCTCCCACTCTCACTCCCCTCACTGTCTGCCACTCACAACCCCCTCACTGTCTCCCACTCTCACAACCCTCACTGTCTCCCACTCTCTCACCCCTCACTGTCTCCCACACTCACTCCCCTCACTGTCTCACACTCTCAAACCCCTCACTGTCTCCCACTCTCTCAACTCACTGTCTCCCAGTCTCACTCCCCTCACTGTCTCCCACTCTCACTCCCCTCACTGTCTCCCACTCTCACTCTCCTCACTGTCTCCCACTCTCACTCCCCTCACTGTCTCCCACTCTCACTCCCTTCACTGTCACCCACTCTCACTCCCCTCACTGTCTCCCACTCTCACTCCCCTCACTGTCTCCCACTCTCACTCCCCTCACTGTCTCTCACTCTCACTACCCTCACTGTCTCCCACTCTCACCCCCCTCACTGTCTCCCACTCTCACTCCCCTCACTGTCTCCCACTCTCACTCCCCTCACTGTCTCCCACTCTCACTCCCCTCACTGTCTCCCACTCTCTCACCCCTCACTGTCTCCCACTCTCACTCTCCTCACTGTCTCACACTCTCACTCCCCTCACTGTCTCCCACTCTCACTCCCCTCACTGTCTCCCACTCTCACTCCCCTCACTGTCTCCCACTCTCACTCCCCTCACTGTCTCCCAGTCTCACTCCCCTCACTGTCTCCCACTCTCTCACCCCTCACTGTCCCCCACTCTCGCTCCCCTCACTGTCTCCCACTCTCACTCCCCTCACTGTCTCCCACTCTCACACCCCTTACTGTCGCCCACTCTCACTCCCCTCACTGTCTCCCACTCTCACTCCCCTCACTGTCTCCCACTCTCACACCCCTCACTGTCTCCCTCTCTCTCACCCCTCACTGTCTCCCACTCTCACTCCCCTCACTGTCTCCCACTCTCACTCCCCTCACTGTCTCCCACTCTCTCACCCCTCACTGTCTCCCACTCTCACTCTCCTCACTGTCTCACACTCTCACTCCCCTCACTGTCTCCCACTCTCACTCCCCTCACTGTCTCCCACTCTCACTCCCCTCACTGTCTCCCACTCTCACTCCCCTCACTGTCTCCCAGTCTCACTCCCCTCACTGTCTCCCACTCTCTCACCCCTCACTGTCCCCCACTCTCGCTCCCCTCACTGTCTCCCACTCTCACTCCCCTCACTGTCTCCCACTCTCACACCCCTTACTGTCTCCCACTCTCACTCCCCTCACTGTCTCCCACTCTCACTCCCCTCACTGTCTCCCACTCTCACACCCCTCACTGTCTCCCTCTCTCTCACCCCTCACTGTCTCCCACACTCACTCCCCTCACTGTCTCACACTCTCACACCCCTCACTGTCTCCCACTCTCACTCACCTCTCTGTCTCCCAGTCTCACTCCCCTCACTGTCTCCCACTCTCACTCCCCTCACTGTCTCCCACTCTCAATCAGCTCACTGTCTCCCACCCTCACTCCCCTCACTGTCTCCCACTCTCACTCCCCTAACTGTCTCCCACTCTCACTCCCCTCACTGTCTCCCACTCTCACTCCCTTCACTGTCTTCCACTCTCACTCCCCTCACTGTCTCCCACTCTCACTCCCCTCACTCTCTCCTACACTCACTCCCCTCACTGTCTCTCACTCTCACTACCCTCACTGTCTCCCACACTCACTCCCCTCACTGTCTCCCACTCTCACTCCCCTCTCTCTCCCACTCTATCCCCCTCACTGTCTCCCACTCTCACTCCCCTCACTGTCTCCCACACTCACTCCCCTCACTGTCTCCCACTGTCACTCCCCTCTCTCTCCCACTCTCACTCCCCTCACTTTCTCCCACTCTCACACCCCTCACTGTCTCCCACTCTCATCCACTCACTGTCTCTCACTCTCACTCCCCTCACTGTTTCCCACTCTCACTCCCTTCACTGTCACCCACTCTCACTCCCCTCACTGTCTCCCACTCTCACTCCCCTCACTGTCTCCCACTCTCACTCCCCTCACTGTCTCTCACTCTCACTACCCTCACTGTCTCCCACTCTCACCTCCCTCACTGTCTCCCACTCTCACTCCCCTCACTGTCTCCCACTCTCACTCCCCTCACTGTCTCCCACTCTCACTCCCCTCACTGTCTCCCACTCTCTCACCCCTCACTGTCTCCCACTCTCACTCTCCTCACTGTCTCACACTCTCACTCCCCTCACTGTCTCCCACTCTCACTCCCCTCAAAATCTCCCACTCTCACTCCTCTCACTGTCTCCCAGATTCACTCCCCTCACTGTCTCCCACTCTCACTCCCCTCACTGTCTCCCACTCTCACTCCCCTCACTGTCTCCCACTCTCACCCCCTCACTGTCTCCCACTCTCACTCCCCTCACTGTCTCCCACTCTCACTCCCCTCACTGTCTCCAACTCTCACTCCCCTCACTGTCTCCCACTCTCACTCCCCTCACTGTCTCCCACTCTCACTCCCCTCACTGTCTCCCACTCTCACCCCCTCACTGTCTGCCACTCACAACCCCCTCACTGTCTCCGACTCTCACACCCCTCACTGTCTCCCACTCTCTCACCCCTCACTGTCTCCCACACTCACTCCTCTCACTGTCTCACACTCTCAAACCCCTCACTGTCTCCCACTCTCTCAACTCACTGTCTCCCAGTCTCACTCTCCTCACTGTCCCCCACTCTCACTCCCCTCACTGTCTCCCACTCTCACTCCCTTCACTGTCTCCCACTCTCACTCCCCTCACTGTCTCCCACTCTAACTCCCCTCACTAGCTCCCACTCTCACTCCCCTCACTGTCTCTCACTCTCACTACCCTCACTGTCTCCCACTCTCACCCCCTCACTGTCTCCCACTCTCACTCTCCTCACTGTCTCCCACTCTCACTCCCCTCACTGTCTCCCACTCTCACTCCCCTCACTGTCTCCCACTCTCTCACCCCTCACTGTCTCCCACTCTCACTCTCCTCACTGTCTCACACTCTCACTCCCCTCACTGTCTCCCACTCTCACTCCCCTCACTGTCTCCCACTCTCACTCCCCTCACTGTCTCCCACTCTCACTCCCCTCACTGTCTCCCACTCTCACTCCCCTCACTGTCTCCCACTCTCACTCCCCTCACTGTCTCCCACTCTCACTCCCATTACAGTCTCCTCTTTCATTCCCTTTACTGTCTCCCACTCTCACTCCCCTCAAAATCTCCCACTCTCACTCCCCTCACTGTCTCCCACACTCACTCCCCTCACTGTCTCCCACTCTCACTCCCCTCACTGTCTCCTACTCTCTCTCCCCTCACTGTCTCCCACTCTCACCCCCTCACTGTCTCCCACTCTCACTCCCCTCACTTTCTCCCACTCTCACTCCCCTCACTGTCTCCAACTCTCACTCCCCGCACTGTCTCCCACTCTCACTCCCCTCACTGTCTGCCACTCTCACTCCCCTCACTGTCTCCCACTCTCACTCCCCTCACTGTCTGCCACTCACAACCCCCTCACTGTCTCCCACTCTCACACCCCTCACTGTCTCCCACTCTCTCAACCCTCACTGTCTCCCACACTCACTCCCCTCACTGTCTCACACTCTCAAACCCCTCACTGTCTCCCACTCTCTCAACTCACTGTCTCCCAGTCTCACTCCCCTCACTGTCTCCCACTCTCACTCCCCTCACTGTCTCCCACTCTCACTCTCCTCACTGTCTCCCACTCTCACTCCCCTCACTGTCTCCCACTCTCACTCCCTTCACTGTCACCCACTCTCACTCCCCTCACCGCCTCCCACTCTCACTCCCCTCACTGTCTATCACTCTCACTCCCCTCACTGTCTCCCACTCTCTCACCCCTCACTGTCTCCCACTCTCACTCTCCTCACTGTCTCACACTCTCACTCCCCTCACTGTCTCCCACTCTCACTCCCCTCACTGTCTCCCACTCTCACTCCCCTCACTGTCTCCCACTCTCACTCCCCTCACTGTCTCCCAGTCTCACTCCCCTCACTGTCTCCCACTCTCTCACCCCTCGCTGTCCCCATCTCTCGCTCCCCTCACTGTCTCCCACTCTCACTCCCCTCACTGTCTCCCACTCTCACACCCCTTACTGTCCCCACTCTCACTCCCCTCACTGTCTCCCACTCTCACTCCCCTCACTGTCTCCCACTCTCACACCCCTCACTGTCTCCCTCTCTCTCACCCCTCACTGTCTCCCACACTCACTCCCCTCACTGTCTCACACTCTCACACCCCTCACTGTCTCCCACTCTCACTCACCTCTCTGTCTCCCAGTCTCACTCCCCTCACTGTCTCCCACTCTCACTCCCCTCACTGTCTCCCACTCTCAATCACCTCACTGTCTCCCACCCTCACTCCCCTCACTGTCTCCCACTCTCACTCCCCTAACTGTCTCCCACTCTCACTCCCCTCACTGTCTCCCACTCTCACTCCCTTCACTGTCTTCCACTCTCACTCCCCTCACTGTCTCCCACTCTCACTCCCCTCACTCTCTCCCACACTCACTCCCCTCACTGTCTCTCACTCTCACTACCCTCACTGTCTCCCACACTCACTCCCCTCACTGTCTCCCACTCTCACTCCCCTCTCTCTCCCACTCTATCCCCCTCACTGTCTCCCACTCTCACTCCCCTCACTGTCTCCCACTCTCACTCCCCTCACTGTCTCCCACTCTCACTCCCCTCACTGTCTCCTACTCTCACTCCCCTCACTGTCTCCCACTCTCTATCCCCTCACTGTCTCCCACTCTCACTCCCCTCACTGTCTCCCACTCTCACTCCCCTGACTGTCTCCCACTCTCACTCCCATTACAGTCTCCTCTTTCATTCCCTTTACTGTCTCCCACTCTCACTCCCCTCAAAATCTCCCACTCTCACTCCTCTCACTGTCTCCCACACTCACTCCCCTCACTGTCTCCCACTCTCACTCCCCTCACTGTCTCCCACTCTCACTCCCCTCACTGTCTCCCACTCTCACCCCCTCACTGTCTCCCACTCTCACTCCCCTCACTGTCTCCCACTCTCACTCCCCTCACTGTCTCCAACTCTCACTCCCCTCACTGTCTCCCACTCTCACTCCCCTCACTGTCTCCCACTCTCACTCCCCTCACTGTCTCCCACTCTCACCCCCTCACTGTCTGCCACTCACAACCCCCTCACTGTCTCCGACTCTCACACCCCTCACTGTCTCCCACTCTCTCACCCCTCACTGTCTCCCACACTCACTCCTCTCACTGTCTCACACTCTCAAACCCCTCACTGTCTCCCACACTCACTCCTCTCACTGTCTCACACTCTCAAACCCCTCACTGTCTCCCACTCTCTCAACTCACTGTCTCCCAGTCTCACTCTCCTCACTGTCTCCCACTCTCACTCCCCTCACTGTCTCCCACTCTCACTCCCTTCACTGTCTCCCACTCTCACTCCCCTCACTGTCTCCCACTCTCACTCCCCTCACTAGCTCCCACTCTCACTCCCCTCACTGTCTCTCACTCTCACTACCCTCACTGTCTCCCACTCTCATCCCCTCACTGTCTCCCACTCTCACTCCCCTCACTGTCTCCCACTCTCACTCCCCTCACTGTCTCCCACTCTCACTCCCCTCACTGTCTCCCACTCTCTCACCCCTCACTGTCTCCCACTCTCACTCTCCTCACTGTCTCACACTCTCACTCCCCTCACTGTCTCCCACTCTCACTCCCCTCACTGTCTCCCACTCTCACTCCCCTCACTGTCTCCCACTCTCACTCCCCTCACTGTCTCCCACTCTCACTCCCCTCACTGTCTCCCACTCTCACTCCCCTCACTGTCTCCCACTCTCACTCCCATTACAGTCTCCTCTTTCATTCCCTTTACTGTCTCCCACTCTCACTCCCCTCAAAATCTCCCACTCTCACTCCCCTCACTGTCTCCCACACTCACTCCCCTCACTGTCTCCCACTCTCACTCCCCTCACTGTCTCCTACTCTCTCTCCCCTCACTGTCTCCCACTCTCACTCCCTCACTGTCTCCCACTCTCACTCCCCTCACTTTCTCCCACTCTCACTCCCCTCACTGTCTCCAACTCTCACTCCCCTCACTGTCTCCCACTCTCACTCCCCTCACTGTCTCCCACTCTCACTCCCCTCACTGTCTCCCACTCTCACTCCCCTCACTGTCTGCCACTCACAACCCCCTCACTGTCTCCCACTCTCACAACCCTCACTGTCTCCCACTCTCTCACCCCTCACTGTCTCCCACACTCACTCCCCTCACTGTCTCACACTCTCAAACCCCTCACTGTCTCCCACTCTCTCAACTCACTGTCTCCCAGTCTCACTCCCCTCACTGTCTCCCACTCTCACTCCCCTCACTGTCTCCCACTCTCACTCTCCTCACTGTCTCCCACTCTCACTCCCCTCACTGTCTCCCACTCTCACTCCCTTCACTGTCACCCACTCTCACTCCCCTCACTGTCTCCCACTCTCACTCCCCTCACTGTCTCCCACTCTCACTCCCCTCACTGTCTCTCACTCTCACTACCCTCACTGTCTCCCACTCTCACCCCCCTCACTGTCTCCCACTCTCACTCCCCTCACTGTCTCCCACTCTCACTCCCCTCACTGTCTCCCACTCTCACTCCCCTCACTGTCTCCCACTCTCTCACCCCTCACTGTCTCCCACTCTCACTCTCCTCACTGTCTCACACTCTCACTCCCCTCACTGTCTCCCACTCTCACTCCCCTCACTGTCTCCCACTCTCACTCCCCTCACTGTCTCCCACTCTCACTCCCCTCACTGTCTCCCAGTCTCACTCCCCTCACTGTCTCCCACTCTCTCACCCCTCACTGTCCCCCACTCTCGCTCCCCTCACTGTCTCCCACTCTCACTCCCCTCACTGTCTCCCACTCTCACACCCCTTACTGTCGCCCACTCTCACTCCCCTCACTGTCTCCCACTCTCACTCCCCTCACTGTCTCCCACTCTCACACCCCTCACTGTCTCCCTCTCTCTCACCCCTCACTGTCTCCCACTCTCACTCCCCTCACTGTCTCCCACTCTCACTCCCCTCACTGTCTCCCACTCTCTCACCCCTCACTGTCTCCCACTCTCACTCTCCTCACTGTCTCACACTCTCACTCCCCTCACTGTCTCCCACTCTCACTCCCCTCACTGTCTCCCACTCTCACTCCCCTCACTGTCTCCCACTCTCACTCCCCTCACTGTCTCCCAGTCTCACTCCCCTCACTGTCTCCCACTCTCTCACCCCTCACTGTCCCCCACTCTCGCTCCCCTCACTGTCTCCCACTCTCACTCCCCTCACTGTCTCCCACTCTCACACCCCTTACTGTCTCCCACTCTCACTCCCCTCACTGTCTCCCACTCTCACTCCCCTCACTGTCTCCCACTCTCACACCCCTCACTGTCTCCCTCTCTCTCACCCCTCACTGTCTCCCACACTCACTCCCCTCACTGTCTCACACTCTCACACCCCTCACTGTCTCCCACTCTCACTCACCTCTCTGTCTCCCAGTCTCACTCCCCTCACTGTCTCCCACTCTCACTCCCCTCACTGTCTCCCACTCTCAATCAGCTCACTGTCTCCCACCCTCACTCCCCTCACTGTCTCCCACTCTCACTCCCCTAACTGTCTCCCACTCTCACTCCCCTCACTGTCTCCCACTCTCACTCCCTTCACTGTCTTCCACTCTCACTCCCCTCACTGTCTCCCACTCTCACTCCCCTCACTCTCTCCTACACTCACTCCCCTCACTGTCTCTCACTCTCACTACCCTCACTGTCTCCCACACTCACTCCCCTCACTGTCTCCCACTCTCACTCCCCTCTCTCTCCCACTCTATCCCCCTCACTGTCTCCCACTCTCACTCCCCTCACTGTCTCCCACACTCACTCCCCTCACTGTCTCCCACTGTCACTCCCCTCTCTCTCCCACTCTCACTCCCCTCACTTTCTCCCACTCTCACACCCCTCACTGTCTCCCACTCTCATCCACTCACTGTCTCTCACTCTCACTCCCCTCACTGTCTCCCACTCTCACTCCCTTCACTGTCACCCACTCTCACTCCCCTCACTGTCTCCCACTCTCACTCCCCTCACTGTCTCCCACTCTCACTCCCCTCACTGTCTCTCACTCTCACTACCCTCACTGTCTCCCACTCTCACCTCCCTCACTGTCTCCCACTCTCACTCCCCTCACTGTCTCCCACTCTCACTCCCCTCACTGTCTCCCACTCTCACTCCCCTCACTGTCTCCCACTCTCTCACCCCTCACTGTCTCCCACTCTCACTCTCCTCACTGTCTCACACTCTCACTCCCCTCACTGTCTCCCACTCTCACTCCCCTCACTGTCTCCCAGTCTCACTCCCCTCACTGTCTCCCACTCTCTCACCCCTCACTGTCCCCCACTCTCGCTCCCCTCACTGTCTCCCACTCTCACCCCCCTCACTGTCTCCCACTCTCACTCCCCTCACTGTCTCCCACTCTCACTCCCCTCACTGTCTCCCACTCTCACTCCCCTCACTGTCTCCCACTCTCTCACCCCTCACTGTCTCCCACTCTCACTCTCCTCACTGTCTCACACTCTCACTCCCCTCACTGTCTCCCACTCTCACTCCCCTCACTGTCTCCCACTCTCACTCCCCTCACTGTCTCCCACTCTCACTCCCCTCACTGTCTCCCACTCTCTCACCCCTCACTGTCCCCCACTCTCGCTCCCCTCACTGTCTCCCACTCTCACTCCCCTCACTGTCTCCCACTCTCACACCCCTTACTGTCGCCCACTCTCACTCCCCTCACTGTCTCCCACTCTCACTCCCCTCACTGTCTCCCACTCTCACACCCCTCACTGTCTCCCTCTCTCTCACCCCTCACTGTCTCCCACTCTCACTCCCCTCACTGTCTCCCACTCTCACTCCCCTCACTGTCTCCCACTCTCTCACCCCTCACTGTCTCCCACTCTCACTCTCCTCACTGTCTCACACTCTCACTCCCCTCACTGTCTCCCACTCTCACTCCCCTCACTGTCTCCCACTCTCACTCCCCTCACTGTCTCCCACTCTCACTCCCCTCACTGTCTCCCAGTCTCACTCCCCTCACTGTCTCCCACTCTCTCACCCCTCACTGTCCCCCACTCTCGCTCCCCTCACTGTCTCCCACTCTCACTCCCCTCACTGTCTCCCACTCTCACACCCCTTACTGTCTCCCACTCTCACTCCCCTCACTGTCTCCCACTCTCACTCCCCTCACTGTCTCCCACTCTCACACCCCTCACTGTCTCCCTCTCTCTCACCCCTCACTGTCTCCCACACTCACTCCCCTCACTGTCTCACACTCTCACACCCCTCACTGTCTCCCACTCTCACTCACCTCTCTGTCTCCCAGTCTCACTCCCCTCACTGTCTCCCACTCTCACTCCCCTCACTGTCTCCCACTCTCAATCAGCTCACTGTCTCCCACCCTCACTCCCCTCACTGTCTCCCACTCACACTCCCCTAACTGTCTCCCACTCTCACTCCCCTCACTGTCTCCCACTCTCACTCCCTTCACTGTCTTCCACTCTCTCTCCCCTCACTGTCTCCCACTCTCACTCCCCTCACTCTCTCCTACACTCACTCCCCTCACTGTCTCTCACTCTCACTACCCTCACTGTCTCCCACACTCACTCCCCTCACTGTCTCCCACTCTCACTCCCCTCTCTCTCCCACTCTATCCCCCTCACTGTCTCCCACTCTCACTCCCCTCACTGTCTCCCACACTCACTCCCCTCACTGTCTCCCACTCTCACTCCCCTCTCTCTCCCACTCTCACTCCCCTCACTTTCTCCCACTCTCACACCCCTCACTGTCTCCCACTCTCATCCACTCACTGTCTCTCACTCTCACTCCCCTCACTGTCTCCCACTCTCACTCCCTTCACTGTCACCCACTCTCACTCCCCTCACTGTCTCCCACTCTCACTCCCCTCACTGTCTCCCACTCTCACTCCCCTCACTGTCTCTCACTCTCACTACCCTCACTGTCTCCCACTCTCACCCCCCTCACTGTCTCCCACTCTCACTCCCCTCACTGTCTCCCACTCTCACTCCCCTCACTGTCTCCCACTCTCACTCCCCTCACTGTCTCCCACTCTCTCACCCCTCACTGTCTCCCACTCTCACTCTCCTCACTGTCTCACACTCTCACTCCCCTCACTGTCTCCCACTCTCACTCCCCTCACTGTCTCCCACTCTCACTCCCCTCACTGTCTCCCACTCTCACTCCCCTCACTGTCTCCCAGTCTCACTCCCCTCACTGTCTCCCACTCTCTCACCCCTCACTGTCCCCCACTCTCGCTCCCCTCACTGTCTCCCACTCTCACTCCCCTCACTGTCTCCCACTCTCACACCCCTTACTGTCGCCCACTCTCACTCCCCTCACTGTCTCCCACTCTCACTCCCCTCACTGTCTCCCACTCTCACACCCCTCACTGTCTCCCTCTCTCTCACCCCTCACTGTCTCCCACTCTCACTCCCCTCACTGTCTCCCACTCTCACTCCCCTCACTGTCTCCCACTCTCTCACCCCTCACTGTCTCCCACTCTCACTCTCCTCACTGTCTCACACTCTCACTCCCCTCACTGTCTCCCACTCTCACTCCCCTCACTGTCTCCCACTCTCACTCCCCTCACTGTCTCCCACTCTCACTCCCCTCACTGTCTCCCAGTCTCACTCCCCTCACTGTCTCCCACTCTCTCACCCCTCACTGTCCCCCACTCTCGCTCCCCTCACTGTCTCCCACTCTCACTCCCCTCACTGTCTCCCACTCTCACACCCCTTACTGTCTCCCACTCTCACTCCCCTCACTGTCTCCCACTCTCACTCCCCTCACTGTCTCCCACTCTCACACCCCTCACTGTCTCCCTCTCTCTCACCCCTCACTGTCTCCCACACTCACTCCCCTCACTGTCTCACACTCTCACACCCCTCACTGTCTCCCACTCTCACTCACCTCTCTGTCTCCCAGTCTCACTCCCCTCACTGTCTCCCACTCTCACTCCCCTCACTGTCTCCCACTCTCAATCAGCTCACTGTCTCCCACCCTCACTCCCCTCACTGTCTCCCACTCTCACTCCCCTAACTGTCTCCCACTCTCACTCCCCTCACTGTCTCCCACTCTCACTCCCTTCACTGTCTTCCACTCTCACTCCCCTCACTGTCTCCCACTCTCACTCCCCTCACTCTCTCCTACACTCACTCCCCTCAATGTCTCTCACTCTCACTACCCTCACTGTCTCCCACACTCACTCCCCTCACTGTCTCCCACTCTCACTCCCCTCTCTCTCCCACTCTATCCCCCTCACTGTCTCCCACTCTCACTCCCCTCACTGTCTCCCACACTCACTCCCCTCACTGTCTCCCACTCTCACTCCCCTCTCTCTCCCACTCTCACTCCCCTCACTTTCTCCCACTCTCACACCCCTCACTGTCTCCCACTCTCATCCACTCACTGTCTCTCACTCTCACTCCCCTCACTGTCTCCCACTCTCACTCCCCTCACTGTCTCCTACTCTCACTCCCCTCACTGTCTCCCACTCTCACTCCCCTCACTGTCTCCCACTCTCACTCCCCTCACTGTCTCCCACTCTCACTCCCCTCACTGTCTCCTACTCTCACTCCCATTACAGTCTCCTCTTTCATTCCCTTTACTGTCTCCCACTCTCACTCCCCTCAAAATCTCCCACTCTCACTCCTCTCACTGTCTCCCACACTCACTCCCCTCACTGTCTCCCACTCTCACTCCCCTCACTGTCTCCCACTCTCACTCCCCTCACTGTCTGCCACTCTCACCCCCTCACTGTCTCCCACTCTCACTCCCCTCACTGTCTCCCACTCTCACTCCCCTCACTGTCTCCCACTCTCACTCCCCTCACTGTCTCCAACTCTCACTCCCCCCACTGTCTCCCACTCTCACTCCCCTCACTGTCTCCCACTCTCACTCCCCTCACTGTCTCCCACTCTCACCCCCCTCACTGTCTGCCACTCACAACCCCCTCACTGTCTCCGACTCTCATACCCCTCACTGTCTCCCACTCTCTCACCCCTCACTGTCTCCCACACTCACTCCCCTCACTGTCTCACACTCTCAAACCCCTCACTGTCTCCCACTCTCTCAACTCACTGTCTCCCAGTCACACTCTCCTCACTGTCTCCCACTCTCACTCCCCTCACTGTCTCCCACTCTCACTCCCTTCACTGTCTCCCACTCTCACTCCCCTCACTGTCTCCCACGCTCACTCCCCTCACTAGCTCCCACTCTCACTCCCCTCACTGTCTCTCACTCTCACTACCCTCACTGTCTCCCACTCTCACCCCCTCACTGTCTCCCACTCTCACTCCCCTCACTGTCTCCCTCTCTCACTCCCCTCACGGTCTCCCACTCTCACTCCCCTCACTGTCTCCCACTCTCTCACCCCTCACTGTCTCCCACTCTCACTCTCCTCACTGTCTCACACTCTCACTCCCCTCACTGTCTCCCACTCTCACTCCCCTCACTGTCTCCCACTCTCACTCCCCTCACTGTCTCCCACTCTCACTCCCCTCACTGTCTCCCAGTCTCACTCCCCTCACTGTCTCCCACTCTCTCTCCCCTCACTGTCCGCCACTCTCGCTCCCCTCACTGTGTCCCACTCTCACTCCCCTCACTGTCTCCCACTCTCACACCCCTTACTGTCTCCCACTCTCACTCCCCTCACTGTCTCCCACTCTCACTTCCCTCACTGTCTCCCACTCTCACACCCCTCACTGTATCCCTCTCTCTCACCCCTCACTGTCTCCCACACTCACTCCCCTCACTGTCTCACACTCTCACACCCCTCACTGTCTCCCACTCTCACTCACCTCACTGTCTCCCAGTCTCACTGCCCTCACTGTCTCCCACTCTCACTCCCCTCACTGTCTCCCACTCTCACTCCCCTCACTGTCTCCCACTCTCACTCCCCTCACTGTCTCCCACTCTCACTCCCCACACTGTCTCCCACTCTCACTCCCCTCACTGTCTCCCACTCTCACTCCCCTCACTGTCTCCCACTCTCACTCCCCTCACTGTCTCCCACTCTCACACCCCTCACTGTCTCCCACTCTCACTCCCCTCACTGTCTCCCACTCCCATTCCCCTCACTGTCTCCCACACTCACTCCCCTCACTGTCTCCCACTCTCACTCCCCTCACTGCCTCCCACTCTCATTCCCCTCACTGTCTCCCACTCTCATTCCCCTCACTGTCTCCCACTCCCACTCCCCTCACTGTCTCCCACTCTCATTCCCCTCACTGTCTCCCACTCTCACTCCCATCACTGCCTCTCACTCTCACTCCCCTCATTGTCTCCCACTCTCACTCCCCTCACTGTCGCCCACTCTCCCTCCCCACACTGTCTCTCACTCTCACTCCCCTCACTGTATCCCACTCTCACTCCCCTCACTGTCTCCCACTCTCACTCCCCTCACTCTCTACCACTCTCAAACCCCTCTCTGTCTCCCACTCTCACTCCCCTCACTGTCTCCCTCTCTCACACCCCTCACTGTCTCCCACTCTCACTCCCCTCACTGTCTCCCACTCTCAGTCCCCTCACTGTCTCCCACTCTCACTCCCCTCACTGTCTCCCACTCGCACTCCCCTCACTGTCTCCCACTCTCACTCCCCTCACTGTCTCTCACTCTCACTCTCCTCGCTGTCTCCCAGTCTCACTCTCCTCACTGTCTCCCACTCTCACGCCCCTCACTGTCTCCCATCTGTCACTCCCCTCACTGTCTCCCACTCTCACTCCCCTCACTGTCTCCCACTCTCACACCGCTCACTGTCTCCCACTCTCACTCCCCTCACTGTCTCTCACTCTCACTCCCCTCACTGTCTCCCACTCTCACTCCCCTCACTGTCTCCCACTCTCACTCCCCTCACTGTCTCCCACTCTCACTCCCCTCACTGTCTCCCACTCCCACTCCCCTCACTGTCTCCCACTCTCACTCCCCTCACTGTCTCCCACTCTCACTCCCCTCACTGTCTCCCACTCTCACTCCCCTCACTGTCTCCCACTCTCACACACCTCACTGCCTCCCACTCTCACTCCCCTCACTGTCTCCCACTCTCACACACCTCACTGTCTCCCACTCTCACTCCCCTCACTGTCTCCCACTCTCACTCCCCTCACTGTCTCCCACTCTCACTCCCCTCACTGTCTCCCACTCTCACTCCCCTCACTGTCTCCCAGTCTCACTCCCCTCACTGTCTCCCACTCTCACTCCCCTCACTGTCTCCCACGCTTACTCCCTTCACTGTCTTCCACTCTCACTCCCCTCACTGTCTCCCACTCACACTCCCCTCACTCTCTCCCACTCTCACTCCCCTCACTGTCTCTCACTCTCACTACCCTCACTGTCTCCCACTCTATCCCCCTCACTGTCTCCCACTCTCACTCCCGTCACTGTCTCCCACTCTCACTCCCCTCACTGTCTCCCATTCTCACTCCCCTCACTGTCTCCCACTCTCACTCCCCTCACTGTCTCCCACTCTCACTCCCCTCACTGTCTCCCACTCTCACTCACCTCACTGTCTCCCACTCTCACTCCCCTCACTGGTTCCCACTCTCACTCCCCTCACTGTCTCCGACTCTCACTCCCCTCACTGTCTCCCACTCTCACTCCCCTCACTGTCTCCCACACTCACTCCCCTCACTGTCTCCCACTCTCACTCCCCTCTGTCTCCCACTCTCACTCCCCTCACTGTCTCCCACTCACACTCCCCTCACTGCCTCCCACTCTCATCCCCTCACTGTCTCTCACTCTCACTCCCCTCACTGTCTCCCACTCTCACTCCCCTCACTGTCTCCCACTCTCACACCCCTCACTGTCTCCCACTCTCACTCCCCTCACTGTCTCCCACTCTCACTCCCCTCACTATCTCCCACTCTCACTCCCCTCACTGTCTCCCACTCTCACTCCCCTCACTGTCTCCCACTCTCACTCCCCTCACTGTCTCCCACTCTCACTCCCCTCGCTGTCTCCCACTCTCACACCCCTCGCTATCTCCCACTCTCACTCTCCTCATTGTCTCTTACTCTCACACCCCTCACTGTCTCCCACTCTCACTCCCATTACAGTCTCCTCTTTCATTCCCTTTACTGTCTCCCACTCTCACTCCCCTCACTGTCTCACACTCACACTCCCCTCACTGTCTCCCACTCTCACTCCCCTCACTGTCTCCCACTCTCGCTCCCCTCACTGTCTCCCACTCTCACTCCCCTCACTGTCTCCCACTCTCACTCCCCTCACTGTCTCCCACTCTCACTCTCCTCACTGTCTCCCACTCTCACTCCCCTCACTGTCTCCCACTCTCACTCCCCTCACTGTCTCCCACTCTCACTCCCCTCACTGTCTCCCACTCTCTCTCCCCTCACTGTCTCCCACTCTCACTCCCCTCACTGTCTCCCACTCCCACTCCCCTCACTGTCTCCCACTCTCACACCCCTCACTGTCTTACGCTCTCACTCCCCTCACTGTCTCCCACTCTCACTCCCCTCACTGTCTCCCACTCACACTCCCCTCACTGTCTCCCACTCTCACCCCCCTCACTGTCTCCCACTCTCACTCCCCTCACTGTCTCCCACTCTCACTCCCCTCACTGTCTCCCACTCTCACTACCCTCACTGTCTCACACTCTCACTCCCCTCACTGTCTCCCAATCTCACTCCCCTCACTGTCTCCCACTCTCACACAACTCACTGTCTCCCACTCTCACTCCCCTCACTGTCTCCCACTCTCACTCCCCTCACTGTCTCCCACACTCACTCCCCTCACTGTCTCCCACTCTCACTCCCCTCTGTCTCCCACTCTCACTCCCCTCACTGTCTCCCACTCACACTCCCCTCACTGCCTCCCACTCTCATCCCCTCACTGTCTCTCACTCTCACTCCCCTCACTGTCTCCCACTCTCACTCCCCTCACTGTCTCCCACTCTCACACCCCTCACTGTCTCCCACTCTCACTCCCCTCACTGTCTCCCACTCTCACTCCCCTCACTATCTCCCACTCTCACTCCCCTCACTGTCTCCCACTCTCACTCCCCTCACTGTCTCCCACTCTCACTCCCCTCACTGTCTCCCACTCTCACTCCCCTCGCTGTCTCCCACTCTCACACCCCTCGCTATCTCCCACTCTCACTCTCCTCATTGTCTCTTACTATCACACCCCTCACTGTCTCCCACTCTCACTCCCATTACAGTCTCCTCTTTCATTCCCTTTACTGTCTCCCACTCTCACTCCCCTCACTGTCTCACACTCACACTCCCCTCACTGTCTCCCACTCTCACTCCCCTCACTGTCTCCCACTCTCGCTCCCCTCACTGTCTCCCACTCTCACTCCCTTCACTGTCTCCCACTCTCACTCCCCTCACTGTCTCCCACTCTCACTCTCCTCACTGTCTCCCACTCTCACTCCCCTCACTGTCTCCCACTCTCACTCCCCTCACTGTCTCCCACTCTCACTCCCCTCACTGTCTCCCACTCTCTCTCCCCTCACTGTCTCCCACTCTCACTCCCCTCACTGTCTCCCACTCCCACTCCCCTCACTGTCTCCCACTCTCACACCCCTCACTGTCTCCCGCTCTCACTCCCCTCACTGTCTCCCACTCTCACTCCCCTCACTGTCTCCCACTCACACTCCCCTCACTGTCTCCCACTCTCACCCCCCTCACTGTCTCCCACTCTCACTCCCCTCACTGTCTCCCACTCTCACTCCCCTCACTATCTCCCACTCTCACTCCCCTCACTGTCTCCCACTCTCACTCCCCTCACTGTCTCCCAATCTCACTCCCCTCACTGTCTCCCACTCTCACTTCCCTCACTGTCTCCCATTCTCACTCCCCTCACTGTCTCCCACTCTCACTCCCCTCACTGTCTCCCACTCTCACTCCCCTCACTGTCTCACACTCACGCTCCCCTCACTGTCTCCCACTTACATTCCCCTCACTGTCTCTCACTCTCGCTCCCCTCACTGTCTCCCACTCTCACTCCCCTCACTGTCTCCCACTCTCACTCCCCTTACTGTCCCCCACTCTCACACCCCTCACTGCCTCCCACTCTCACTCCCCTCACTGTCTCCCATTCTCACTCCCCTCACTGTCTCCCACTCTCACTCCCCTCACTGTCTCCCACTCTCACTCCCCTCACTGTCTCACACTCACGCTCCCCTCACTGTCTCCCACTCTCACTCCCCTCACTGTCTCTCACTCTCGCTCCCCTCACTGTCTCCCACTCTCACTCCCCTCACTGTCTCCCACTCTCACTCCCCTTACTGTCTCCCACTCTCACTCCCCTCACTGTCTCCCACTCTCACACCCCTCACTGTCTCCCACTCTCACTCCCCTCACTGTCTCCCACTCCCACTCCCCTCACTGTCTCCCACTCTCACTCCGCTCACTGTCTCCCACTCTCACTCCCCTCACTGTCTCCCACTCTCTTTCCCCTCACTGTCTCCCACTCTCTCTCCCCTCACTGTCTCCCACTCCCACTCCCCTCACTGTCTCCCACTCTCATTCCCCTCACTGTCTCCCACTCTCACTCCCCTCACTGTCTCCCACTCCCACTCCCCTCACTGTCTCCCACTCTCACTCACCTCACTGTCTCCCACTCTCACTCCCCTCACTGTCTCTCACTCTCGCTCCCCTCACTGTCTCCCACTCTCACTCCCCTCACTGTCTCCCACTCTCACTCCCCTTACTGTCTCCCTCTCTCACTCCCCTCACTGTCTCCCACTCTCACTTCCCCTCACTGTCCTCCACTCTCACTCCCCTCACTCTCTCCCACTCTCACTCCCCTCATTGTCTCCCAGTCTCACTCCCCTCACTGTCTCCCACTCTCACTCCCCTCACTGTCTCCCACTCTCGTACCCCTCACTTTCTCCCACTCAAACCCACTCTGTTACCCACTCTTACACCCGTCATTATGTTCCGCTGTCACTCCACACCATCTCCCCCACTCTAAAACACCTTACTCTCTCCCACTCTCACACATCTCACTGCCTCCCACTCTAACACCCCTCCCTATCTCGAACTCTCATTCGCCTCACTGTCTCCCACTCTCACTCCCCTCACTGTCTCCCACTCTCACTCCCATCACTGTCTCACACTCACACTCCCCTCACTGTCTCCCACTCTCACTCCCCTCACTGTCTCCCACTCTCACTCCCCTCACTGTCTCCCACTCTCACTCACCTCACTGTCTCCCACTCTCACTCCCCACACTGTCTCCCACTCTCACTCCCCTCACTGTCTCCCACTCTCACTCCCCTCACTGTCTCCCACTCTCACACCCCTCACTGTCTCCCACTCTCACTCCCATCACTGCCTCTCACTCTCACTCCCCTCACTGTCTCCCACTCTCACTCCCCTCACTGTCACCCACTCTCCCTCCCCACACTGTCTCTCACTCTCACTCCCCTCACTGTATCCCACTCTCACTCCCCTCACTGTCTCCCACTCTCACTCCCCTCACTCTCTACCACTCTCAAACCCCTCTCTGTCTCCCACTCTCACTCCCCTCACTGTCTCGCTCTCTCACACCACTCACTGTCTCCCACTCTCACTCCCCTCACTGTCTCCCACTCTCAGTCCCCTCAATGTCTCCCACTCTCACTCTCCTCACTGTCTCCCACTCGCACTCCCCTCACTGTCTCCCACTCTCACTCCTCTCACTGTCTCTCACTCTCACTCTCCTCGCTGTCTCCCAGTCTCACTCTCCTCACTGTCTCCCACTCTCACGCCCCTCACTGTCTCCCACTGTCACTCCCCTCACTGTCTCCCACTCTCACTCCCCTCACTGTCTCCCACTCTCACACCGCTCACTGTCTCCCACTCTCACTCCCCTCACTGTTTCCCACTCTCACTCCCCTCACTGTCTCCCACTCTCACTCCCCTCACTGTCTCCCACTCTCACTCCCCTCACTGTCTCCCACTCTCACTCCCCTCACTGTCTCCCACTCTCACTCCCCTCACTGTCTCCCAGTCTCACTCCCCTCACTGTCTCCCACTCTCTCTCCCCTCACTGTCCCCCACTCTCGCTCCCCTCACTGTGTCCCACTCTCACTCCCCTCACTGTCTCCCACTCTCACACCCCTTACTGTCTCCCACTCTCACTCCCCTCACTGTCTCCCACTCTCACTTCCCTCACTGTCTCCCACTCTCACACCCCTCACTGTATCCCTCTCTCTCACCCCTCACTGTCTCCCACACTCACTCCCCTCACTGTCTCACACTCTCACACCCCTCACTGTCTCCCACTCTCACTCACCTCACTGTCTCCCAGTCTCACTGCCCTCACTGTCTCCCACTCTCACTCCCCTCACTGTCTCCCACTCTCACTCCCCTCACTGTCTCCCACTCTCACTCCCCTCACTGTCTCCCACCCTCACTCCCCACACTGTCTCCCACTCTCACTCCCCTCACTGTCTCCCACTCTCACTCCCCTCACTGTCTCCCACTCTCACTCCCCTCACTGTCTCCCACTCTCACACCCCTCACTGCCTCCCACTCTCACTCCCCTCACTGTCTCCCACTCCCATTCCCCTCACTGTCTCCCACACTCACTCCCCTCACTGTCTCCCACTCTCACTCCCCTCACTGCCTCCCACTCTCATTCCCCTCACTGTCTCCCACTCTCACTCCCCTCACTGTCTCCCACTCCCACTCCCCTCACTGTCTCCCACTCTCATTCCCCTCACTGTCTCCCACTCTCACTCCCATCACTGCCTCTCACTCTCACTCCCCTCATTGTCTCCCACTCTCACTCCCCTCACTGTCGCCCACTCTCCCTCCCCACACTGTCTCTCACTCTCACTCCCCTCACTGTATCCCACTCTCACTCCCCTCACTGTCTCCCACTCTCACTCCCCTCACTCTCTACCACTCTCAAACCCCTCTCTGTCTCCCACTCTCACTCCCCTCACTGTCTCCCTCTCTCACACCCCTCACTGTCTCCCACTCTCACTCCCCTCACTGTCTCCCACTCTCAGTCCCCTCACTGTCTCCCACTCTCACTCCCCTCACTGTCTCCCACTCGCACTCCCCTCACTGTCTCCCACTCTCACTCCCCTCACTGTCTCTCACTCTCACTCTCCTCGCTGTCTCCCAGTCTCACTCTCCTCACTGTCTCCCACTCTCACGCCCCTCACTGTCTCCCATCTGTCACTCCCCTCACTGTCTCCCACTCTCACTCCCCTCACTGTCTCCCACTCTCACACCGCTCACTGTCTCCCACTCTCACTCCCCTCACTGTCTCCCACTCTCACTCCCCTCACTGTCTCCCACTCTCACTCCCCTCACTGTCTCTCACTCTCACTCTCCTCGCTGTCTCCCAGTCTCACTCTCCTCACTGTCTCCCACTCTCACGCCCCTCACTGTCTCCCATCTGTCACTCCCCTCACTGTCTCCCACTCTCACTCCCCTCACTGTCTCCCACTCTCACACCGCTCACTGTCTCCCACTCTCACTCCCCTCACTGTCTCCCACTCTCACTCCCCTCACTGTCTCCCACTCTCACTCCCCTCACTGTCTCCCACTCTCACTCCCCTCACTGTCTCCCACTATCACTCCCCTCACTGTCTCCCACTCCCACTCCCCTCACTGTCTCCCACTCTCACTCCCCTCACTGTCTCCCACTCTCACTCCCCTCACTGTCTCCCACTCTCACTCCCCTCACTGTCTCCCACTCTCACACCCCTCACTGCCTCCCACTCTCACTCCCCTCACTGTCTCCCACTCTCACACACCTCACTGTCTCCCACTCTCACTCCCCTCACTGTCTCCCACTCTCACTCCCCTCACTGTCTCCCACTCTCACTCCCCTCACTGTCTCCCACTCTCACTCCCCTCACTGTCTCCCAGTCTCACTCCCCTCACTGTCTCCCACTCTCACTCCCCTCACTGTCTCCCACGCTTACTCCCTTCACTGTCTTCCACTCTCACTCCCCTCACTGTCTCCCACTCACACTCCCCTCACTCTCTCCCACTCTCACTCCCCTCACTGTCTCTCACTCTCACTACCCTCACTGTCTCCCACTCTATCCCCCTCACTGTCTCCCACTCTCACTCCCGTCACTGTCTCCCACTCTCACTCCCCTCACTGTCTCCCATTCTCACTCCCCTCACTGTCTCCCACTCTCACTCCCCTCACTGTCTCCCACTCTCACTCCCCTCACTGTCTCCCACTCTCACTCCCCTCACTGTCTCCCACTCTCACTCCCCTCACTGGTTCCCACTCTCACTCCCCTCACTGTCTCCGACTCTCACTCCCCTCACTGTCTCCCACTCTCACTCCCCTCACTGTCTCCCACACTCACTCCCCTCACTGTCTCCCACTCTCACTCCCCTCTGTCTCCCACTCTCACTCCCCTCACTGTCTCCCACTCACACTCCCCTCACTGCCTCCCACTCTCATCCCCTCACTGTCTCTCACTCTCACTCCCCTCACTGTCTCCCACTCTCACTCCCCTCACTGTCTCCCACTCTCACACCCCTCACTGTCTCCCACTCTCACTCCCCTCACTGTCTCCCACTCTCACTCCCCTCACTATCTCCCACTCTCACTCCCCTCACTGTCTCCCACTCTCACTCCCCTCACTGTCTCCCACTCTCACTCCCCTCACTGTCTCCCACTCTCACTCCCCTCGCTGTCTCCCACTCTCACACCCCTCGCTATCTCCCACTCTCACTCTCCTCATTGTCTCTTACTCTCACACCCCTCACTGTCTCCCACTGTCACTCCCATTACAGTCTCCTCTTTCATTCCCTTTACTGTCTCCCACTCTCACTCCCCTCACTGTCTCACACTCACACTCCCCTCACTGTCTCCCACTCTCACTCCCCTCACTGTCTCCCACTCTCGCTCCCCTCACTGTCTCCCACTCTCACTCCCCTCACTGTCTCCCACTCTCACTCCCCTCACTGTCTCCCACTCTCACTCTCCTCACTGTCTCCCACTCTCACTACCCTCACTGTCTCCCACTCTCACTCCCCTCACTGTCTCCCACTCTCACGCCCCTCACTGTCTCCCACTCTCTCTCCCCTCACTGTCTCCCACTCTCACTCCCCTCACTGTCTCCCACTCCCACTCCCCTCACTGTCTCCCACTCTCACACCCCTCACTGTCTCCCGCTCTCACTCCCCTCACTGTATCCCACTCTCATTCCCCTCACTGTCTCTCACTCTCGCTCCCCTCACTGTCTCCCACTCTCACACCCCTCACTGTCTCCCACTCTCACTCCCCTCACTGTCTCCCACTCTCACTCCCCTGACTGTCTCCCACTCTCACTCCCCTCACTGTCTCCCACTCCCACTCCCCTCACTGTCTCCCACTCTCACTCCCCTCACTGTCTCCCACTCTCACTCCCCTCACTGTCTCCCACTCTCACTCCCCTCACTGTCTCCCACTCTCACATCCCTCACTGCCTCCCACTCTCACTCCCTTCACTGTCTCCCACTCTCACACCCCTCACTGTCTCCCACTCTCACTCCCCTCACTGTCTCCCACTCTCACTCCCCTTACTGTCTCCCACTCTCACACCCCTCACTGTCTCCCACTCTCACTCCCCTCACTGTCTCCCACTCTCACTCCCCTGACTGTCTCCCACTCTCACTCCCCTCACTGTCTCCCACTCCCACTCCCCTCACTGTCTCCCACTCTCACTCCCCTCACTGTCTCCCACTCTCACTCCCCTCACTGTCTCCCACTCTCACTCCCCTCACTGTCTCCCACTCTCACACCCCTCACTGCCTCCCACTCTCACTCCCTTCACTGTCTCCCACTCTCACACCCCTCACTGTCTCCCACTCTCACTCCCCTCACTGTCTCCCACTCTCACTCCCCTCACTGTCTCCCACTCTCACTCCCCTCACTGTCTCCCACTCTCACTCCCCTCACTGTCTCCCAGTCTCACTCACCTCACTGTCTCCCACTCTCACTCCCCTCACTGTCTCCCACGCTTACTCCCTTCACTGTCTTCCACTCTCACTCCCCTCACTGTCTCCCACTCACACTCCCCTCACTCTCTCCCACTCTCACTCCCCCCACTGTCTCCCACTCTATCCCCCTCACTGTCTCCCACTCTCACTCCCGTCACTGTCTCCCACTCTCACTCCCCTCACTGTCTCCCATTCTCACTCCCCTCACTGTCTCCCACTCTCACTCCCCTCACTGTCTCCCACTCTCACTCCCCTCACTGTCTCCCACTCTCACTCCCCTCACTGTCTCCCACTCTCACTCCCCTCACTGGTTCCCACTCTCACTCCCATCACTGTCTCCCACTCTCACTCCCCTCACTGTCTCCCACTCTCACTCCCCTCACTGTCTCCCACACTCACTCCCCTCACTGTCTCCCACTCTCACTCCCCTCTGTCTCCCACTCTCACTCCCCTCACTGTCTCCCACTCACACTCCCCTCACTGCCTCCCACTCTCATCCCCTCACTGTCTCTCACTCTCACTCCCCTCACTGTCTCCCACTCTCACTCCCCTCACTGTCTCCCACTCTCACACCCCTCACTGTCTCCCACTCTCACTCCCCTCACTGTCTCCCACTCTCACTCCCCTCACTATCTCCCACTCTCACTCCCCTCACTGTCTCCCACTCTCACTCCCCTCACTGTCTCCCACTCTCACTCCCCTCACTGTCTCCCACTCTCACTCCCCTCGCTGTCTCCCACTCTCACACCCCTCGCTATCTCCCACTCTCACTCTCCTCATTGTCTCTTACTATCACACCCCTCACTGTCTCCCACTCTCACTCCCATTACAGTCTCCTCTTTCATTCCCTTTACTGTCTCCCACTCTCACTCCCCTCACTGTCTCACACTCACACTCCCCTGACTGTCTCCCACTCTTACTCCCCTCACTGTCTCCCACTCTCGCTCCCCTCACTGTCTCCCACTCTCACTCCCCTCACTGTCTCCCACTCTCACTCCCCTCACTGTCTCCCACTCTCACTCTCCTCACTGTCTCCCACTCTCACTCCCCTCACTGTCTCCCACTCTCACTCCCCTCACTGTCTCCCACTCTCACTCCCCTCACTGTCTCCCACTCTCTCTCCCCTCACTGTCTCCCACTCTCACTCCCCTCACTGTCTCCCACTCCCACTCCCCTCACTGTCTCCCACTCTCACACCCCTCACTGTCTCCCGCTCTCACTCCCCTCACTGTCTCCCACTCTCACTCCCCTCACTGTCTCCCACTCACACTCCCCTCACTGTCTCCCACTCTCACCCCCCTCACTGTCTCCCACTCTCACTCCCCTCACTGTCTCCCACTCTCACTCCCCTCACTGTCTCCCACTCTCACTCCCCTCACTGTCTCCCACTCTCACTCCCCTCACTGTCTCCCAATCTCACTCCCCTCACTGTCTCCCACTCTCACTTCCCTCACTGTCTCCCATTCTCACTCCCCTCACTGTCTCCCACTCTCACTCCCCTCACTGTCTCCCACTCTCACTCCCCTCACTGTCTCACACTCACGCTCCCCTCACTGTCTCCCACTTTCATTCCCCTCACTGTCTCTCACTCTCGCTCCCCTCACTGTCTCCCACTCTCACTCCCCTCACTGTCTCCCACTCTCACTCCCCTTACTGTCTCCCACTCTCACACCCCTCACTGCCTCCCACTCTCACTCCCCTCACTGTCTCCCATTCTCACTCCCCTCGCTGTCTCCCACTCTCACTCCCCTCACTGTCTCCCACTCTCACTCCCCTCACTGTCTCACACTCACGCTCCCCTCACTGTCTCCCACTCTCACTCCCCTCACTGTCTCTCACTCTCGCTCCCCTCACTGTCTCCCACTCTCACTCCCCTCACTGTCTCCCACTCTCACTCCCCTTACTGTCTCCCACTCTCACTCCCCTCACTGTCTCCCACTCTCACACCCCTCACTGTCTCCCACTCTCACTCCCCTCACTGTCTCCCACTCCCACTCCCCTCACTGTCTCCCACTCTCACTCCGCTCACTGTCTCCCACTCTCACTCCCCTCACTGTCTCCCACTCTCTTTCCCCTCACTGTCTCCCACTCTCTCACCCCTCACTGTCTCCCGCTCTCACTCCCCTCACTGTCTCCCACTCTCATTCCCCTCACTGTCTCTCACTCTCGCTCCCCTCACTGTCTCCCACTCTCACACCCCTCACTGTCTCCCACTCTCACTCCCCTCACTGTCTCCCACTCTCACTCCCCTGACTGTCTCCCACTCTCACTCCCCTCACTGTCTCCCACTCCCACTCCCCTCACTGTCTCCCACTCTCACTCCCCTCACTGTCTCCCACTCTCACTCCCCTCACTGTCTCCCACTCTCACTCCCCTCACTGTCTCCCACTCTCACATCCCTCACTGCCTCCCACTCTCACTCCCTTCACTGTCTCCCACTCTCACACCCCTCACTGTCTCCCACTCTCACTCCCCTCACTGTCTCCCACTCTCACTCCCCTTACTGTCTCCCACTCTCACACCCCTCACTGTCTCCCACTCTCACTCCCCTGACTGTCTCCCACTCTCACTCCCCTGACTGTCTCCCACTCTCACTCCCCTCACTGTCTCCCACTCCCACTCCCCTCACTGTCTCCCACTCTCACTCCCCTCACTGTCTCCCACTCTCACTCCCCTCACTGTCTCCCACTCTCACTCCCCTCACTGTCTCCCACTCTCACACCCCTCACTGCCTCCCACTCTCACTCCCTTCACTGTCTCCCACTCTCACACCCCTCACTGTCTCCCACTCTCACTCCCCTCACTGTCTCCCACTCTCACTCCCCTCACTGTCTCCCACTCTCACTCCCCTCACTGTCTCCCACTCTCACTCCCCTCACTGTCTCCCAGTCTCACTCCCCTCACTGTCTCCCACTCTCACTCCCCTCACTGTCTCCCACGCTTACTCCCTTCACTGTCTTCCACTCTCACTCCCCTCACTGTCTCCCACTCACACTCCCCTCACTCTCTCCCACTCTCACTCCCCCCACTGTCTCCCACTCTATCCCCCTCACTGTCTCCCACTCTCACTCCCGTCACTGTCTCCCACTCTCACTCCCCTCACTGTCTCCCATTCTCACTCCCCTCACTGTCTCCCACTCTCACTCCCCTCACTGTCTCCCACTCTCACTCCCCTCACTGTCTCCCACTCTCACTCCCCTCACTGTCTCCCACTCTCACTCCCCTCACTGGTTCCCACTCTCACTCCCATCACTGTCTCCCACTCTCACTCCCCTCACTGTCTCCCACTCTCACTCCCCTCACTGTCTCCCACACTCACTCCCCTCACTGTCTCCCACTCTCACTCCCCTCTGTCTCCCACTCTCACTCCCCTCACTGTCTCCCACTCACACTCCCCTCACTGCCTCCCACTCTCATCCCCTCACTGTCTCTCACTCTCACTCCCCTCACTGTCTCCCACTCTCACTCCCCTCACTGTCTCCCACTCTCACACCCCTCACTGTCTCCCACTCTCACTCCCCTCACTGTCTCCCACTCTCACTCCCCTCACTATCTCCCACTCTCACTCCCCTCACTGTCTCCCACTCTCACTCCCCTCACTGTCTCCCACTCTCACTCCCCTCACTGTCTCCCACTCTCACTCCCCTCGCTGTCTCCCACTCTCACACCCCTCGCTATCTCCCACTCTCACTCTCCTCATTGTCTCTTACTATCACACCCCTCACTGTCTCCCACTCTCACTCCCATTACAGTCTCCTCTTTCATTCCCTTTACTGTCTCCCACTCTCACTCCCCTCACTGTCTCACACTCACACTCCCCTGACTGTCTCCCACTGTCACTCCCCTCACTGTCTCCCACTCTCGCTCCCCTCACTGTCTCCCACTCTCACTCCCCTCACTGTCTCCCACTCTCACTCCCCTCACTGTCTCCCACTCTCACTCTCCTCACTGTCTCCCACTCTCACTCCCCTCACTGTCTCCCACTCTCACTCCCCTCACTGTCTCCCACTCTCACTCCCCTCACTGTCTCCCACTCTCTCTCCCCTCACTGTCTCCCACTCTCACTCCCCTCACTGTCTCCCACTCCCACTCCCCTCACTGTCTCCCACTCTCACACCCCTCACTGTCTCCCGCTCTCACTCCCCTCACTGTCTCCCACTCTCACTCCCCTCACTGTCTCCCACTCACACTCCCCTCACTGTCTCCCACTCTCACCCCCCTCACTGTCTCCCACTCTCACTCCCCTCACTGTCTCCCACTCTCACTCCCCTCACTGTCTCCCACTCTCACTCCCCTCACTGTCTCCCACTCTCACTCCCCTCACTGTCTCCCAATCTCACTCCCCTCACTGTCTCCCACTCTCACTTCCCTCACTGTCTCCCATTCTCACTCCCCTCACTGTCTCCCACTCTCACTCCCCTCACTGTCTCCCACTCTCACTCCCCTCACTGTCTCACACTCACGCTCCCCTCACTGTCTCCCACTTTCATTCCCCTCACTGTCTCTCACTCTCGCTCCCCTCACTGTCTCCCACTCTCACTCCCCTCACTGTCTCCCACTCTCACTCCCCTTACTGTCTCCCACTCTCACACCCCTCACTGCCTCCCACTCTCACTCCCCTCACTGTCTCCCATTCTCACTCCCCTCACTGTCTCCCACTCTCACTCCCCTCACTGTCTCCCACTCTCACTCCCCTCACTGTCTCACACTCACGCTCCCCTCACTGTCTCCCACTCTCACTCCCCTCACTGTCTCTCACTCTCGCTCCCCTCACTGTCTCCCACTCTCACTCCCCTCACTGTCTCCCACTCTCACTCCCCTTACTGTCTCCCACTCTCACTCCCCTCACTGTCTCCCACTCTCACACCCCTCACTGTCTCCCACTCTCACTCCCCTCACTGTCTCCCACTCCCACTCCCCTCACTGTCTCCCACTCTCACTCCGCTCACTGTCTCCCACTCTCACTCCCCTCACTGTCTCCCACTCTCTTTCCCCTCACTGTCTCCCACTCTCTCTCCCCTCACTGTTTCCCACTCCCACTCCCCTCACTGTCTCCCACTCTCATTCCCCTCACTGTCTCCCACTCTCACTCCCCTCACTGTCTCCCACTCCCACTCCCCTCACTGTCTCCCACTCTCACTCACCTCACTGTCTCCCACTCTCACTCCCCTCACTGTCTCCCACTCTCACTCCCCTCACTGTCTCCCACTCTCACTCCCCTCACTGTCTCCCACTCCCACTCCCCTCACTGTCTCCCACTCTCACTCACCTCACTGTCTCCCACTCTCACTCCCCTCACTGTCTCCCACTCCCACTCCCCTCACTGTCTCCCACTCTCACTCACCTCACTGTCTCCCACTCTCACTCCCCTCACTGTCTCCCACTCACACTCCCCTCACTGTCTCCCACTCTCACTCCCCTCACTGTCTCCCACTCTCACTCCCCTCACTGTCTCCCACTCTCACTCCCCTCACTGTCTCACACTCTCACTCCCCTCACTGTCTCCCACTCTCACTCCCCTCACTGTCCCCCACTCTCACTCCCCTCACTGTCTCCCACTCTCACTCACCTCACTGTCTCCCACTCTCACTCCCCTCACTGTCTCCCACTCACACTCCCCTCACTGTCTCCCACTCTCACTCCCCTCACTGTCTCCCACTCTCACTCCCCTCACTGTCTCCCACTCTCACTCCCCTCACTGTCTCACACTCTCACTCCCCTCACTGTCTCCCACTCTCACTCCCCTCACTGTCCCCCACTCTCACTCCCCTCACTGTCTCCCACTCTCACTCCCCTCACTGTCTCCCACTCTCACTCCCCTCACTGTCTCCCACTCTCACTTCTCCTCACTGTCTCCCACTCTCACTCCCCTCACTGTCCCCCACTCTCACTCCCCTCACTGTCTCCCACTCTCACTCCCCTCACTGTCTCCCACTCTCACTTCTCCTCACTGTCTCCGACTCTCACTCGCCTCACTGTCGCCCACTCTCACTTCCCCTCACTGTCCTCCACTCTCACTCCCCTCACTCTCTCCCACTCTCACTCCCCTCATTGTCTCCCAGTCTCACTCCCCTCACTGTCTCCCACTCTCACTCCCCTCACTGTCTCCCACTCTCTCACCCCTCACTGTCTCCCACTCTCACTCTCCTCACTGTCTCACACTCTCACTCCCCTCACTGTCTCCCACTCTCACTCCCCTCACTGTCTCCCACTCTCACTCCCCTCACTGTCTCCCACTCTCACTCCCCTCACTGTCTCCCAGTCTCACTCCCCTCACTGTCTCCCACTCTCTCACCCCTCACTGTCCCCCACTCTCGCTCCCCTCACTGTCTCCCACTCTCACTCCCCTCACTGTCTCCCACTCTCACACCCCTTACTGTCGCCCACTCTCACTCCCCTCACTGTCTCCCACTCTCACTCCCCTCACTGTCTCCCACTCTCACACCCCTCACTGTCTCCCTCTCTCTCACCCCTCACTGTCTCCCACTCTCACTCCCCTCACTGTCTCCCACTCTCACTCCCCTCACTGTCTCCCACTCTCTCACCCCTCACTGTCTCCCACTCTCACTCTCCTCACTGTCTCACACTCTCACTCCCCTCACTGTCTCCCACTCTCACTCCCCTCACTGTCTCCCACTCTCACTCCCCTCACTGTCTCCCACTCTCACTCCCCTCACTGTCTCCCAGTCTCACTCCCCTCACTGTCTCCCACTCTCTCACCCCTCACTGTCCCCCACTCTCGCTCCCCTCACTGTCTCCCACTCTCACTCCCCTCACTGTCTCCCACTCTCACACCCCTTACTGTCTCCCACTCTCACTCCCCTCACTGTCTCCCACTCTCACTCCCCTCACTGTCTCCCACTCTCACACCCCTCACTGTCTCCCTCTCTCTCACCCCTCACTGTCTCCCACACTCACTCCCCTCACTGTCTCACACTCTCACACCCCTCACTGTCTCCCACTCTCACTCACCTCTCTGTCTCCCAGTCTCACTCCCCTCACTGTCTCCCACTCTCACTCCCCTCACTGTCTCCCACTCTCAATCAGCTCACTGTCTCCCACCCTCACTCCCCTCACTGTCTCCCACTCTCACTCCCCTAACTGTCTCCCACTCTCACTCCCCTCACTGTCTCCCACTCTCACTCCCTTCACTGTCTTCCACTCTCACTCCCCTCACTGTCTCCCACTCTCACTCCCCTCACTCTCTCCTACACTCACTCCCCTCACTGTCTCTCACTCTCACTACCCTCACTGTCTCCCACACTCACTCCCCTCACTGTCTCCCACTCTCACTCCCCTCTCTCTCCCACTCTATCCCCCTCACTGTCTCCCACTCTCACTCCCCTCACTGTCTCCCACACTCACTCCCCTCACTGTCTCCCACTGTCACTCCCCTCTCTCTCCCACTCTCACTCCCCTCACTTTCTCCCACTCTCACACCCCTCACTGTCTCCCACTCTCATCCACTCACTGTCTCTCACTCTCACTCCCCTCACTGTTTCCCACTCTCACTCCCTTCACTGTCACCCACTCTCACTCCCCTCACTGTCTCCCACTCTCACTCCCCTCACTGTCTCCCACTCTCACTCCCCTCACTGTCTCTCACTCTCACTACCCTCACTGTCTCCCACTCTCACCTCCCTCACTGTCTCCCACTCTCACTCCCCTCACTGTCTCCCACTCTCACTCCCCTCACTGTCTCCCACTCTCACTCCCCTCACTGTCTCCCACTCTCTCACCCCTCACTGTCTCCCACTCTCACTCTCCTCACTGTCTCACACTCTCACTCCCCTCACTGTCTCCCACTCTCACTCCCCTCAAAATCTCCCACTCTCACTCCTCTCACTGTCTCCCAGATTCACTCCCCTCACTGTCTCCCACTCTCACTCCCCTCACTGTCTCCCACTCTCACTCCCCTCACTGTCTCCCACTCTCACCCCCTCACTGTCTCCCACTCTCACTCCCCTCACTGTCTCCCACTCTCACTCCCCTCACTGTCTCCAACTCTCACTCCCCTCACTGTCTCCCACTCTCACTCCCCTCACTGTCTCCCACTCTCACTCCCCTCACTGTCTCCCACTCTCACCCCCTCACTGTCTGCCACTCACAACCCCCTCACTGTCTCCGACTCTCACACCCCTCACTGTCTCCCACTCTCTCACCCCTCACTGTCTCCCACACTCACTCCTCTCACTGTCTCACACTCTCAAACCCCTCACTGTCTCCCACTCTCTCAACTCACTGTCTCCCAGTCTCACTCTCCTCACTGTCCCCCACTCTCACTCCCCTCACTGTCTCCCACTCTCACTCCCTTCACTGTCTCCCACTCTCACTCCCCTCACTGTCTCCCACTCTAACTCCCCTCACTAGCTCCCACTCTCACTCCCCTCACTGTCTCTCACTCTCACTACCCTCACTGTCTCCCACTCTCACCCCCTCACTGTCTCCCACTCTCACTCTCCTCACTGTCTCCCACTCTCACTCCCCTCACTGTCTCCCACTCTCACTCCCCTCACTGTCTCCCACTCTCTCACCCCTCACTGTCTCCCACTCTCACTCTCCTCACTGTCTCACACTCTCACTCCCCTCACTGTCTCCCACTCTCACTCCCCTCACTGTCTCCCACTCTCACTCCCCTCACTGTCTCCCACTCTCACTCCCCTCACTGTCTCCCACTCTCACTCCCCTCACTGTCTCCCACTCTCACTCCCCTCACTGTCTCCCACTCTCACTCCCATTACAGTCTCCTCTTTCATTCCCTTTACTGTCTCCCACTCTCACTCCCCTCAAAATCTCCCACTCTCACTCCCCTCACTGTCTCCCACACTCACTCCCCTCACTGTCTCCCACTCTCACTCCCCTCACTGTCTCCTACTCTCTCTCCCCTCACTGTCTCCCACTCTCACCCCCTCACTGTCTCCCACTCTCACTCCCCTCACTTTCTCCCACTCTCACTCCCCTCACTGTCTCCAACTCTCACTCCCCGCACTGTCTCCCACTCTCACTCCCCTCACTGTCTGCCACTCTCACTCCCCTCACTGTCTCCCACTCTCACTCCCCTCACTGTCTGCCACTCACAACCCCCTCACTGTCTCCCACTCTCACACCCCTCACTGTCTCCCACTCTCTCAACCCTCACTGTCTCCCACACTCACTCCCCTCACTGTCTCACACTCTCAAACCCCTCACTGTCTCCCACTCTCTCAACTCACTGTCTCCCAGTCTCACTCCCCTCACTGTCTCCCACTCTCACTCCCCTCACTGTCTCCCACTCTCACTCTCCTCACTGTCTCCCACTCTCACTCCCCTCACTGTCTCCCACTCTCACTCCCTTCACTGTCACCCACTCTCACTCCCCTCACCGCCTCCCACTCTCACTCCCCTCACTGTCTATCACTCTCACTCCCCTCACTGTCTCCCACTCTCTCACCCCTCACTGTCTCCCACTCTCACTCTCCTCACTGTCTCACACTCTCACTCCCCTCACTGTCTCCCACTCTCACTCCCCTCACTGTCTCCCACTCTCACTCCCCTCACTGTCTCCCACTCTCACTCCCCTCACTGTCTCCCAGTCTCACTCCCCTCACTGTCTCCCACTCTCTCACCCCTCGCTGTCCCCATCTCTCGCTCCCCTCACTGTCTCCCACTCTCACTCCCCTCACTGTCTCCCACTCTCACACCCCTTACTGTCCCCACTCTCACTCCCCTCACTGTCTCCCACTCTCACTCCCCTCACTGTCTCCCACTCTCACACCCCTCACTGTCTCCCTCTCTCTCACCCCTCACTGTCTCCCACACTCACTCCCCTCACTGTCTCACACTCTCACACCCCTCACTGTCTCCCACTCTCACTCACCTCTCTGTCTCCCAGTCTCACTCCCCTCACTGTCTCCCACTCTCACTCCCCTCACTGTCTCCCACTCTCAATCACCTCACTGTCTCCCACCCTCACTCCCCTCACTGTCTCCCACTCTCACTCCCCTAACTGTCTCCCACTCTCACTCCCCTCACTGTCTCCCACTCTCACTCCCTTCACTGTCTTCCACTCTCACTCCCCTCACTGTCTCCCACTCTCACTCCCCTCACTCTCTCCCACACTCACTCCCCTCACTGTCTCTCACTCTCACTACCCTCACTGTCTCCCACACTCACTCCCCTCACTGTCTCCCACTCTCACTCCCCTCTCTCTCCCACTCTATCCCCCTCACTGTCTCCCACTCTCACTCCCCTCACTGTCTCCCACTCTCACTCCCCTCACTGTCTCCCACTCTCACTCCCCTCACTGTCTCCTACTCTCACTCCCCTCACTGTCTCCCACTCTCTATCCCCTCACTGTCTCCCACTCTCACTCCCCTCACTGTCTCCCACTCTCACTCCCCTGACTGTCTCCCACTCTCACTCCCATTACAGTCTCCTCTTTCATTCCCTTTACTGTCTCCCACTCTCACTCCCCTCAAAATCTCCCACTCTCACTCCTCTCACTGTCTCCCACACTCACTCCCCTCACTGTCTCCCACTCTCACTCCCCTCACTGTCTCCCACTCTCACTCCCCTCACTGTCTCCCACTCTCACCCCCTCACTGTCTCCCACTCTCACTCCCCTCACTGTCTCCCACTCTCACTCCCCTCACTGTCTCCAACTCTCACTCCCCTCACTGTCTCCCACTCTCACTCCCCTCACTGTCTCCCACTCTCACTCCCCTCACTGTCTCCCACTCTCACCCCCTCACTGTCTGCCACTCACAACCCCCTCACTGTCTCCGACTCTCACACCCCTCACTGTCTCCCACTCTCTCACCCC
Source organism: Scyliorhinus torazame (assembly GCF_047496885.1). NCBI lineage: Eukaryota > Metazoa > Chordata > Chondrichthyes > Carcharhiniformes > Scyliorhinidae > Scyliorhinus > Scyliorhinus torazame. The sequence goes on along the minus strand of NC_092726.1, from coordinate 113,815,893 downwards.
TCACTGTCTCCCACACTCACTCCTCTCACTGTCTCACACTCTCAAACCCCTCACTGTCTCCCACACTCACTCCTCTCACTGTCTCACACTCTCAAACCCCTCACTGTCTCCCACTCTCTCAACTCACTGTCTCCCAGTCTCACTCTCCTCACTGTCTCCCACTCTCACTCCCCTCACTGTCTCCCACTCTCACTCCCTTCACTGTCTCCCACTCTCACTCCCCTCACTGTCTCCCACTCTCACTCCCCTCACTAGCTCCCACTCTCACTCCCCTCACTGTCTCTCACTCTCACTACCCTCACTGTCTCCCACTCTCATCCCCTCACTGTCTCCCACTCTCACTCCCCTCACTGTCTCCCACTCTCACTCCCCTCACTGTCTCCCACTCTCACTCCCCTCACTGTCTCCCACTCTCTCACCCCTCACTGTCTCCCACTCTCACTCTCCTCACTGTCTCACACTCTCACTCCCCTCACTGTCTCCCACTCTCACTCCCCTCACTGTCTCCCACTCTCACTCCCCTCACTGTCTCCCACTCTCACTCCCCTCACTGTCTCCCACTCTCACTCCCCTCACTGTCTCCCACTCTCACTCCCCTCACTGTCTCCCACTCTCACTCCCATTACAGTCTCCTCTTTCATTCCCTTTACTGTCTCCCACTCTCACTCCCCTCAAAATCTCCCACTCTCACTCCCCTCACTGTCTCCCACACTCACTCCCCTCACTGTCTCCCACTCTCACTCCCCTCACTGTCTCCTACTCTCTCTCCCCTCACTGTCTCCCACTCTCACTCCCTCACTGTCTCCCACTCTCACTCCCCTCACTTTCTCCCACTCTCACTCCCCTCACTGTCTCCAACTCTCACTCCCCTCACTGTCTCCCACTCTCACTCCCCTCACTGTCTCCCACTCTCACTCCCCTCACTGTCTCCCACTCTCACTCCCCTCACTGTCTGCCACTCACAACCCCCTCACTGTCTCCCACTCTCACAACCCTCACTGTCTCCCACTCTCTCACCCCTCACTGTCTCCCACACTCACTCCCCTCACTGTCTCACACTCTCAAACCCCTCACTGTCTCCCACTCTCTCAACTCACTGTCTCCCAGTCTCACTCCCCTCACTGTCTCCCACTCTCACTCCCCTCACTGTCTCCCACTCTCACTCTCCTCACTGTCTCCCACTCTCACTCCCCTCACTGTCTCCCACTCTCACTCCCTTCACTGTCACCCACTCTCACTCCCCTCACTGTCTCCCACTCTCACTCCCCTCACTGTCTCCCACTCTCACTCCCCTCACTGTCTCTCACTCTCACTACCCTCACTGTCTCCCACTCTCACCCCCCTCACTGTCTCCCACTCTCACTCCCCTCACTGTCTCCCACTCTCACTCCCCTCACTGTCTCCCACTCTCACTCCCCTCACTGTCTCCCACTCTCTCACCCCTCACTGTCTCCCACTCTCACTCTCCTCACTGTCTCACACTCTCACTCCCCTCACTGTCTCCCACTCTCACTCCCCTCACTGTCTCCCACTCTCACTCCCCTCACTGTCTCCCACTCTCACTCCCCTCACTGTCTCCCAGTCTCACTCCCCTCACTGTCTCCCACTCTCTCACCCCTCACTGTCCCCCACTCTCGCTCCCCTCACTGTCTCCCACTCTCACTCCCCTCACTGTCTCCCACTCTCACACCCCTTACTGTCGCCCACTCTCACTCCCCTCACTGTCTCCCACTCTCACTCCCCTCACTGTCTCCCACTCTCACACCCCTCACTGTCTCCCTCTCTCTCACCCCTCACTGTCTCCCACTCTCACTCCCCTCACTGTCTCCCACTCTCACTCCCCTCACTGTCTCCCACTCTCTCACCCCTCACTGTCTCCCACTCTCACTCTCCTCACTGTCTCACACTCTCACTCCCCTCACTGTCTCCCACTCTCACTCCCCTCACTGTCTCCCACTCTCACTCCCCTCACTGTCTCCCACTCTCACTCCCCTCACTGTCTCCCAGTCTCACTCCCCTCACTGTCTCCCACTCTCTCACCCCTCACTGTCCCCCACTCTCGCTCCCCTCACTGTCTCCCACTCTCACTCCCCTCACTGTCTCCCACTCTCACACCCCTTACTGTCTCCCACTCTCACTCCCCTCACTGTCTCCCACTCTCACTCCCCTCACTGTCTCCCACTCTCACACCCCTCACTGTCTCCCTCTCTCTCACCCCTCACTGTCTCCCACACTCACTCCCCTCACTGTCTCACACTCTCACACCCCTCACTGTCTCCCACTCTCACTCACCTCTCTGTCTCCCAGTCTCACTCCCCTCACTGTCTCCCACTCTCACTCCCCTCACTGTCTCCCACTCTCAATCAGCTCACTGTCTCCCACCCTCACTCCCCTCACTGTCTCCCACTCTCACTCCCCTAACTGTCTCCCACTCTCACTCCCCTCACTGTCTCCCACTCTCACTCCCTTCACTGTCTTCCACTCTCACTCCCCTCACTGTCTCCCACTCTCACTCCCCTCACTCTCTCCTACACTCACTCCCCTCACTGTCTCTCACTCTCACTACCCTCACTGTCTCCCACACTCACTCCCCTCACTGTCTCCCACTCTCACTCCCCTCTCTCTCCCACTCTATCCCCCTCACTGTCTCCCACTCTCACTCCCCTCACTGTCTCCCACACTCACTCCCCTCACTGTCTCCCACTGTCACTCCCCTCTCTCTCCCACTCTCACTCCCCTCACTTTCTCCCACTCTCACACCCCTCACTGTCTCCCACTCTCATCCACTCACTGTCTCTCACTCTCACTCCCCTCACTGTCTCCCACTCTCACTCCCTTCACTGTCACCCACTCTCACTCCCCTCACTGTCTCCCACTCTCACTCCCCTCACTGTCTCCCACTCTCACTCCCCTCACTGTCTCTCACTCTCACTACCCTCACTGTCTCCCACTCTCACCTCCCTCACTGTCTCCCACTCTCACTCCCCTCACTGTCTCCCACTCTCACTCCCCTCACTGTCTCCCACTCTCACTCCCCTCACTGTCTCCCACTCTCTCACCCCTCACTGTCTCCCACTCTCACTCTCCTCACTGTCTCACACTCTCACTCCCCTCACTGTCTCCCACTCTCACTCCCCTCACTGTCTCCCAGTCTCACTCCCCTCACTGTCTCCCACTCTCTCACCCCTCACTGTCCCCCACTCTCGCTCCCCTCACTGTCTCCCACTCTCACCCCCCTCACTGTCTCCCACTCTCACTCCCCTCACTGTCTCCCACTCTCACTCCCCTCACTGTCTCCCACTCTCACTCCCCTCACTGTCTCCCACTCTCTCACCCCTCACTGTCTCCCACTCTCACTCTCCTCACTGTCTCACACTCTCACTCCCCTCACTGTCTCCCACTCTCACTCCCCTCACTGTCTCCCACTCTCACTCCCCTCACTGTCTCCCACTCTCACTCCCCTCACTGTCTCCCACTCTCTCACCCCTCACTGTCCCCCACTCTCGCTCCCCTCACTGTCTCCCACTCTCACTCCCCTCACTGTCTCCCACTCTCACACCCCTTACTGTCGCCCACTCTCACTCCCCTCACTGTCTCCCACTCTCACTCCCCTCACTGTCTCCCACTCTCACACCCCTCACTGTCTCCCTCTCTCTCACCCCTCACTGTCTCCCACTCTCACTCCCCTCACTGTCTCCCACTCTCACTCCCCTCACTGTCTCCCACTCTCTCACCCCTCACTGTCTCCCACTCTCACTCTCCTCACTGTCTCACACTCTCACTCCCCTCACTGTCTCCCACTCTCACTCCCCTCACTGTCTCCCACTCTCACTCCCCTCACTGTCTCCCACTCTCACTCCCCTCACTGTCTCCCAGTCTCACTCCCCTCACTGTCTCCCACTCTCTCACCCCTCACTGTCCCCCACTCTCGCTCCCCTCACTGTCTCCCACTCTCACTCCCCTCACTGTCTCCCACTCTCACACCCCTTACTGTCTCCCACTCTCACTCCCCTCACTGTCTCCCACTCTCACTCCCCTCACTGTCTCCCACTCTCACACCCCTCACTGTCTCCCTCTCTCTCACCCCTCACTGTCTCCCACACTCACTCCCCTCACTGTCTCACACTCTCACACCCCTCACTGTCTCCCACTCTCACTCACCTCTCTGTCTCCCAGTCTCACTCCCCTCACTGTCTCCCACTCTCACTCCCCTCACTGTCTCCCACTCTCAATCAGCTCACTGTCTCCCACCCTCACTCCCCTCACTGTCTCCCACTCACACTCCCCTAACTGTCTCCCACTCTCACTCCCCTCACTGTCTCCCACTCTCACTCCCTTCACTGTCTTCCACTCTCTCTCCCCTCACTGTCTCCCACTCTCACTCCCCTCACTCTCTCCTACACTCACTCCCCTCACTGTCTCTCACTCTCACTACCCTCACTGTCTCCCACACTCACTCCCCTCACTGTCTCCCACTCTCACTCCCCTCTCTCTCCCACTCTATCCCCCTCACTGTCTCCCACTCTCACTCCCCTCACTGTCTCCCACACTCACTCCCCTCACTGTCTCCCACTCTCACTCCCCTCTCTCTCCCACTCTCACTCCCCTCACTTTCTCCCACTCTCACACCCCTCACTGTCTCCCACTCTCATCCACTCACTGTCTCTCACTCTCACTCCCCTCACTGTCTCCCACTCTCACTCCCTTCACTGTCACCCACTCTCACTCCCCTCACTGTCTCCCACTCTCACTCCCCTCACTGTCTCCCACTCTCACTCCCCTCACTGTCTCTCACTCTCACTACCCTCACTGTCTCCCACTCTCACCCCCCTCACTGTCTCCCACTCTCACTCCCCTCACTGTCTCCCACTCTCACTCCCCTCACTGTCTCCCACTCTCACTCCCCTCACTGTCTCCCACTCTCTCACCCCTCACTGTCTCCCACTCTCACTCTCCTCACTGTCTCACACTCTCACTCCCCTCACTGTCTCCCACTCTCACTCCCCTCACTGTCTCCCACTCTCACTCCCCTCACTGTCTCCCACTCTCACTCCCCTCACTGTCTCCCAGTCTCACTCCCCTCACTGTCTCCCACTCTCTCACCCCTCACTGTCCCCCACTCTCGCTCCCCTCACTGTCTCCCACTCTCACTCCCCTCACTGTCTCCCACTCTCACACCCCTTACTGTCGCCCACTCTCACTCCCCTCACTGTCTCCCACTCTCACTCCCCTCACTGTCTCCCACTCTCACACCCCTCACTGTCTCCCTCTCTCTCACCCCTCACTGTCTCCCACTCTCACTCCCCTCACTGTCTCCCACTCTCACTCCCCTCACTGTCTCCCACTCTCTCACCCCTCACTGTCTCCCACTCTCACTCTCCTCACTGTCTCACACTCTCACTCCCCTCACTGTCTCCCACTCTCACTCCCCTCACTGTCTCCCACTCTCACTCCCCTCACTGTCTCCCACTCTCACTCCCCTCACTGTCTCCCAGTCTCACTCCCCTCACTGTCTCCCACTCTCTCACCCCTCACTGTCCCCCACTCTCGCTCCCCTCACTGTCTCCCACTCTCACTCCCCTCACTGTCTCCCACTCTCACACCCCTTACTGTCTCCCACTCTCACTCCCCTCACTGTCTCCCACTCTCACTCCCCTCACTGTCTCCCACTCTCACACCCCTCACTGTCTCCCTCTCTCTCACCCCTCACTGTCTCCCACACTCACTCCCCTCACTGTCTCACACTCTCACACCCCTCACTGTCTCCCACTCTCACTCACCTCTCTGTCTCCCAGTCTCACTCCCCTCACTGTCTCCCACTCTCACTCCCCTCACTGTCTCCCACTCTCAATCAGCTCACTGTCTCCCACCCTCACTCCCCTCACTGTCTCCCACTCTCACTCCCCTAACTGTCTCCCACTCTCACTCCCCTCACTGTCTCCCACTCTCACTCCCTTCACTGTCTTCCACTCTCACTCCCCTCACTGTCTCCCACTCTCACTCCCCTCACTCTCTCCTACACTCACTCCCCTCAATGTCTCTCACTCTCACTACCCTCACTGTCTCCCACACTCACTCCCCTCACTGTCTCCCACTCTCACTCCCCTCTCTCTCCCACTCTATCCCCCTCACTGTCTCCCACTCTCACTCCCCTCACTGTCTCCCACACTCACTCCCCTCACTGTCTCCCACTCTCACTCCCCTCTCTCTCCCACTCTCACTCCCCTCACTTTCTCCCACTCTCACACCCCTCACTGTCTCCCACTCTCATCCACTCACTGTCTCTCACTCTCACTCCCCTCACTGTCTCCCACTCTCACTCCCCTCACTGTCTCCTACTCTCACTCCCCTCACTGTCTCCCACTCTCACTCCCCTCACTGTCTCCCACTCTCACTCCCCTCACTGTCTCCCACTCTCACTCCCCTCACTGTCTCCTACTCTCACTCCCATTACAGTCTCCTCTTTCATTCCCTTTACTGTCTCCCACTCTCACTCCCCTCAAAATCTCCCACTCTCACTCCTCTCACTGTCTCCCACACTCACTCCCCTCACTGTCTCCCACTCTCACTCCCCTCACTGTCTCCCACTCTCACTCCCCTCACTGTCTGCCACTCTCACCCCCTCACTGTCTCCCACTCTCACTCCCCTCACTGTCTCCCACTCTCACTCCCCTCACTGTCTCCCACTCTCACTCCCCTCACTGTCTCCAACTCTCACTCCCCCCACTGTCTCCCACTCTCACTCCCCTCACTGTCTCCCACTCTCACTCCCCTCACTGTCTCCCACTCTCACCCCCCTCACTGTCTGCCACTCACAACCCCCTCACTGTCTCCGACTCTCATACCCCTCACTGTCTCCCACTCTCTCACCCCTCACTGTCTCCCACACTCACTCCCCTCACTGTCTCACACTCTCAAACCCCTCACTGTCTCCCACTCTCTCAACTCACTGTCTCCCAGTCACACTCTCCTCACTGTCTCCCACTCTCACTCCCCTCACTGTCTCCCACTCTCACTCCCTTCACTGTCTCCCACTCTCACTCCCCTCACTGTCTCCCACGCTCACTCCCCTCACTAGCTCCCACTCTCACTCCCCTCACTGTCTCTCACTCTCACTACCCTCACTGTCTCCCACTCTCACCCCCTCACTGTCTCCCACTCTCACTCCCCTCACTGTCTCCCTCTCTCACTCCCCTCACGGTCTCCCACTCTCACTCCCCTCACTGTCTCCCACTCTCTCACCCCTCACTGTCTCCCACTCTCACTCTCCTCACTGTCTCACACTCTCACTCCCCTCACTGTCTCCCACTCTCACTCCCCTCACTGTCTCCCACTCTCACTCCCCTCACTGTCTCCCACTCTCACTCCCCTCACTGTCTCCCAGTCTCACTCCCCTCACTGTCTCCCACTCTCTCTCCCCTCACTGTCCGCCACTCTCGCTCCCCTCACTGTGTCCCACTCTCACTCCCCTCACTGTCTCCCACTCTCACACCCCTTACTGTCTCCCACTCTCACTCCCCTCACTGTCTCCCACTCTCACTTCCCTCACTGTCTCCCACTCTCACACCCCTCACTGTATCCCTCTCTCTCACCCCTCACTGTCTCCCACACTCACTCCCCTCACTGTCTCACACTCTCACACCCCTCACTGTCTCCCACTCTCACTCACCTCACTGTCTCCCAGTCTCACTGCCCTCACTGTCTCCCACTCTCACTCCCCTCACTGTCTCCCACTCTCACTCCCCTCACTGTCTCCCACTCTCACTCCCCTCACTGTCTCCCACTCTCACTCCCCACACTGTCTCCCACTCTCACTCCCCTCACTGTCTCCCACTCTCACTCCCCTCACTGTCTCCCACTCTCACTCCCCTCACTGTCTCCCACTCTCACACCCCTCACTGTCTCCCACTCTCACTCCCCTCACTGTCTCCCACTCCCATTCCCCTCACTGTCTCCCACACTCACTCCCCTCACTGTCTCCCACTCTCACTCCCCTCACTGCCTCCCACTCTCATTCCCCTCACTGTCTCCCACTCTCATTCCCCTCACTGTCTCCCACTCCCACTCCCCTCACTGTCTCCCACTCTCATTCCCCTCACTGTCTCCCACTCTCACTCCCATCACTGCCTCTCACTCTCACTCCCCTCATTGTCTCCCACTCTCACTCCCCTCACTGTCGCCCACTCTCCCTCCCCACACTGTCTCTCACTCTCACTCCCCTCACTGTATCCCACTCTCACTCCCCTCACTGTCTCCCACTCTCACTCCCCTCACTCTCTACCACTCTCAAACCCCTCTCTGTCTCCCACTCTCACTCCCCTCACTGTCTCCCTCTCTCACACCCCTCACTGTCTCCCACTCTCACTCCCCTCACTGTCTCCCACTCTCAGTCCCCTCACTGTCTCCCACTCTCACTCCCCTCACTGTCTCCCACTCGCACTCCCCTCACTGTCTCCCACTCTCACTCCCCTCACTGTCTCTCACTCTCACTCTCCTCGCTGTCTCCCAGTCTCACTCTCCTCACTGTCTCCCACTCTCACGCCCCTCACTGTCTCCCATCTGTCACTCCCCTCACTGTCTCCCACTCTCACTCCCCTCACTGTCTCCCACTCTCACACCGCTCACTGTCTCCCACTCTCACTCCCCTCACTGTCTCTCACTCTCACTCCCCTCACTGTCTCCCACTCTCACTCCCCTCACTGTCTCCCACTCTCACTCCCCTCACTGTCTCCCACTCTCACTCCCCTCACTGTCTCCCACTCCCACTCCCCTCACTGTCTCCCACTCTCACTCCCCTCACTGTCTCCCACTCTCACTCCCCTCACTGTCTCCCACTCTCACTCCCCTCACTGTCTCCCACTCTCACACACCTCACTGCCTCCCACTCTCACTCCCCTCACTGTCTCCCACTCTCACACACCTCACTGTCTCCCACTCTCACTCCCCTCACTGTCTCCCACTCTCACTCCCCTCACTGTCTCCCACTCTCACTCCCCTCACTGTCTCCCACTCTCACTCCCCTCACTGTCTCCCAGTCTCACTCCCCTCACTGTCTCCCACTCTCACTCCCCTCACTGTCTCCCACGCTTACTCCCTTCACTGTCTTCCACTCTCACTCCCCTCACTGTCTCCCACTCACACTCCCCTCACTCTCTCCCACTCTCACTCCCCTCACTGTCTCTCACTCTCACTACCCTCACTGTCTCCCACTCTATCCCCCTCACTGTCTCCCACTCTCACTCCCGTCACTGTCTCCCACTCTCACTCCCCTCACTGTCTCCCATTCTCACTCCCCTCACTGTCTCCCACTCTCACTCCCCTCACTGTCTCCCACTCTCACTCCCCTCACTGTCTCCCACTCTCACTCACCTCACTGTCTCCCACTCTCACTCCCCTCACTGGTTCCCACTCTCACTCCCCTCACTGTCTCCGACTCTCACTCCCCTCACTGTCTCCCACTCTCACTCCCCTCACTGTCTCCCACACTCACTCCCCTCACTGTCTCCCACTCTCACTCCCCTCTGTCTCCCACTCTCACTCCCCTCACTGTCTCCCACTCACACTCCCCTCACTGCCTCCCACTCTCATCCCCTCACTGTCTCTCACTCTCACTCCCCTCACTGTCTCCCACTCTCACTCCCCTCACTGTCTCCCACTCTCACACCCCTCACTGTCTCCCACTCTCACTCCCCTCACTGTCTCCCACTCTCACTCCCCTCACTATCTCCCACTCTCACTCCCCTCACTGTCTCCCACTCTCACTCCCCTCACTGTCTCCCACTCTCACTCCCCTCACTGTCTCCCACTCTCACTCCCCTCGCTGTCTCCCACTCTCACACCCCTCGCTATCTCCCACTCTCACTCTCCTCATTGTCTCTTACTCTCACACCCCTCACTGTCTCCCACTCTCACTCCCATTACAGTCTCCTCTTTCATTCCCTTTACTGTCTCCCACTCTCACTCCCCTCACTGTCTCACACTCACACTCCCCTCACTGTCTCCCACTCTCACTCCCCTCACTGTCTCCCACTCTCGCTCCCCTCACTGTCTCCCACTCTCACTCCCCTCACTGTCTCCCACTCTCACTCCCCTCACTGTCTCCCACTCTCACTCTCCTCACTGTCTCCCACTCTCACTCCCCTCACTGTCTCCCACTCTCACTCCCCTCACTGTCTCCCACTCTCACTCCCCTCACTGTCTCCCACTCTCTCTCCCCTCACTGTCTCCCACTCTCACTCCCCTCACTGTCTCCCACTCCCACTCCCCTCACTGTCTCCCACTCTCACACCCCTCACTGTCTTACGCTCTCACTCCCCTCACTGTCTCCCACTCTCACTCCCCTCACTGTCTCCCACTCACACTCCCCTCACTGTCTCCCACTCTCACCCCCCTCACTGTCTCCCACTCTCACTCCCCTCACTGTCTCCCACTCTCACTCCCCTCACTGTCTCCCACTCTCACTACCCTCACTGTCTCACACTCTCACTCCCCTCACTGTCTCCCAATCTCACTCCCCTCACTGTCTCCCACTCTCACACAACTCACTGTCTCCCACTCTCACTCCCCTCACTGTCTCCCACTCTCACTCCCCTCACTGTCTCCCACACTCACTCCCCTCACTGTCTCCCACTCTCACTCCCCTCTGTCTCCCACTCTCACTCCCCTCACTGTCTCCCACTCACACTCCCCTCACTGCCTCCCACTCTCATCCCCTCACTGTCTCTCACTCTCACTCCCCTCACTGTCTCCCACTCTCACTCCCCTCACTGTCTCCCACTCTCACACCCCTCACTGTCTCCCACTCTCACTCCCCTCACTGTCTCCCACTCTCACTCCCCTCACTATCTCCCACTCTCACTCCCCTCACTGTCTCCCACTCTCACTCCCCTCACTGTCTCCCACTCTCACTCCCCTCACTGTCTCCCACTCTCACTCCCCTCGCTGTCTCCCACTCTCACACCCCTCGCTATCTCCCACTCTCACTCTCCTCATTGTCTCTTACTATCACACCCCTCACTGTCTCCCACTCTCACTCCCATTACAGTCTCCTCTTTCATTCCCTTTACTGTCTCCCACTCTCACTCCCCTCACTGTCTCACACTCACACTCCCCTCACTGTCTCCCACTCTCACTCCCCTCACTGTCTCCCACTCTCGCTCCCCTCACTGTCTCCCACTCTCACTCCCTTCACTGTCTCCCACTCTCACTCCCCTCACTGTCTCCCACTCTCACTCTCCTCACTGTCTCCCACTCTCACTCCCCTCACTGTCTCCCACTCTCACTCCCCTCACTGTCTCCCACTCTCACTCCCCTCACTGTCTCCCACTCTCTCTCCCCTCACTGTCTCCCACTCTCACTCCCCTCACTGTCTCCCACTCCCACTCCCCTCACTGTCTCCCACTCTCACACCCCTCACTGTCTCCCGCTCTCACTCCCCTCACTGTCTCCCACTCTCACTCCCCTCACTGTCTCCCACTCACACTCCCCTCACTGTCTCCCACTCTCACCCCCCTCACTGTCTCCCACTCTCACTCCCCTCACTGTCTCCCACTCTCACTCCCCTCACTATCTCCCACTCTCACTCCCCTCACTGTCTCCCACTCTCACTCCCCTCACTGTCTCCCAATCTCACTCCCCTCACTGTCTCCCACTCTCACTTCCCTCACTGTCTCCCATTCTCACTCCCCTCACTGTCTCCCACTCTCACTCCCCTCACTGTCTCCCACTCTCACTCCCCTCACTGTCTCACACTCACGCTCCCCTCACTGTCTCCCACTTACATTCCCCTCACTGTCTCTCACTCTCGCTCCCCTCACTGTCTCCCACTCTCACTCCCCTCACTGTCTCCCACTCTCACTCCCCTTACTGTCCCCCACTCTCACACCCCTCACTGCCTCCCACTCTCACTCCCCTCACTGTCTCCCATTCTCACTCCCCTCACTGTCTCCCACTCTCACTCCCCTCACTGTCTCCCACTCTCACTCCCCTCACTGTCTCACACTCACGCTCCCCTCACTGTCTCCCACTCTCACTCCCCTCACTGTCTCTCACTCTCGCTCCCCTCACTGTCTCCCACTCTCACTCCCCTCACTGTCTCCCACTCTCACTCCCCTTACTGTCTCCCACTCTCACTCCCCTCACTGTCTCCCACTCTCACACCCCTCACTGTCTCCCACTCTCACTCCCCTCACTGTCTCCCACTCCCACTCCCCTCACTGTCTCCCACTCTCACTCCGCTCACTGTCTCCCACTCTCACTCCCCTCACTGTCTCCCACTCTCTTTCCCCTCACTGTCTCCCACTCTCTCTCCCCTCACTGTCTCCCACTCCCACTCCCCTCACTGTCTCCCACTCTCATTCCCCTCACTGTCTCCCACTCTCACTCCCCTCACTGTCTCCCACTCCCACTCCCCTCACTGTCTCCCACTCTCACTCACCTCACTGTCTCCCACTCTCACTCCCCTCACTGTCTCTCACTCTCGCTCCCCTCACTGTCTCCCACTCTCACTCCCCTCACTGTCTCCCACTCTCACTCCCCTTACTGTCTCCCTCTCTCACTCCCCTCACTGTCTCCCACTCTCACTTCCCCTCACTGTCCTCCACTCTCACTCCCCTCACTCTCTCCCACTCTCACTCCCCTCATTGTCTCCCAGTCTCACTCCCCTCACTGTCTCCCACTCTCACTCCCCTCACTGTCTCCCACTCTCGTACCCCTCACTTTCTCCCACTCAAACCCACTCTGTTACCCACTCTTACACCCGTCATTATGTTCCGCTGTCACTCCACACCATCTCCCCCACTCTAAAACACCTTACTCTCTCCCACTCTCACACATCTCACTGCCTCCCACTCTAACACCCCTCCCTATCTCGAACTCTCATTCGCCTCACTGTCTCCCACTCTCACTCCCCTCACTGTCTCCCACTCTCACTCCCATCACTGTCTCACACTCACACTCCCCTCACTGTCTCCCACTCTCACTCCCCTCACTGTCTCCCACTCTCACTCCCCTCACTGTCTCCCACTCTCACTCACCTCACTGTCTCCCACTCTCACTCCCCACACTGTCTCCCACTCTCACTCCCCTCACTGTCTCCCACTCTCACTCCCCTCACTGTCTCCCACTCTCACACCCCTCACTGTCTCCCACTCTCACTCCCATCACTGCCTCTCACTCTCACTCCCCTCACTGTCTCCCACTCTCACTCCCCTCACTGTCACCCACTCTCCCTCCCCACACTGTCTCTCACTCTCACTCCCCTCACTGTATCCCACTCTCACTCCCCTCACTGTCTCCCACTCTCACTCCCCTCACTCTCTACCACTCTCAAACCCCTCTCTGTCTCCCACTCTCACTCCCCTCACTGTCTCGCTCTCTCACACCACTCACTGTCTCCCACTCTCACTCCCCTCACTGTCTCCCACTCTCAGTCCCCTCAATGTCTCCCACTCTCACTCTCCTCACTGTCTCCCACTCGCACTCCCCTCACTGTCTCCCACTCTCACTCCTCTCACTGTCTCTCACTCTCACTCTCCTCGCTGTCTCCCAGTCTCACTCTCCTCACTGTCTCCCACTCTCACGCCCCTCACTGTCTCCCACTGTCACTCCCCTCACTGTCTCCCACTCTCACTCCCCTCACTGTCTCCCACTCTCACACCGCTCACTGTCTCCCACTCTCACTCCCCTCACTGTTTCCCACTCTCACTCCCCTCACTGTCTCCCACTCTCACTCCCCTCACTGTCTCCCACTCTCACTCCCCTCACTGTCTCCCACTCTCACTCCCCTCACTGTCTCCCACTCTCACTCCCCTCACTGTCTCCCAGTCTCACTCCCCTCACTGTCTCCCACTCTCTCTCCCCTCACTGTCCCCCACTCTCGCTCCCCTCACTGTGTCCCACTCTCACTCCCCTCACTGTCTCCCACTCTCACACCCCTTACTGTCTCCCACTCTCACTCCCCTCACTGTCTCCCACTCTCACTTCCCTCACTGTCTCCCACTCTCACACCCCTCACTGTATCCCTCTCTCTCACCCCTCACTGTCTCCCACACTCACTCCCCTCACTGTCTCACACTCTCACACCCCTCACTGTCTCCCACTCTCACTCACCTCACTGTCTCCCAGTCTCACTGCCCTCACTGTCTCCCACTCTCACTCCCCTCACTGTCTCCCACTCTCACTCCCCTCACTGTCTCCCACTCTCACTCCCCTCACTGTCTCCCACCCTCACTCCCCACACTGTCTCCCACTCTCACTCCCCTCACTGTCTCCCACTCTCACTCCCCTCACTGTCTCCCACTCTCACTCCCCTCACTGTCTCCCACTCTCACACCCCTCACTGCCTCCCACTCTCACTCCCCTCACTGTCTCCCACTCCCATTCCCCTCACTGTCTCCCACACTCACTCCCCTCACTGTCTCCCACTCTCACTCCCCTCACTGCCTCCCACTCTCATTCCCCTCACTGTCTCCCACTCTCACTCCCCTCACTGTCTCCCACTCCCACTCCCCTCACTGTCTCCCACTCTCATTCCCCTCACTGTCTCCCACTCTCACTCCCATCACTGCCTCTCACTCTCACTCCCCTCATTGTCTCCCACTCTCACTCCCCTCACTGTCGCCCACTCTCCCTCCCCACACTGTCTCTCACTCTCACTCCCCTCACTGTATCCCACTCTCACTCCCCTCACTGTCTCCCACTCTCACTCCCCTCACTCTCTACCACTCTCAAACCCCTCTCTGTCTCCCACTCTCACTCCCCTCACTGTCTCCCTCTCTCACACCCCTCACTGTCTCCCACTCTCACTCCCCTCACTGTCTCCCACTCTCAGTCCCCTCACTGTCTCCCACTCTCACTCCCCTCACTGTCTCCCACTCGCACTCCCCTCACTGTCTCCCACTCTCACTCCCCTCACTGTCTCTCACTCTCACTCTCCTCGCTGTCTCCCAGTCTCACTCTCCTCACTGTCTCCCACTCTCACGCCCCTCACTGTCTCCCATCTGTCACTCCCCTCACTGTCTCCCACTCTCACTCCCCTCACTGTCTCCCACTCTCACACCGCTCACTGTCTCCCACTCTCACTCCCCTCACTGTCTCCCACTCTCACTCCCCTCACTGTCTCCCACTCTCACTCCCCTCACTGTCTCTCACTCTCACTCTCCTCGCTGTCTCCCAGTCTCACTCTCCTCACTGTCTCCCACTCTCACGCCCCTCACTGTCTCCCATCTGTCACTCCCCTCACTGTCTCCCACTCTCACTCCCCTCACTGTCTCCCACTCTCACACCGCTCACTGTCTCCCACTCTCACTCCCCTCACTGTCTCCCACTCTCACTCCCCTCACTGTCTCCCACTCTCACTCCCCTCACTGTCTCCCACTCTCACTCCCCTCACTGTCTCCCACTATCACTCCCCTCACTGTCTCCCACTCCCACTCCCCTCACTGTCTCCCACTCTCACTCCCCTCACTGTCTCCCACTCTCACTCCCCTCACTGTCTCCCACTCTCACTCCCCTCACTGTCTCCCACTCTCACACCCCTCACTGCCTCCCACTCTCACTCCCCTCACTGTCTCCCACTCTCACACACCTCACTGTCTCCCACTCTCACTCCCCTCACTGTCTCCCACTCTCACTCCCCTCACTGTCTCCCACTCTCACTCCCCTCACTGTCTCCCACTCTCACTCCCCTCACTGTCTCCCAGTCTCACTCCCCTCACTGTCTCCCACTCTCACTCCCCTCACTGTCTCCCACGCTTACTCCCTTCACTGTCTTCCACTCTCACTCCCCTCACTGTCTCCCACTCACACTCCCCTCACTCTCTCCCACTCTCACTCCCCTCACTGTCTCTCACTCTCACTACCCTCACTGTCTCCCACTCTATCCCCCTCACTGTCTCCCACTCTCACTCCCGTCACTGTCTCCCACTCTCACTCCCCTCACTGTCTCCCATTCTCACTCCCCTCACTGTCTCCCACTCTCACTCCCCTCACTGTCTCCCACTCTCACTCCCCTCACTGTCTCCCACTCTCACTCCCCTCACTGTCTCCCACTCTCACTCCCCTCACTGGTTCCCACTCTCACTCCCCTCACTGTCTCCGACTCTCACTCCCCTCACTGTCTCCCACTCTCACTCCCCTCACTGTCTCCCACACTCACTCCCCTCACTGTCTCCCACTCTCACTCCCCTCTGTCTCCCACTCTCACTCCCCTCACTGTCTCCCACTCACACTCCCCTCACTGCCTCCCACTCTCATCCCCTCACTGTCTCTCACTCTCACTCCCCTCACTGTCTCCCACTCTCACTCCCCTCACTGTCTCCCACTCTCACACCCCTCACTGTCTCCCACTCTCACTCCCCTCACTGTCTCCCACTCTCACTCCCCTCACTATCTCCCACTCTCACTCCCCTCACTGTCTCCCACTCTCACTCCCCTCACTGTCTCCCACTCTCACTCCCCTCACTGTCTCCCACTCTCACTCCCCTCGCTGTCTCCCACTCTCACACCCCTCGCTATCTCCCACTCTCACTCTCCTCATTGTCTCTTACTCTCACACCCCTCACTGTCTCCCACTGTCACTCCCATTACAGTCTCCTCTTTCATTCCCTTTACTGTCTCCCACTCTCACTCCCCTCACTGTCTCACACTCACACTCCCCTCACTGTCTCCCACTCTCACTCCCCTCACTGTCTCCCACTCTCGCTCCCCTCACTGTCTCCCACTCTCACTCCCCTCACTGTCTCCCACTCTCACTCCCCTCACTGTCTCCCACTCTCACTCTCCTCACTGTCTCCCACTCTCACTACCCTCACTGTCTCCCACTCTCACTCCCCTCACTGTCTCCCACTCTCACGCCCCTCACTGTCTCCCACTCTCTCTCCCCTCACTGTCTCCCACTCTCACTCCCCTCACTGTCTCCCACTCCCACTCCCCTCACTGTCTCCCACTCTCACACCCCTCACTGTCTCCCGCTCTCACTCCCCTCACTGTATCCCACTCTCATTCCCCTCACTGTCTCTCACTCTCGCTCCCCTCACTGTCTCCCACTCTCACACCCCTCACTGTCTCCCACTCTCACTCCCCTCACTGTCTCCCACTCTCACTCCCCTGACTGTCTCCCACTCTCACTCCCCTCACTGTCTCCCACTCCCACTCCCCTCACTGTCTCCCACTCTCACTCCCCTCACTGTCTCCCACTCTCACTCCCCTCACTGTCTCCCACTCTCACTCCCCTCACTGTCTCCCACTCTCACATCCCTCACTGCCTCCCACTCTCACTCCCTTCACTGTCTCCCACTCTCACACCCCTCACTGTCTCCCACTCTCACTCCCCTCACTGTCTCCCACTCTCACTCCCCTTACTGTCTCCCACTCTCACACCCCTCACTGTCTCCCACTCTCACTCCCCTCACTGTCTCCCACTCTCACTCCCCTGACTGTCTCCCACTCTCACTCCCCTCACTGTCTCCCACTCCCACTCCCCTCACTGTCTCCCACTCTCACTCCCCTCACTGTCTCCCACTCTCACTCCCCTCACTGTCTCCCACTCTCACTCCCCTCACTGTCTCCCACTCTCACACCCCTCACTGCCTCCCACTCTCACTCCCTTCACTGTCTCCCACTCTCACACCCCTCACTGTCTCCCACTCTCACTCCCCTCACTGTCTCCCACTCTCACTCCCCTCACTGTCTCCCACTCTCACTCCCCTCACTGTCTCCCACTCTCACTCCCCTCACTGTCTCCCAGTCTCACTCACCTCACTGTCTCCCACTCTCACTCCCCTCACTGTCTCCCACGCTTACTCCCTTCACTGTCTTCCACTCTCACTCCCCTCACTGTCTCCCACTCACACTCCCCTCACTCTCTCCCACTCTCACTCCCCCCACTGTCTCCCACTCTATCCCCCTCACTGTCTCCCACTCTCACTCCCGTCACTGTCTCCCACTCTCACTCCCCTCACTGTCTCCCATTCTCACTCCCCTCACTGTCTCCCACTCTCACTCCCCTCACTGTCTCCCACTCTCACTCCCCTCACTGTCTCCCACTCTCACTCCCCTCACTGTCTCCCACTCTCACTCCCCTCACTGGTTCCCACTCTCACTCCCATCACTGTCTCCCACTCTCACTCCCCTCACTGTCTCCCACTCTCACTCCCCTCACTGTCTCCCACACTCACTCCCCTCACTGTCTCCCACTCTCACTCCCCTCTGTCTCCCACTCTCACTCCCCTCACTGTCTCCCACTCACACTCCCCTCACTGCCTCCCACTCTCATCCCCTCACTGTCTCTCACTCTCACTCCCCTCACTGTCTCCCACTCTCACTCCCCTCACTGTCTCCCACTCTCACACCCCTCACTGTCTCCCACTCTCACTCCCCTCACTGTCTCCCACTCTCACTCCCCTCACTATCTCCCACTCTCACTCCCCTCACTGTCTCCCACTCTCACTCCCCTCACTGTCTCCCACTCTCACTCCCCTCACTGTCTCCCACTCTCACTCCCCTCGCTGTCTCCCACTCTCACACCCCTCGCTATCTCCCACTCTCACTCTCCTCATTGTCTCTTACTATCACACCCCTCACTGTCTCCCACTCTCACTCCCATTACAGTCTCCTCTTTCATTCCCTTTACTGTCTCCCACTCTCACTCCCCTCACTGTCTCACACTCACACTCCCCTGACTGTCTCCCACTCTTACTCCCCTCACTGTCTCCCACTCTCGCTCCCCTCACTGTCTCCCACTCTCACTCCCCTCACTGTCTCCCACTCTCACTCCCCTCACTGTCTCCCACTCTCACTCTCCTCACTGTCTCCCACTCTCACTCCCCTCACTGTCTCCCACTCTCACTCCCCTCACTGTCTCCCACTCTCACTCCCCTCACTGTCTCCCACTCTCTCTCCCCTCACTGTCTCCCACTCTCACTCCCCTCACTGTCTCCCACTCCCACTCCCCTCACTGTCTCCCACTCTCACACCCCTCACTGTCTCCCGCTCTCACTCCCCTCACTGTCTCCCACTCTCACTCCCCTCACTGTCTCCCACTCACACTCCCCTCACTGTCTCCCACTCTCACCCCCCTCACTGTCTCCCACTCTCACTCCCCTCACTGTCTCCCACTCTCACTCCCCTCACTGTCTCCCACTCTCACTCCCCTCACTGTCTCCCACTCTCACTCCCCTCACTGTCTCCCACTCTCACTCCCCTCACTGTCTCCCAATCTCACTCCCCTCACTGTCTCCCACTCTCACTTCCCTCACTGTCTCCCATTCTCACTCCCCTCACTGTCTCCCACTCTCACTCCCCTCACTGTCTCCCACTCTCACTCCCCTCACTGTCTCACACTCACGCTCCCCTCACTGTCTCCCACTTTCATTCCCCTCACTGTCTCTCACTCTCGCTCCCCTCACTGTCTCCCACTCTCACTCCCCTCACTGTCTCCCACTCTCACTCCCCTTACTGTCTCCCACTCTCACACCCCTCACTGCCTCCCACTCTCACTCCCCTCACTGTCTCCCATTCTCACTCCCCTCGCTGTCTCCCACTCTCACTCCCCTCACTGTCTCCCACTCTCACTCCCCTCACTGTCTCACACTCACGCTCCCCTCACTGTCTCCCACTCTCACTCCCCTCACTGTCTCTCACTCTCGCTCCCCTCACTGTCTCCCACTCTCACTCCCCTCACTGTCTCCCACTCTCACTCCCCTTACTGTCTCCCACTCTCACTCCCCTCACTGTCTCCCACTCTCACACCCCTCACTGTCTCCCACTCTCACTCCCCTCACTGTCTCCCACTCCCACTCCCCTCACTGTCTCCCACTCTCACTCCGCTCACTGTCTCCCACTCTCACTCCCCTCACTGTCTCCCACTCTCTTTCCCCTCACTGTCTCCCACTCTCTCACCCCTCACTGTCTCCCGCTCTCACTCCCCTCACTGTCTCCCACTCTCATTCCCCTCACTGTCTCTCACTCTCGCTCCCCTCACTGTCTCCCACTCTCACACCCCTCACTGTCTCCCACTCTCACTCCCCTCACTGTCTCCCACTCTCACTCCCCTGACTGTCTCCCACTCTCACTCCCCTCACTGTCTCCCACTCCCACTCCCCTCACTGTCTCCCACTCTCACTCCCCTCACTGTCTCCCACTCTCACTCCCCTCACTGTCTCCCACTCTCACTCCCCTCACTGTCTCCCACTCTCACATCCCTCACTGCCTCCCACTCTCACTCCCTTCACTGTCTCCCACTCTCACACCCCTCACTGTCTCCCACTCTCACTCCCCTCACTGTCTCCCACTCTCACTCCCCTTACTGTCTCCCACTCTCACACCCCTCACTGTCTCCCACTCTCACTCCCCTGACTGTCTCCCACTCTCACTCCCCTGACTGTCTCCCACTCTCACTCCCCTCACTGTCTCCCACTCCCACTCCCCTCACTGTCTCCCACTCTCACTCCCCTCACTGTCTCCCACTCTCACTCCCCTCACTGTCTCCCACTCTCACTCCCCTCACTGTCTCCCACTCTCACACCCCTCACTGCCTCCCACTCTCACTCCCTTCACTGTCTCCCACTCTCACACCCCTCACTGTCTCCCACTCTCACTCCCCTCACTGTCTCCCACTCTCACTCCCCTCACTGTCTCCCACTCTCACTCCCCTCACTGTCTCCCACTCTCACTCCCCTCACTGTCTCCCAGTCTCACTCCCCTCACTGTCTCCCACTCTCACTCCCCTCACTGTCTCCCACGCTTACTCCCTTCACTGTCTTCCACTCTCACTCCCCTCACTGTCTCCCACTCACACTCCCCTCACTCTCTCCCACTCTCACTCCCCCCACTGTCTCCCACTCTATCCCCCTCACTGTCTCCCACTCTCACTCCCGTCACTGTCTCCCACTCTCACTCCCCTCACTGTCTCCCATTCTCACTCCCCTCACTGTCTCCCACTCTCACTCCCCTCACTGTCTCCCACTCTCACTCCCCTCACTGTCTCCCACTCTCACTCCCCTCACTGTCTCCCACTCTCACTCCCCTCACTGGTTCCCACTCTCACTCCCATCACTGTCTCCCACTCTCACTCCCCTCACTGTCTCCCACTCTCACTCCCCTCACTGTCTCCCACACTCACTCCCCTCACTGTCTCCCACTCTCACTCCCCTCTGTCTCCCACTCTCACTCCCCTCACTGTCTCCCACTCACACTCCCCTCACTGCCTCCCACTCTCATCCCCTCACTGTCTCTCACTCTCACTCCCCTCACTGTCTCCCACTCTCACTCCCCTCACTGTCTCCCACTCTCACACCCCTCACTGTCTCCCACTCTCACTCCCCTCACTGTCTCCCACTCTCACTCCCCTCACTATCTCCCACTCTCACTCCCCTCACTGTCTCCCACTCTCACTCCCCTCACTGTCTCCCACTCTCACTCCCCTCACTGTCTCCCACTCTCACTCCCCTCGCTGTCTCCCACTCTCACACCCCTCGCTATCTCCCACTCTCACTCTCCTCATTGTCTCTTACTATCACACCCCTCACTGTCTCCCACTCTCACTCCCATTACAGTCTCCTCTTTCATTCCCTTTACTGTCTCCCACTCTCACTCCCCTCACTGTCTCACACTCACACTCCCCTGACTGTCTCCCACTGTCACTCCCCTCACTGTCTCCCACTCTCGCTCCCCTCACTGTCTCCCACTCTCACTCCCCTCACTGTCTCCCACTCTCACTCCCCTCACTGTCTCCCACTCTCACTCTCCTCACTGTCTCCCACTCTCACTCCCCTCACTGTCTCCCACTCTCACTCCCCTCACTGTCTCCCACTCTCACTCCCCTCACTGTCTCCCACTCTCTCTCCCCTCACTGTCTCCCACTCTCACTCCCCTCACTGTCTCCCACTCCCACTCCCCTCACTGTCTCCCACTCTCACACCCCTCACTGTCTCCCGCTCTCACTCCCCTCACTGTCTCCCACTCTCACTCCCCTCACTGTCTCCCACTCACACTCCCCTCACTGTCTCCCACTCTCACCCCCCTCACTGTCTCCCACTCTCACTCCCCTCACTGTCTCCCACTCTCACTCCCCTCACTGTCTCCCACTCTCACTCCCCTCACTGTCTCCCACTCTCACTCCCCTCACTGTCTCCCAATCTCACTCCCCTCACTGTCTCCCACTCTCACTTCCCTCACTGTCTCCCATTCTCACTCCCCTCACTGTCTCCCACTCTCACTCCCCTCACTGTCTCCCACTCTCACTCCCCTCACTGTCTCACACTCACGCTCCCCTCACTGTCTCCCACTTTCATTCCCCTCACTGTCTCTCACTCTCGCTCCCCTCACTGTCTCCCACTCTCACTCCCCTCACTGTCTCCCACTCTCACTCCCCTTACTGTCTCCCACTCTCACACCCCTCACTGCCTCCCACTCTCACTCCCCTCACTGTCTCCCATTCTCACTCCCCTCACTGTCTCCCACTCTCACTCCCCTCACTGTCTCCCACTCTCACTCCCCTCACTGTCTCACACTCACGCTCCCCTCACTGTCTCCCACTCTCACTCCCCTCACTGTCTCTCACTCTCGCTCCCCTCACTGTCTCCCACTCTCACTCCCCTCACTGTCTCCCACTCTCACTCCCCTTACTGTCTCCCACTCTCACTCCCCTCACTGTCTCCCACTCTCACACCCCTCACTGTCTCCCACTCTCACTCCCCTCACTGTCTCCCACTCCCACTCCCCTCACTGTCTCCCACTCTCACTCCGCTCACTGTCTCCCACTCTCACTCCCCTCACTGTCTCCCACTCTCTTTCCCCTCACTGTCTCCCACTCTCTCTCCCCTCACTGTTTCCCACTCCCACTCCCCTCACTGTCTCCCACTCTCATTCCCCTCACTGTCTCCCACTCTCACTCCCCTCACTGTCTCCCACTCCCACTCCCCTCACTGTCTCCCACTCTCACTCACCTCACTGTCTCCCACTCTCACTCCCCTCACTGTCTCCCACTCTCACTCCCCTCACTGTCTCCCACTCTCACTCCCCTCACTGTCTCCCACTCCCACTCCCCTCACTGTCTCCCACTCTCACTCACCTCACTGTCTCCCACTCTCACTCCCCTCACTGTCTCCCACTCCCACTCCCCTCACTGTCTCCCACTCTCACTCACCTCACTGTCTCCCACTCTCACTCCCCTCACTGTCTCCCACTCACACTCCCCTCACTGTCTCCCACTCTCACTCCCCTCACTGTCTCCCACTCTCACTCCCCTCACTGTCTCCCACTCTCACTCCCCTCACTGTCTCACACTCTCACTCCCCTCACTGTCTCCCACTCTCACTCCCCTCACTGTCCCCCACTCTCACTCCCCTCACTGTCTCCCACTCTCACTCCCCTCACTGTCTCCCACTCTCACTTCTCCTCACTGTCTCCGACTCTCACTCGCCTCACTGTCGCCCACTCTCACTTCCCCTCACTGTCCTCCACTCTCACTCCCCTCACTCTCTCCCACTCTCACTCCCCTCATTGTCTCCCAGTCTCACTCCCCTCACTGTCTCCCACTCTCACTCCCCTCACTGTCTCCCACTCTCGTACCCCTCACTTTCTCCCACTCAAACCCACTCTGTTACCCACTCTTACACCCGTCATTATGTTCCGCTGTCACTCCACACCATCTCCCCCACTCTAAAACACCTTACTCTCTCCCACTCTCACACATCTCACTGCCTCCCACTCTAACACCCCTCCCTATCTCGAACTCTCATTCGCCTCACTGTCTCCCACTCTCACTCCCCTCACTGTCTCCCACTCTCACTCCCATCACTGTCTCACACTCACACTCCCCTCACTGTCTCCCACTCTCACTCCCCTCACTGTCTCCCACTCTCACTCCCCTCACTGTCTCCCACTCTCACTCCCCTCACTGTCTCCCACTCTCACTCCCCACACTGTCTCCCACTCTCACTCCCCTCACTGTCTCCCACTCTCACTCCCCTCACTGTCTCCCACTCTCACTCCCCTCACTGTCTCCCACTCTCACACCCCTCACTGTCTCCCACTCTCACTCCCCTCACTGTCTCCCACTCCCATTCCCCTCACTGTCTCCCACACTCACTCCCCTCACTGTCTCCCACTCTCACTCCCCTCACTGTCTCCCACTCTCATTCCCCTCACTGTCTCCCACTCTCACTCCCCTCACTGTCTCCCACTCCCACTCCCCTCACTGTCTCCCACTCTCACTCCCATCACTGCCTCTCACTCTCACTCCCCTCACTGTCTCCCAAACTCACTCCCCTCACTGTCGCCCACTCTCCCTCCACACACTGTCTCTCACTCTCACTCCCCTCACTGTATCCCACTCTCACTCCCCTCACTGTCTCCCACTCTCACTCCCCTCACTCTCTACCACTCTCAAACCCCTCTCTGTCTCCCACTGTCACTCCCCTCACTGTCTCCCTCTCTCACACCCCTCACTGTCACCCACTCTCACTCCCCTCACTGTCTCCCACTCTCAGTCCCCTCAATGTCTCCCACTCTCACTCTCCTCACTGTCTCCCACTCGCACTCCCCTCACTGTCTCCCACTCTCACTCCCCTCACTGTCTCTCACTCTCACTCTCCTCGCTGTCTCCCAGTCTCACTCTCCTCACTGTCTCCCACTCTCACGCCCCTCACTGTCTCCCACTGTCACTCCCCTCACTGTCTCCCACTCTCACTCCCCTCACTGTCTCCCAGTCTCACTCCCCTCACTGTCTCCCACTCTCACTCCCCTCACTGTCTCCCACTCTCACACCGCTCACTGTCTCCCACTCTCACTCCCCTCACTGTTTCCCACTCTCACTCCCCTCACTGTCTCCCACTCTCACTCCCCTCACTGTCTCCCACTCTCACTCCCCTCACTGTCTCCCACTCTCACTCCCCTCACTGTCTCCCACTCCCACTCCCCTCACTGACTCCCACTCTCACTCCCCTCACTGTCTCCCACTCTCACTCCCCTCACTGTCTCCCACTCACACTCCCCTCACTGTCTCCCACTCTCACTCCCCTCACTGTCTCCGACTCTCACTCCCCTCACTGTCGCCCACTCTCACTCCCCTCACTGTCTCCCAGTCTCACTCCCCTCACTGTCTCCCACTCTCACTCCCCTCACTGTCTCCCTCTCTCACTCCACTCACTGTCTCCCACTCTCACTTCCCCTCACTGTCCTCCACTCTCACTCCCCTCACTCTCTCCCACTCTCACTCCCCTCATTGTCTCCCAGTCTCACTCCCCTCACTGTCTCCCACTCTCACTCCCCTCACTGTCTCCCACTCTCGTACCCCTCACTTTCTCCCACTCAAACCCACTCTGTTACCCACTCTTACACCCGTTATTATGTTCCGCTGTCACTCCACACCATCTCCCCCACTCTAAAACACCTTACTCTCTCCCACTCTCACACATCTCACTGCCTCCCACTCTAACACCCCTCCCTATCTCGAACTCTCATTCGCCTCACTGTCTCCCACTCTCACTCCCCTCACTGTCTCCCACTCTCACTCCCATCACTGTCTCACACTCACACTCCCCTCACTGTCTCCCACTCTCACTCCCCTCACTGTCTCCCACTCTCACTCCCCTCACTGTCTCCCACTCTCACTCCCCTCACTGTCTCCCACTCTCACTCCCCACACTGTCTCCCACTCTCACTCCCCTCACTGTCTCCCACTCTCACTCCCCTCACTGTCTCCCACTCTCACTCCCCTCACTGTCTCCCACTCTCACACCCCTCACTGTCTCCCACTCTCACTCCCCTCACTGTCTCCCACTCCCATTCCCCTCACTGTCTCCCACTCTCATTCCCCTCACTGTCTCCCACTCTCACTCCCCTCACTGTCTCCCACTCCCACTCCCCTCACTGTCTCCCACTCTCACTCCCATCACTGCCTCTCACTCTCACTCCCCTCACTGTCTCCCACTCTCACTCCCCTCACTGTCGCCCACTCTCCCTCCCCACACTGTCTCCCACTCTCACCCCTCACTGTATCGCACTCTCACTCCCCTCACTGTCTCCCACTCTCACTCCCCTCACTCTCTACCACTCTCAAACCCCTCTCTGTCTCCCACTCTCACTCTCCTCACTGTCTCCCACTCGCACTCCCCTCACTGTCTCCCACTCTCACTCCCCTCACTGTCTCTCACTCTCACTCTCCTCGCTGTCTCCCAGTCTCACTCTCCTCACTGTCTCCCACTCTCACCCCCCTCACTGTCTCCCACTGTCACTCCCCTCACTGTCTCCCACTCTCACTCCCCTCACTGTCTCCCACTCTCACACCGCTCACTGTCTCCCACTCTCACTCCCCTCACTGTTTCCCACTCTCACTCCCCTCACTGTCTCCCACTCTCACTCCCCTCACTGTCTCCCACTCTCACTCCCCTCACTGTTTCCCACTCTCACTCCCCTCACTGTCTCCCACTCCCACTCCACTCACTGACTCCCACTCTCACTCCCCTCACTGTCTCCCACTCTCACTCCCCTCACTGTCTCCCACTCTCACTCCCCTCACTGTCTCCCACTCTCTCACCCCTCACTGCCTCCCACTCTCACTCCCCTCACTGTCTCCCACTCTCACACCCCTCACTGTCTCCCACTCTCACTCCCCTCACTGTCTCCCACTCTCACTCCCCTCACTGTCTCCCACTCTCACTCCCCTCACTGTCTCCCACTCTCACTCCCCTCACTGTCTCCCAGTCTCACTTCCCTCACTGTCTCCCACTCTCACTCCCCTCACTGTCTCCCACTCTCATACCCCTCGCTTTCTCCCACTCAAACCCTCTCTGTTACCCACTCTTACACCCGTCATTATTTTCCACTGTCACTCCCCACCATCTCCCCCACTCTAAAACACCTTACTCTCTCCCACTCTCACACATCTCACTGCCTCCCACCCTAACACCCCTCCCTATCTCCCACTCTCATTCGCCTCAATGTATCCCACTCTCGCACACCTCACTGTCTCCCACTCTAAGACCCTCACTGTCTCCCACTGTCGTGGAAATCATAATAAACACAAATTCCTCGAGGTTCGATTTAAGGAAATGTATTTACACAAATATATTGCACCGCACTCTGAGATTCGATTGAAGTTAGCACGTTTATATAATCTGAAGTAAACAAGCAAGTTTATGTTAAATCTGCCTTGGAAAGTACGTACGATGAAATGCTTAATACGTATGTTCTTACCCTTTGCTTTGTTATCTTTCGGAGGACAATGTGTTTTCATAATAAGACTGAAACCAGAATATTTCAGCAGTATTTCATTTATGTTAATTTCCCCTCCACAATTCCCTAATTGTTGATCTTTTGATCACCACCTTTTAGTAAATTATCGTGTACTCCGTAGAGAAGGATGGTTTATAATGTAAGGGAAAGGACGTGTGACAGTTCCCTGCGTGTTATGAGCTGGTAGCAAGGAGGTCAGGTGGCTAGGGCTGTTCCCGTGTTAGTACAATAAAAATATCTTGCGCAATATTAAAACAGTAACCATCGACAATCAAGATTACAATGGCGATTATAATCCAGAACACAACCCTCTGTCCTGACGATCCTACCATCCAAAGTCAAAGTCCCATCCCTGCTTCTCATGAAATATTGTTTCCTCTCCACGAATGTGATCCGCCAGATTATCAATTTTTCTGAGTTATCAGGGATTTATGTGCAACAGTCACTTCCAGTCAGGGCACAGGTGCCTCCCTTTTCAGCTAACAAGAAATCAGGAGCCATCCTATTCTGCAGGGCAACCGCTCTTATAGCGACCATCTCAGTTTCTATCTGGTTAACAGCTTCTGCAGTGTCATTAGCTACCTGCTCAAGGATGTCTCGCAGTTCGCGTAGTTCGTATGCATTACTGGCTATTCCTAATGGTGGTATCATTATTCCCAGCATTTGTGCCCATTTCATACCACTTCGTGTCGTCCTGTGATGGGGATTGTCCTGCAGTTGCTGGACGTGATGTTACATAAGGGGATACATATCCCAAATAGCAGGAGCCTTCCCAATTTTCTGGTAACCACGGGTGCGCCTTACGTCCACAGATAAAATATGTGCTGTTACATGCGGTCAGGTTTCCTTTACTATCAGTCATCATTCGTCTAATCGGTCCCCTTCCCAGGAGCCTCCACTAGTTTGATTTTCGTCTCCTGGCTAATCAAAGATGAATAGTCCTTTAGCTGTAGTGCCAATTCAAGGTCTGGTCGCACTGACTCGTGCCTACTGAGTGGGTCCCATATGTTATATGATTCTTAAAGCATATTGTTCCTTTTGGGACTCCAGTATAATTGGGAAGGATCAACCAGGGCGTTCGACGTGTTACATTAAACCTAGGCCCCCACCATTCCTCAAACCTATTCATATCGTATCCAGCTAATCTGCAATCGAACATATTCTGTGTATCTTCACCACGTCCTGTACTATTTTGTCTTAGAGCCCATTCTGCGACCTCTTTATTGGTGAATGGGATAGGTCGCACAGGGAAGCCCTCCCCCAAACGTCTTGGAATGTGTGTACAAACCCAACAACTGAATTTATTTACTCTCTCTGCGCATGAGTGAGACATGTATATTAAGGTGTTAGAATGCAGTCTACCCTCTACATGAAGTTGGAGTATTATGATAATATTAAAATATTAACGCCGTCATTCTCTTCAGGCTAGCGTTTCCTAGTCCTCTGAAAGTTCCGTATGATGTAGTTTACACGAGTTGCGTGGATCCCATCTGGATTTTCTTTTCATTTAACGGCTGTTCGGGTTATTAGCAGTCCTTGGTAGCGTCCATTCCACCGAGGAGAAAAAGAATCTTTCTTTACTGTGTCAGGTGAGAGTACCTTTATGACATTGATGTTGAAACAATGTACCTTTAAGAAAGCAGTGATGTCAGAGAGTGGGGCTGAGCTCAGGGTAGCCATTTTGGAAGTTTCAGTTAGGAAAAGCAGCTTGTGTGTGTCTGTGTGTTTCCAGAGAGCTGCAGTTTTGCAGTTTGTAAAGAGTTGGCAGTGTCTGTGTTTGCAGTGAGCTGCAGCTCTGCCATGAAAGACTATCTCTGGATCATTTTGGTCATTTACACTCATAATAGTAAAGCCTTTAACCTGATGTGATTCTAGAACATAGAACAATACAGCGCAGTACAGGCCCTTCGGCCCACGATGTTGCACCGAAACAAAAGCCATCTAACCTACACTATGCCATTATCATCCATATGTTTATCCAATAAATTTTAAATGCCCTCAATGTTGGCGAGATCACTACTGTAGCAGGTAGGGCATTCCACGGCCTCGCTACTCTTTGCGTAAAGAACCTACCTCTGACCTCTGTCCTATATCTATTACCCCTCAGTTTAAAGTTATGTTCCCTCGTGCCAGCCATTTCCATCTGCGGGAGAAGGTTCTCACTGTCCACCCTATCCAACCCCCTGATCATTTTGTATGCCTCTATTAAGTCTCCTCTTAACCTTCTTCTCTCCAACGAAAACAACCTCAAGTCAATCAGCCTTTCCTCATAAGATTTTCCCTCCATACCAGGCAACATCCAGGTAAATCTCCTCTGCACCCGCTCCAAAGCCTCCACGTCCTTCCTATAATGCGGTAACCAGAACTGTACGCAATACTCCAAATGCGGCCGTACCAGAGTTCTGTACAGCTGCAACATGACCTCCCGACTCCGGAACTCAATCCCTCTACCAATAAAGGCCAACACTCCATAGGCCTTCTTCACAACCCTATCAACCTGGGTGGCAACTTTCAGGGATCTATGTACATGGACACCTAGATCCCTCTGCTCATCCACACTTTCAAGAACTTTACCATTAGCCAAATATTCCGCATTCCTGTTATTCCTTCCAAAGTGAATCACCTCACACTTCTCTACATTAAACTCCATTTGCCACCTCTCAGCCCAGCTCTGCAGCTTACCTATATCCCTCTGTAACCTGCTACATCCTTCCACACTATCGACAACACCACCGACTTTAGTATCGTCTGCAAATTTACTCACCCACCCTTCTGCGCCTTCCTCTAGGTAATTTATAAAAATGACAAACAGGAAAGGCCCCAGATCAGATCCTTGTGGTACTCCACTTGTGACTGTACTCCATTCTGAACATTTCCCATCAACCACCACCCTCTGTCTTCTTTCAGCTAGCCAATTTCTGATCCACATCTCTAAATCACCCTCAATCCCCAGCCTCCGTATTTTCTGCAATAGCCTACCATGGGGAACCTTATCAAAAGCTTTGGTGAAATCCATATACACCACATCAACTGCTCTACCCTCATCTACCTGTTCAGTCACCTTCTCAAAGAACTGAATAAGATTTGTGAGGCATGACCTACCCTTCACAAAGCCATGCTGACTATCCCTGATCATATTATTCCTATCCAGATGATTATAAATCTTGTCTCTTATAATCCCCTCCAAGACTTTACCCACTACAGACGTGAGGCTCACCGGTCTATAGTTGCCAGGGTTGTCTCTGCTCCCCTTTTTGAACAAAGGGACCACATTTGCTGTCCTCCAGTCCTCTGGCACTATTCCTGTAGCCAATGATGACATAAAAATCAAAGCCAAAGGTCCAGCAATCTCTTCCCTGGCCTCCCAGAGAATCCTAGGATAAATCCCATCAGGTCCCGGGGACTTATCTATTTTCAGCCTGTCCAGAATTGCCAACACCTCTTCCCTACGTACCTCAATGCCATCTATTCTATTAGTCTGGGGCTCAGCATTCTCCTCCACAACATTATCTTTTTCCTGAGTGAATACTGACAAAAAATATTCATTTAGTATCTCGCCTATCTCTTCAGACTCCACACACAATTTCCCATCCCTGCCCTTGTCTGGTCCTACTCTTGCCCTAGTCATTCACTTATTCCTGACATACCTATAGAAAGCTTTAGGGTTTTCCTTGATACTTCCTGCCAAATACTTCTCATGTCCCCTCCTTGCTCGTCTTAGCTCTCTCTTTAGATCCTTCCTCGCTACCTTATAACTATCCATCGCCCCAACTGAAACTTCACACCTCATCTTCACATAGGCCTCCTTCTTCCTCTTAACAAGAGATTCCACTTCCTTGGTAAACCATGGTTCCCTCGCTCGACGCCTTCCTCCCTGTCTGACCGGTACATACTTATCAAGAACACGCAGTAGCTGATCCTTGAACAAGCCCCACTTATCCAGTGTGCCCAACACTTGCAGCCTACTTCTCCACCTTATCCCCCCCCAAGTCACGTCTAATAGCATCATAATTGCCCTTCCCCCAGCTATAACTCTTGCCCTGCGGTGTATACTTATCCCTTTCCATCATTAACGTAAACGTCACCGAATTGTGGTCACTGTCCCCAAAGTGCTCTCCTACCTCCAAATCCAACACCTGGCCTGGTTCATTACCCAAAACCAAATCCAACGTGGCCTCGCCTCTTGTTGGCCTGTCAACATATTGTTTCAGGAATCCCTCCTGCACACACTGTACAAAAAACGACCCATCTATTGTACTCAAACTATATCTTTTCCAGTCAATATTTGGAAAGTTAAAGTCTCCCATAATAACTACCCTGTTACTTTCGCTCTTATCCAGAATCATCTTCGCCATCCTTTCCTCTACATCCCTAGAACTATTAGGAGGCCTATAAAAAACTCCCAACAGGGTGACCTCTCCTTTCCTGTTTCTAACTTCAGCCCATACTACCTCGGAAGAAGAGTCCCCATCGAGCATCCTCTCCTCCACCGTAATACTGCTCTTGACTAGCAGCGCCACACCTCCCCCTCTTTTGCCTCCTTCTCTGAGCTTACTAAAACACCTAAACCCCGGAACCTGCAACATCCATTCCTGTCCCTGCTCTATCCATGTCTCCGAAATGGCCACAACATCGAAGTCCCAGGTACCAACCCATGCTGCCAGTTCCCCTATCTTGTTTCGTATACTCCTGGCATTGAAGTAGACACACTTCAAACCACCTACCTGAACACTGGCCCCCTCCTGCGACTTCAAATCTGTGCTCCTGACCTCTATACTCTCATTCTCCCTTACCCTAAAACTACAATGCAGGTTCCCATGCCCCTGCTGCATTAGTTTAACCCCCCCCTCCCAAAGAGCACTGACAAATCCCTCCCCCAGGATATTTGTGCCCCTCAGGTTCAGGTGTAGACAATCCTGTCTGTAGAGGTCCCACCTTCCCCAGAAAGAGCCCCAGTTATCCAGAAATCTGAATCCCTCCCGCCTGCACCATCCCTGTAGCCACGTGTTTAAATGCTCTCCCACCCTATTGCTCATCTCACTGTCACGTGGCACGGGCAACAACCCAGAGATAACAACTGTGTTTGTTCTAGTTCTGAGCTTCCATCCTAGCTCCCTGAAAGCCTGCCTGACATCCTTGTCCCCTTTCCTACCTATGTCGTTAGTGCCAATGTGGACCACGACTTGGGGCTGCTCCCCCCTCCCCCCTAAGGACCCGGAAAACACGATCCGAGACATCACGTACCCTTGCACCTGGGAGGCAACATACCAAACTGTTTAAATTCTGTTTAAAGGTGTTAATTCTCTTGGACGTGTGAAGGAACATTTTGAGGAATTATTTACTGTTGCAATATTTTCGGAGTTATCTTTGAAGTAAGGGGTGTTAAGAGATCCAATGTTTATTTCAGATTTTATGTTGATTTAATGGAATAAACATTGTTTTGTGTTTAAAAACCCACGTGTCCATAATTGTAATTCCATCCTAGGGAACAAGCCATGTGCTCGGAAAAGCAACAAATCCATTAAAGGGGGAGGTTGGTTGAACTCCATGATACATTTTGGGGTTCTGAAAACACCTCAACCATCACAATTGGGGGCTCGAGGGGGATAAAAATCTATCTATTGGATTGGCTTTTGTAAACTTTAAGACAGTGAAAGATTGTTGCTTTTTGGTGTGGTATTTTAAGTGGGGAGAATGTTGTGAACAATGGCTCTTTCAGAGGCTCAAAGTTTTGGGGTGGAGAATGTCACATGGAGTGCTTTACGGACAGAAACGAAAAGCAGGCTGTAGGATTTGGCAAGGACATTGCAGTTCACATTACCTGACAAAATACGAAAGGATGAGGTAATTATGGCGGTGGTTAAACATTTAAAGTTGCCTGAGATAGACTTTGACTCATTGGAAATGGCAAAAATTCAGTTGCAAATTAAACAAATGGAACATGAGAAAGAATTGAAGAGGCTGGCATACGAGAGTGAGAGAGAGGAAAAATAAAGTGAAAGTGATAGAGGAAAAAGCAAGAAAAAGAGAGAAAGAGAAAAAATAAAAGGAGAGAGAAGAAAGGAGAAAAGAAAGATTAGCCCTAGCAGAACAAAAAGAAAAGAAAGATGATAAGGATCAGGGAAAAAGATAAAGAGAGGGAGATTGAATTCAGAAAATGGCCATGAAACATGACAATCAGTTAAAATAGGCAGACGTAAAGGGAAATGTACAGTTGGACGATAGTGATGAGGATAGTGAGAAAGAGCGTCATAGTCGAAGGCTTGGTGGGAATCTATTTAAATATGCCCAAGCATTGCCAAGGTTTGACGAGGAGGAAGTGGAAGTATTTTTCATTTAATTTGAGAAGGTAGCTAAACAAATGAAATGGCCACTGGACATGTGGGTGTTACTGATTCAAACAAAGCTGGTAGGTAGAGAGAGTGAAGTGTTTGCATCACTGCCGGAGGAGGTTTCTGGAACGTATGAGGAGGTAGAGAAATCCATCTTAAGTGCATATGAGCTAGTGCCTTAAACTTACAGACAAACGATTAGGGATTTAAGGAAAGAATTTGGTCAAACATATATGGAGTTTGAAAGGCTCAAACAGAGTAATTTTGATAGGTGCATCAGGGCTTTGAAAATAGACCAAACGTATGAATCTCTCAGAGAAAATATACTTTTGGAGGAGTTTAAAAATTCAATTCCTGATGCAGTGAGAGGGCACAGGGCCAAATCGCTGGCTTTGAAAGCAGACCAAGGCAGGCCAGCAGCACGGTTCAATTCCCGTAACAGCCTCCCCGAACAGGCGCCGGAATGTGGCGACAAGCTGCTTTTCACAGTAACTTCATTGAAGTCTACTTGTGACAATAAGCAATTTTCATTTAATTTCATTTCATGTGGAAGAACAGAGGGTTCAAACTGCGAGATTAGCAGCGGAAATGGCAGATGATTATGAATTAGTTCATAAACCAAAGATTGGTTTCCGACATCAGTTTCAGCCGCTGAGGGATATAAACTGGGGACATGAGAAATACTCAAGTGGTAAAGGTAAAGGCGATCTGATGGGAGACAATAAAGACAGTGTACTTCAGATTAAAAAAGAAATCCAGGAGGGTGGAAAAGAAATGAAAAGTCTCAGATGTTTTCACTGTAATAAAGTAAGCCATGTAACGTCACAGTGTTGGTGGTTGAAGAAAAGCACTGGGAAGGCTGATGTGGTAAAACAGGATAAGACAGTGGGGTTTGTTAGAGTGGCCATGGAAAGCCCAAGGGAAGCGAAGGAGGTGCAAACGATTGTACAGCCTGTTCAAGAAGTAATTGTTAAGAAGGTGCCAGATGTTTTTAAAGAATTTACTTGTGTGGGTAAAGTTTACTCATGTGTATCAGGAGGAACAGGTAAAGAAGTCACAATTTTAAGAGATACAGGGGCTAGCCAATCTTTAATGGTAAGTGATGAGGGATTATGTAGTTTGCGATGAATGTTGCCAGAAAAGGTGGTGATATGTGGAATTCAGGGTGAGAGGAGTAGTGTTCCATTATATAAGGTAAGTCTTGTGAAGAGTGGTGAAGTGGTAGTAGGAGTAATAGATAAATTATCTTGTCCAGGAATACAGTTTATCTTGGGTAATGATATAGCTGGGTCGCAGGTGGGAGTGATGCCTACTGTGGTTGATAAGCCAGCGTAAAATCAGTCAACTGAAGTGTTGAACGGCGAATATCCTGGGATTGTTTTCGGATTGTGTAGTAACAAGGTCGCAAAGTCACAGGTTAAGACAAGAGGAGAAATCAAAGAGTGAAGATGAAGTAGAAGTGCAATTATCAGATACGATTTTTGATCAGATGGTTGAAAAAGAACAAGAACAGGTGGAGGATGAGGCGGGTATTTTTAGTTCAGGAAAATTGGGGGAGTTTCAACAGAAAGATGTATAAATAAAATGGGCAAATCAGAAAGCATATACGGAAGAGGAATCTGACAGTATACCAGAGTGTTATTACCGTAAAAATGATGTCTTGATGAGGAAATTGAGACCTGTACATATGCAGGCGGATGAAGAGTGGGCAGAAGTTCATCAAGTAGTCTTGCCGGTAGGGCATAGGAAGGAGGTGTTGCGAGTTGCACAGGCGGTACCAGTGGGAGGTCATTTAGGAATAAGGAAAACTCAAGCTAAAATCCAGAAACATTTTTATTGGCCTGGACTACATAAAGATGTACTTAAATTTTGTCAATCATGTCACACATGTCAAATGATAGGGAAACCTCAAGCATGATAAAACCAGCACCCTTAATACCCATTACAGCATTTGAGGAACCTTTTACAAGGGTCCTAATCCAGTGTGTAGAACCGCTTCCTGAAACAGAAAGTGTGAATCAATATCTTTTGACTGTAATGGATGTGTCTACTCGGTTTCCAGAGGCCATTCCAGTACGTAATATTACAGCTAAAAGGATTGTGGAGGAGTTACTTAAATTATTTACTAGATGTGGACGACCCACAGAAATTCAATCGGATCAAGGAACGAATTTTACTTCACAGTTATTCAACAAAGTTATGGACTGCTTAAGAATAAAACAATTTAAATCAACTGCGTACCATCCAGAATCACAGGGAGCGTTAGAAAAGTGGCATCAGACATTAAAGACAATGTTGAGAGTCTATTGTCAAGACTATCCAGAGGATTGGGATAAATGAATCCCATTCGATTTATTGCAATTAGGGATGCACCGAATGAGTCAACCAAATTTAGTCCTTTTGAACTAATATTTGGTCATGAGGTAAGAGGACCACTTAAATTGATTAAGGGTAAATTGGTGGGTGAGAAATCGGAAATTACACGATTGGATTATGTGTCAAATTTTAGGGAACGATTAAATAGAGCAGGTGAAATGGCTAAACAACATTTGAAAGTTGCACAAAATGTGATGAAACGGGTAGCGGACAAGAAATCCAACCTTTGTAGTTTTGCCACTGGGGATAAAGTTTTGTTAGCAGTGGTAGGGGAGCCTTTAAAAGCTAGGTTTTGTGGACCGTATCCGATTGAAAGGAAATTAAGTGACGTGAATTATGTGGTAAAAACACCAGATAGAAGGAAGATTCACCGAGTGTGTCATGTGAATATGCTTAAAAGGTACTTTGAAAGGGAAGGAGAGAAAAAGGAGGTTTTAATGATTCTAACTCAAAGTGACGAACCAAATCCAGATGTCTGTGAATTTGACATAGCTCAAACCAAATTAGAAAAAGAGGATGTTCTTAAACATTGAGATGAATTGTTAAGTTACCGTCCAGAGGAAAAACGAACTGACCTGAAAGATTTATTGATATCACATGGGCAAGTTTGTAGAGATAAATTGGGATGTACTAAAATGGCTATGCATGATGTAGATGTGGGAAATGCTGTTCCTATCAAACAACATCCATATAAACTTAATCCTTTAAAATTGGCATAGGTTAACAAAGAGATTGAAAGTATGCTTAAAAATGGCATAATTGAACTGGGTTGCAGCAACTGGAGCTCACCCATAGTGATGGTACCTATACCAGACGGTACCCAACGGTTGTGTTTGGACTACAGAAAGGTGAATACAGTTACATGAATGGACTCTTATCCTGCCCCACCATTGAAGGATTGCATTGAGAAAGTGGGATAATCTTCTTTTATTTCTAACTTCCAGACATGGAAAGAACATTTAAAACATCGTATGGAGTTCTTCGATCGACTTCAGTAGGCGGGTTTGGTGATAAACCT
The DNA here is from genome assembly GCF_047496885.1 of Scyliorhinus torazame. Taxonomy (NCBI): domain Eukaryota; kingdom Metazoa; phylum Chordata; class Chondrichthyes; order Carcharhiniformes; family Scyliorhinidae; genus Scyliorhinus; species Scyliorhinus torazame. The sequence continues at coordinate 113,778,930 of NC_092726.1, read as the reverse complement.
AGCCGAACGTGAATTTGGAGAAGCCCGAATCACTTTCCTTGCGGAGTTTCCGTTATCCTCAAGACGAAGGGAAATAATGCGAATTCTTATCATGAATTGCTTTGGTCGAACAGTTGTGCAGAAGGTTTGTGGAGTGATTACTTGACTGATGGACTTGCTAAAGAAACGTCAAAAATTTCAAGGGACAGCGGACTTTCAACAGGCATTTGACTGCCTGAAAGCTGTGGTAACCAATGTTCCTGTATTGGAGAATTGCAAGGAGCTCTGTGGTCAGATTGACCTAAATTATATGATTCTGAAGAGAAATGCCGAAATCGAGAAGGATTTCGGTTGGAGGAAGAACAGCAAAGAAAAATGGACTATATTATTATATCTGTTAGAGGGTGTTGTTTTTTTTTTTAAATGAAAATGTATATTTACTGTCTGCATTTCTTAGTGCATGGTGCAAACGTGAAAAATAAAACCACCTTGAAGTTCATTGTTTTTTTTTTTTCTGGGGGGCGGGGGGAGGTGTCATGTGAGAGTGCCTTTAAGACATGGATGTTTAAGCAATGTACCTTTAAGAAAACAGTGATGTCAGAGAATGGGTGGGGCTGAGCTCCGGTCAGTCATTTTGGAAGATTCAGTTTGGAAAAGCAGCTTGTGTGTGTGTGTTTCCAGAGAGCTGCAGTTTTGCAGTTTAAAAATAGCTTGGCAGTGTCTGTGTTTGCAGTGAGCTGCAGCTCTGCCATGAAAGACTATCTCTGGATCATTTGGGTGATTTAAACTCGTAATAGTAAAGCCTTTATCCTGATGTGATTCTGTTTAAAGGTGTTAAGTCTCTTGGAAGTTTGAAGGAACAATTTGAGGAATTATTTACTGTTGCAATATTTTCGGAGTTATCTTTGAAGTAAGGCGTGTTAAGAGATCCAATGTTTATTTAAGATGTTTCGTTGAGTTCATGGAATAAACATTGTTTTGTGTTTAAAAACCCACGTGTCCATAATTGTAATTCCACACCGGGGGAACAAGCCGTGTGCTTTGAAAAGCAAGAAATACATTAAAGGTGGAGGTTGGTTGAACTCCATAGTACATTTTGGGGTTCTGAAAATGCCTCGCCCATAACAACTGCTTTCACATAAACATTCTCCAGGTTTAAAGGGTGTGTATTTCCCTCTTTTGGCTGCATCTGAGTCTGCCGCACCTTTTCATGGTGTTGTTTCAGCGGTTTCACACACGGCCTGGACATATTGTAATGATGCTTCATCTGCCCATATTAAGGCATACCCTTGACCACAGTACATAAGGCCACCGAGTAATAGGCAAGCGGTCTTTTCACTGCTCAATGCTCTTGCACCAGGACCCCTGTTGCAATCCCCCTGCTTCATTCACATAAAGAGTAAAGGGCTTGCTGAAATTAGAAATTTCCAACGCAGGAACTTGTTTCAAATTACGAAATGCTTGCTCCCTCTCTGGGATCCAGGTAACAACTGAAGGGGCATCCTGTAGGGTAGCCTTGCGCAATACTGCGTCCATCTCTCTACAGTCCGGGATCCTCTGCCTTCAATAGCCCACCATTCCGAGGAAGGTAAAGGTTTCCTTTTCCGTGCGTGGTGTTGGAACCCTTGCTGCAGACTGTCCGCTTTCAGACCCAAGCCTCCGCTGTCCTTGCTGCAGCTGAAAGCCCAAATACTGACCAGCCTCCTGACAGAATTACAGGTTGTCCATTGAGACCCTATGCCCTCTTTCTACAAGATGTGATAATAACAGAAGGGTATTATGTTGACAAATTAGCCCTCCCTCTGAGGCTGTCAGTATATTGAGGGAATGTTGGTCCTGCAGACAACTGGCATTCGTCCAAGTCTCTTTTAATGCTGTTAATTCCGATATGTAAAGGGAAATATATATTGACTTTCTGGGTATGGTATGGAGAAAAAGGCTGAGAAAGGATCCGTTGTTAATGGTATAGAAGACAAAATTACATTTATGTCAATGGAGCAATAGTGACAACAATTTTATTGATGGCTCTAAGATCTTGCACAAACCACCACTCGTTGGGTCTTCCTACCTTTGGAATGGGGAGTAAAGGGGTGTTACGGGGGCTTTGTGTTCTCCTTAGCACCCTTTGCTGTAATAGTGCATTGTTCACTTCCTCTATCACGTTTTCTGCTTGCGTTGCCAACGTGTATAGTTTTAAGCAGGGCAGGGCAATGTTCTTCTGTATCTGCGCCCTATGCGCAGGGGCAGAATGTACTTCTCCAGCATGCTATTTATGTTGGGCCCATAGATGTGGCAGTACCTCGGTCAGGATTGAAGGGAGTAAATGCAGGCTCTCTCGGGGAGGTTGTTGTCTTTCAAATGTAGCGGCCATTGCTCCTCTTTCCAGGTCACTTTGCCCTCCTGTTTGCCATAAAATTCTATCAGGCAATTTCGTCCGTCCATTTCTAGGTAAACCCCACTGATTACGTTTTTCCTTTGGCCTCTTTGATCAGTTCTCCTATTTGCTTTGCCTCAGCGGGATGTTTTCCAGCCAATGTTAAATGGGGTTCTGAAGTTAAACCCATCCTAAAAATGTCTCTCTGACTATGGCTCAACTGTACTAACATTCCTAATCTCACAACACCGAAAAATATAAACGAGTGATATGCAATTTGGTCTGCTTTCCTTAGTGACTTTATGTTTGTAAATTGGATGCGCGCTCATCCTCATGAGCACACCAACACGTACAATGGGTCACTAGATTTTCTCGTCTGGACTATATCAGGTGTTTTAATAACTGTGCCCAAGGGTCATTAATCCTTTTTAAGACTTCCTGCAGTTTTTAACGATCGGGCGCAGGCTCACAAGTTATTACATTTTGCAGCTGGTGAGCTCGTATTTGAGACAGTTCTATAAACATTCCGTTATCAATGCGATGTATTACTGCTCCTAAGTTACAGAGTGGATGTCTGCTTAATAGGGTCAGGTGACGCTAGTTGCGGTACATCGTTCCTGGGGGTTAAATACTCCTTGGCCCCCTTGCATGACAGCCTCTTTCCCTCTATTTCCAACCAGTATTCGAGGGACTCATTTCCTTCATTCAAATGATCATTGTTATTGGGAACTCAGCCGCCATTTATGCCGTCGGACTGCAATCCCATCACTCAAAGCTGACCAAGATGCACCATAAGAGTATTTCAGAAGCAGCAAAACGTCCCCTGGGATGCATACATTTAAGTAAATTTCCAATGATTGATTTTATCGGCATTAGCTATTCTTGGAGACGTATATTTTTTCTTTGTCAATTCAGAAAAGGTCAACTGTCTGCTGAAATGGTTAATGTTTCCTGCAGAATCTAAGCGGCGGAGAACTTGGCATGATGCCATTTACGACTTTTCACATAATATAAAAACTGATTCGTATTCAATTACTTTTATTCGTAAGGGCACATTCTTTCTTTTAAACTGATCGTAATTTCCAATGTTTCAAGTCATTGGAGAAACATCAACACGCATCACTTAAGTTATAATCTCTGACTCTGACTCACAATGACAGACGATAAAAAAAATACAACCCACTTAGCACTTCATGCTTTGACTAAAATTAATTGGTTTTAACAAAACACACAGATTCTCACAGCTCACAAATATTACAGTTAACCAGTAGCCTTATCTCGTACACAAATCTGAATTCCTTTTTCGACAGGAACCCATCTGTTACATTTTTACCTTAATCTTCCATTTACTTTCCATTAACACTCTCATGTTTTTTTTTCCGAAAGGGCGTCAGCTTCATTAGATTCCTATGCGGGACATATAGGTTCACCAACCTCATCTGTTGCTTTACGATTGTTTCTTTCCATTTTCGGACTCATTTTGACTCCCTTATCTGTCCTCTTTACGGACTTCACCTTCTTTCTCGCTCCGGATATCTTTACCGAGGCTTTGGGACGACCTGTGAGGGAGCGGCGAGTTTAGTGCTCATCGTTGCTTCTGCAAAATACTTTAGAACATATATATAACAATAACAACAACCGCGCAAATCGGAAATCATTTACAAATACCACAGGGAGTGCACACCGCTGTTTATCATTTCACGAACTTCGAAGTCTTTTTTTATTTATTTCAGTCTCTAAGGCACCTTTTTCTTCCCATGCAGCCATCATTAATTTATCAACTAAGATAACTCTCCGAGCATGAGTCACTGGCCAGTAATTAAGGCTGCCGAGCCGCAGACCCCCCTTTCAGCTGGGGTCGCGCTGTAGCTCTCTCCCTTTCAGCTGAGAGAGTCCTGTTTAGAGATTCGTTTCTAGGTTCACGTCCCTTTAAATTAGGGAAACTGCAACGACGACGCCAATTTGTCGTGGAAATCATAATAAAGACAAATTCCTCGAGGTTCGATTTAAGGAAATTTATTTATACAAATATATTCGCCGAGAGAGAGTGTTCTAGCTGCAAAGCCATTGCACCGCACTCTGAGATTTGATTGCAGACAGCATGTTTTTTATAATCAGGCAAGTTTATATTAAATAGACCTTGGAAAGTACGTACGATGAAACACGTAGCACGTATGTTCTTGCCCTTCGCTATAAACAACTCTAGTACACATTTTGTTATCTTTCGGAGGACAATGTAATTTCATAATAAGGCTGAAACCAGCATATTTCAGCATTATTTCATGTATGTTCATTTCCCTTCCACACACTCTCTCCCTCTCTCTCTCACACTCTGTGTCTCACGCACTCTTCCTCTCTCACATTATCTCCCTCTCTCACACTCTCCCATTCCATCCCACATTCTCTCCCTCTCTCACACGCTCTACCTCTCTCTCACATTCTCCCTCTCACAGTTTCTCCCCCTCTCACAGTTTCTTCCTCTCTCACTCCCTCCCTCTCTCACACTCTCTCTCCCTCACTGACACACACTATGCCTCTCTCGCAGACACTCCCTCTCTCACACTCTCCCTCCCTCACACTCACTCCCTCTCGCACATTCCCACCCACTCTCACACACTTTCCCTCTCTCTCTCTCACACACTCTCACTCAGTCTCTCTCTCACTCTCTCACACTCTCTCTCCCTCACACACACACTCTGTGCCTCTCTCACAGACTCTCCCTCTCTCACACACTCTCCCTCCCTCACACTCACTCCCTCTCGCACACTCCAACCCCCTCTCACACACTTTCTCTCTCTCCCTCTCTCACACACTATCACTCACTCACTTTCTCCATCTATCACGCACTCTCCCTCTCTCATACACTCTCCCTGTCTCACATTCTCTCCATCGAAAACTCTCCCACTCACATACTCTCCCGCTCTCACACTCTCTCCCTCTCTCACACACTCCCTACCTCTCTCACCCTCTCCCTCTCTCACACTCTCCATCTCTAACACACTCTCCCTCTGTCACTCTCGCTTCCACTCACATACTCTCCCTCTCACACACACTCTCTTCATCTTTGATACAATATCCCTATCTCACACACTCACCCTCTCTCACACACTCTCCCTCTTTGTCACTCTTTCCCTCTCTCGCACACTCTCCCTCTCTCAAAGTTTCTCCCTCTCACACACTCTCGCCCTCACTCATACTCTCTCCCTCACTCACAATCTGACAATCTCTCATACACTCTCACTCCCTTCCACACTCTCCCTCTCACGGTTTCTCCCCCTCTCACAGTTTCTCCCTCCTGCCACTTTCTCCCTCTCTCGCACACTCTCCCTCTCTCACACACATTCTCCCTCTCAAACATTCCCTCGCTCTGTCGCACTTGTCCCTCTCTCACACTCTATCCGCCTCTCACACACTCTCCCTCTCTCACAATCGCACCCCTCTCACAGTTTCTCCCTCTCTCACACACTCTCCCTCTCGTACACTCCCTCCCCCTCTCACAGTATCTCCCCCTCTCACACTCTCTCCCTCTCGCACACTCCCTCCCCCTCTCACAGTTTCTCCCACTCTCAAACTCTCTCCCTCTCTCACACTCCACCCTCTTTCTCACTCTCTCACTCCATCACGCACTCGCCCTCTCTCCCCTCTCTCACACTCCCTCCCTCTCTCTCATTCACTCACTATCACACACACTCCCTCTCTCACAGTTTCTCACTCTCTCACAGTTTCTCCCTCGCACACACTCTCGCCCTCACTCATACTCTCTCCCTCTCCCACACACTCTCCTCTCACACACTCTCCCTATCTCCCTCTCTCACGCACTCGCCCTCTATTCCCCCTCTCCCACAACCTCTCCCACTCTCCCTCTCGCACACACTCTCCTTCTCTCACACACTCTCCCGCTCTCACGCTCTCTCTATCTCTCACTCTCTCTCTCTCATACACTATCCCTGTCTCTCAAAGTTTCTCCCTCACCACCTCGCCGCCACTCACATTCTCTCCGTCTCCCAGACACTCTCTTCCTCTCTCACACACTCTCCCTCTCTCACATACTCTCTTCCTCTCTCACGGTTTCTCCCTCTCTCACAGTTTCTTTCCTCTCTCACACACTCCCTCTCTCACAGACTCTCTCCCACTCACACACTCTCTTCCACTCTCACACACTCTACCTCTGTCACACACTCTCCCTCTGTTAAACACTCTACCTCTATCCCTCTCTCACTCACTCCTTCTCTCACACACTCCCTCTCTAACACTCTCACACACTCTCCCTCTCTCATACACTCTCCCTGTCTCGCACATTCTCTCTCTTTGACAAACTCTCCCTCTCTCACACTTCCTCCCTCTCTCGCACTCTCCACTGTCTCTCGCACTCTCCCTCTCTCACACTCACTCCCTGTCTCACACACTCTCCCTCTCTCACACATTCTCCCTCTCGCTCCCTTTCCCACACCCTCTTCCACTCTCTCCCTATCTCTCACACACTCTCCCGCTCTCACACTCTCTCTCTCACACTCTTCACTCTCTCTCACTTTCTCCCTCTCTCATACACTATCCCTCTCTCAAAGATTCTCCCTCTCACACTCTCGCCCTCACTCACACTCGCTCCCTCTCTCACACACTCTCTTCCTCTCTCACATACTCTCTCTCTTTCACGCAATCTCCTTCTCACGCATACTCTCTTCCTCTCTCACAGTTTCTCCCTCTCTCACAGTTTCTTTGCTCTCTCACACGCTCTCTCTCTCACAGACTCTCTCCCTCACTCACACACTCTCTTCCTCTCTCACACACTCTACCTCTGTTAAACACTCTCGCTCTATCCCTCTCTCACTCTCTCCTTCTCTAACACACTCCCTCTCTAACATACTCCCCCTCTCCCACACCCTCCCTCTCTCGCACACTCTCCCTGTCTCACACATTCTCTCTCTTTCACACACTCCGTCTCTCACAGTTTCTACCTCTCCCACACTCTCCCCCTCTCTCTCGCACTCTCCCTCTCTCACACTCACTCCCTCTCTCACACAATCTCCCTCTCTCACACACTCCGTCTCTCACAGTGTCTTCCTCTCTCACACTCTCCCTCTCTCACAAACTGTCCCTCTCACACACTCCGTCTCTCACAGTTTCTCCCTCTCTGACACTTTCTCCCGCTTTCACACTCTCCCACTCTCTCAGACACCCTCCCTCTCTCTCCTTCTCTCACACCCCTCCCTCTCTCAGTCTCCCTCTCTCACACACTATCCGTCGCTTACACTCTCTCCCTCTCTCACAGACTCTCCGCATCTCACTGTTTCTCCCTCCCTTACACACTGTCCCTCTCTCTCACTCTCTCCCTCTCTCACACTCCTTCACTCTCTCATGCTCCAGTCGTCTCACACCCTCCCACCCCCTTTGACATTCTCCCCCTCTCTCACACTCCCTACCTCTCTGTCCCTCTCTCCTTCTCTCACTCTTTCCCTCACTCATACTCTAATCCTCTCTCACTCTCCCTCCCTTTGTTACACAGCCTCTCTCACACTCTCACCCCGTCTCACACTGCTTGTCTCGCTCTCATTGTCTACAACTCTCACACACTCTCCCTCTCTCACACACTCTCCCTCTCTCACACTCTCTCCCTCTCTCGCACTCTATCTCTCTCACACTCCGTCCATCTCTCACAGTTTTTCCCTCTCTCACACTCCTTTCCTCTCTCACTTTACCTCCGTTTTTCACACACCCTCTCTCACACTCCCACCTCCTCTCACACTCCTTGTCTCTCTCTCTCATTGTCTTCCTCTCTCACACACTCTCCCTCTCTCACACACTCTCCCTCTCTCAGTTTCTCCCTCTCTCACACACTATTCCTCTCTCACGCACTCTCCCTCTCTCAAACACTCTCCCTCTCTCACACTCTCTCCGTCTATCACAATTTCTCCCTCTCTCACACATTCTCCCTCTCTCAAACACTCTCCCTCTCTCACACTCTCTCCGTCTCTCACAGTTTGTCCCTCTCTCACACAACATCCCTCTCTCACACACTCTCCCTCTCTCAAACACTCTCCCTCTCTCACACTCTCTCCGTCTCTCACAGTTTCTCCCTCTGTCACACAACATCCCTCTCTCACACACTCTCCCTCTCTCAAACACTCTCCCTCTCTCACACTCTCTCCGTCTCTCACAGTTTCTCCCTCTCTCACACACTTCGGCTCTTACAGTATCTCCTTATCCCACACACTCTCGCTCACTCACACTTTCTCCCTCTCTCAAACTCTCCCCCTCTTTCACAATCTCTCCCTTTGACCCACCCTCCCTATCGCAAAGTCTTTGCCGTTCTCACACTCTCATTCTCACGTACCCTCACTCTCTCACAATACCAACCTCAATCTCTGTCCCTCCCGTTCTCATAGTCTCAGCTTCCTTCGCACTCTATTCCACTCTTACACTCTCTACCTCTCTCACACTCTAGTTCTCTCACATCCTAACCTTTCTCTGTCGCTCACTCTCATTATATTTATGGCAACGGAGAGTTCTCACTAGGATTATGATAGTATTTTACACACCACACTTCCCACACCATCTTTCTGCCTCGTCCACTTGCCCGCTCTGTCTTCACCCTCTCCCCTTCCATTTCTCTCACAGAATCAACATCTTTCTCTCGTGTTAACATGTATTTCTCCAACCTTCTTCCTCTCCCACCCGCTGTCTCTCTCATCCTCTTTCTCTCTCACGCTTTTTCTTTCCCACCCTCTTTCTCTCTCACGCACTTGGCCTATCACGCTTTTCTCGATCACCATCTTTCACACTCATCATATTTCTTTAACACCCTGATTCTTACCCTCTTTAACTCTCACCCTATCTTCCAACAGGTCATCTCTGTTCCTCCATATCAAAACTAACCTTACTTCAATTTAAATGTGTCTCTCAGTTAGAGGCAGTGAATGAGTTTTCACAGCTGAACAAATTTTCTTTTCTGCTTTTCGATGAGGTGATGGTTTGTATCTCTGCAGGCTCCCAGTTTTCTGAGATGATGCAACGTTTCTGAATGTGTTCTTTGTTTGAGGAGCTGTGGCAGATTCAGGGTTGTAATCAATTACTTGGACTTCAAATATTTCCAGATTTTCGAATAATTGAAATTTGCTTTTCATGGTCACCCTGAAACCACTAAAAACTCCTTACTGAATGGTCACATTTAAAGAGGCAACGTCATCTCAAAGTGCAGTGGGACCACCCAGAGAAATACACTGACAATTGGAACTGAATCACTGAATGGTCACAGTTACAGAGGCAGCTACATCCCAGAGTGCAGTGGAAGCACCCAGAGAAACACACTGACAATTGGAACTGAATCACTGAATGGTCACAGTTACAGAGGCAGCTACATCCCAGAGTGCAGTGGAATCACCCAGAGAAACACACTGACAATTGGAACTGAATCACTGAATGGTCACAGTTACAGAGGCAGCTACAGCCCAGAGTGCAGTGGAACCACACAGAGAAACACACTGACAATTGGAACTGAATCACTGAATGGTCACAGTTACAGAGACAGCTACACCCCAGAGTGCAGTGGAACCACCCATAGAAACACACTGACAATTGGAACCGAATCACTGAATGGTCACAGTTACAGAGACAGCTACACCCAAGAGTGCAGTGGAACCACCCACAGAAACACACTAAAATTTAGAACTGATTCACTGAATGGACACTGTCGATTGACTGAAATCACTGCAACAATGTGAGATGTAGTGATGGGACTGATGGCATTTGAGTGGACAGCATCCTTTCTGTTATTATGAGCCGAAGAATGTTATCAAAACAGTCCAGTATTTGCAACGTGCTCACTCACTCAAAAAATGTATTTTATTGAAACCCATGTCACCTGTTTGCTCCGAACTATAAAAACTAAACTAAACGATGTTGCAACCTGAATATCGCTGAGATGATTCCACAGGGTATTAATTAAAGGTTTTGGGAATATATAACTCAGAGATTAAGAAAGAGAGACGGCCAGCACCACGAAGCGACACACCACTTCACACTGAAAATGCATCGTCCAATTGATATGGTTGAAAAAATTGCCTACCCAATCCTTGCTATTGTGGGTGTTCCTGGTAAGTGACTATCATCATTGATGTTGTGTAATTCTATGTGCGAGCGACTTTCTGATTACAAACTCTGACTGAAAATGTTTTTCGCTGATTTCATGCTAACTGTTACACAGACACCTGGTCAACGATATAATTCACTTAAGTCAAATGTCTTTCAATATGTCTGGTTTGAATCATCTTTATCAACTAACAATAAACTTCTGTTTGTAACTCACGGGATCTGTGAGCACTGAAGTTATTATATTGAGTGGATATTGTGTAATGATGGATTGGATCTCAGTGAAGGCAATCTCTCTGAAGGTTAGTTTAGTGTCAGAAAGAATGAAATCACACAGGTGTGGATTACTAACAAGTGTGTAATATCTGACAGCAATGAGCAAGTATTACTGGAAGTAACGGTCACTGTGAAACTGTACTGAGTGTTGGTCTCTCACCAAAGTGTAATATCTGACAGCAATGAACAAGTATTACTGGAAATAACGGTCACTGTGAAACTGTACTGAGTGTGGGTCTCTCACCAAAGTGTAATATCTGACAGCAGTGAACATGTATTACAGGAAGTATCTGTCAGTGTGTAATTGTACTGTATTTGGGTCTCTGACCAGAACGGAATACCTGACAGCAGTGAAAAAATATTACTGGAACTACCTGTCAGTGTAGAACTGTACAGAATGCGGGTCTCTCAGCAGAGTGGAATATCTGGCAGCAGTGAACAAGTATGATGGGAAATATCTGTCAGTGTAGAACTGTAGAGAATGCTGGTCTCTCAGCAGAGTGGAATATCTGACAGCAGTGAACAAGTATTATGGGAAATATCTGTCAGTGTAGAACTGTACAGAATGCGGGTCTCTCAGCAGAGTGGAATATCTGACAGCGGTGAACAAGTATGATGGGAAATATCTGTCAGTGTAGAACTGTACAGAATGCGGGTCTCTCAGCAGAGTGGAATATCTGACAGCAGTGAAGAAGTATTATTGGAAGTAACTGTCAGTGTAGAATTGTACTAATGAGTGCGAGTCAGGATCTGGACTAAAATAAGTTCGTTCTCTTTTGATACAATGCATTTTATTAGTGAGTGGTCACTCCAGTCTATGGAACTCACTCTCTCTCTCTCTCTGCGTTTTCCGTTGGGACAGGACGAGTTTGACTGTGTTATGAGGATGTTTGATCTTTAATATACGAAGTGAAATATCTCGATATCTCTGTTTTGCATTGAACTGCTTCATCAAAAACAGATACCATCTCCGCTCTGACAATTATTAAAACTCACAACAGTACATTATCTTAATAGCTTTTGTGATATTTTCTCATTTCTATTAATCTTGAATTGAACTCCAAAGTTTGTGCCATCTTAATGGGTTTCTAAACTGTGTTGCTGCTTCAAACGATTTATGAACCTGTTCAGCTGAACCCAGACACCCTTCCAATCAATTCAGATACATGTTTTCGAAGGAGTGATTGGAGATTTATTGTTCAGATCAAAATTCAGCAGCGGACGCAGAGTTATCAGGGAATCAATTTATCATTGAAATACACACGTTGCAAGTCTTTAATTGACGATTAACGTGACATTGTTTTTAGCTGTATTCTTCCTCAGAATTCGCTGTCACTCTCAACTTGTTTTGTCTATAAATTCCACGATTATCATTTTGCTACCCGGTTCCATATTGTTGGTGTAAATGGTGTAGGAGAGTGATGCCAGTGTCGATCCTTGTGGAACACCATTTCCCACTTTTTACCAATCAGACTAAATCCTTTTTGCCCTCTCACTGTTGTATGTGTGTGTATCCAACTTGCTGCCCATGCTGTTGTCGTGTCCCCTAACTCCACTTTTACTGAGATTCCTAATCAGCCTATTATGTCGGATGTTACTGAAGGCTTTTAGAAATCAGATTGTTGGACATTTATCATACTAATCAAATCTATAATTTCTAATAGTTTTTAATTTAATTTATTACTTTTAAATAATTTAACGAAATCTGCCAGGAATTGTGTTGACTTTAAAATATTTATTATACTCTGTGTAACTAGATTTTATTTCCTCATAATTGTATTTCAATGTTTTCTGACGACTGACGTTGCGACTGGGAGATAATTTTCTGGAATTACTTCATTCCTGTTTAAAGACAAGAATAATATAAAACGATTGCTGCCTTAAAATTCTTTGGTAATATTCTGATGATGATTAGTGAATAGATAATAAAGTCTCAGCTGTTTCTCGCTGCTTATTCAATGAATATTTATGGCTCAAATCCGTCCACCTTCAGTCATCTCCCTCTCCATTGCGCCCACACTTTCACTGCCTACCCGCTCTTCGTCTTTTGATTGGGACCTCTCAATGCGACATTGAAATCATCACCTCACTGCCCCTCTCGTCCACTCTCTTCTGTCTCCCTCTGCACTTAGTCAAAAACTCTCCCTAATATCCAATCCTGACTTTGTGACCTAAGCAGCTCATTAAAGTAAAGCCATTATTGTCTGGTGTACAGACCTCTTCCTCACAGCGGGTTAAAGTCAACTCTCAGGCACATTCTGCCACACCCCTCTCCCCTACGGCAGGACATTGACTGACCCCACCCAAATATGATGTAATTGTTTCCAGAACTTTCACTGACTTCATTGACTCTGGAGATCATCCGCCAACAGCCGCTATCATCATAGCCCCGCAGCCTCACACGTCCTGCATGTGCCTTCTCCCCAAAAATCCAGAAACAATACTGTCCCAGGAGACCCATTACTTCCACCTGCCCAAGCCCTACCGAACTCATTTCTTACTATCTTGACTTCACCCTCTCTTCCCTTGTTTTGTCCGTTCTCACCGACCTTCCTAATTACACAGATATCGTACATTACACAAACAAGGTCACCTTCTCTAGTCCTAACCGCCTAATCTTTACTGTGGACGGCCAATCACTCTACACATCCGTTTCACTTCGCTAAAACACTTCTTCAGTGTTTCCCTCCCTACTCCCTCCTCTAACGAAAAAAAAACAACCGCTGTAAGGATCAAAAGGAAGGCTCGAGGGCAGGTAGAAATGGAAAGTTGAACCGTGACGTCACAGCCTGCAGGTAAGGGATTGGCTGGTGACTGGTAAGTAGTTTTTATTTATTTTCCCTCAGGTGTTATCGTGCGGGGCGCAGAGGTTGCTGAGTGAGTGCTTGCTGAGAAGGGGAGTGAATAACAGGTAAGCTCTTTCTTTCTTTTTTTTAATCTGGTGGGGATGACAGGGAATGCAGTGTAATGTTCCTCCTGCAGAATGTTTGAGGTGAGGGACGCCGTCAGTGTCCCAGCTGATTTCATCTGTGGGAAGTGCACCCATATCCAGCTCCTCAGAACCCGCGTTAGGGAACTGGAGCTGGAGTTGGATAAACATCGGATCATTCGGGAGGCAGTTGGTCATAGATAGACGCTTCAGGGATGTAGTTACTCCGAAGAATAAAGATAGATGGGTGACGGTGAGAGGGGCTGGGAGGAAGCAGTCAGTATAGGGATCCCCTGTGGCCGTTCCCCTTAGTAACAAGTATACCGCTTTTGGAACTATTGGGGGGGGGGAACATACCAGGGTTAAGCCATGAGGTACAGGTCTCTGGCCCAGAGTATGTCCCTGTTGCTCAGAAGGGAAGGGGTAGAGGAGTAGAGTATTAATCATCGGAGTCTCCATAGTTAGGGGGATAGCTAGGAGATTCTGTGGGAATGAGAGAGACTCATGGTTGGCGTGTTGCCTCCCAGGAGCCAGGGTGCGTGGTGTCTCGGATCGTGTTTTCGGGATCCTTAAGGGGGAGGGGGAGCAGCCCCAAGTCGTGGTCCACATAGGTACCAACGACATAGGTAGGAAAAGGGAGGGGATGTAAGGCAGGAATTCAGGGAGCTAGGGTGGAAACTTAGATCTAGGACAAACAGAGTCATTATTTCTGGGTTGTTACCCGTGCCACGTGATAGTGAGACGAGGAATAGGGAGAGAGAGGAGTTGAACACGTGGCTACAGGGATGGTAAAGGTGGGAGGGTTTCAGGTTTCTGGATAATTGGGGCTCATTCAGGGGTCGGTGAGACCTCTACAAACGGGATGGTCTGCACCTGGACCAGAGGGGTACCAATATTCTGGGGGGGGGGGGGAAATTTGTTAATGCTCTTCGTGAGGGTTTAAAATAGTTTAGCAGGGGCTTGGGAACCTAAATTGTAGCTTCAGTATACAGGAGGTTGAGAGTAGTGAGGTCATGAGTAAGGTTTCAAAGTTACAGGAGTGTACCGGCAGGCAGGAAGGTGGTTTAAAGTGTGTCTTATTCAATGCCAGGAGCATCCGGAATGAGGTGGGTGAACTTGCGGCATGGTTTGGTACCTGGGACTTCGATGTTGTGGCCATTTCGGAGACATGGATAGAGCAGGGAAAGGAATGGTTGTTGCAGGTGCCGGGATTTAGATATTTCAGTAAGCTCAGGGAAGGTGGTAAAAGAGGGGGAGGGGTGGCATTGTTAGTCAAGGGCAGTATTACGGTGGCAGAAAGGACGTTTGATGAGGACTCGTCTACTGAGGTAGTATGGGCTGAGGTTAGAGACAGAAAAGGAGAGGTCACCCTGTTAGGGGTTTTATATAGGCCTCCGAAAAGTTCCAGAGATGTAGAGGAGAGGATTGCAAAGATGATTCTGGATAGGAGGGAAAGCAACAGGGAAGTTGTCATGGGGGACTTTGACTTTCCAAATATTGACTGGAAACTCTATAGTTCGAGTACATTAGATGGGTCCGTTTTTGTCCAATGTGTGCAGGAGGGTTTCCTGACACAGTATGTAGATAGGCCAACGAGAGGCGAGGCCATATTGGATTTGGTACTGGGTAATGAACCAGGACAGGTGTTAGATTTGGAGGTAGGTGAGCACTTTGGTGATAGTGACCAGAATTCGATTATGTTTACTTTAGTGGTGGAAAGGGATAGGTATATACCGCAGGGCAAAGGTTTTATCTGGGGGAAAGGCAATTATGATGCGATGAGGCAAGACTTAAGATACATCGGATGGAGAGGGAAACTGCAGGGGATGGGCACAATGGAAATGTGGAGCTTGTTCAAGGAACAGCTACTACGTGTCCTTGGTAAGTATGTACCTGTCAGGCAGGGAGGAAGTGGTCGAGTGAGGGAACCGTGGTTTATACAGCAGTCGAAACACTTGTCAAGAGGAAGAAGGAGACTTATGTAAACATGAGATATGAAGGTTCAGTTAGGGCGCTCGAGAGTTACAAGTTAGCTAGGAAGGACGTAAAGAGAGAGCTAAGAAGAGCCAGGATGGAACATGAGAAGTCTTTGGCAGGTACGATCAAGGATAACCCTAAAGCTTTCTATAGATATGTCAGGAATAAAAGATTGACTAGGGTAAGAGTAGGGCCAGTCAAGGACAGTAGTGGGAAGTTGTGCTTGGAGTCCGAGGAGATAGGAGAGGTGCTAAATGAATATTTTTCATCAGTATTCACACATGATAAAGACAATGTTATCGAGGAGTAAACTGAGATTCAGGCTAATAGACTAGAAGGGCTTGAGGTTCATAAGGAGGAGGTTTTAGCAATTCTGGTAAATGTGAAAATTGGTAAGTCACCTGGGCCAGATGGGATTTATCCTAGGATTCTCTGGGAAGCTAGGAGGTGAATGCTGAGCCTTTGGCCTTGATCTTTAAGTCATCTTTGTCTACAGGAATAGTGCCAGAAGACTGGAGGATAGCAAATGTTGTCCCCTTGTTCAAGAAGGGGAGTCGAGATAAATAACCCCCGTACCTATTGACCAGTGAGCCTTACTTCTGTTGTGGGAAAAATCTTGGAAAGGTTT
The DNA here is from genome assembly GCF_047496885.1 of Scyliorhinus torazame. Taxonomy (NCBI): domain Eukaryota; kingdom Metazoa; phylum Chordata; class Chondrichthyes; order Carcharhiniformes; family Scyliorhinidae; genus Scyliorhinus; species Scyliorhinus torazame. Next base: position 113,762,682 of record NC_092726.1, on the reverse strand, counting down.
ATAAGAGATAGGATGTATAATCATCTGGAAAAGAATAATTTGATTAGAGATAGTCAACACCGTTTTGTGAAGGGTAGGTCGTGCCTCACAAACCTTATTGAGTTCTTTGAGAAGGTGACCAAACAGGTGGATGAGGGTAAAGCAGTTGATGTGGTGGATATGGATTTCAGGAAAGCGTGTGATAAGGTTCCCCGTGGTAGGCTACTGCAGAAAATAATGAGGCATGGGTTTCAGGGTGATTTAGCAGTTTGGATCAGAAATTGTCTCCCTGGAAGAAGACAAAGGGTGGTGGTTGATGGGAAATGTTCAGACTGGAGTCCAGTTACTAGTGGTGTACAACAAGGATCTGTTTTGGGGCCACTGCTGTTTGTCATTTTTATAAATGATGGGTAGAAGGATGGGTGAGAAAATTTGCAGATGACACTGAAGTCGGTGGAGTTGTGGATCGTGCGGAAGGATGTTTCACGTTACAGAGGGACATAGATAAGCTGCAGCGCTGGGCTGAGAGGTGGCGGAGTTTAATGCAGAAAAGTGTGAGGTGATTCATTTTGGAAGGAATTACAGGAAGACAGAGTCCTGGGCTAATGGTAAGGTTCTTGGCAGTGTGGATGAGCAGAGAAATCTCGGTGTCCATGTACATAGATCCCTGAAAGTTGCCACCAAGGTTCAGAGGGTTGTTAAGAAGGCGTACGGTGTGTTAGCTTTTATTGGTAGAGGGATTGAGTTTAGGAGCCATGAGGTCATGTTGCAGCTATACGATACTCTGGTACGGCCGCATTTGGAGTATTGCGTGCAATTCCTGTCGCCGCATTATAGGAAGGATGTGGAAGCATTGGAAAGGGCGCAGAGGAGATTTACCAGAGTGTTGCCTGGTATGGAGGGAAGATCTTATGAGGAAAGGCTGAGGGACTTGAGGTTGTTTTCCTTAGAGAGAAGAAGGTTAAGAGGTGACTTAATTGAGGCATACAAGATTATCAGAGGATTGGATAGGGTGGACAGTGAGAGCCTTTTTCCTCGGATGGTGATGTCAAACATGAGGGGACATAGCTTTAAATTGAGGGGATATAGATATAAGACAGATGTCAGAGGTAGGTTCTTTACTCAGAGAGTAGTAAGGGCGTTGAATGCCCTGCCTGCAACAGTAGTGGACTCACCAACACTAAGGACATTCAAATGGTCATTGGATAGACATATGGACAATAAGGGAATAGTGTAGATGGGCTTTAGAGTGGTTTCACAGGTCGGCGCAACATCGAGGGCCGAAGGGCCTGTACTGCGCTGTAATGTTCTATGTTCTATGTGTCCAATTGGAGGGTCCGAGGGATCTCAGCTTCTCCCTTTATTGGAGGCCCGGACAATCCACGACAACTCCCACCCTCCTCCAACTGCCTGAACGTGTTCGATGACTCATTAATTTCTCCTTTAACTGGTCTCACTTCTTGGAAATAAAACGTGTGGCCATGGGTACCTTATTGGACTCTACGAAGTCTGTCCTTTTGTGGGTTATGTGGAACAGTCCGTGTTCCTGAGCTAGCACGGTCCCGTCCCACAACTCAATTTCGGTAACATCTATGACTGCATTGGTGACACGTCTTGCATCTTGTCTGATCATGAAGTCATTAATCGACTTTGTTTCCAATTTCCGTCCTCTGCACCCTTCATGGAGTCCACTCCGACACTCCGCTTCCTTTCCTTGAGCTTTCTGTCTCCGTTTGCAGCAATAGACTGACCTTCTATATTAATTACAAGCCCAACGAATCCAGTGCTACCTCGTGTTTAAATCCTTACACTCTGCTTCTGTTAAGGACAGAATCACTTTTCCCCAGTGTCTCCGCCTCTGTTGCCATTTTTGTGATGAATTCACCTTTGAAAACGGCCTTTCTGGCACGCCTGCCTTTTTCTTCACCGGGGTTGCTTGCCCCCACCACCTTCCGTTTGATGACAGGTCTCTCAAACATGTTCAATTCATTTCCCACACCTCTGCCCTCACATATCCTCCTCCCTCCAAAACATGATAGGGTCCCGCTATTCTCTCTTTCCTAACCACTGTCCTCCGCATTCAAAGGATTATTCGCCGCCATTTCCGTCCAGGAGAGCATGATGTCACAACGTGCACATTGTCACCTCTCTCCAAACAACGCCAACTTTTTTTTGCATTCCACAGTTACCACTCACAACTTGGAACCTTTGTCCACTCCTCAACCCCATCCGACACCCCTTCCACTGTATCTTCCCTTGCAATCGCAGACAGTGCAACGGCAGCCCCTTTACCTCGTCCAGTCTCATGATTCTCCGCAGCAAACTCTGCTTTCCTGCGAAACAGCGTTTCATTCATGAATCATTCAATTTGTTTTACTGTACTCGCTGCTCTCAATACCGTCTCCTCGACATTGGGGAGACTAAACGCCGACTGCGTGACCGCTTTATGTAGCACCTTCACTCAGCCCAGAAACATGGCCCCAGCCTTCATGCTGTTTGCCATTTTATGTTAGCCCATTGCTCTCATGCCCACATGTCTGTCCTTGGCCTGCTGCAGGTTCGAATGAAGCCCAACGCAATCAGGAGAGCAGCATCTCATCTACCAATTAGGTGCGTTACAATCTCAAGACTCAACATTATGTTTCAGACATTAGATGAGAACCTTCGCCTCCATATTGATTTTGGATTATCCCATTTGTTGATCGAATGCACTGGTGAGACTGGATTCCTGGCATCTAAACCCCAAGGAATTTGTAATGCCGGAGGGGGAAAGTCACTGCGAAAGACCTTTCAGGGATTGTGTCCACATTCAGGAGCGGATGCATTCCTGGGAAAAGCGTAATCAGGAGATGTTTTGCACATGGAAACGATGAGGGTTACTTATAAATGACTGTAAGTGGGAATGTTGTGCTCTGGGAATGTTCTGGAGACTGACAGGCTCTGTTAGTCCCATGTTTATGAACTGGGGAGGTCCTGAGCCTGTTCTATTTTTCATTGACTATGAAGGATTACAATAAACTCGGCTTGATGTCGAACTGCATCAGGAATCCATTCCAGGAAAAGGTGGCAAGTCAGGAAGTCCGACAATCTCTGATCTGTTTGGATCCGATCGGGAACGTGGCCAGTCTTAGTTAATCATGAAAATCAGACTAAACAATAACTCTTATCTCTCCCAAAGGTATTTTCATTATGAATATTTTCCTACCACTGAGATCAAACTGACAAGGCTTCAATTCAATCCGCCGCCCCCACCCCCGTCTCTGTCTTAATGAATTGTGTTCCATTAACTTGTACCTTCTCTGCGATTTTAATCTTTGCACCCTCTCCTCTACCAACATTCCCACACATCTGCTGACAATTTTATTGATGCTGAAACCCTGTGCTGGTCCAAAACTGGAGAACGTTTAATCTGTAATTTCCATGTTCTTCTCACTCTCTCTCTGGCAGTTAATTTACTGGGAATCGCGATTCTGTGTCGAGGAAAGTGTGGCCTCTCTGCTTGCACTACTCGCTACCTGGTGGCCATGGCAACGGCGGATCTACTGGTTATCATCACTGTCCCAATACTGACCATGATCAATCGTTATTATTTTTCCTGGAATTTCGTGGACCTCACCCCTATATGTAGTGTTAATAGTGTCCTCATGTCTGCAGCGACGGACTGTTCTGTCTGGTTCACCCTCGCTTTCTCCTTTGATCGATTTGTGGCCATTCGCTGCCAGAAACTGAAAACTAAATATTGCACCGGGAAAACTGCGGCTGTGGTTCTGTCCACAAGCGGCCTGCTGCTCTGTGTAAGAAACATCCCCCGGTACTTTACAAATGAACATAGATACATAATCAACGATGTCCAGTGGTTGTGTCGAACGAAGAGCAGCTATTTTACTGACCAAGGATGGGTTGCATATTCCTGGTTTGATCAGGTTTTAACCCCATTGATGCCGTTCTTCTCAATCCTGTTGACCAACGCTCTGACAGTCAGACACATTTTACTCAGCAGTCGGGTCCGGAAGGCACTGAGGTCTCAGAGTCAGGGAGACAATCGCACAGACCCAGAGATGGAGAGCAGACGGAAGTCAATGATTTTGCTCTTCAGCATCTCTGGGACTTTCATCCTCCTCTGGACCGTGTCTGTTATTAAATTTTTCTACATCGATTTGTCAGATTTTTATTACCTCACCCGCCCACAATATACTTTACAACAAGTCGGATTTATGCTGCGGGATTTAAATTGCTGCACAAACACATTTATTTATGTGGTGACTCAGTCCAGGTTCAGGGAACAGATCAAGTTCGCGGTGAAATATCCGGTTACATCAATTATTAAATTAATCAATAAATGAAACTGACGGACAGCCCCTCAGCCAATCAGGAACTACATCCGCTGTCTGACATTCCCTCAGCCAACCGTGTACTCCAGCGCTGACTGACAGCTACTCAGCCAATCAGAAGCTCCAAAATCAGACTGGCAGTGTCTTCAGCCAATCAGGAGGCCAATTGCTGTCCGGCAGTCCGTCAGCCTATCATGCAGCTTCATCGGAATACTGAAAGTCGCCTCAAACAATCGGAAGCATCGCATGTTGGCTGACAATAACCAGGAGCCAATCAGGACACCGCGACGAAGAGCCGGGCGCGCAAATCGGGGGCCTCGGAACGCTGACGGCTAGAACGTTAAGGCAATAAGAGACTTAGTTTCAGACTGACAGCTACCACAGCTAATCAGAGAGCTCGGAACACATGCTCATACAAACCTCAACCAATCAGGCTTGCGAAACTCCACCCTGCCCTGCCTTGAGACAATTCATTCCTCTTGAACCTGTGATTATCCTTCTCTCCAGTTGCTCTAACTGGACCGGTAAAGAGTTAATTAGCTGCAAAGACTCGCATTCAAAGTATCGTCTTGCATCTTTGACTTTGTCTGTTTTTATCTTTCTGGAACCCAACTCTGCATTCACCTGAGGAAGGAGATGTGCTCGAAAGCTAGTGGTTCGAAACAAACCTGTTGAATTTGAACCTGGTGTTGTAAGATTCTTCCTGTGCTCACCCCAGTCCAACGCCGGCATCTCCCCAAATAGATACAAGGCGAGCTGACTGACGCCTGCCGCAGCCAGTTAGAGAGCTCCAGCAGCGGATACGAGCCACCTCAGCCAATCAGAGATTCTAGTTTCAGACTAAAAGCTTCTGCAGCAATCGGGAATCGTCTCCTACTGGCCGAGAACCACCTTTGACAATCCGAGATTCTGGATTCGTGTGACAGTCACGTCAGCGAATCAGAGATTCCGCCGCTGACTGACAGGTGCTTCATCCACTCATGGAGCGTTATCCAGTGATATACACACTGCTCAACAAATCAGGTGGAACGCTCGGGAAACGGGATCCGCCACAACGTATCAGGAAGTGTGAATCCGATCACTAACTTTCTCATGAGCCAATCATCGAGCTCCGCCTGTGGTCTCAGGCAATCAGCTATGCACATCTAGTACACGCCTTAGCTAGGATTGTGGTCCTATCATTGGTCAGATGTTGCCGCCGCAGCGAACGGGAAAGACAGAGAATCCCTAAAGTCTGATATATTTTGCGCGTCCAACAAATAACACTGCATTGGATTCACTTTCAGATGAAAGTCTAATAGCCTTTGCATACTTCAATTGAGCTGCTCTTCACCACACACGCGGGCAGTGGATTCCCCTCCTCACCAGTCGCTGAGTGAAAAAGTCATCGTTTATATCCACATTGCTTCATTTACTCATGAATTTGAAACATAGCGCCAATCTCAATATTGTTACCAATGAAAAGCTTTCCTCCCCATCTCCTTCCAACAACTTATGATTCTCGTCCCCAAGGGAAACGAACTTAAATTCTCCAATCTCTCTAAATAACTGAAGATGCTCAGCACTGGGAACACTGGTGAATCCTCCCTGTAGTCGAAAAATATCTCCAAATCCTTCCTGAACTGTGACATCTGGAACTGGACGCACAACACCATCCAGACTTTCACAAGTTCAATAGAATGTATGTGCTCTTTTACTCTATTCCCCTACTAAACAGCTGATTGCTAGATTTCGATTCTTTATTCAATGAAAATGTCCCTCTGTTCAACGACAATCCTTCTTTTCATGATGGTTTTATTGATGTTGTCTTTATTTTATATAGTTTTGATCCGCTCGCCGACTGATACGACCTCAGACCAGCTTCCCAAATTGTTAAATTCCCGAATCCAACCCCAGTTTTGTGCTGGTCAGGCTGAGGACGAATCTGCTGCCTACACGTCCTTTCAACGCCCTGGTTTGGTTGAAAAGACAATGAATAAAAAGTAACCTAATTCGCCGTTGCTAACTTTTTATTTTTTGGTTTTAGAAAGAGCAAATAAATACTTTGTTTTGCATGTGAGCAGCAGCTACACAGACTCATTTCCACTCTGTGTAACAGCTCCCACGTTCATTATTTTCGCCTCTCATTGAACAGTGCCCACAGTGACAAATATCCCCTCACAGTGAATAGCTCCTACCCTGACTAATAACCCCATACTGTGAACAGCCCCTACACTAACTAATATCCCCTCACTGTGAACAGCCGCTACACTGCCTAATATCCCCTCACTGTGAACAGCCCCTACACTGGCTAATATCCTCACACTGTGAACAGCCCCTACACTCACTAATATCCCCTCACTGTGAACAGCCCCTACACTGCCTAATATCCCCTCACTGTGAACAGTCCCTACACTGGCTAATATGCCCTCACTGTGAACAGCCCCTACACTGACTAATATCCCCTCACTGTGAACCGCCCCTACACTCACTAATATCCCCACACTGTGGACAGCACCTTTACTGACAAATACACCCTCACCGTGGACAACTCCAACGTGGACTATTATCCCCTCACTATGAAGAGCCCCTGCCCTGACTAATATGCCGTCACTGTGAACACCCCCTACACTGACTAATATCCCGTACTGTGAACACCCCCTACACTGACTAATACCCCCTCACTGTGAACAGCCCCTACACTGACTAATATCCCCTCACTGTGAAGATCCCCTACACTCACTAATATCCCGTCACTGTGAACAGCTCCTACACTGACTAATATCCCGTCACTGTGAACAGCCCCTACACTGACTAATATCCCCACACTGTGAACAGCTCCTGCAAAGACTAATATCCCCACACTGTGGACAGCCCCTACACTGACTAATATCCCCACACTGTGAACAGCTCCTACACTGACTAATATCCCCACACTGTGAACAGCTCCTACACTGACTAATATCCCGTCACTGTGAACAGCTCCTACACTGACTAATATCCCGTCACTGTGAACAGCTCCTACACTGACTAATATCCCGTCACTGTGAACAGCTCCTACACTGACTAATATCCCCACACTGTGAACAGCTCCTGCAAAGACTAATATATCCACACTATGGACAGCCCCTACACTGATTAATATCCCCACACTGTGAACAGCTCCTGCAAAGACTAATATCCCCACACTGTGGACAGCCCCTACACTGACTAATATCCCCACACTGTGAACAGCTCCTACACTGACTAATATCCTCACACTGTGAACAGCTCCTTTACTGACTAATATCCCCACACTGTGAACAACTCCTACACTGACTCATATCCTCACACTGTGAACAGCCCCTACACTGACTAATATCCTCACACTGTGAACAACTCCTGCACTCACTAATATCCTCACACTGTGAAGAGCTCCTACACTGACTAATATCCCCACACTGTGAACAGCCCCTACACTGACTAATATCCCCACACTGTGAACATCTCCTACACTGACTAATATCCTCACACTGTGAACAGCCCCTACACTGACTAATATCCCCTCACTGTGAACAGCTCCTACACTGACTAATATCCCCTCACTGTGAACAGCCCCTACACTGACTAATACCCCGTCACTGTGAAAAGCCCCTACACTGACTAATATCCCCACACTGTGAACATCTCCTACACTGACTAATATCCCCACACTGTGAACATCTCCTACAATGACTAATATCCTCACACTGTGAACAGCACCTACACTGACTAATATCCCATCACTGTGAACAGCTCCTACACTGACTAATATCCTCACACTGTGAACAGCTCCTTTTCTGACTAATATCCCCTCACTGTGAACAACTCCTACACTCACTAATATCCTCACACTGTGAACAGCCCCTACACTGACTAATATCCTCACACTGTGAACAGCTCCTACACTGACTAATACCCCGTCACTGTGAACAACCCTACACTGACTAATATCCCCTCACTGTGAACAGCCCCTACACTGACTAATATCCCCTCACTGTGAACAGCTCCTTTACTGACTAATATCCCCTCACTGTGAACAACTCCAACAATCACTATTATCCTCACACTGTGAACAGCTCCTACACTGACTAATATCCCCACACTGTGAACATCTCCTACACTGACTAATATCCTCACACTGTGAACAGCCCCTACACTGACTAATATCCCCTCACTGTGAACAGCTCCTACACTGACTAATATCCCCTCACTGTGAACAGCCCCTACACTGACTAATACCCCGTCACTGTGAACAGCCCCTACACTGACTAATATCCCCACACTGTGAACATCTCCTACACTGACTAATATCCCCACACTGTGAACATCTCCTACAATGACTAATATCCTCACACTGTGAACAGCACCTACACTGACTAATATCCCCTCACTGTGAACAACTCCTACACTCACTAATTTCCTCACACTGTGAACAGCCCCTACACTGACTAATATCCTCACACTGTGAACAGCTCCTACACTGACTAATACCCCGTCACTGTGAACAACCCCTACACTGACTAATATCCCCTCACTGTGAACAGCCCCTACACTGACTAATATCCTCACACTGTGAACAGCTCCTTTACTGACTAATATCCCCTCACTGTGAACAACTCCAACAATCACTAATATCCTCACACTGTGAACAGCCCCTACACTGACTAATATCCTCACACTGTGAACAACTCCTACACTCACTAATATCCTCACACTGTGAACAGCTCCTACACTGACTAATATCCCCACACTGTGAACAGCCCCTACACTGACTAATATCCCCTCACTGTGAACATCCGCTACACTGACTAATATCCTCACACTGTGAACAACTCCTACACTCACTAATATCCTCACACTGTGAACAGCTCCTACACTGACTAATATCCTCACACTGTGAACAGCCACGACACTGACTAATATCCACTCACTGTGAACAGCTCCAATACTCACTAATATCCCCTCACTGTGAACAGCCCCTACACTGGCTAATATCCCCTCACTGTGAACAGCCCCTACACTGACTAATATCACCTCAATGTGAACAGCTCCTGCACTCACTAATATCCTCACACTGTGAAGAGCTCCTACACTGACTATTATCCCCACACTGTGAACAGCCCCTACACTGACTAAAATCCTCACACTGTGAACAACTCCTACACTCACTAATATCCTCACACTGTGAACAGCTCCTACACTGACTAATACAACCTCACTGTGAACAGCTCCGATACTCACTAATATCCCCTCACTGTGAACAGCCCCTACACTGACTAATACCCCGTCACTGTGAACAGCCCCTACACTGACTAATATCCCCACACTGTGAACATCTCCTACACTGACTAATATCCCCATACTGTGAACATCTCCTACAATAACTAATATCCTCACACTGTGAACAGCACCTACACTGACTAATATCCCCACACTGTGAACAGCTCCTACACTGACTACTATCCTCACACTGTGAACAGCCCCTACACTGAATAATATCCTCACACTGTGAACAGCTCCTACACTGACTAATACCCCGTCACTGTGAACAACCCCTACACTGACTAATATCCCCTCACTGTGAACAGCCCCTACACTGACTAATATCCCCTCACTGTGAACAGCTCCTTTACTGACTAATATCCCCTCACTGTGAACAACTCCAACAATCACTAATATCCTCACACTGTGAACAGCTCCTACACTGACTAATATCCCCACACTGTGAACATCTCCTACACTGACTAATATCCTCACACTGTGAACAGCCCCTACACTGACTAATATCCCCTCACTGTGAACAGCCCCTACACTGACTAATACCCCGTCACTGTGAACAGCCCCTACACTGACTAATATCCCCACACTGTGAACATCTCCTACACTGACTAATATCCCCACACTGTGAACATCTCCTACAATGACTAATATCCTCACACTGTGAACAGCACCTACACTGACTAATATCCCCTCACTGTGAACAACTCCTACACTCACTAATTTCCTCACACTGTGAACAGCCCCTACACTGACTAATATCCTCACACTGTGAACAGCTCCTACACTGACTAATACCCCGTCACTGTGAACAACCCCTACACTGACTAATATCCCCTCACTGTGAACAGCCCCTACACTGTCTAATATCCTCACACTGTGAACAGCTCCTTTACTGACTAATATCCCCTCACTGTGAACAACTCCAACAATCACTAATATCCTCACACTGTGAACAGCCCCTACACTGACTAATATCCTCACACTGTGAACAACTCCTACACTCACTAATATCCTCACACTGTGAACAGCTCCTACACTGACTAATATCCCCACACTGTGAACAGCCCCTACACTGACTAATATCCCCTCACTGTGAACAGCCGCTACACTGACTAATATCCTCACACTGTGAACAACTCCTACACTCACTAATATCCTCAAACTGTGAACAGCTCCTACACTGACTAATATCCTCACACTGTTAACAGCTCCGACACTGACTAATATCCCCTCACTGTGAACAGCTCCAATACTCACTAATATCCCCTCACTGTGAACAGCCCCTACACTGGCTAATATCCCCTCACTGTGAACAGCCCCTACACTGACTAATATCCCCTCACTGTGAACAGCTCCTACACTGACTAAAATCCACTCACTGTGAACAGCCCCTACACTGACTAATATCCCCTCACTGTGAACAGCTCCTACACTGACTAATATCCCCTCACATTGAACAGCCCCTACACTGACTAATATCCCCACACTGTGAACAGCTCCTACACTGACTAATATCCTCACACTCTGAACAGCTCCTTTTCTGACTACTATCCCCTCACTGTGAACAACTCCTACACTGAGTAACATCCCCTCACTGTGAACAGCCCCTACACTGGCTAATATCCCCTCATTGTGAACAGTCCATACACTGACTAATATCCCGTCACTGTGAACAGCTCCTACACTGACTAATATCCCCTCAATGTGAACAGCTCCTACACTGACTAATATCCTCACACTGTGAACAGCCCCTACACTGACTAATATCCCTTCACTGTGTACAGACCCTACACTGACTAATATCCCCACATTGTGAACAGCTCCTACACTGACTAATATCCCCACACTGTGAACAGCCCCTACCCTGACTAATATCCCCTCACTGTGAACAGCTCCTACACTGACTAATATCCTCACACTGTGAACAGCCCCTACACAGACTGATATCCGCACACTGTGAACAGCTCCTACACTGACTAATATCCTCACACTGTGAACAGCTCCTTTTCTGACTACTATCCCCTCACTGTGAACAACTCCTACACTGACTAATATCCCCTCACTGTGAACAGCCCCTACACTGGCTAATATCCCCTCACTGTGAACAGCCCCTACACTGACTAATATCCCCTCACTGTGAACAGCTCCTTTACTGACTAATATCCCCTCACTGTGAACAACTCCAACAATCACTATTATCCTCACACTGTGAACAGCTCCTACACTGACTAATATCCCCACACTGTGAACATCTCCTACACTGACTAATATCCTCACACTGTGAACAGCCCCTACACTGACTAATATCCCCTCACTGTGAACAGCTCCTACACTGACTAATATCCCCTCACTGTGAACAGCCCCTACACTGACTAATACCCCGTCACTGTGAACAGCCCCTACACTGACTAATATCCCCACACTGTGAACATCTCCTACACTGACTAATATCCCCACACTGTGAACATCTCCTACAATGACTAATATCCTCACACTGTGAACAGCTCCTACACTGACTAATACCCCGTCACTGTGAACAACCCCTACACTGACTAATATCCCCTCACTGTGAACAGCCCCTACACTGACTAATATCCTCACACTGTGAACAGCTCCTTTACTGACTAATATCCCCTCACTGTGAACAACTCCAACAATCACTAATATCCTCAGACTGTGAACAGCCCCTACACTGACTAATATCCTCACACTGTGAACAACTCCTACACTCACTAATATCCTCACACTGTGAACAGCTCCTACACTGACTAATATCCCCACACTGTGAACAGCCCCTACACTGACTAATATCCCCTCACTGTGAACATCCGCTACACTGACTAATATCCTCACACTGTGAACAACTCCTACACTCACTAATATCCTCACACTGTGAACAACTCCTACACTGACTAATATCCTCACACTGTGAACAGCCACGACACTGACTAATATCCCCTCACTGTGAACAGCTCCAATACTCACTAATATCCCCTCACTGTGAACAGCCCCTACACTGGCTAATATCCCCTCACTGTGAACAGCCCCTACACTGACTAATATCACCTCAATGTGAACAGCTCCTGCACTCACTAATATCCTCACACTGTGAAGAGCTCCTACACTGACTATTATCCCCACACTGTGAACAGCCCCTACACTGACTAAAATCCTCACACTGTGAACAACTCCTACACTCACTAATATCCTCACACTGTGAACAGCTCCTACACTGACTAATACAACCTCACTGTGAACAGCTCCGATACTCACTAATATCCCCTCACTGTGAACAGCCCCTACACTGACTAATACCCCGTCACTGTGAACAGCCCCTACACTGACTAATATCCCCACACTGTGAACATCTCCTACACTGACTAATATCCCCATACTGTGAACATCTCCTACAATAACTAATATCCTCACACTGTGAACAGCACCTACACTGACTAATATCCCCACACTGTGAACAGCTCCTACACTGACTACTATCCTCACACTGTGAACAGCCCCTACACTGAATAATATCCTCACACTGTGAACAGCTCCTACACTGACTAATACCCCGTCACTGTGAACAACCCCTACACTGACTAATATCCCCTCACTGTGAACAGCCCCTACACTGACTAATATCCCCTCACTGTGAACAGCTCCTTTACTGACTAATATCCCCTCACTGTGAACAACTCCAACAATCACTAATATCCTCACACTGTGAACAGCCCCTACACTGACTAATATCCCCTCACTGTGAACAGCCCCTACACTGACTAATACCCCGTCACTGTGAACAGCCCCTACACTGACTAATATCCCCACACTGTGAACATCTCCTACACTGACTAATATCCCCACACTGTGAACATCTCCTACAATGACTAATATCCTCACACTGTGAACAGCACCTACACTGACTAATATCCCCTCACTGTGAACAACTCCTACACTCACTAATTTCCTCACACTGTGAACAGCCCCTACACTGACTAATATCCTCACACTGTGAACAGCTCCTACACTGACTAATACCCCGTCACTGTGAACAACCCCTACACTGACTAATATCCCCTCACTGTGAACAGCCCCTACACTGTCTAATATCCTCACACTGTGAACAGCTCCTTTACTGACTAATATCCCCTCACTGTGAACAACTCCAACAATCACTAATATCCTCACTCTGTGAACAGCCCCTACACTGACTAATATCCTCACACTGTGAACAACTCCTACACTCACTAATATCCTCACACTGTGAACAGCTCCTACACTGACTAATATCCCCACACTGTGAACAGCCCCTACACTGACTAATATCCCCTCACTGTGAACAGCCGCTACACTGACTAATATCCTCACACTGTGAACAACTCCTACACTCACTAATATCCTCAAACTGTGAACAGCTCCTACACTGACTAATATCCTCACACTGTGAACAGCTCCGACACTGACTAATATCCCCTCACTGTGAACAGCTCCAATACTCACTAATATCCCCTCACTGTGAACAGCCCCTACACTGGCTAATATCCCCTCACTGTGAACAGCCCCTACACTGACTAATATCCCCTCACTGTGAACAGCTCCTACACTGACTAAAATCCACTCACTGTGAACAGCCCCTACACTGACTAATATCCCCTCACTGTGAACAGCTCCTACACTGACTAATATCCCCTCACATTGAACAGCCCCTACACTGACTAATATCCCCACACTGTGAACAGCTCCTACACTGACTAATATCCTCACACTCTGAACAGCTCCTTTTCTGACTACTATCCCCTCACTGTGAACAACTCCTACACTGAGTAACATCCCCTCACTGTGAACAGCCCCTACACTGGCTATTATCCCCTCATTGTGAACAGTCCATACACTGACTAATATCCCGTCACTGTGAACAGCTCCTACACTGACTAATATCCCCTCAATGTGAACAGCTCCTACACTGACTAATATCCTCACACTGTGAACAGCCCCTACACTGACTAATATCCCTTCACTGTGTACAGACCCTACACTGACTAATATCCCCACATTGTGAACAGCTCCTACACTGACTAATATCCCCACACTGTGAACAGCCCCTACCCTGACTAATATCCCCTCACTGTGAACAGCTCCTACACTGACTAATATCCTCACACTGTGAACAGCCCCTACACAGACTGATATCCGCACACTGTGAACAGCTCCTACACTGACTAATATCCTCACACTGTGAACAGCTCCTTTTCTGACTACTATCCCCTCACTGTGAACAACTCCTACACTGACTAATATCCCCTCACTGTGAACAGCCCCTACACTGGCTAATATCCCCTCACTGTGAACAGTCCATACACCGACTAATATCCACGCACTGTGAACAGCTCCTATCCTGACTAGTATCCCCTCACTGTGAACAGCTCCTACACTGACTAATATCCTCACACTGTGAATAGACCCGACACTGACTAGTATCCCCTCACTGTGAACATCCCCGACACTCACTAATATCCTCACACTGTGAAACACTCCTATACTGACAAATACACCCTCACCGTGGACAGCTCCAACGTGAACTATTATCCACTCACTGTGAAGAGACCCTGCCCTGACTAATATCCCCTCACTGTGAACAGCCGCTACACTGACTAATATCCTCACACTGTGAACAACTCCTACACTCACTAATATCCTCAAACTGTGAACAGCTCCTACACTGACTAATATCCTCACACTGTGAACAGCTCCGACACTGACTAATATCCCCTCACTGTGAACAGCTCCAATACTCACTAATATCCCCTCACTGTGAACAGCCCCTACACTGGCTAATATCCCCTCACTGTGAACAGCCCCTACACTGACTAATATCCCCTCACTGTGAACAGCTCCTACACTGACTAAAATCCACTCACTGTGAACAGCCCCTACACTGACTAATATCCCCTCACTGTGAACAGCTCCTACACTGACTAATATCCCCTCACATTGAACAGCCCCTACACTGACTAATATCCCCACACTGTGAACAGCTCCTACACTGACTAATATCCTCACACTCTGAACAGCTCCTTTTCTGACTACTATCCCCTCACTGTGAACAACTCCTACACTGAGTAACATCCCCTCACTGTGAACAGCCCCTACACTGGCTAATATCCCCTCATTGTGAACAGTCCATACACTGACTAATATCCCGTCACTGTGAACAGCTCCTACACTGACTAATATCCCCTCAATGTGAACAGCTCCTACACTGACTAATATCCTCACACTGTGAACAGCCCCTACACTGACTAATATCCCTTCACTGTGTACAGACCCTACACTGACTAATATCCCCACATTGTGAACAGCTCCTACACTGACTAATATCCCCACACTGTGAACAGCCCCTACCCTGACTAATATCCCCTCACTGTGAACAGCTCCTACACTGACTAATATCCTCACACTGTGAACAGCCCCTACACAGACTGATATCCGCACACTGTGAACAGCTCCTACACTGACTAATATCCTCACACTGTGAACAGCTCCTTTTCTGACTACTATCCCCTCACTGTGAACAACTCCTACACTGACTAATATCCCCTCACTGTGAACAGCCCCTACACTGGCTAATATCCCCTCACTGTGAACAGTCCATACACCGACTAATATCCACGCACTGTGAACAGCTCCTATCCTGACTAGTATCCCCTCACTGTGAACAGCTCCTACACTGACTAATATCCTCACACTGTGAATAGACCCGACACTGACTAGTATCCCCTCACTGTGAACATCCCCGACACTCACTAATATCCTCACACTGTGAAACACTCCTATACTGACAAATACACCCTCACCGTGGACAGCTCCAACGTGAACTATTATCCACTCACTGTGAAGAGACCCTGCCCTGACTAATATCCCGTCACTCTGAACAGCCTCTACCCTGACTAATATCCCCTCACTGTGAACAGCTCCTACACTGACTAATATCCTCACACTGTGAACAGCCCCTACACTGACTAATATCCCTTCACTGTGAACAGCCCCTACCCTGACTAATATCCTCACACTGTGAACAGCTCCTATACTGACTAATATCCCCAAACTGTGAACAGCCCCTACACTGACTAATATCCCGTCACTGTGAACAGCTCCTACACTCACTAATTCCCCTCACTGTGAACAGCTCCTACACTGACTAATATCCTCACATTGTGAACAGCTCCTTTTCTGACTACTATCCCCTCACTGTGAACAACTCCTACACTGACTAATATCCCCTCACTGTGAACAGCCCCTACACTGGCTAATATCCCCTCACTGTGAACAGTCCCTACACTGACTAATATCCTCGCACTGTGAACAGCTCCTATCCTGACTAGTATCCCCTCACTGTGAACAGCCCCTTCACTGACTAATATCCTCACACTGTGAACAGCCCCTACACTGACTAATATCCTCACACTGTGAACAGCCCCTACACTGACTAATATCCTCGCACTGTGAACAGCTCCTACACTCACTAATATCCTCACACTGTGAACAGCTCCTACACTGACTAATACAACCTCACCGTGAACAGCTCCGATACTCACTAATATCCTCACACTGTGAACTTCTCCTACACTGACTAATATCCCCACACTGTGAACATCTCCTATACTGACAAATACACCCTCACCGTGGACAGCTCCAACGTGAATATTATCCACTCACCGTGAAGAGCCCCTGCCCTGACTAATATCCCGTCACTGTGAACAGCTCGAACACTGACTAATATCCCGTCACTGTGAACAGCCCCTACACTGACCAATATCCTCACACTGTGAACAGCCCCTACACTCACTTATATCCCCACACTGTGAACAGCTCCTACACTGACTAATATCCGCTCATTGTGAACAGCCCCTGCACTGACTAATATCCCCTCACTTTGAACAGCCCCTACACTGACTAATATCCCATCACTGTGAACAGCTCCGATACTCACTAATATCCTCACACTGTGAACAGCCCCTACAATCACGAATATCCCCTCACTGTGATCAGCTCCTACACTGACTAATATCCCCTCACTGTGAACAGCCCCTACACTGACTAATATCCCCTCACTGTGAACAGCTGCGATACTCAGTAATATCCTCACACTGTGAACAGCCCCTACAGTCACGAATATCCCCTCACTGTGAACAGCTCCTACACTGACTAATATCCCCTCATTGTGAACAGCCCCTGCACTGACTAATATCCCCTCACTGTGAACAGGCCCTACAATGACTAATATCCCCTCACTGTGAACAGCCCGTACACTGGCTAATATCCCCTCACTGTGAAGAGCCCCTACACTGACTAATATCCCCTCACTGTGAACAGCTCCTACACTGACTAATATCCCCTCACTGTGAACAACTCCTACACTCACTAATTTCCTCACACTGTGAACAGCCCCTACACTGACTAATATCCTCACACTGTGAACAGCTCCTACACTGACTAATACCCCGTCACTGTGAACAACCCCTACACTGACTAATATCCCCTCACTGTGAACAGCCCCTACACTGACTAATATCCTCACACTGTGAACAGCTCCTTTACTGACTAATATCCCCTCACTGTGAACAACTCCAACAATCACTAATATCCTCACACTGTGAACAGCCCCTACACTGACTAATATCCTCACACTGTGAACAACTCCTACACTCACTAATATCCTCACACTGTGAACAGCTCCTACACTGACTAATATCCCCACACTGTGAACAGCCCCTACACTGACTAATATCCCCTCACTGTGAACATCCGCTACACTGACTAATATCCTCACACTGTGAACAACTCCTACACTCACTAATATCCTCACACTGTGAACAGCTCCTACACTGACTAATATCCTCACACTGTGAACAGCCACGACACTGACTAATATCCCCTCACTGTGAACAGCTCCAATACTCACTAATATCCCCTCACTGTGAACAGCCCCTACACTGGCTAATATCCCCTCACTGTGAACAGCCCCTACACTGACTAATATCACCTCAATGTGAACAGCTCCTGCACTCACTAATTTCCTCACACTGTGAAGAGCTCCTACACTGACTATTATCCCCACACTGTGAACAGCCCCTACACTGACTAAAATCCTCACACTGTGAACAACTCCTACACTCACTAATATCCTCACACTGTGAACAGCTCCTACACTGACTAATACAACCTCACTGTGAACAGCTCCGATACTCACTAATATCCCCTCACTGTGAACAGCCCCTACACTGACTAATACCCCGTCACTGTGAACAGCCCCTACACTGACTAATATCCCCACACTGTGAACATCTCCTACACTGACTAATATCCCCTCACTGTGAACAGCCCCTACACTGGCTAATATCCCCTCATTGTGAACAGTCCATACACTGACTAATATCCCGTCACTGTGAACAGCTCCTACACTGACTAATATCCCCTCAATGTGAACAGCTCCTACAGTGACTAATATCCTCACACTGTGAACAGCCCC
Organism: Scyliorhinus torazame; assembly: GCF_047496885.1. NCBI lineage: Eukaryota > Metazoa > Chordata > Chondrichthyes > Carcharhiniformes > Scyliorhinidae > Scyliorhinus > Scyliorhinus torazame. The sequence continues at coordinate 113,743,566 of NC_092726.1, read as the reverse complement.
TACACTGACTAATATCCCTTTACTGTGTACAGACCCTACACTGACTAATATCCCCACATTGTGAACAGCTCCTACACTGACTAATATCCCCACACTGTGAACAGCCCCTACCCTGACTAATATCCCCTCACTGTGAACAGCTCCTACACTGACTAATATCCTCACACTGTGAACAGCCCCTACACAGACTGATATCCGCACACTGTGAACAGCTCCTACACTGACTAATATCCTCACACTGTGAACAGCTCCTTTTCTGACTACTATCCCCTCACTGTGAACAACTCCTACACTGACTAATATCCCCTCACTGTGAACAGCCCCTACACTGGCTAATATCCCCTCACTGTGAACAGTCCATACACCGACTAATATCCACGCACTGTGAACAGCTCCTATCCTGACTAGTATCCCCTCACTGTGAACAGCTCCTACACTGACTAATATCCTCACACTGTGAATAGACCCGACACTGACTAGTATCCCCTCACTGTGAACATCCCCGACACTCACTAATATCCTCACACTGTGAAACACTCCTATACTGACAAATACACCCTCACCGTGGACAGCTCCAACGTGAACTATTATCCACTCACTGTGAAGAGACCCTGCCCTGACTAATATCCCGTCACTGTGAACAGCCGCTACCCTGACTAATATCCCCTCACTGTGAACAGCTCCTACACTGACTAATATCCTCACACTGTGAACAGCCCCTACACTGACTAATATCCCTTCACTGTGAACAGCCCCTACCCTGACTAATATCCTCACACTGTGAACAGCTCCTATACTGACTAATATCCCCAAACTGTGAACAGCCCCTACACTGACTAATATCCCGTCACTGTGAACAGCTCCTACACTCACTAATTCCCCTCACTGTGAACAGCTCCTACACTGACTAATATCCTCACATTGTGAACAGCTCCTTTTCTGACTACTATCCCCTCACTGTGAACAACTCCTACACTGACTAATATCCCCTCACTGTGAACAGCCCCTACACTGGCTAATATCCCCTCACTGTGAACAGTCCCTACACTGACTAATATCCTCGCACTGTGAACAGCTCCTATCCTGACTAGTATCCCCTCACTGTGAACAGCCCCTTCACTGACTAATATCCTCACACTGTGAACAGCCCCTACACTGACTAATATCCTCACACTGTGAACAGCCCCTACACTGACTAATATCCTCGCACTGTGAACAGCTCCTACACTCACTAATATCCTCACACTGTGAACAGCTCCTACACTGACTAATACAACCTCACTGTGAACAGCTCCGATACTCACTAATATCCTCACACTGTGAACATCTCCTACACTGACTAATATCCCCACACTGTGAACATCTCCTATACTGACAAATACACCCTCACCGTGGACAGCTCCAACGTGAATATTATCCACTCACCGTGAAGAGCCCCTGCCCTGACTAATATCCCGTCACTGTGAACAGCTCGAACACTGACTAATATCCCGTCACTGTGAACAGCCCCTACACTGACCAATATCCTCACACTGTGAACAGCCCCTACACTCACTAATATCCCCACACTGTGAACAGCTCCTACACTGACTAATATCCGCTCATTGTGAACAGCCCCTGCACTGACTAATATCCCCTCACTTTGAACAGCCCCTACACTGACTAATATCCCATCACTGTGAACAGCTCCGATACTCACTAATATCCTCACACTGTGAACAGCCCCTACAATCACGAATATCCCCTCACTGTGATCAGCTCCTACAGTGACTAATATCCCCTTACTGTGAACAGCTCCTACACTGACTAATATCCCCTCACTGTGAACAGCCCCTACACTGACTAATATCCCCTCACTGTGAACAGCCCCTACACTGACTAATATCCCCTCACTGTGAACAGCTGCGATACTCAGTAATATCCTCACACTGTGAACAGCCCCTACAGTCACGAATATCCCCTCACTGTGAACAGCTCCTACACTGACTAATATCCCCTCATTGTGAACAGCCCCTGCACTGACTAATATCCCCTCACTGTGAACAGGCCCTACAATGACTAATATCCCCTCACTGTGAACAGCCCGTACACTGGCTAATATCCCCTCACTGTGAAGAGCCCCTACACTGACTAATATCCCCTCACTGTGAACAGCTCCTACACTGACTAATATCCCCTCACTGTGAACAACTCCTACACTCACTAATTTCCTCACACTGTGAACAGCCCCTACACTGACTAATATCCTCACACTGTGACCAGCTCCTACACTGACTAATACCCCGTCACTGTGAACAACCCCTACACTGACTAATATCCCCTCACTGTGAACAGCCCCTACACTGACTAATATCCTCACACTGTGAACAGCTCCTTTACTGACTAATATCCCCTCACTGTGAACAACTCCAACAATCACTAATATCCTCACACTGTGAACAGCCCCTACACTGACTAATATCCTCACACTGTGAACAACTCCTACACTCACTAATATCCTCACACTGTGAACAGCTTCTACACTGACTAATATCCCCACACTGTGAACAGCCCCTACACTGACTAATATCCCCTCACTGTGAACATCCGCTACACTGACTAATATCCTCACACTGTGAACAACTCCTACACTAACTAATATCCTCACACTGTGAACAGCTCCTACACTGACTAATATCCTCACACTGTGAACAGCCACGACACTGACTAATATCCCCTCACTGTGAACAGCTCCAATACTCACTAATATCCCCTCACTGTGAACAGCCCCTACACTGGCTAATATCCCCTCACTGTGAACAGCCCCTACACTGACTAATATCACCTCAATGTGAACAGCTCCTGCACTCACTAATATCCTCACACTGTGAAGAGCTCCTACACTGACTATTATCCCCACACTGTGAACAGCCCCTACACTGACTAAAATCCTCACACTGTGAACAACTCCTACACTCACTAATATCCTCACACTGTGAACAGCTCCTACACTGACTAATACAACCTCACTGTGAACAGCTCCGATACTCACTAATATCCCCTCACTGTGAACAGCCCCTACACTGACTAATACCCCGTCACTGTGAACAGCCCCTACACTGACTAATATCCCCACACTGTGAACATCTCCTACACTGACTAATATCCCCATACTGTGAACATCTCCTACAATAACTAATATCCTCACACTGTGAACAGCACCTACACTGACTAATATCCCCACACTGTGAACAGCTCCTACACTGACTACTATCCTCACACTGTGAACAGCCCCTACACTGAATAATATCCTCACACTGTGAACAGCTCCTACACTGACTAATACCCCGTCACTGTGAACAACCCCTACACTGACTAATATCCCCTCACTGTGAACAGCCCCTACACTGACTAATATCCCCTCACTGTGAACAGCTCCTTTACTGACTAATATCCCCTCACTGTGAACAACTCCAACAATCACTAATATCCTCACACTGTGAACAGCTCCTACACTGACTAATATCCCCACACTGTGAACATCTCCTACACTGACTAATATCCTCACACTGTGAACAGCCCCTACACTGACTAATATCCCCTCACTGTGAACAGCCCCTACACTGACTAATACCCCGTCACTGTGAACAGCCCCTACACTGACTAATATCCCCACACTGTGAACATCTCCTACACTGACTAATATCCCCACACTGTGAACATCTCCTACAATGACTAATATCCTCACACTGTGAACAGCACCTACACTGACTAATATCCCCTCACTGTGAACAACTCCTACACTCACTAATTTCCTCACACTGTGAACAGCCCCTACACTGACTAATATCCTCACACTGTGAACAGCTCCTACACTGACTAATACCCCGTCACTGTGAACAATCCCTACACTGACTAATATCCCCTCACTGTGAACAGCCCCTACACTGACTAATATCCTCACACTGTGAACAGCTCCTTTACTGACTAATATCCCCTCACTGTGAACAACTCCAACAATCACTAATATCCTCACACTGTGAACAGCCCCTACACTGACTAATATCCTCACACTGTGAACAACTCCTACACTCACTAATATCCTCACACTGTGAACAGCTCCTACACTGACTAATATCCCCACACTGTGAACAGCCCCTACACTGACTAATATCCCCTCACTGTGAACAGCCGCTACACTGACTAATATCCTCACACTGTGAACAACTCCTACACTCACTAATATCCTCAAACTGTGAACAGCTCCTACACTGACTAATATCCTCACACTGTGAACAGCTCCGACACTGACTAATATCCCCTCACTGTGAACAGCTCCAATACTCACTAATATCCCCTCACTGTGAACAGCCCCTACACTGGCTAATATCCCCTCACTGTGAACAGCCCCTACACTGACTAATATCCCCTCACTGTGAACAGCTCCTACACTGACTAAAATCCACTCACTGTGAACAGCCCCTACACTGACTAATATCCCCTCACTGTGAACAGCTCCTACACTGACTAATATCCCCTCACATTGAACAGCCCCTACACTGACTAATATCCCCACACTGTGAACAGCTCCTACACTGACTAATATCCTCACACTCTGAACAGCTCCTTTTCTGACTACTATCCCCTCACTGTGAACAACTCCTACACTGAGTAACATCCCCTCACTGTGACCAGCCCCTACACTGGCTAATATCCCCTCATTGTGAACAGTCCATACACTGACTAATATCCCGTCACTGTGAACAGCTCCTACATTGACTAATATCCCCTCAATGTGAACAGCTCCTACACTGACTAATATCCTCACACTGTGAACAGCCCCTACACTGACTAATATCCCTTCACTGTGTACAGACCCTACACTGACTAATATCCCCACATTGTGAACAGCTCCTACACTGACTAATATCCCCACACTGTGAACAGCCCCTACCCTGACTAATATCCCCTCACTGTGAACAGCTACTACACTGACTAATATCCTCACACTGTGAACAGCCCCTACACTGACTGATATCCGCACACTGTGAACAGCTCCTACACTGACTAATATCCTCACACTGTGAACAGCTCCTTTTCTGACTACTATCCCCTCACTGTGAACAACTCCTACACTGACTAATATCCCCTCACTGTGAACAGCCCCTACACTGGCTAATATCCCCTCACTGTGAACAGTCCATACACCGACTAATATCCACGCACTGTGAACAGCTCCTATCCTGACTAGTATCCCCTCACTGTGAACAGCTCCTACACTGACTAATATCCTCACACTGTGAATAGACCCGACACTGACTAGTATCCCCTCACTGTGAACATCCCCGACACTCACTAATATCCTCACACTGTGAAAAACTCCTATACTGACAAATACACCCTCACCGTGGACAGCTCCAACGTGAACTATTATCCACTCACTGTGAAGAGACCCTGCCCTGACTAATATCCCGTCACTGTGAACAGCCCCTACCCTGACTAATATCCCCTCACTGTGAACAGCTCCTACACTGACTAATATCCTCACACTGTGAACAGCCCCTACACTGACTAATATCCCTTCACTGTGAACAGCCCCTACCCTGACTAATATCCTCACACTGTGAACAGCTCCTATACTGACTAATATCCCCACACTGTGAACAGCCCCTACACTGACTAATATCCCGTCACTGTGAACAGCTCCTACACTCACTAATTCCCCTCACTGTGAACAGCTCCTACACTGACTAATATCCTCACATTGTGAACAGCTCCTTTTCTGACTACTATCCCCTCACTTTGAACAACTCCTACACTGACTAATATCCCCTCACTGTGAACAGCCCCTACACTGGCTAATATCCCCTCACTGTGAACAGTCCCTACACTGACTAATATCCTCGCACTGTGAACAGCTCCTATCCTGACTAGTATCCCCTCACTGTGAACAGCCCCTTCACTGACTAATATCCTCACACTGTGAACAGCCCCTACACTGACTAATATCCTCACACTGTGAACAGCCCCTACACTGACTAATATCCTCGCACTGTGAACAGCTCCTACACTCACTAATATCCTCACACTGTGAACAGCTCCTACACTGACTAATACAACCTCACTGTGAACAGCTCCGATACTCACTAATATCCTCACACTGTGAACATCTCCTACACTGACTAATATCCCCACACTGTGAACATCTCCTATACTGACAAATACACCCTCACCGTGGACAGCTCCAACGTGAATATTATCCACTCACCGTGAAGAGCCCCTGCCCTGACTAATATCCCGTCACTGTGAACAGCTCGAACACTGACTGATATCCCGTCACTGTGAACAGCCCCTACACTGACCAATATCCTCACACTGTGAACAGCCCCTACACTCACTAATATCCCCACACTGTGAACAGCTCCTACACTGACTAATATCCGCTCATTGTGAACAGCCCCTGCACTGACTAATATCCCCTCACTTTGAACAGCCCCTACACTGACTAATATCCCATCACTGTGAACAGCTCCGATACTCACTAATATCCTCACACTGTGAACAGCCCCTACAATCACGAATATCCCCTCACTGTGATCAGCTCCTACAGTGACTAATATCCCCTTACTGTGAACAGCTCCTACACTGACTAATATCCCCTCACTGTGAACAGCCCCTACACTGACTAATATCCCCTCACTGTGAACAGCCCCTACACTGACTAATATCCCCTCACTGTGAGCAGCAGCAATACTCAGTAATATCCTCACACTGTGAACAGCCCCTACAGTCACGAATATCCCCTCACTGTGAACAGCTCCTACACTGACTAATATCCCCTCATTGTGAACAGCCCCTGCACTGACTAATATCCCCTCACTGTGAACAGGCCCTACAATGACTAATATCCCCTCACTGTGAACAGCCCGTACACTGGCTAATATCCCCTCACTGTGAAGAGCCCCTACACTGACTAATATCCCCTCACTGTGAACAGCTCCTACACTGACTAATATCCCCTCACTGTGAACAGCTCCTACACTGACGAATAGCCCCACACTGTGAACAGCTCCTACACTGACTAATGCCCCGTCACTGTGTAGAGCCCCTACACTCACTAATATCCCCACACTGTGAACAACTCCTAAACTGACCAATACCCCGTCACTGTGAACAACCCCTACACTCACTAATATCCCCACACTGTGAACAGCTCCTATCCTGACTAGTATCCCCTCACTGTGAACAGCCCCTACAGTCACTAATACCCCCTCACTGTGAACAGCCCCTACACTGACTAATATCCCCACATTGTGAACATCTCCTACACTGACTAATTCCCCCTCGCTGTGAACAAGTCCTACCATGACTAGTATCCCCTCGCTGTTAACAGCTCTTACACTGACTAATATCCCGTCATGGGAACAGCCCGTACACTGACTAATATCCCCTACCTGCCAACCGCTCCGACATTGACTAATATGCCCTAACAGTGAACAACCCATACACCGACTGATATCCCCTCAATGTGAGCAGCCCTTACCCTAACTAAGATCCCGTCTCTGTGTACAGCTCCTACACTGACTAATGTTCCGTTCCTTTGAACAGCCCCTTCCCTGCCTAATGTCCCCTTGCTGTGAACAGCCCCTGCCCTGAATAATGGTCCCTTCCTGTGACCTGCCCCTCCCCTGCCTAAAGTTCCCTATACGTGAACAGCCCCTACCCTGTCTAATATCCACACACTATGAACAAGTCCTACACTGACTAATATCCCGTCACTGTGAACAGCCCCGACACTGACTAATATCCCCTCACTGTGAACAGCTCCTACACTGACTAATATCCCCTCACTGTGAACAGCCCCTGCCCTGTCTAATATCCCCACACTGTGAACAGCTCCTCCACTGACTAATTCCCCCTCCCTGTGAACAGGTCCTACCATGATTAGTATCCCCTCGCTATGAACAGCTCCTACACTGACTAAATCCCGCCATGGGAACAGCCCGTACACTGACTAATATCCCCTACCTGCCAACAGCCCCTACACTGACGAATATGCCCTCACTGTGAACAACTCCTACACCGACTGATATCCCCTCAATGTGAGCAGCCCTTACACTGACTAATATCCCGTCACTGTGTACAGCTCCTACACTGACTAATGTTCCCTTCCTTTGAACAGCCCCTTCCCTGCCTAATGTTCCCTCTATGTGAACAGCCCCTACCCTGACTAATGCTCCCTTTCTGTGAGTAGCCCCTACCCTGACTAATGTTCCCTATATGTGTACTGCCCCCACCCAGACTCATGTTCCATTCCTGTGACCAGCCCCTCCCCTGACTAATGTTCCCTATCTGTGAACAGCCCCTAAGCTGACAAATCTTCCCCTCCTGTGAAAATCCTTTACACTGATTAATGGCCCTAGTGTGAGCAGCACCTCAACTGAGTAATATTCCCAACCTGTAGGCAGACCCTACCCTGAATAATGTCCCCTACCTTTGAGCAGCCCAAACTCTGAATATCGTCCCCTAAATTTGAGCAGCACCTACACTGAATAATGTTCCCTAGCTGTGCACAGCCCCTATCCTGACAAATATCCCCGTCCTGTGAACAGCCCCTACCCTAAATAATGAACCCTACCTGCGAACAGCCCCTACCCTGACTACTATCCACTCACTGTGAACAGCACCTAATCTGACAATATCCGCTACCTGTGAACAGACCCTACCCTGACTCATGCTCCCTACCTGTGAACAGCCCCTACCTACCCTGACTAATGTTCCTTATCTGTGAAGAGCCCCTAACCTGACTAATGTTCCCTATCTGTGAACAGCCTCTCCCCTGACTAATGTTCCCTTCCTGTGAATAGCCCCTCCACAGCCTAATGTTCTCTTCCTGTGAATAATCCCAACCCTGACTAATGTTCCCCATATGTGAACAGCCCCTACCCTGACTAACGCTCCACTCCTGTGAACAGCCCCTATCCTGACTAATGTTCCAGCAGAGGGCAGTAGAGAGAATCTGCTGGTTGGCTGTTGCGGGGGAAATTAGCGTACGTCCGTTTGCTCTCCCTAACTTGAAGGTGTACCTCGGCTATTCAAGTGAAGACAAGCATCCAGCAGAGGGCAGTACTGCGGAGCGGCCGATTGGCTGTTGCGAGGGAAATTTGCATACGTCCGTGTGCTCACCCTAAGTTGAAGGTGTACCTCAGCAAGAGACCATAGCTGTTCAAGTGAAGACGAGCATCCAGCAGAGGGCAGCAGTGCGGAGCTGCTGATTGGCTGTTGTTGGGGACATGTGCATACCTCCGTGTGCTCATGCTAACTGGAAGGTGGTTTGTGGAGGAGCTGTTGTCAAGTGACACCTAAACCCGAAACACGTCTTCAGTGTTTCCCTCCCTGCCCCCTCCTATAACCAACAAAAAAAACTCTGTTAAGATCAAGAGGAAGGCTCGAGGGTAGGTAGAAGTTGGAAGAAGTTGAACCGTGACGTCAGAGATTGCAGGTAAGGGACTGGCTGGTGACTGATAAGTAGTTTTTATTTTATTTTCCCTCAGGTGTTATCGTGCGGGGCGCAGAGGTTGCTGAGTGATTGCTTGCTGAAAAGGAGAGTGAAAAACAGGTAAGCTCTTTCTGTCTTTTTCTTTTGTTATCTAGAGGGAATGGCAGGGAAGGTACTGCAATGTTCCTCCAGCAGAATGTTTGAGGTGAGGGACGCCGTCAGTGTCCCTGCTAATTTCATCTGTGGGAAGTGCACCCATCTCCAGCTCGTCAAAAACCGCGTTCGGGTACTGGAAATGGATGAACTTCGGATCATTCGGGAGGCACAGGTGGTCATAGATAGAAGCTTCGGATGTAGTTCTCCGAAAAATAAAGATAGATGGGTGACGGTGAGAGGGGCTGGGAGGAAGCAGTCTGTACAGGGATCCCCTGTGGCCGTTTCCCTTAGTAACAAGTATATGGCTTTGGATACTGTTGGGGGGGGGGACATACCATGACATACCATGGTCTACATCTGAACCTGGGGGGGGGGGGCAAAATATCCTGGGGGGGGGGGGGGGGATTTGTTAGTGCTCTTTGGGGGGGGGGGGGGTAAACTAATGCAGCAGGGGCATGGGAACCTGGATTGTAGTTTTAGGGTAAGGGAGAATGAGAGTATAGAGGCCAGGAGCACAGATTTGACGTCGCAGGAGGGGGCCAGTGTTCAGGTAGGTGGTTTGAAATGTGTCTACTTCAATGCCAGGAGTATACGAAATAAGGTAGGGGAACTGGCAGCATGGGTTGGTACCTGTGACTTCGATGTTGTGGCCATTTCGGAGACATGGATAGAGCAGGGACAGGAATGGATGTTGCAGGTTCCGGGGTTTAGGTGTTTTAGTAAGCTCAGAGAAGGAGGCAAAAGAGGGGGAGGTGTGGCTCTGCTAGTCAAGAACAGTATTACGGTGGCGGAGAGGATGCTAGATGGGGACTCATCTTCCGAGGTAGTATGGGCTGAGGTTAGAAACATGAAAGAGAAGTCACCCTGTTGGGAGTCTTCTATAGGCCTCCAAATAGTTCTACGGAGGTAGAGGAAAGGAGGGCGAGGATGATCCTGGATAAGAGCGAAAGTAACAGGGTAGTTATTATGGGAGACTTTAACTTTACAAATATTGACTGGAAAATATATAGTTCGAGTACATTAGATGGGTCGTTTTTTGTACAGTGTGTGCAGGAGGGTTTCCTGACACAATATGTTGACAGGCCAACAAGAGGCGAGGCCACGTTGGATTTGGTTTTTGGTAATGAACCATGGTGTTGGATTTGGAGGTAGGAGAGCACTTTGGAGACAGTGACCACAATTCGGTGACGTTTACGTTAATGATGGAAAGGGATAAGTATACACCGTAGGGCAAGAGTTATCGCTGGGGGAAGGGCAATTATGATGCCATTAGACGTGACTTGGGAGGGGGGGGGATAAGGTGGAGAAGTAGGCTGCAAGTGTTGGGCACACTGGATAAATGGAGCTTGTTAAAGGAACAGCTACTGCGTGTTCTTGATAAGTATGTACCGGTCAGGCAGGGAGGAAGGCGTCGAGCGAGGGAACCGTGGTTTACCAAAGAAGTGGAATCTCTTGTTAAGAGGAAGAAGGAGGCCTATGTGAAGATGAGGTGTGAAGCTTCAGTTGGGGCGATGGATAGTTACAAGGTAGCGAGGAAGGATCTAAAGAGAGAGCAAAGACTAGCAAGGAGGGGACATGAGAAGTATTTGGCAGGTAGGATCAAGGAAAACCCAAAAGCCTTCTATAGGTATGTCAGGAATAAGCGAATGACTAGGGAAAGAGTAGGACCAGTCAAGGACAGGGATGGAAAGTTGTGTGTGGAGTCTGAAGAGATAGGCGAGATACTAAATGAATATTTTTCGTCAGTATTCACTCAGGAAAAAGATAATGTTGTGGAGGAGGATGCTGAGACCCAGGCTAATAGAATAGATGGCATTGAGGTACGTAGGGAAGAGGTGTTGGCAATTCTGGACAGGCTGAAAATAGATAAGTCCCCGGGTCCTAATGGGATTTATCCTAGGATTCTCTGGGAGGCCAGGAAAGAGATTGCTGGACCTTTGGCTTTGATTTTTATGTCATCATTGGCTACAGGAATAGTGCCAGAGGACTGGAGGATAGCAAATGTGGTCCCTTTGTTCAAAAAGGGGAGCAGAGACAACCCCGGCAACTATAGACCGGTGAGCCTCACGTCTGTAGTGGGTAAAGTCTTGGAGGGGATTATAAGAGACAAGATTTATAATCATCTAGATAGGAATAATATGATCAGGGATAGTCAGCATGGCTTTGTGAAGGGTAGGTCATGCCTCACTAACATTATCGAATTCTTTGAGAAGGTGACTGAACAGGTAGACGAGGGAAGAGCAGTTGATGTGGTGTATATGGATTTCAGCAAAGCGTTTGATAAGGTTCCCCACGGTAGGCTATTGCAGAAAATACGGAGGCTGGGGATTGAGGGTGATTTAGAGATGTGGATCAGAAATTGGCTAGCTGAAAGAAGACAGAGGGTGGTGGTTGATGGGAAATGTTCAGAATGGAGTTCAGTTACACGTGGAGTACCACAAGGATCTGTTCTGGGGCCGTTGCTGTTTGTCATTTTTATCAATGACCTAGAGGAAGGCGCAGAAGGGTGGGTGAGTAAATTTGCTGACGACACTAAAGTCGGTGGTGTTGTCGATAGTGTGGAAGGATGTAGCAGGATACAGAGGGATATAGATAAGCTGCAGAGCTGGGCTGAGAGGTGGCAAATGGAGTTTAATGTAGAGAAGTGTGAGTTGATTCACTTTGGAAGGAATAACAGGAATGCGGAATATTTGGCTAATGGTAAAGTTCCTGGAAGTGTGGATGAGCAGAGGGATCTAGGTGTCCATGTACATAGATCCCTGAATGTTGCCAGCCAGGTTGATATGGTTGTGAAGAAGGCCTATGGAGTGTTGGCCTTCATTGGTAGAGGGATTGAGTTCCGGAGTCAGGAGGTCATGTTGCAGCTGTACAAAACTTTGGTACGGCAGCATTTGGAGTATTGCGTACAGTTCTGGTCACCGCATTATAGGAAGGACGTGGAGGCTTTGGAGCGGGTGCAGAGGAGATTTACCAGGATGTTGCCTGGTATTGAGGGAAAATCTTATGAGGAAAGGCTGATGGACTTGAGGTTGTTTTCGTTGGAGAGAAGAAGGTTAAGAGGAGACTTAATAGAGGCATACAAAATGATCAGGGGGTTAGATAGGGTGGACAGTGAGAGCCTTCTCCCACGGATGGAAATGGCTGGCACGAGGGGACATAGCTTTAAACTGAGGGGTAATAGATATAGGACAGAGGTCAGAGGTAGGTTCTTTACGCAAAGAGTAGTGAGGCCGTGGAATGCCCTACCTGCTACAGTAGTGAACTCGCCAACATTGAGGGCATTTAAAAGTTTATTGGATAAACATATGGATGATAATGGCATAGTGTAGGTTAGATGGCTTTTGTTTCGGTGCAACATCGTGGGCCGAAGGGCCTGTACTGCGCTGTATCGTTCTATGTTCTATGTTCTATACCAGGGGTAAGCCTTGCGGTATATGTCTCTCGCACAGAATTTGTCCCAGTTGCTCAGAAGGGAAGGGGGGAGAGGAGTAGAGCATTAATCATTGGAGACTCCATTCTTAGGGGAATAGATAGGAGATTCTATGGTAACGAGAGAGACTCGCGGTTGGAGTGTTGACTCACAGATTCCAGGGAGGGATGTCTAGGATCGTGTTTTCGGGACCCTGAAGGGGTCCACATAGGTACCAACGACATAGATAGGGATGTAAGGCAGGAATTCAGGTAGCTAGGGTGAGAACTTAGGTCTAGGACAAACAGAGTTATTATCTCTGGGTTGTTACCCGTGCAACGTGATAGCGAGACGACGATTAGGGAGGGAGAGGAGTTGAACAGGTGGCTACAGGGATGGTGCAGGAGGGAGGGTTTCAGCTTTCTGGATAATTGGGGCTCATTCTCCGGTCGGTGGCGCCTCTACAAACGGGATGGTCTACACCTGGACCAGAGGGGTACCAATATCCTTGGGGGGGGGGTGGATTTGCTAATGCTCTTCGAGAGGGTTTAAACTAGTTCAGCAGGGGCTTGGGAACCTGAATTGCAGCTCCAGTATACAGGAGGTTGAGAGTAGTGAGGTCATGAGTAAGGTTTCAAAGTTGCAGGAGTGTACCGGCAGGCAGGAAGGTGGTTTAAAGTGTATCTTCTTCAATGCCAGGAGCATCCAGAATAAGGCAGGTGAACTTGCGGCATGGGCTGGTACCTGGGACTTCGATGTTGTGGCCATTTCGGAGACATGGATAGAGCAGGGACAGGAATGGTTGTTGCAGGTGCCGTGGTTTAGATATTTCAGTAAGCTCAGGGAATCTGGTAAAAGAGGTGGCGGGGTGGCATTGTTAGTCAAGGACAGTATTAATATGGCAGAAAGGACGTTTGATGATGACTCGTCTACTGAGGTAGTATTGGCTGAGGTTTGAAGCAGGAAAGGAGAGGTCACCCTGTTAGGGGTTTTCTATAGGCCTCCGAAAAGTTCCAGAGATGTAGAGTAAAGGATTTCAAAGATGATTCTGAATCGGACCGAAAGCAACAGGGTAGTTGTTATGGGGAACTTTAACTTTCCAAATATTGACTGGAAACTCTATAGTTCGAGTACTTTAGATGGGTCCGATTTGTCCGATGTGTGCAGGAGGGTTTTCTGACACAGTATGTAGATCGGCCAACGAGAGGCGAGGCCATATTGGATTTGGTACTGGGTAATGAACCAGGACAGGTGTTAGATTTGGAGGTAGGTGAGCACATTGGTGATAGTGACCGCAATTCGATTACGGTTACTTTAGTGATGGAAAGGGATAGGTAAATACCGCTGGGCAAGTGTTATATCTGGGAGAAAGGCAAGTATGATGCGATGAGGCAAGACTTAGGATGCATCGGATGGAGAGGAAAACTGCAGGGGATGGGCACAATGGAAATGTGAAGCTTATTCAAGGAACAGCTACTGCGTGTCCTTGATAAGTATGTACCTGCCAGGCAGGGAGGAAGCGGTCGAGCAAGGTGACCGTGGTTTACTAAAGCAGTCGAAACACTTGTCAAGAGGAAGACGGAGGCTTATGGAAAGATGAGACATGAAGGTTCAGTTCGGGCGTTCGAGTGTTACAAGTTAGCTAGGAAGGACCTACAGAGAGAGCTAAGAATGGCCAGGAGGGGACATGAGAAGTCTTTGGCAGGTAGGATCAAGGATAACCCTAAAGCTTTCTATAGCTATGTCATGAATAAAGGAATGACCATGGTAAGAGTAGGGCCAGTCAAGGACAGTAGTGGGAAGTTGTGCTTGGAGTCCGAGGAGATAGGAGAGGTGCAAAATTAATATTTTTCGTCAGCATTCACACAGGAAAAAGACAATGTTGTCGAGGAGAATACTGAGATTCAGGCTACTAGACTAGAAGGGCTTGAGGTTCATAAGGAGGAGGTGTTAGCAATTCTGGAAAGTGTGAAAATAGATCAGATCCCGGGGCCCGATGGGATTTATCCTACGATTCTGTGGGAAATTGCTGACTCCTTGGCTTTGATCTTTAAGTCATCTTTGTCTACGGGAATAGTGCCAGAAGACTGGAGGATACCAAATGTTGTCCCCTTGTTCAAGAAGGGGAGTAGAGACAACCCCGGTAACCATAGACCAGTGAGCCTTACGTCTGTTGTGGACAAATCCTTGGAAAGATTTATCAGAGATGGGATGTGTAATCATCTGGAAAGGAAGAGTTTCATTAGAGATAGTCAACACGGTTTTGTGAAGGGTAGGTCGTGCCTCACAAACCTTATTGAGTTCTTTGAGAAGGTGACCAAACTGGTGGATGATGGTAAAGCAGTTGATGTGGCGTACATGCATTTTAGTAAAGCGTTTGATAAGGTTCCCCACAGTAGGCTACTGCAGAAAATACGGAGGCATGGGATTCAGGGTGATTTAGCAGTTTGGATCAGAAATTGGCTGGCTGGAAGAAGTCACAGGGTGGTGGTTGATGGGATATGTTCAGACTGGAGTCCAGTTACTAGTGGTGTACCACAAGGATCTGTTTTGGGGCCACTGCTGCTTGTCATTTGTATAAATGACCTGGAGGAGGGCGTAGAAGGATGGGTGAGTAAAGTTGCAGATGACACTAAAGTCGGTGGAGTTGTGGACAGTGCGAAAGGGTGTTACAAGTTAGATAGGGACATAGAGCATTGGTGAGTGAGAACATTTAGCAGAATAATCAGGGCAAATGGAATACATGGGGTTAGAATGCTGTGCAGGAACTGGATTGTTGAACAGACCGGAGAGTAGTGAACATCCTTTGTAACCTCACAAATACAGGGCAAGTTCAACAGCTAATACCGATGTGATAACAGAAAATAGCAGAACATGTTCTTCAAACAGCTCAGCACAGTCACTGTTCCCAGAACCACAGCCGCCGTTTTCTCGCTGCAATATTTACTTTTAAGCTTCGGGCAACAAATGGCCACAAATCGATCAAAGGTGAAAGTGACAGTGAGCCAGACAGAACAGTCAGTGGCTGCATAAAGCAGGGCGGTGTGGATATTACACACGCGGATGGACCGCAGGAAATTAAACTGTTCCTCAAAAACAATGGGAATGTGTCTCAATATCAGGTCGAGAATAACGACCAGTAGATCCCCCACTGCCATGGCCAACAGGTAACAAGTCACACATTTGGACAGCCCACAGTTTCTTCTCTTCAGGATCACAATTGTGATGAGGTTCACTGTGAGGACGGGAAATAAAAATGAAATTATACATCAGGCTGGGGAAGACATTATCTGTTTGATTGAGGTGGTGTTGACAAAGACAAACACATACACACATGGACACTCACTCACAAACACATAAAGACACAAAGGCGCATACTCAAAGATACAGAGACAAAATACACACTGGCAGATACCGATACTAAGAATCACACACTCACAGGCACACAGAGACAATATTACACACACTCAGAGAGACACATATATACACATACTCACAGACACAGAGACATAAATACCAAAACTCACAGGGGCACAAATAGACACACTGAAAGGGACGCAAAAATGCAAATAAAGCACTCACTGACACAGGGGGACATAAATACAGATTCACAGACATACAGGCAGAGAGCGAAATACATACACTCATAGACACAAGTACACAACAGGACACCAAAATACAAATACACACACTCACCGACGCACTGATACACGCCTACTTTGGTGAGGCCGCACCTGGACTGTTGGGGACAGCTTTGTTCCCCTTGTTTGAGGAAAATAAAGCCAGGGCGCTGCCGGGGATTCAGAGGTGAATTATTGATTGCAGCGATTACGGATTTTCTTCATGAACAGACATTGAACAGTTGACGCCTGTACTCTCCACATTTTAGAAGGGGAGAGTGGAGGTTAAATTGAGGTATATGAGATGAAAATGCTATGGAGAAAGTGGACGAGGATTGAATGCTTCTTCTTGTTCGGCATTCCAGAATATTGGTCTTACTTACACTCTAAGCAGTAGTACATTGAAAACAGAGATGAAGAGAAACAACTTCTCCCAAAGGGTCGTGAATCTGTGATAAATTATCTACCCCAGAGTGCGCTGTATCCTGGGACAGTGAGTAAACTTAAGGAGACGTTGAACAGATTTTTACTTGGTAATAGGTTGAATGATTATGGAGAACGGCAGGACGGTAGAGTTGAGTCCAGGATAAGATCATGTGTGAACTTAATGAACGGCGGCTTCGGCTCAAGAGAGTAAACTGCCTACACCTGTTCTCAGTTCTTAAGCTCTCAGAAAATATTATTCTGTCTAACTCGAACTTCCACCCCATATTCTGTCGCTCAATATATCACAGCACCGCGAGCAGAAACCGCACATTATTGATTTCTAAGGGTATTTTTCGATTATTAAATGTTTCATGTGGTTTAGGGAGAAGGCAGGACAATGTGGATGACGAACATATCACCATGATTGAATGGTGCAGAAGTCTCAATGGGCCGAATTGCCTATTTGTGCCCTTGTACCTCATGGTCGTATAGTATTGCACACAAAGAACAAAGAACAAAGAAATGTACGGCACAGAAACAGAAATGTACAGCCTATGCTGACCATGCTTCCCATCTAACCGAAAACCTTCTACACACCCAGGGACTGTCTCCCTCTATTCCCATCCTATTTACGCATTTGTCAAGACGCCCCTTAAACGTCACTATCGTACCTGCTTCCACCAACTCTTCTGGCAGCGAGTTCGAGGCGCACACTATTTTCTGTTTAAAAACACTTCCTCGCACACTCCTCTAAATTTTTCCCCTCGCACCTAAACCCTATGTCCCTCAGTAATTGATTATTCCGCACTGGGATAAAAGATTCTGCTATCCATTCTGTTCATGCCCCTCATAATTTGGGAGACTTCTATGAGGTCGCCGCTCAACATCGGTCCTTCCAGTAAGAAAACGAGTTTATTCAACCTCTCCTCATAGATAATGCCCTCCATACCGGGCAACATCCTAGTAAACACCTTCTGTACCCTTTCCAAAACATCCACATCCTTCTGGGAGTTCGGTGACCAGATGGAACACTATATTCCAAGTGTGGTCCAACTATCTAGCTGCAGAATGACTTGCCATTTATTGTAACCAAAGTCCCGGTTGATGAAATCAAGCAAGCCGTATATCTTCCCGACGAACATCTGCACCTGCGTTGCCGCTTTCAGTGACCTGCGGCTCTGCACACCCAGATCCCTCTGCCTGTGAATAATCTTAGACACTCACAGATACACATTATCATCGATGCACACACTCAAAGAGACACAGGAACGCGAATGCACCCTCTCATAGACACACAGAAACATAAATACACACAGACAGAGACAAGCGGGGCACAAGCGGGGCCGTACCAGGCTCCCCGAACAGGCGCCGTAATGTGGCGACTGGGGGATTTTCACAGTAACTTCATTGAAGCCAACTCGTGACAATAAGCGATTTTCATTTTCAAAAGGAGACGTCCACACGCAAAGCTACACAACCACAAGAGCAGCAAACACACAGTCACCCCCACACACAGCCGCACACACACACACAGTCACACCCCCACACACAGTCACACCCCCACACACAGTCACACCCCCACACACAGTCACACCCCCACACACAGACGCACACACACACACAGTCACACCCCCTCACACAGCCGCACACACACATCAGTAAACACACAGTCACCCCCCCCCCACACACAGCCGCACACACACACACAGTCATACCCCCACACACAGTCACCCCCCACACACAGTCACACCCCCACACACAGTCACACACCCACACACAGCCGCACACACACACACAGTCACACCCCCACACACAGTCACCCCCCACACACAGTCACACCCCCACACAGAGTCACCCCCCCCACACACAGCCGCACACACACACAGTCACACCCCCACACACAGTCACCCGCCACACACAGTCACACCCCCACACACAGTCACACCCCCACACACAGCCGCACACACACATCAGCAAACACACAGTCACCCCCCCACACACAGCCGCACACACACATCAGCAAACATACAGTCAGACCCCCACACACAGCCGCACACACATCAGCAAACACACAGTCACCCCCCACACACACACAGCCGCACACACACATCAGCAAACACACAGTCACACCCCCACACACAGCCGTACACACAGTCACACCCCCACACACAGTCACACCCCCACACACAGCCGCACACACACACACAGTCACACCCCCACACACAGTCACCCCCCACACACAGTCACACCCCCACACACAGTCACACCCCCACACACAGCCGCACACACACATCAGCAAACACACAGTCAACCCCCCACACACAGCCGCACACACACATCAGCAAACACACAGTCACACCCCCACACACAGCCGCACACACACATCAGCAAAAACACAGTCACACCCCCACACACAGTCACCCCCCACACACAGTCACCCCCCCACACAGACAGTCACACCCCCACACACAGCCGCACACACACATCAGCAAACACACAGTCACCCCCCACACACAGCCGCACACACACATCAGCAAACACACAGTCACACCCCCACACACAGCCGCACACACACATCAGCAAACACACAGTCACACCCCCACACACAGCCGCACACACACATCAGCTAACACATAGTCAACCCCCCCACACAGCCGCACACACACACCAGCAAACACACAGTCACACCCCCACACACAGCCGCACACACACCAGCAAACACACAGTCACCCCCCACACACAGCCGCACACACACACCAGCAAACACACTCACGAGTGAGTCCCAGTAAATATTGGTGAAGTTGAAGTCTCCCATCACAACAACCCTCTTGCTTTTACTCCTTACCACAATCTGTCTGGCTATCTGCTCGTCTATCTCCCGCTGGCTGTTGGAAGGTCTGTAGTAAACCCCCAACATTGTGACTGCACCCTTCTTATTCCTGATCTCCAACCATAGAGGCTCGCTGCCCTCTGAGGTGTCCTCCCGTCGTCCAGCTGTGACATTCTCCCTGACCAGTAGCGCAACTACGCCACTCTTTTGTATCCCCCTCTATCCCTCCTGAAACATCTAAAACTTGGAACGTTTAGCTTCCAATCCTGTCCTTCCCTCAAGCAGGTCTCTGTAATGGCAAAACCATCATAATTAGAAGTACTAATCCGAGCTCTAAGTCGATCTGCCTTACCCGTTATACTTCTTGTATTAAAACATATGCGCTTCAGACCACCAGTCCCGCTGTTTGCAGCAACATCTCCCTGTCTGCTCTTCCCCACAGCCATAATGGCCCTATTCCCTGGTTCTCCCTCAATGTTTTCACCTTCTAACCTGTTGCTCCGGTAGGCCCCCCCCACCCCCCCCCCCACCCCCCGCCATACTAGATTAAATCCTCCCGTGTTTACTATTGGGCACTGTTTAAATAGATTGTTTACTGTAGAACTGTTCATATAGTCTCTGTTTACTGTTGCACACTGTTCAATAGACTGTTTACTGTAGGACTCTGTTTAAATAGACTGTTTACTGTAGGGTACTGTTTAAATAGACTAAGCTTACTGGAGGGTTCTGCTTAAATAGTCTTTACTGTAGGGCACTGTTTAAATAGACTGTTTACTGTAGGACACGTTTTATAGTCTCTGTTGACTGTAGCGAACTGTTTCAATAGACTGTTTCCTGTAGGGCACTGTTTAAATAGACTTTTTGCTGTCGGGATCTGTTTAAATAGACTAAGTTTACTGAAGGTTGATGTTTCAATAGACTGTTTTACTGTAGGGCACTGTTTAAATATACACTGTTTACGGTAGGGCACTGTTTACTGTAGGACACTGTTTAAATAGACTGTTTACTGTAGGGCACAGTTTAAGTAGGCTGTTTACGTAGGACGCTGTTCTCTAAGATGTTTTAAATTCAGCCATGCAGGGCAGCACGGTGGCGCAGTGGGTTAGCACTGCTGCCTCTCGGCGCCGAGGTCCCATGTGTGATCCCGGCTCTGGGTCACTGTCCATGTGGAATTTGGACATTCTCCCCGAGTTTGCCTCGGTTTCACACTCACAACCCAATGATGTGCCGGGTAAGTGGTTTGGCCATGCGAAATTTATTGAAAAAACATTTTTTGAAAAAATTCTGCCATGCTCGACCTCTAAGAGTTTTTAAATTTAGTCATTCTTGGCCTCAAAAATGATTGAAATTAGCCATGCTCGGCCTTGAGAATGTTTGAAATTTAGCCATGCTCGGCCTTGATGATGTTTAGAATTTTGTCATGTTCTGCATCTAAGACGTTTAAAATTTAGCCAACTCGGCGTCTATGATGTTTAAATTTTAGCCATGCTCGACCTCTAAGGTGTTTAGAATTTACCCATCCTCTGCCTGGAAGATGCTTATATTTTAGCCATGCTCAGCCTGGAATGTGTACAAAATGTTGCCAATCTCGGCCTCGAAGACGTTTAAAATTTAGCCATGCTCGGCATCGAAAATGTTCAATGTTTACACAGACTCGGCAGCAAGACTCTTAAACTTTAGCCATGTTTGGCCCCTAAGATGTTTAAAATTTAGCTTTTCTCGGCCTCAAAGATGGTTAGCATTTTGCCATCCTCCGCCGCAAAGACTTATAAATGTAACCATGCTCGTCCTCTAAGAAGTATGAATTTAGCCTTACTCAACTTCTAAGACGTTTAATGTTCAGCCATGCTCGGCCTCGAAGATGTTCAATATTTACACATACTCGGCCTCTCCGATGTTTAACATTTAGACACGCTCGCCATCTGAGACGCTTAAAATTTAGCCTGCTCGGCCTCTACGGTGTTTAAAATTTGGCCATGCTCGGCCTGAAAGATGTTTCACATTTTGCCACCTTCGGCCTGGAAGATGTTTCAAATTTCCCCACACTAGGCCTCAAATATGACTACAATTTAGCCATGCTCGGCCTTTTAGATGTTGAATATTTCTCCATACTCGGCCTGGAAGATGTTTAAAATTTAACCATGCTCTGCCTCTAAGGCGTTTAAAATTGAGCCATGCTCGCCCTCGAAGATGTTTAAAATTTAGCTGTGCTTGGCCGAGAAGACGTTTAATATTTAGCCAAGCTCGGCGTCCAAGCCGTTTAAAATTTAGCCATGTTTGGCCTCTAAGAAATTTAAAATTTAGCCATGCTCGGCGTCCAAGACGTTTAAATTTTAGCTATGTTTGGCCTCTAAGACGTTTGAAACTGAGCCATGCTTGGCCTCGAAGATGTTTAAAATTTAGCTAGCCTCTGCCTTGAAGATGTTTAATATGTACACATGTTCGGCCTCGAAGATGTTGCAAATTTAGCCATGTTCGGCCAGGAATATGTTGAAACTTTAGCCGTGCTCGGCATCTTAGATGTTTAATATTTCGACATACTCTGCCTCGCAGATGTTTATAATTTAGCCATGCTCCGCCTCTACTTTGTTTAAAATTTCGCCATGGTCTGTCTCGAAGATGTTTAAAACTTAACCATGCTCTGCCGCAGACGTTTAAAGTTGAGCCATGCTCAGCCTCGAAGACAGATAAATTTAACCACGTTCCGCGTCAAAGACGTACATATTTAGCCTTGCTCGACTTGTTATGGGCCAGAGTTTAGAGAACCCCAAAGTCTATCATGGAATTCACCTGACCCACAACTTTTAATAGATTGTGGTATGGGGAGCACACGGCCCACTCTACACGTGTGGAACAGCAGAAATGGAAAAGTATTTTTAAAGCAAAACAATGTTTATTCTATGAACTCAAGTTTACCTTTTTCAAACATTCAATGAACATCTTAGCAACCATCAATGCAAATACAACCCTCAAGTAATACAACACTAAGTAATCCTTAAGTTTTCCTTTTAACATCCATAAGTTGCAGGAGTGTACCGGCAGGCAGGAAGGTGGTTTACAGTGTGTCTACTTCAATGCCAGGAGCATCCGGAATAAGGTGGGTGAACTTGCGGCATTGGTTGGTACCTAGGACATCGATGTTGTGGCCATCTCGGTGACATGGATAGAACAGGGACAGGAATGGTTGCTGCAGGTGCCGGGGTTTAGATATTTCAGTAAGCTCAGGGAAGGTGGTAAAAGAGGGGGAGGGGTGGCATTGTTAGTCAAGGACAGGATTCCGGTGGCAGAAAGAACGTTTGATGAGGACTCGTCTCCTGAGGTAGTATGGGCTGAAGTTAGAAACAGGAAAGGTGAGGTCACCCTGTTAGGCGTTTTCTATAGGCCTCCGAAAAGTTCCAGAGATGTAGAGGAAAGGATTGCAAAGATGATTCTGGGTAGGAGCGAAAGCAACAGGGTAGTTGTTATGGGGGACATTAGCCTTCCAAGTATTGACTGGAAACGCTACAGTTCGAGTACTTTAGATGTGTGCGATGTTGTCCAATGTGTGCAGGAGGGTTTCCTGACGCAGTATGTAGATAGGCCAACGAGAGGCGAGGCCATCTTGGATTTGTTACTGGGTAATGAACCAGGACAGATGTTAGATTTGGAGGTAGGTGAGCACTTTAGTGATAGTGACCACAATTCCATTAAGTTTACTTTAGTGATGGAAAAGGATAGGTATATGCCGCAGGGCAAGAGTTATATCTGGGTGAAAGGCAATTATGATGCGACGAGGCAATACTTAGGATGCATTGGATGGAGAGGCATACTGCAGGGGATGGGCACAATGGAAATATGGAGCTTTTTCAAGGTACAGCTACTGCGTGCCCTTGATAAGTATGTACCTGTCAAACAGGGAGGAAGTGGTCGAGCGAGGGAACCGTGATTTACTAAATCAGTTGAAACACTTGTCAAGAGGAAGAAGGAGGCTTATGTAAAGATGAGCCATGAAGGTTAAGTTGGGGCGCTCGAGAGTTACGAGTTAGCTAGGAAGAACCTAAAGAGAGAGCTAAGAAGAGCCAGGAGGGGACGAGATGTCTTTGGCAGGTAGGACCAAGGATAACCCTAAAGCTACCTATAGATATGTCAGGAATAAAAGAATGACTAGGGTCAGAGTGAGACCAGTCAAGGACAGTAGTGGGGAGTTGTGCGTCGAGTCCGAGGAGATAGGAGAGGTGCTAAATTGATATTTTTCGTCAGTATTCACACAGGAAAAGGACATTGCTGTCGAAGAGAATACATAGGTACAGGCTACTAGCCTAGAAGGGCTTGAGTTTCAAAAGGGGGAGGTGTTAGCAATTCTGGAAGGTGTGAAAATAGATAAGTTCCCTGGGTCGGATGGGATTTATCCTCGGATTCTCTGGGGAGCTAGGGAGGAGATTGCTGAGCCTTTGGCTTTGATCTTCAAGTCATCTTTGTCTCCAGGAATAGTGCCAGAAGACTGGAGGATAGCAAATGTTCTCCCCTTGTTCAAGAAGGGGAGTAGAGACAACCCCGGTAACTATAGACCAGTGAGCCGTACTTCTATTGTGCGCAAGGTCTTGGAAAGGTTTATAAGAGATAGGATGTATAATCATCTCGAAAGGAATAACTTGATTAGAGATAGTCAACACGGTTTTGTGAAGGGTAGGCCATGCCTCACAAACCTTATTGAGTTATTTGAGAAGGTGACCAAACAGGTGGATGAGGGTAAAGCCGTTGATGTGGTGTTTATGGATTTCAGTAAAGCGTTTGATAACGTTCCCCACGGTAGGCTATTGCAGAAAATACGGAGGCATGGGATTCAGGGTGATTTAGCAGTTTGGATCAGAAATTGGCGAGCTGGAAGAAGACAAAGGGTGGCGGTTGATGGGAAATGTTCAGACGGGAGTCCAGTTACTAGGATGGGTGAGAAAATTTGCAGATGACACTAAAGTCAGTGTAGTTGCGGACAGTGCGGAAGGAGGTTACAAGTTACAGAGGGACATAGATAAGCTGCAGAGCTAGGCTGAGTGGTGGCAAGTGGAGTTTAATGCAGAAATGTGTGCCGTGATTCGTTTTGGAAGGAATAACAGGAAGACAGATTACTGGGCTAATGGTAAGATTCTTGGTAATGTGGATGAACAGAGAGATCTCGGTGTCCATATACATAGATCCGTAAAAGTTGCCACCCAGGTTGAGAGGGATGTTCAGAAGGCGTACGGTGTGTTAGCTTTTATTGGTAGAGGGATTGAGTTTCGGAGCCATGAGGTCATGTTGCAGCAGTACAAAACTCTGGTGCGGCCGCATTTTGAGTATTGCGTGCAATTCTGGTCGCCGCATTATAGGAAGGATGTGGAGGCATTGGAAAGGGTGCTGAGGAGATTTACCATAAAGTTGCCTGGTCTGGAGGGTAGATCTTATGTGGGAAGGCTGAGGGACTTGAGGCTGTTTTCCCTAGAGAGAAGAAGGTTAAGAGGTGACTTAATTGAGGCATGCATGATGATCTGAGGATTAGATTGGGTGGACAGGGAGAGCCTTTTTCCTCGCATGGTGATGTCTAGCACGAGGGGACATAGCTTTAAATTGAGGGGAGATAGATATAAGACAGATGTCAGAGGTAGGTTCTTTACTCAGAGAGTAGTAAGGGCGTGGAATGCCCTGCCTGCAACAGTTTTTGACTCGTCAACATAAAGGGCATTCAAATGGTCATTGGATAGACATATGGACGATAAGGGAATAGTGTAGATGGGCTTTAGAGTGGTTTCATAGGTCGGCGCAACATCGATGACCGAAGGGCCTGTACTGCGCTGTAATGTTCTATGTTCTAAGTCTTGAAAAAAACTTTAAACAGAAGCACATCAGGTTAAAGTCACGACTGAGAGCAGTTATTAGTTTAAAATCATCAAAGAATCGACTTACAGTCTTTAGATTACAGATAGAGAGACTAATACCACATCTGCTATGACTGCAGCTCTCCAGCTCTGAAAACGAAACTAAAACACACCTTGCAGCAAACAGACTAAAATGTAAGTAAAAGGCTGACGGACAGCCCAGCTCCACCCACACTCTGACATCACTTATAAACACCCATTTCTTCAATGTGCAATTCTTAAACACCCATTTCTTAAAGCTACTCTCACATGACATCTCTCCCACCCCCCCCCCCCAAGAAAAAAAAACCATCAACTTCAAGATGGTTTCATTTTTCACCTTTTCACTATCCTTTAAGAAATGCACACAGTAAATATACCTTTTCGCTTCAAAAAACCAACACAGGCAAACAGGTATAACATTATATTCCATTTTGTTTCTTCTTCTCCAACTGAAATCCTTCTCGATTGACAGTCACTTTGAACAAGTAGGTCCTTGCACGACCCATCCATTTCTCTACGCCGCTGCATTTCTCTTTAAAGTCAGATATATTAGTTCAATCTGATCACAGAGTTCCCTGCTATTCTCCAACACAGGAGCATTGTTTATCACAGTTTCAGGCTGTCAAATGCCTGTTGAAAGTCCGCTGTCCACTGAAATTGTCGACGTTTGTTCAGCAAGTCTATCAGTGGAGCAACAACGCTTCAAATATTCGATGCACATTTCCGGTAAAATCCACTCCTACCATGAAATCTCATTATTTCCGGTCGTGTCGAGGGTATCGCAAACTCCCCAATAACTGTTGGTTTCTCATCGCATGTGACCATTCGACCCTGTCCGAGTGTATGGCCAAGGAAAGTGACTTGGGCTTTCCCAAATTCCCATTGGCTAGGTATACCACCAAACCCTCCTCCTGAAGTCGATCGGATAACTCCATCAGATGTTTTAAATATTCTTTTCATGTCTGGCTGAAAATTATCAGATCGTTGATGGATACAGCACAATTGGGTAACCCTGAAACAACTTTGTTAGTTAACCGTTTGAATGTGGCTGGGGCGTTTTTCATGCCAAATGGCTTAACGTTTAATTGGTATACACCATCTGGAGTCACAAAAGCTGAAATCTCCTTCGCCCTTTCGGATAAAGCACCTGCCAGTAACCTTTATGTAAACCAAGTTTGGAAATAAAAGCTGATTGTCCCACTTTCTCAATGCAATCCTCCAAACGTGGGATAGGATAAGAGTCGGTTCTTGCAACTGCATTAACATAGAACATAGAACATAGAATGATACAGCGCAGTACAGGCCCTTCGGCCCACGATGTTGCACAGACATGGGAAGTCAAAAAACAAAAGCCATCTAACCTACACGATGCCATTATCATCCAAATGCTTATCCAATAAACTTTTAAATGCCCTCAATGTTGGCGAGTTCACTACTGTTGCAGGTAGGCAATTCCACGGCCTCATCACTCTTGCGTAAAGAACCTACCTCTGACCTCTGTCCCATATCTATTGCCTCTCAGTTTAAAGCTATGTCCCCTCGTGCTAGCCATTTCCATCCGCGGGAGAAGGCTCTCACTGTCCACCCTATCTAACCCTCGGATCATTTTGTATGCCTCTATTAAGTCTCCTCTTAACCTTCTTCTCTCTAACGAAAACAACCTCAAGTTCATCAGCCTTTCCTCATAAGATTTTCCCTCCATACCAGGCAACATTCTGGCAAATCTCCTCTGCACCCGTTCCAAAGCTTCCACGTCCTTCCTATAATGAGGTGACAGAACTGTACGGAATACTCCAAATGCGGCCGTACCAGAGTTTTGCAACATGGCCTCATGACTCCGGAACTCAATCTCTCTACCAATAAAGGCCAACGCACCATAGGCCTTCTTTATAAGCCTATCAACCTGGGTGGCAACTTTCAGGGATCTATGTACATGGACACCGAAATCCCTCTGCTCATCCACACTTCCAAGAATTTTACCATTAGCCAAATATTCCGCATTCCTGTTATTCCTTCCAAAGTGAATCAACTCACAGTTCTCTACATTAAACTCCATTTGCCATTTCTCAGCCCAGCTCTGCGGCTTAACTATGTCCCTCTGTAACCTGCAACATCCTTTAGCACTGTTGACAACACCACCGACTTTAGTGTAGTCTGAAAATTTACTCACCCACCCTTCTGCGCCCTCGTCTAGGTCATTTATAAAAATGACAAACAGCAACGGCCCCAGAACAGATCCTTGTGGTACGCCACTTGTAACTGAACTCCATTCTGAACATTTCCCATCAACCGCCACCCTCCGTCTTCTTTCAGCTAGCCAATTTCTGATCCACAGCTCTAAATCACCCTCAATCACCAGCCTCCGTATTTTCTGCAATAGCCTACCGTGGGGAACATAATCAAACACTTTACTGAAATCCATATACACCACATCAACTGCTCAACCCTCGTCTACCTGTTCAGTCACCTTCTCAAAGAACTCGATAAGGTTTGTGAGGCATGACCTACCCTTCACAAAGCCATGCTGGCTATCCCTAATCATATTATTCCTATCTTGATGATGAGAAACCTTGTCTCTTACAATCCCCTCCAAGACTTTACCCACAACAGACGTGAGGCTCACCGGTCTATAGTTGCCGGGGTTGTCTCTACTCCCCTTCTTGAACAAAGGGACCACATTTGCTATCCGCCAGTCCTCTGGCACTATTCCTGTAGCCAATGATGACATAAAAATCAAAGCCAAAGGCTCAGCAATCTCTTCCCTGGCTTCCCAGAGAATCCTAGGATAAATCCCATCAGGCCCCGGGGACTTATCTATTTACAGCCTGTCCAGAATTTCCAAAACCTATTCCCTACGTACCTCAATGCCATCTATACTAATAGCCTGGGTCTCAGCATTCTCCTCCACAACATTGTCTTTTTCCTGAGTGAATACTGACGAAAAATATTCATTCACTATCTCGCCTATCTCTTCAGACTCCACACACAACTTCCCACCCCTGTCCTTGACTGGCCCTACTCTTACCCTAGTCATTCTTTTATTCCTGACATACCGATAGAAAGCTTTGGGGTTTTCTTTGATCCTACCTGCCAAATACTTCTCATGTCTCCTCCTTGCTCGTCTTAGCTCTCTCTTTAGATCCTTCCTCGCTACCTTGTAACTATCAAGTGCCCCAACTGAAACTTCACACCTCATCTTCACATAGGCCTCCTTCTTCCTCTTAACAAGAGATTCCACTTCTTTGGTAAACCACGGTTCCCTCGCTCGATGCCTTCCTCCCTGCCTGACCGGTACATACTTATCAAGAACACGCAGTAGCTGTTCCTTGAACAAGCCCCACTTATCCAGTGTGCCCAACACTTGCAGCCTACTTCTCCAACCTACCCCGCCAAGTCATGTCTAATGGCATCTAAATTGCCCTTCCCCCAGCTATAACTCTTGCCCTGCGGGGTATACTTGTCCCTTTCCATCACTAACGTAAACGTCACCGAATTGTGGTCACTGTCCCCAAAGTGCTCACCTGCCTCCAAATCTAACACCTGGCCTGGTTCATTACCCAAAACCAAATCCAATGTGGCCTCGCCTCTTGTTGGCCTATCAACATATTTTGTCAGGAAACCCTTCTGCACACATTGTACAAAAAACGACCCATCTAATGTACTTGAACTATATCTTTTCCAGTCAATATTTGGAAAGTTAAAGTCTCCCATAATAACTACCCTGTTACTTTCGCTCTTCTCCAGAATCATCTTCGCCATCCTTTCCTCTACATCCCTAGAACTATTAGGAGGCCTATAGAAAACTCCCAACAGGGTGACCTCGCCTTTCCTGTTTCTAACCTCAGCCCATACTACCTCAGAAGAAGAGACCCCATCTGGCATCCTCTCCGCCACCGTAATACTGTTCTTGACTAGAAGGGTCACACCTCCCCCTCTTTTGCCTCTTTCTCTGAGCTTACTAAAACACCTAAACCCCGGAACCTGCAACAACCATTCCTGTCCCTGCTCTATCCATGTCTCCGAAATCGCCACAACATCGAAGTCCCAGGTACCAACACATGCTGACAGTTCCCCTACCTTATTTCGTATACTCCTGGCATTGAAGTAGACACACTTCAAACCACCTACCTCAGCACTGGCCCCCTACTGCGAAGTCAAATCTGTGCTCCTGACCTCTATACTCTCATGCTCCCGTACCCTAAAACTACAATACAGTTTTCCATGCCCCTGCTGCATTATTTTAACCTCCCCCCCCCCATATGGCACTAACAAATCCCCCCCCCCCCCCCCCGCTTCCCCCCCCCCCCCCCCCCAGGATATTTGTGCCCCTCTGTTTGTTCTCGTTCTGAGCTTCCATCCTAGCTCCCTGAAAGCCTACCTGACATCCTTGTCCCCTTTTCTACCTATGTCGTTCGTGCTAATGTGGACCACGGCTTGGGGCTGCTCCCCCTCCCCCTTAAGGACCCGGAAAAGATGATCCGAGACATCACGTGTCCTTGCATCTGGGAGGCAACATACCAAACGTGAGTCTCTCTCGCTCCCACAAAATCTCCTATCTGTGCACTTGACTATCGAGTCCCCAATTACTAATGCTCTTCTGCTCTCCACCTTCCCTTCTGAGCAACAGGGACAGGCTCCGTGCCAGAGGCCCGTACCCCATGGCTTACCCCTGGTAAGTCCCCCCCCCCTCACAAGTATCCAAACCGGCATACTTGTTACTCAGGGGAACGACCGCAGGGGATCCCTGCACTGACTGCTTCTTCCCAGTCCCTCTTACAGTTACCCATCTATCTCCAATCTTTGGTGTAACTAATTCCATGAAGCTGCTTTCTATGACCCCGCCCCCCCCCCCCCCCCCCCCCCCCCCCGCGTCACCCCCTCCCCTGCCCCCCCCCCCCCAATGCCTCCCGAATGATCCGAAGTTCATCCAACTCCAGCTCCAGTTCCCTAACACGGTCTTGGAGGAGCTGGAGATGGCTGCACTTCCTGCAGGTAAAATCAACAGGGACACTAACGGCATCCCTCACCTCAACCATCCTGCAGGAGGAACATTGCACTACCTTCCCTGCCATCCCTCTAACTTCCAACCAAGTTCTGGTTAATAAATACATTTTTAAAATAATAATATAATATGGCACTTCCCTCACACCAATGGGTCTTATTATTAGGTTAGAGGAGGAGGGTGGGTGGGAGACACTACACGTGTAGTGTCTCGAGTTTCCTCTCCACCAGAATTTATTGTTTTTTTTTTTTTTGTGGGGGGGGGGGGGGGGGGGGGGGGGGGAGGGGGGGACCTTCCCAGAGGTTCGCGGGACGAACTTCCGGTTCCCGCCTTATATTTAAAAAAAAACAGAAAAGAAGAACAGAATCGGGACCAGCTAAGTGTTTTTCAATCAAAAACTCACCTCCCGACAGGCCCCTGAATTCTGCTCCCGCCGAAATTCAGTGTAGGTGGGCTTTAGAGTGGTTTCACAGGTCGGCGCAACTTCGAGGGCCGAAGGGCCTGTACAAAGAACAACAAACAAAGAACAAAGAACAAAGAAATGTACAGCACAGGAACAGGCCCTTCGGCCCTCCAAGCCCGTGCCGACCATGCTGCCCGTCTAAACTACAATCTTCTACACTTCCTGGATCCGTATCCCTCTATTCCCATCCTATTCATGTAATTGTCAAGATTCCCTTCAATGTCACTATCGTCCCTGCTTCCACCACCTCCTCCGGTAGCGAGTTCCAGGCACCCACTGCTCTCTGCGTAAAAAACCTGCCTCGTACATCTACTCTCAACCTTGCCCCTCTCACCTTAAACCTATGCCCCCTAGTAATTGACCCCTCTACCCCGGGGAAAAGCCTCTGACTATCCATTCTGTCTATGCCCCTCATAATTTTGTAGACCGCTATCAGGTCGCCCTTCAACCTCCTTCGTTCCAGTGAGAACAAACCGAGTATATTCAACCGCTCCTCATCGCTAATGCCCTCCATACCAGGCAACATTCTGGTAAATCTCTTCTGCACCCTCTCTAAAGCCTCCACATCCTTCTGGTAGTGTGGTGACCAGAATTGAACACTATACGCCAAGTGTGGCCTAACTAAGGTTCTATACAGCTGCAACATGACTTGCCAATTCTTATACTCAATGCCCCGGCCAATTAAGGCAAGTATGCCGTATGCCTTCTTGACTACCTTCTCCACCTGTGTTGCCCCTTTCAATGACCTGTGGACCTGTACTCCTAGATCTCTCTGACTTTCAATACTCTTGAGGGTTCTAGCATTCACTGTATATTCCCTACCTGCATTAGATCTTCCAAAATGCTTTACCTCACATTTGTACTGTGCTGTCATGTTCTATGTTCTATGTTCTGTCCCCTCTTACCGTACAGAAGATACCTTCCCTGTGGACCAATTGGAACTCCGCCCTCCGACTCTGCTCCCAGTCAGCTGCACTCTCTGTAAACTCCTGGCACCCTTCTCGGTCTTTGCGGATATGTAGGAAACGAAATGAAAGCAGCACCTTACTCCCTCCTCACCGAACTCCCTCAGTTAGCAAACTCTCACTGTAGCACTCAAATGCACCAAATTAGGCCAGTTTTCAGAGGCTAGATTCACAGTATAAAAGTGATCCCCAACAGTGCAAACAAAGTCTGCACTGTTGGGGATCACTTTTATACTGTGAATCCCGCCTCTGAAAACTGGCCTAATCCAATTAACTAATTAACAAGCTCCAGCTGCAAGTGCTTACAAGTAGAAGCTTTGTTTAAAGCTGATTGAAAATTCACCTTCTTCTAAACCAAACAGCAAATCTTAAGTTAATTAACTAAATAAAAGAAAGACTATACTTTAGATAAAAATGAACCCTTCTACTCCTTCAGTCACCAAACTCTCACCATAGCACTCGAATGCACCAAATTTAGCACTCAGGGCAAAGGTGTTGATGGAAGTGGCGATGGAGAGTGATCCGAGTGCTGATCCTTGTGGAACACCACTCCCCACCTTCCAACAATCAGATTAAATCCATTTTACTCCGATCGCTGTTTTCTCTGTGTGTTTCCAACTTGCTGACCTTTTTTTCCAAAGATGTGCAGGTTCAGCGGATGGACCCTGCTAAATTGCTCCTTGGTGTCCAAAAGGTTCAGTGAGGTTACACGTATAGGGTGAATGTGTGAGTTAAGTTGGGTGCCCTTTCCATGCACTGGTGAAAATTCGATGGACCAAACTGCATCTTTCGACGCTGTAAATCTCTGATATATGATGCTGTGTCCCCGAATGTCAGAATTATGTCAGATATGACTGACGGCATTCAGAAAATCGAATTGTTTTACATCTGTCATACTAGGTAAATCTTTTATTTCCGATAGTTATTGAAATAATTCAATCAACTCTGTCATGAATTGTTTTTTTGGGAATATGTGCTGACTATTTATTCTAAGACCGTAAGGCCATAAGACATAGAAGCAGAATTATGTCACTCGGACCATCGAGTCTGCTCCGTCATTCAATCACGGTTAATATTTTTCTCATCCCCATTCACCTGCCTTCTCCCCATCTCCTCTGATCCCTTTATAAATCAAGAATCTATCTATCTATGTCATAAAGAAACTCAGCAATTTGGCCTCCACAGCCTTCTGGGGCAAAGTCTTCCACAGATTCACCACCCTCTGGCTGAAGAAATTCCTCCTCCTCTCTGTTTTAAGATATCGTCCCTTTAGTCTGAGATGGTGTCCTCTGGTTCTAATGTTTCCTACCAGTGGAAACATCCCCTCCACGTCCATTCTATCCAGGCCTCGCAGTGTCCTGTAAGTTTAAATCCTCTCTCCCTCCTCCTCTCCCTTCTAATCGCCAACGAGTACAGACCCAGAGTCCTTAATCGTTCCTCACACGACAAGCTATTTATTACAGGGGTCATTCTTGGAAACCACTTCTGGACCCTTTCGAAAGTCAGCGCATCTTTCCTCAGGCACGGGGCCCAACACTGCTCACAATACTCCAAATGGAGCCTGACCAGAGGCTTCCATAGTCTCTGAACTAAATCCCTAGTCTTGTATTCCAGCCCGCTTGACATGAATTCTAACATTGCATTTGCCTTTCCAATTGCCGACTGGACCTGCACATTATGCTCTGTGCTATTGGGTTTTGTTTTACCTTAGAAATGTCTTTCCTTTTTTCTTACTATTGACATTCTGTTTGGGAGATAGGTTTCTGGAATTGTTTCAATTTCTGTTTTAAATTTAAGAACAACTGTAACCAACTGTTTCTTTTCAATTCTTCGTTAATATTCTGGTGATGATGAGTGAATCGATAATAGAGTCTCTGCTGTTTCTAATTGTTAATTGTATGAATATTTGTGGTTCAAATCGATCCGCCTCCAGTAATGTCCCTCTACCTGGACCCCACCCTTTGGCCTTCTATCTGCTCTCGATCTTTTCATTGAGATCTGTCAGTGTGAAGTCGGCCATCCCAATTTCTCTGCCCTGCTCACCCACTCTCTTCCGTCTCCCTCTGTTCCTTCTCCAATCCTCTCTCTAATATCCAACCCTGACCTGTTGATCTACGCTGCTCACAAGCGCGGTGCCATTGTTGCCTGGCTATTGACCTCTTCCACACAGAGGCGGAGCGTCAACTCTCAGGCACATTCTGCTACCCCCCCCCCCCCCCCGGGCCATCACCCCATCACCAAACATCATGACATTTTTGCCAGGACTTTCGCTGACCTCATCGACCCTGACGCTATTCCATCCCCACCCATACTGCTTATACGTCCTTTTCAAAATCCACAATCAGGACTGTCCCAGTAGACCCATTATTTCAGCCTGTCCCAGCCCCACCAAATCATATTTCCTCTCTTGATGCCTTCCTCAATCCCCTTGTGCTGCCCCTTCCCACCGTCATTCCTGATTCCCCTGATGCCATATGTCATACAGACAATGACCTTTTCCCTGGCCGTAACCGCTTAATCTTTAGTATGGATGTTCAAAAGCTCAACGCCTAAACCCCCAAATGGAAGGCCTGAGTGCTCTCAGCTTCTTCCTTAATCCGAAGCCCGGACCATCCGGGAACACACGCCGACCACCTCCACCTTTCTGACCTTGTTCTGTCACTCAGCAATTTCTCCTTCAACTTGTCTCACTTCTTTCAAATAAAAATTGTGGCCATGGGTACGGTCTTGGGCCCCGCTCTGTCTATCATTTTGTCTGTTTTTGTGCACGTGCCTTGTTCTTGTTGAACTCAGGTCCACTCTCGCAGTTCATCTTTTGTTACAATGATTAATGTATTGTTGACATTTCATTTTTCTGCCTCGACCTGGAAACATGGAACGATTTTGCTTCCAATTTCCACCAGTCTCGCACCTTTACAGGGTCCGTCTCCGACATTTCTCGTCCCTTCCTTAACCTGTCGCTCTCCATTTCCAGCGATAGACTGACCACATATTCTTAACAAGCCAAACGAATCCACAGCTACGTCGCGTACAGATCCTTCCATCCTGCTTCCTATAAGGACTGAATCCCAATCTCCCAGTGTCTCCACCACCATCGCCAATGGTCTGATGCTGCACCTTGGAAAATGGCCCATTCTGGCGTGTCTGTCTTTTCCTTATCCGGGGTTGACCCCACCGTCTCCCTATGGTAGACAGGGCTCTCAAATCTTTTCAACTCATTTCCCACACCTGTCCCAGCTCATCCTCCCCTCCCTCCCGAAACTAAATAATGTCCCCCTTGTCCTCAATTTCCACACCACCGGCTTTCACTTTCAAAGTATCATCCACCACCATATCTACCAACTCCAGCATGATGTCACCACGCAACACATATTCACCTCCCTTCAACCACCCCCACATTTACTGCTCTCTCCTTGATTGCCGTGTCCCCATCTCCATCACACCCAACACCACTTCCAATACCCACAACACATTCCTTGCAATAACAGACGGTGCCACAACTGTCCCTTTCCCCCCTCCCGTTTCATCATTCTCGGCCGCAATCTCTACTTTCTGCTGAAGCAGCGTTTCACTTGTACTTCGTTCAATTTGCTCTACTGTATTCGCTGCTGCCAATACCGTCTCGCCTACATTGGGAAACTAAACGCAGACTGGTTGACGGCTTTGCATAAAAGTCGTCACAGCCCACAAGCATGACTCCAGTCTTCCTGTTACAGCCATTTTAACTCGGCACCTTGCTTTCATGCCCACATTTCTGTCCTTGGCCTCCTGCAAGGATCCAGTGAAGTCCATCGCAAACTGGACGAGCAGCATCTCATCTTCCAATGACGCACATTACAGCGCTCAGTACTAAACATTAACAACTGTCGACTGGGAACTTTCCCCTCCATCTTAACGCCCTTGTTTTTTAGAATATCCCATATTTTTTACTCGAATGCAATAGGTCGGAATTTGGAGAGAATCTGTTCCAGGCAAGTGAACCCTTCAATGACCAATGTGGGAGAGGGAATATTCCTGAGAAAACCTTGTCAGGAATTGTTTCCGCCGGAGGATATATTCCTGGGAATAGTGTGATGTGGGGATTCCAAAACATGACGTTGAAGTATTCCTGAGAGCGGTCGCCTTCTGAATGACTAATCCAGGGAAGGGTGTGGCATGGGAAAGTTCTGGAGAGTGGGCAGACTCTATCCGTCTCATAATGATGAACTTGGGAGGTACTGCGCTCCTTCTATTTGTTCCATTGATCAAATAATACAGGCGTGGCGTCGAACTCCATCAGGAATCCACTCAAGGAAATGGTCCAATCCGGGGTGTGGTCCAATAATTGGGAGTGAGGAGGGCTGACAATCTCTGGTATCTTTGTAAGCGGTTTGGGAAATCTGTCCTGGCTGAGCTAATCCTGTAAATCAGACCAAATGAGAAATGCAGCAGCTCGCAAAGATATTTGAATTATAAACATTTTCCTCCCACTGCCATCAAACTGACAGGGCTACAATTCAAACTTTTCCCTTTCCCACGTCTTAAACACATATGTTATATTTGCTTTTTTCTTTCTCTGCAGTGCTAATCTCTGTGCCCACTCTTCCCGCGACACTCCCACCCACCCACTGCCCGTTTTATTGATGCTGAAATCCTGTACCGGTTCAGACACGGGAAAATGTTAAATCAGTCATTTTCAGGCTCTTCTCCCTTCTCTCTTACAGTTAATTTACTGGGAAATGCGATTTTGTGTCGAGGGAGGTGTGGCCTCTCTACCAGCACCACTCGCTACCTCGTGGCCATGGCGGTGGCGGATCTGCTGTTTATTATTACACGCCCCATACTGTGCCAAAGATGTCTTGGTGTCTGCAGCCGCGGACTGTTCTGTATGGTTCACCCTCACTTTCTCCTTTGATCGATTTGTGGGCATTGGCTGACAGAAACTGAAAACTAAATATTGCAGCTGTGGCTCGGTCAACAGCCGGCCTCCTGCTCTGTGTAAAAAACATCCCCTGGTATCCAGTGGGGTTGTCGGCCAAAGACCAGCTTTTTCACTGATCCCATGTGGGTTTTATTTATCACGTTTTCTCAGGTTTCACTGCCATTGATCCCATTCCGTTTGATCCTGTTGACCAACGCTCTGACAGTCATACACATTATAATCACCAGTCGAGTCCGGAAGACACTGAAGGCTCAGAGTCAGGGATATAATCGCAAAGACCCAAAGATGGGGAGCAGAAGGAAGTCAATGTTTATACTCTTCAGCATCTCCGGAACGTTCATTGCCCGACGGTATTTGTTATTAAAGTTTTCTATATTGATTAGGAAGGAATAATTGACCTCAGCGATCCTCAGTATAATTTACAAAAAGTAGGATCTATGCTGTTGGATTTATGTTGCTGCACAAACACATTTATTTATGTGGTGACTCAGTCCAGGTTCAGGGAGCAGATCAAGATCGTCGTTCTCCTGTCTTTGTTTCGGCCACTGCAGGCGCCGACAGGTCTGGATCGGCATTCAATTGCTAATATGTTGCAATTGTTCCCGGGGATAGCCTATTAAAC
Organism: Scyliorhinus torazame; assembly: GCF_047496885.1. NCBI lineage: Eukaryota > Metazoa > Chordata > Chondrichthyes > Carcharhiniformes > Scyliorhinidae > Scyliorhinus > Scyliorhinus torazame. The sequence continues at coordinate 113,705,801 of NC_092726.1, read as the reverse complement.
TGCAGATGTCTGGGTTGATGTGCTGCTAATAGTCTTGAGTATCGACCTGGGCCGACTTCCCCAGAGCCGAATACGCTATTCTGTCTGCAGCTGTCCGTTTGTGTCCTGTTGGCTGCTTTTCCCATCAGCCTTTTCGGTTAGCCATTTTAAATCGGGTTAGGGCCAAATTAATAGGGAATCAGCCATTTTAGGTAGCTACAGGCCCTCCTTGTGATCCTAACGCGAAGGGTGAAGGATCACATAAATTTTGTCCTTTCCGTTCTCTGACCGGGGGGGGGGGGGGGGGAGAACCTCCTACATGGCCACTACCCTGACCCTAGCTATGCACAAAAATTTACATAAACAATGCTTGAGGGCGCTATGTTAGGCAGGGGCATGCATCTACAAAATAAAAACTTGGAAACTCTAATTTTACCTAAATACACGCATCAAGCATTGCATCATCCTATCTCTCTAAAACATACAACAACAATCATAACATTCCATATATTCTTTCCTAGCTTGGCAGTCAAACTCAGGATCATACATTTTTTTTTCATGAAAGTTTTGTACATCTTTTTATTTACAGGAAAACGCAAGTGCTTGTTCTTTATCTTTTGTGCTGTAGGTCGCGGGGGTCTGGGGTCTGGGCATACCCGAACATAGGGGATTGGATCCGATATACCGGGGTTCGAGCGCGGTACGCTCTCCTTCTCCACTTGCAGAGGCGCATTGTCTGTACTGCACAGCAGAGTATGGCCAACGCTAATAGTGCTTCAATAACGTACGACAGGGAGTACCAAGTTATGAACTTGGCACACCAGGATAATGCAGCGTGGCTAATGACTGTGCCCTCGGTACTGTGGGGCAGTGAATCATTAACGGCAGGGTGGTTTGAAGTAATGGGGCCTGCGTTCCGGCGCAACCACATGTCCAGTATAAAAATCTTGATTACGATGAAAGAAGTCCTCATGGCTGTCCTCTTTCTTCATCTTTCTTTGTGTTCTCTGTTTTCTCCGGTCCTGGAGCCTCTGGAGTTCTGTAAAACAAGCATAGTATCTGGAACTACCTTGGTTTAATATCCGGTGTGTTAGTGTATGATCCAGTTCCAATTGTCAGTGTGTTTCTCTGGGTGGTTCCACTGCACTCTGGGCTGTAGCTGCCTCTGTAACTGTGACCATTCAGTGATCCAGTTCCAATTAGAATATTAATTAGTGTATTAATTAGAGATAGTATAACAGCTGCAGAAAGGCAGTTCGAGGAGTATCAGCCTACTGAGGTAGTATGGGTTGAAGTCAGAAATAGGAAAGGAGCAGTCACCTTGTTAGGAGTTTTCTATAGGCCCCCCAATAGTAGCAGAGATGTGGAGGAACAGATTGGGAAACAGATTTTGGAAAGGTGCAGAAGTCATAGGGTCGTAGTGATGGGCGACTTTAACTTCCCAAATATTGAGTGGAAACTCTTTAGATCAAATAGTTTGGATGGGGTGGTGTTTGTGCCGTGTGTCCAGGAAGCTTTTCTAACGCAGTATGTAGATTGTCCGACCAGAGGAGGGGCAATATTGGATTTAGTACTGGGTAATGAGCCAGGGCAAGTGATAGATTTGTTAGTGGGGGAGCATTTTGGAGATAGTGACCACAATTCTGTGACTTTCACTTTAGTAATGGAGAGGGATAGGTACGTGCAACAGGGCAAGGTTTACAATTGGGGGAAGGGTAAATACGATGTTGTCAGACAAGAATTTAAGTGCATAAGTTGGGAACATAGGCTGGCAGGGAAGGACACAAGTGAAATGTGGAACTTGTTCAAGGAACAGGTGCTACGTGTCCTTGATATGTATGTCCCTGTCAGGCAGGGAAGAGATGGTCGAGTGAGGGAACCATGGTTGACAAGAGAGGTTGAATGTCTTGTTAAGAGGAAAAAGGTGACTTATGTAAGGCTGAGGAAACAAGGTTCAGACAGGGCATTGGAGGGATATAAGATAGCCAGGAGGGAACTGAAGAAAGGGATTAGGAGAGCTAAGAGAGGGCATGAACAATCTTTGGCGGGTAGGATCAAGGAAAACCCCAAGGCCTTTTAAACATATGTGAGAAATATGAGAATGACTAGAGCGAGGGTAGGTCCGATCAAGGACAGTAGCGGGAGATTGTGTATTGAGTGTGAAGAGATAGGAGAGGTCTTGAACGAGTACTTTTCTTCTGTATTTACAAATGAGAGGGGCGATATTGTTGGAGAGGACAGTGTGAAACAGATTGGTAAGCTCGAGGAAATACTTGTTAGGAAGGAAGATGTGTTGGGCATTTTGAAAAACTTGAGGATAGACATGTCCCCCGGGCCTGACGGGATATATCCAAGGATTCTATGGGAAGCAAGAGATTAAATTGCAGAGCCGTTGGCAATGATCTTTTCGTCCTCACTGTCAACAGGGGTGGTACCAGGGTATTGGAGAGTGGCGAATGTCGTGCCCCTGTTCAAAAAAGGGACGAGGGATCACCCTGGGAATTACAGGCCAGTTAGCCTTACTTCGGTGGTAGGCAAAGTAATGGAAAGGGTACTGAAGGATAGGATTTCTGAGCATCTGGAAAGACACTGCTTGATTAGGGATAGTCAGCACGGATTTGTGAGGGGTAGGTCTTGCCTTACAAATCTTATTGAATTCTTTGAGGAGGTGACCAAGCATGTGGATGAAGGTAAAGCAGTGGATGTAGTGTACATGGATTTTAGTAAGGCATTTGATAAAGTTCCCCATGGTAGGCTTATGCAGAAAGTAAGGAGGCATGGGATAGTGGGAAATTTGGCCAGTTGGATAACGAACTGGCTAACCGATAGAAGTCAGAGAGTGGTGGTGGATGGCAAATATTCAGCCTGGATCCCAGTTACTAGTGGCGTACCGCAGGGATCAGTTCTGGGTCCTCTGCTGTTTGTGATTTTCATTAATGACTTGGATGAGGGAGTTGAAGGGTGGGTCAGTAAATTTGCAGACGATACGAAGATTGGAGGAGTTGTGGATAGTAAGGAGGGCTGTTGTCGGCTGCAAAGAGACATAGATAGGATGCAGAGCTGGGCTGAGAAGTGGCAGATGGAGTTTAACCCTGAAAAGTGTGAGGTTGTCCATTTTGGAAGGACAAATATGAATGCGGAATACAGGGTTAACGGTAGAGTTCTTGGCAATGTGGAGGAGCAGAGAGATCTTGGGGTCTATGTTCATACATCTTTGAAAGTTGCCACTCAAGTGGATAGAGCTGTGAAGAAGGCCTATTCTCGCGTTCATTAACAGAGGGATTGAATTTAAGAGCCGTGAGGTGATGATGCAGCTGTACAAATCTATGGTAACACCACATTTGGAGTAATGTGTACAGCTCTGGTCGCCTCATTTTAGGAAGGATGTGGAAGCTTTGGAAAAGGTGCAAAGAACATTTACCAGGATGTTGCCTGGAATGGAGAGTAGGTCTTACGAGGAAAGGTTGAGGGTGCTAGGCCTTTTCTCATTAGAACGGAGAAGGATGAGGGGCGACTTGATAGAGGTTTATAAGATGATCAGGGGAATAGATAGAGTAGACAGTCAGAGACTTTTTCCCCGGGTGGAACAAACCATTACAAGGGGACATAAATTTAAGGTGAAAGGTGGAAGATATAGGAGGGATATCAGAGGTAGGTTCTTTACCCAGAGAGTAGTGGGGGCATGGAATGCACTGCCTGTGGAAGTAGTTGAGTCGGAAACATTAGGGACCTTCAAGCAGCTATTGGATAGGTACATGGATTACGGTTAAATGATATAGTGTAGATTTATTTGTTCTCAAGGTCAGCACGGTAGCATTGTGGATAGCACAATTGCTTCACAGCTCCAGGGTCCGAGGTTCGATTCCGGCTTGGGTCACTGTCTGTGCGGAGTCTGCACGTCCTCCCCGTGTCTGCATGGGTTTCCTCCGGGTGCTCCGGTTTCCTCCCACAATCCAAAGATGTGCGGGTTAGGTGAATTGGCCAATGATAAATTGCACTTAATGTCCAAATTGCCCTTGGTGTTGGGTGAAGGTGTTGAGTTTGGGTAGGGTGCTCTTTCCAAGAGCCGGTGCAGACTCAAAGGGCCGAATGGCCTCCTTCTGCACTGTAAATTCAATGATAATCTATGATTAATCTAGGACAAAGGTTCGGCACAACATCGTGGGCCGAAGGGCCTGTTCTGTGCTGTATTTTCTATGTTCTATGTTCTATGTTCTAATTGTCAGTGTGTTTCTCTGGGTGGGTCCACTGCACTCTGGGATGTAGCTGCCTCTGTAACTGTGACCATTCAGTGATTCAGTTCCAATTGTCAGTGTGTTTCTCTGGGTGGGTCCACTGCACACTAGGGTGTAGCTGCCTCTTTTTCTGTGACGATTCACTGATTCAGTTCCAATTGCCAGTGTGTTTCTCTGTGTAGTACGACTTTGATCATGTCATCAGCCAACTTGTAGATGGAGTTGGAACCAAATTTTGCCATGCAGTCGTGTGTGTATAGAAAGTATGGTAGGGGGTAAGAACACCGCCTTTCGTGGGCCCCGCTATTGGGGACTGATGTTGTTTGTTCTTACTGAGTGTGGTCTGTGGGTCAGAAAGTCACGGATCCATATGCAGAATGAGGCGCCAAGTCCTAGGTATTGGAACTCTTATATGATCTTGACTGTGATTATTGTGTTCGAGGTGGATCTGTAGTCAATAAATGGAGACTGAGAGGAGTCCTTGTTGTCGAGATGCTCTACGGATGAATGGAGAGCCAGATATATGGAGTCTACTGTGGACCGGTATGCGAGTTGCAGTGGATCTAGGCATTCTGGGAGTATGGACTTGATGCGCTTCATGACTCATTACGATTGATGTCAGGGAGACTGGACAACAGTCATTTCTGGAACTTTGACTGGTTCTTCTTTATCACCGGTATGATGGTAGCCTTCTTGAAGCAGGTGGGGACCTCGGAGCGGGGTAGGGACAGGGTATAGATGTCCGCGAAATCATACCCCAGCTGGTCCACGCAGGCTCTGAGGTGCACGACCAGGTATAGCGTCCGGTCCCGTCGCCTTCCAAGTGTTCAATTTGAGGAAGGCCCATCTGATTTTGGAAGCTGTGACGGTGGGTGTGCGTCTGTTTGGGCTGCTGGGGTACTCAACAGCGGATAGATCGTTTCCTGCTCGAACCGAGCATATAGTGCATTAAGTTCATTAGCGTGGTTTGCGCTTCTGCTGCAGATACTGCTCAAAGAACAAAGAAAATTTACAGCACAGGAACAGGCTCTTCGGCCCTCCCAGCCTGTGCCGATCCAGATCCTTTATTAAACCTGTCGCCTATGTTTGCAAAGATCTACATCCCTCTGTTCCCCGCCCGTTCATGTATCTGTCTAGATGCATCTTGAATGATGCTATCGTGCCCGCCTCTACCACCTCCGCTGACAAAGCGTTCCAGGCACCCACCACCCTCTGCATAAAAAACTTTCCCCGCACATCTCCCTTAAACATTCCCCATCCCACCTTGAAATCGTGACCCCTTGTAATTGACAACCCCACTCTTGGAAAAAGCATCTAGTTTAAGATAAAATATTACTATTATCGACACATAGAACAATCCGCCATGGGAAGATACATTTACATTAACATGCGCCAGAAATATTCTGACCTTCACATCTCGCCGGTATTTAACGGTAAATGTTTATGAGTCGGCTTATTCACCGGCAGCGGAACACGTTGCATACGGACAAGAAGAGTGAGGTTAAGGAGGGATCATTCCCGATATAGGAATGTCGATATAGTTCTCAGGCCGCATTGCATCTATCTTGCATTTCATGGTGCTCCCACATATCTGCGGCCCCTGTTTTTCTGGGCGGTAGAGGTCCGGCGTTTGGAAGCAGCTGTGGAAGTAGCTCTGACGGTTTGCTCCAGTTTACTGTTTAAAATCCACTTACTGCATGAGGGTGTCGCTGGCAAGACCTGCGTTTATTTCCCAGCCCTCCTTGCCCTTCAGAGTTAGTGGCGATGTGTCTTTATGCACCTCTGCAATCCCTGATGGGTAACTACGTCCACCGTGCTGTTTGGCTGGGGGATGGCTTTTGCAGGTTTTTACCGAGCTACAGTGAAGGAATGATCCACATATTTCCCAGTTCGGAAGGTGAATGACTCGGAGAGGGTCTGCCAGGTGTCGCTGTTCCCAGGGATCTACTGCTGCCGTTCTCCGCGAACGTCGTCGTCGTTGGTTTAGCGGGAATGTCTCAAGGACGTGGCAGGTTTAATGACACCGCTGACATGTGCCTTGTAGGTGATTTGCAGTCTTTACTGTGTCAGGTGTTGAGTGCGAATTGGATGAATTCGTGATTCCTGGGCCTCCGGTGCAGGCCGAGATGAATCACCCACGGGGCACTTCTGTCTGATAATTGTTGTCATAACTTTTGCACAGTTGTTGCTGGGGTCCTGCATCACTGTGGATGGGGATATTTGTGGATCCTCATTCTCGAGTGCGTTGTTTAATGGTCCAGCACCATTCAATGTATTTTTGCAGATGACACACTGACAAGTAAGTTCATGGTTGAGCTGCCCATCGATAGAAATGTGCTTTTATCTGGAGGTTCTCCGAATGATTCTGTTTTGTGGCTTGTCATTGCCTGAGGCAATGCGCTTTTAGAGCAAGTTAATGGAAAATAACTGAGGAAACATTCCGAACATTAACTCGGAAAAGGATTGTTTATAACTGGAGCAGGATAATAAAAGACGGAATGGAATAAATACGTTTCGGATATTCCAGTGAGACCATTGTGGTCGTGACATTCCTGAGTAGCTATTGGAATATGTTCCGTAAGTCAGGCAATGGGTATCAAAAGATGGATTTATAGTCCGTATAACTATCAGGATTGAGTTCTTAAGGATGACTGAGGATTTCCAGGATTGGCCACACTTAACGAACACTCGATATTATAGAATGCGGAGGTACAGAAGTTACATGATGGTTGTTAATTTTGGTATCAAGAGACAAATTTCGGCAAACCAACAGCATGGAGGAATCTCTATCCAGTTTTAATAGTTTTTCATAGTTTTAATAGTGTAGATACGAGCGGTTAGAAGCAATCAGGTGATTTGATAGACACGCCCCCTGACCTGCCTGCGAACCCAATTCATTTTTTCAATTAATGGGCAACATAGCGTGGCCAATCTACCGACTCTGCACATCTTTGGGTTGTGGGGCCGAAAACCACGCAACCCCGGGGGAAATGTGCAAAATCCACGTGATCAGTGACCCAGAGCAGGGATCGAACCTTTGACCACGACACCGTGAGGCAGCAAGGCTAACCCAGTGCGCCACCGTGCTTCCGGTCTGGGAGCATATAAAGGAAAAATGAATAGTATTGAGCCAATACATAGAAGAATGTGACCATGATTTATGGAGTCGCCGACATCATGGGGACGCCATTTTGAATAGTTAGCCGATTCGTGAGATTGTCAACATAGACCGACGGTATTGCAGGGTGACTATGGCAAAAGTCACGATGATCTGTGGGAGACAATGTCCTCAGGAATATTGGGAACAGCTCAACATTTTGGCAGTTAAAACAATTCTGGGTAAATGTTGATAAGTTACTGATATTAACCATGTTACAATCGATTTAATCACAATTCCCGGTGTTCCTTCCGAAGAATCACTGAAACGACTACACGATGATATTAATAAGTTCCATCCAACCATCAGACTCACCATGGACTACTCTCCAAAATCAGTTGCATTCTTTGACACACTCGTCTCCATCAAGGACGGTCACCTCAGCAATTCGCTTTACCGCAAACCCACGGATAACCTCACGATGCTCCACTTCTCCAGCTTCCACCCTAAACACATTAAAGAAGCCATCCCCTATGGACAAGCGCTCCGTATACACAGGATCTGCTCAGACGAGGAGGAGCGTAACAGACATCTACAGACGTTGAAAGATGCCCTCGTACGAACGGGATATGGCACTCGACTCATCAATCGACAGTTCCAACGCACCACAGCGAAAAACCGCACCGACCTCCTCAGAAGACAAACATGGGACACAACCGACAGAATACCCTTCGTCGTCCAGTCCTTCCCCAGAGCGGAGAAACTACGTCATCTTCTTCACAGCCTTCAACACGTCATTGATGACGATGAGCATCTTGCCAAGGTCATCCCCACACCCCCACTACTTGCCTTCAAACAACCGAGCAACCTCAAACGAACCATTATTTGCAGCAAACTACCCAGTCTTCAGAACAGTGACCACGACACCACACAACCCTGCCATGGCAATCTCTGCAAGACGTGCCAGATCATCGACATGGATACCACTATTACACGTGAGAACACCACCCACTAGGTACGCGGTACATACTCGTGCGACTCGGCCAACGTTGTCTACCTCATACGCTGTAGGAAAGGATGTCCCGAAGCGTGGTACATTGGCGAGACCATGCAGATGCTGCAACAACGAATGAACGGACATCGCGCAACAATCACCAGGCAGGAATGTTCCCTTCCAGTCGGAGAATACTTCAGCAGTCAAGGGCATTCAGCCCCTGATCTCCGGGTAAGCGTTCTCCAAGGTGGCCTTCAGGACGCGCGACAACGCAGAATCGCCGAGCAGAAACTTAGAGCCAAGTTCCGCACACATGAGTGCGGCCTCAACCGGGACCTGGGCTTCATGTCACATTACATTCATCCCCCACCATCTGGCCTGCGAAATCCTACCAACTGTCCTGGCTTGATACAATTCACACCTCTGTAACCTGGGGTTACCCCATCTCTGGATCTGTAAAGATTTAATCGCCTGCTAATGCTCGCATTCCAAGCATTGTTTGGCATCTTTGAATTTGTCTATATATGTGTTTCTGGAACATACCTCTTCATTCACCTGAGGAAGGAGCAGCGCTCCGAAAGCTAGTGACATCGAAACAAACCTGTTGGACTTTAACCTGGTGTTGTAAGACTTCGTACTGTGCTCACCCCAGTCCAACGCCGGCATCTCCACATCATTCCTTCTTCCTGAATTCATGAAATTCAACCCGAAATAAAAAGTCGGATCCTGGATTTAGGTGAAATATTTTATCATTACGTGTGTGGTGGTGAATTAATAAAACAAATCATCGTGTTGTCTTTGTTTGTATTTTTTTAAATTTAGAGTACCGAATTATTATTTTCCCAATCAAAGGACAATTTAGCGTGGCCAATCCACCTACCCTGCACATCTTTGGGTTGTGGGCGTAAAAAACACGCAGGCACGGGCAGAATGTACAAACTCCACATGGGCAGTGACCTAGGGCTGGGGTTGCGAACCCATATCCTCAGCTTCGTAGTCCGAGTGCTAATCACTGCGCCACATGCAGCCCCAGAGTTGCCTTTGTGATGCTTGATTTGCACAGTTTCATTCATGTCCTGGTTAAGTGAACACGAATTGTGAACTATTTATTCCAGGCAGACCCGGGAGCAGCCAGGCTGATTCAGCAGGTAATCGCTTTCATTCTCATAGCTGATATTTTCCCGCCCAAAGCATCCAACTGCATGTTAAATCTGTGAGACAATCTCAGTGTTTTTCTGTTCAATTATGGACACGTTATCAATTAATTCCTGTTGCGAGATTAATGCTGAATATTTCAGAGCGACAATTGGTTGTGTCCGTGGGCTTACAGAAAAACCAGATACAGCTGTCGGTCTGAAACAGATATTCAGTTCCCGAGTTGCCAGCCAGCGCTGACATATCGCGGAATTTTATGGTCCTTCCGCCGCCCCACCGACATCGTCCGGTTCCACCGAAGGTGGTGGGTTCACCGCATTTTCCCCTCCCGCCCCCTCCCTGAGCGGGCAGCACATTACATATCTGTCCCTTCCAGCGGTGAGCGGCAGGGCGCAGCTGGCTCGGCGGTGATGGCAGATATCTTGTAATTCGCACTAGGATTGGAATCTCACTGTGCTCGGCCAATCCGTGTGATAGACCGCTGACTATTCCAATCTTGACCTGTGTAGAGAAAATAAATTATTTTTTAAAACATAAATTTAGAGTACCCAATTCATTTTTTTCCAATTAAGAGGCAATTTGCGTGGCCAATCCCCCTAGCTTGCACATCTTTGGGTTGTGGGGGTGAAACCCACGCAAACACGGAGAGAATGTGCAAACTCCACACGAACAGTGACCTGGAGCCGGGATCGAACCTGAGACCTCGGCGCCGTCTGACCTCAGCAGGTCTCACTCTCTGCGCCACCGTGCTGCCCTGACGGAATGCATTCTGAGCCGATCCACACTCCAGGCTGACGCAATCGGTAGGATTGTTTTTCAATATCCCACTATTCGCCCCGTGTTTATACCATTTAGAAAGCTTCTCTCTTACATTTGCAATGTCTAATATTTGCTGCGGGTCTGTTGAGCTCCTGTAAACGGCCCAATGCTACTAGTGATTCCGATATTTCCCGCTGCATCGGGGACCAATAACTCTGCATTTGATTTCTGTATTTTACAGAGGCGGTGAAGCTGAGACTGAGCAATGTGGGCAGTCGGTGCGCTGGTAGAGTGGAGTACAGTGGGGGACAGTGCATGATCAGGAATGGGACACGAAGGACGCCGCTGTTGTGTGTCGGGAGCTGGGCTGCGGCACCGCGCGCGCTGCACCGCGCAGGGCTCACTTTGGTGAAGGCTCCGGACCCATTGTGACGTGGAAGGTGCAATGCAAAGGGAGCGAATCCGCTCTGCGGGATTGTCCTTCAGAACGTTGGGATGCCTAGTCCTCGCCGCATTCCAATGATGCCGGAGTAATTTGTTCAGGTAAAAACCTTTCTTTGTCTATTCTCTACCGAATGGAATCTGTTCACTGAAAATAGAGGCAGTGAAATGACAGCTGTGAATTTCAACTTTTAGGACATCCTGATTAATAAAATGGGTTACTTCACCATCCAAGGCCTGCCCCCTGTGCTGCGTTAATGGTGCGGGTAAACGCTCATTCGCTTTCATGTGCAGGGGGAAATTCGCGGCTCCATCAGCGGCAACATTTCGACCTTTAGATTCTGAAGTAGGAAATGGACGTGAGAAACAGGGAATAGAGCCAGCGCTGCTATGGGTAGGTCAGGGATTACTTCCCCTCAATTTGGCCCTCTATCAATCAAGACGTCAACGTTATCACACTGGTGATAAAGTGCGTGTTTGCAACATGACACTGACGATCTCTTTTAGACATACGGACAATTAAGTTAATCTGAAAGGAAAAATTATGGTCGAGAGAGAAGCAAAAACATTTGGTGGAAGGAGGTAAGTTGCTTGATTAGTGTTGGAGCGGAAATGAGCCAATGTCCGAACTAATCGTGACAGATTTTCATTCAGCAGATGTGTACAGATTTGTAAATCATTTGTATTATTGTAATCTATTGTTGCTCAGCCCACAGATTTCCCAGATTGGTATCCCAAGGTGCACACTGCGCTGGAAGACTGGAGATCCAGGTCGATATTACCCGGGGAACAGTGTGTGACCTTGACTGGGACTGGAATGATGCCATGGTAGTCTGTGCTCAACTTCAGTGTGGAGTCGCCGTGTCTGTGAGTAGAGGGGGTGATTTTGGAGAGGGCACTGGACTGATACACAGCGATAGATTTCAATGCATAGGCAACGAGACAAGCCTGGCGGACTGTCCTCTTGTTCCAGTAAATCGGACCCAATGCACTCACAGCAACGATGTCAGTGTGATCTGTTCTGGTGAGTGTTGAATTATGAATAATAGATCATTTTTGTCCAATATTTCAGTAACTGAGCAAAAGACAATCCAAGTCCGAGATATTCAGTTCTAATCACGATGCCCGGCCAATCAGTGATTAATTTCATATTTCTGGCGTGGCCTTACAAAGTAAGCAGGGATATTGATTATGGCAAATGTCTACGTTTTAATTGATCTTCTGAAAACAACAAATTATCATTGCTAATTACACATTGATGTAACATTCTATATCGAACACTTCAATAGACAAGCGCTGTCTCCCCAGTCATGATCCACTTAATGGACTATAAAAATAGGTAATTTAGTAATTAACTGTGTTTACATTGTTAACAGATAAAGATCTAGGGTATTCACAAAACGGAAATAAGAGGTATAATCATACAGTAATAGAAGGAGGCAATTCGGCCCATCACGTTAACACCGGACCATGGATAGAGCACCCAACATAAGGCCACACCTCCATCCTATCCCAGTAACCCAGTAACCCCACCTAACCTTTTGTGGATACTAAGGGCAATTTATCATGGCCAATCCACCTAACCTGCACATGTTTCCACTATGGGAGGAAACCGGAGCACCCGGAGGAAACCAACGCAGACACGGGGAGAACGTTCAGATTCCGCAAATACAGTGAACCAAGCCGGGAACCGAGCCTGGGGCCTGGAGCTGTGAAACAACTGTTCTCACCATTTTGGTACATAAAGTATCTCCGTCATTTTTTGCTGCCGGTAGAAATTAATGAAGTTAGCTCAGTAACATAATTGCAAATGCCCGGTTAACATTCGGACACCAGCACTTGTAGTGGGCAGTTTTCAAGCAGTGGTGTATAGAAGTGAACAATACATGGAGAATTTTCCAATACCGTCATATCCCGAAGAATTAAAAATATTCCGATAAACGGCCTCTTTCTGCATTTCCCGATCAGCGCCCTGTCTAAACATTGAAGGTCCTTCAACATTTTAAACATAATTCAGTCAACTCTGGACTGAGTCTTTCCGATACGTTTTTCAAACTGGCCTAATCATGCAAAGCTTAATTAAACAGCTTATACTTAGTTGGAATCTATACAATGTCGCCTTTAAACCCTCTATAATCGGCAATATTCCATCAGATTGATTTTCAGGATGAACACTCACATTTGAGTTGAGGCAGCTTCTTCAAAGTGTCCCGCACCATTTTAACTCCTTTAAAATGATTATTTGGGGAACACGAGCAGTGGGTATAGGTGCGATGGTATAATTTACTTTCTTTACCTTTGACGTGTGATTATTCTAATGGTTATCGACCAGTTACGTGTGTCCGTGTTTATATCCTAAACAGGACAACATGGTCCCCGACCGATTGATTGGTGGCCAGGTTAGGTGCTCAGGACGGGTGGAGGTGTTACACGGAGACCGCTGGGGGACGCTGTGTGATGTTTACTTTGGTTTAGAAGCCGCCAGTATGATCTGTGAGCATCTTCAGTGCGGGGCGGTAAAGAATATCACGAGAGGTGCTCCCTTTGGAAAGGGAACCGGCCCAGTGTGGAAGGAGAACTAAAGGTGCGGCGGGAACGAGCCCCAGTTGTGGGAGTGTCCGCTTTCATCCGTGGACGATTTTAGCTGCTCCCATGGAAATGAAGCCAGTGTCATCTGCTCGGGTGAGTGCCCTCAATCCAGATAATCAGAGAAAAGTAAAATGTGGTACAGAAAATGAGGCGGCCATTCGGTCCATCGTGACCGTGCAAGCGTTTTGGAAATGTAACTCACCTCACCACAGCCCTGGAGTGCCCTCGCAGACTGTATTATTTCCCTTCCACATAATTGATCAATTCTCTTTTCAATGACATGATTGATCTTCATCTCCATTATACCCACACTGTCCATTTCCGATCCAAACCACTCACTGCCTATGAAAGTACTCCGAGGTCACAATTGTTATTTTGTCAAATATCTTAAATCTGCCACTCCTCCCATCCTCGCCCTATGCCGACGGGAACATTGAGTCCATATCTGTGTTACACAGAACCCTCAGGGTTCTGAACACCCGGTCAAATCGGGAAGATAAAAAATCCTCAGCACAACATTGAGGGTAATTAGAGGAGAAGTCCCGCGTGTCCACTCCTGTATTTTCTTTCACCCAATATCACACAGGACAGATTATTGGCCACTCTCACATGGCTGTTTGCGGGACTTTGGTCTCCTCCTTAATGTCTCTATTTTTTTTTTCATTTTGCATATTCCTGCAGCTGTTTGAGACAATTCACCTTTGCAATGGCAGAATCATAGTTCTCGGTATTCGGCACTGCTGGCAAATTTTTTCCCACACTCTGAATTTACATCGCTAGACTGCAAGCTTAATTTCAAAGGAGTTACATTCTCTTCTCCTGTAATCCCAGCTATTCCCTCCTCTCGTGCTTGCTGCCTGTACCGATTCTCTGCACGTGATTGATTTCCCCTAATGTTACCTCATAGCTTCAAAATGTTTGCCAAATCTGTCCTGACCATACCGATGGAACTAGCCAGTTGAACCGGAAGGATATGGGACGCGACTGCGTTCAGCTGCAACCTATCCCAACATTCCCTGATCCCTCTTCCGCAGAACTGTTGCCCATATTGGAGGAAATTTATGTCCAAACCCCAGCATCTAATCTCCAGCTAGGTGTACATGCGTTTGCTAATGTTAAAAAAACAGAGTTGCATTTGGTGCAGTACCGTATAAGGATCTTTCTACATATACCGGCCAACGTGCGAGCGAATTCTGGCTTTCTATAAACAGTATTTGCATGACTCTATCCCTCTTTGTCATTGTTTCTGACACGGCCCACGAATGCTGACTGTTCAGCTTCCTGCCTGACAGTGCTCAGCATCCGCTCAGTCACACCCGTCACTCTTGCACCAGAGAAGCAGTCTGGTGTAAAGATGATCTAAACCTGCGTTCATTTGTTTCACTGTTACCATTCTTCTCAACGTCTCACTTCACACAGATGAAAATTGGTCACTGAGATTGATGAATGGGGGTAGCAGGTGTCATGGCCGAGTGGAGATTTACTACAACCGCAGCTGGGGCAGAGTCCAGGACAGCCTCTGGGACCTGAATGACGCTGACGTGGTCTGCAGACAGCTGCGCTGCGGAGCCGCGATAGCCGCATGTAACTCTTCACAATACGGAGAGGGTGAAGGGTCAGTGTGGGTGAATTATGTCCATTGTAAAGGAAACGAATCGCATCTCTGGACCTGCAGCTCATTCCCACCGAAGTCGCCTCACACTGACAGCATCGACGTAGGGGCTCTGTGTTCAGGTGAATAAACAGGTCACTGTGTCTGAAATGAATGGGAAATGTGTCATGGGCAATGGGAACATGTCATTTCTTCCTCAGGGGCCTGTGGACCAATTATTTAACACTGGAGCCAGGATGAACATGGGCAGTAATAACACATATTTGGAACTATGCTGACAGATTGAACAACGTTATAAATGCCTAGGTCCCGTCCCACAGTAAATACAGATAAAGCCAATAAGGACCAATGACAACGATGACAAATGAATTGGTCAAAGGGGTAGGTTTCAACAGCGCAACTGAAAGGGAGAGGAAAGGTTTATGTAAAGGAATTCTGATATTATCTGTCAAAAGCCAATGTCGGAGCTGTTGATTTATTTTTGTTCGTTCTTGTGATGCGGGCGTCGGTGCCTGAGCCAGCAATTGTTACCCAAATCTAATTGCCCTTGAACTGAGTGGAGTGCGAGACTATTTCAGACTGGGGGAAGTTAAGACTTAACCGCATTGGTGTATGGGGCTATAGTCACATGTAGGTCAGAGCGGGTTAGGACAACAGATTTCCTCCCTGAGGTGCATTAGTGAATGAGATGGGTTTTTACGACAATCGACAATGGTGACATGGTCATCAATAGACATCCAATTGCAGATTTTAGTTGAATTCAAATTCCACCATTTCGTAAAATGAGATTAGAAGCCGCGCCCCCAGAGCTATCCCCAGGTCTCGGCATTAGTAGTCCAGTAACAATACCACTACGAAGACGCCTCCTCATTAAGTATCGGGGATCGATTGATGCATATGTGCAGTTGAACATGACAATGATATTCTTAAGCTAAATTATATTATAGGATGAAAGTGCAGGATGGATCAAATAGCTGATTTTGGTAGGCGGGGTGTGTGTGAGGGAATGTAATTGCGGTGGGCATTACTGGTGAGATCAAATTTGCGCGGTTCACTTTTGAAAGTGTTGTTTGCATCAGCGTTTTTGAAGGGAGCAAGATTGTTTTCCCAGCTAGGCATTTGAGAAATTTTCCTGTCTTGAAAGAACATGGATCTTCTGAACCTTTCAGCCGGAAGTGTGGTGAATTCGCGGGGAGGGTCAGTGCTTTAGCTGTTAAGCCGCTTTTTCTCTCAATGATGCTACCAACCCTTTGAACATTTTTTGATTTGTACCATTAAGAACGTTATGGCGATATCTGATTAAATATGGGCAGCAAAACAGTATGCAGTGAAAAACATAACATAAAATGTTTGCTTAAAGGGCTTGTGTTTAGACTAATTAATGAGCATAATTAGACAATTGCGGGCGAAACATTCTATCCAGCATAGAATGGGCCAATCCCGAAAACCACGGTGCAGATTTTATAAAATAAATTGAGTGTACCCACTATTTTTTTACAATTAACGGGCAATTTAGCGTGACCAAATCACCATACGCTATTCAGGTTTGGGTTGTGGGTGTGAGAACAACGCAGACACGGGGAGAATGTGAATTCTCCACATTGCCAGTGATTCAGGGCCGGGATTAATCCTAGGACCGCGGCGGGGTGAGGCAGCGGTGCTAACCACTGCGCGCTTTATCAATTTCCAAATGATTTGTATCGGTTGATTCAGATTTTCGGAACAGGCATTTCCCTACGTCCCATTGAAGATCAGTTCCACATTGCCTTCACGGCGTTAGTTTCCAGTCACCATATTATACATTTAGGTAAGACTACAAAAGTGTTGGACAACAAGTATTCGTTTACCTGTGAACAGCAGCTTGAAAGGGAGATTTTAATTCAGCGGCTATTACACAATAGTTTGAATCAAGCAGTGATATGAATTTGTGTTCGAAGGATAATATTCCACTGCATTGTTTTCTATCAGGACACAAACAGTTAATACTGTCTGACGGGGCAAGCCGGTGTGCTGGCCGATTGGAGATTTATTACTCTGGGATCTGGGGCTCAGTTTGTGACGATTCCTGGGACCTGACAGACGCTGACGTGGTTTGCAAACAGCTGGGTTGTCGAAGTGCATTGCAGCTTCCATTTCCTGCTCCGTCTGGACCAGGCACCGGCACCATTTGGCTTGATGAGCTGGACTGCTCCGGGAACGAATCGTCTATCTGGCAATGCCCCCATGCATTGTGGGGAAACCACGACTGTAATCATAAAGAAGATGTGGAGATCATGTGCTCAGGTAAATATCGTATTTCCTTCAGTTATAAGCGAAGTTTCATACTGAAGATATATCCCCGATTTGGTCGGAACAGCACTGACGGAGGTTAGTCGGACTAACGCCATGTGTGGCGTTTATTCTGCACACAAATAGCATTAAAACGTTGGTTCAGCCTACCGGATCTATGTTCCCTTCCGATTCTTTCTCCTCTCACTTCCGTTTATACTGTCAGTGTAAAAGCATCGGTGCTGTCCGCCTCAAGTATCTTATGTTTTCTGAGTTTCACTTTCTTCCAACTTTCTGGCAATCAGAAGAAAAACATGTTCTCCTGAATTCACTGTGAATGTTATTCGTACAACAGATGGTCGTACCAGGGTCATACAGATCCACAGCACAGAAAAGACCTCTCGGCCCATCGTGTCTGTTTTATATTGTGCAGTCCTCTTCAGAATTAACTGCTTGCCCCATTTTCTGCCTCCTATAAATTTGGAACTTTTACTTGTGAGGGCAAAGTACGACTAGTTGATGTATATCATCAGGAACAGCAACACCAGCACCAATCCATGTGAACATCCCGTTCGTACTTCTGCTATTTAACTAACAGAATAATTTACAGCTAATTTTACGGCAACTTTCCTACTGACTCGCTGGTTTCTCATTTTCTGACCTGAGTTAACAATGTGGGAATTTGTCAAAGCTCTGCTGAAAATCCAGGCTGATTTAAAGTAACACATTCATCATAGATTATCATAGAATGTTCAGTGCAGAAGGAAGCCATAAGGCCCATCGAGTCTGCACCGGCTCTTGGAAAGAGCACCCTACCCAAGGTCAACACCTCCACACCCTATCCCCATAACCCAGTAACTCGACCCAACACTAAACTTTGAAAAGTTTCCTAGTCATTCAATGCGGTACATCGTGTAAATGTCTGGTTTGGAATTCACAGTTACTTATTATGGACTGTATCGTTTGATTTCAGCTGCTCGTTTCAGTTAATGTTCTGAAATAATATCAATGAAAATGTTCACTCAACTGGCGCAACATATATATTGCAATGCACTCTGGATACACAATTGATCAGTAGAAGCAACTAGATGTTTGTTATTTCATTGATAGAGCACAAAGAGCCACGTCTTGTTAATGGAAAGCATCGCTGTGAGGGGAGAGCGGAAGTGTTCTATACTGGGACCTGGGGCACAGTGTGCTCTGACAAACTGGAGAACCGTGATGCAGATGTGATCTGTAAACAGTTAAGAGTGCGGCACCGCCGATTTCATTGACTATGACGCTAAATCATTTGGAATGGGTACCGGCCACATTTGGCTCGATGAGATCGAATATCTGTCACATGAGACGACACTTTGGCAATGTCAGGTAGACCCGTGGGGTCAACACGACTGTGATCATCGGGAAGATGCGGATATTGTTTGTTCAGCTGACACAATAAACTACTTTGTTTGCGGATGTAATTTCACATATTAATGTCATCTTCATTCAACATGTCTGTCTTATCAACAGGGGAAACACAATAAAGGGACCACACTAAAGTCTCAAGGACTGCGGTGGAGAATCAGGTTCTCCTTCGTCTTTTCTAACAGCTGCCTGATTGTATTCTGCGCTTGTGTCACGTCAAGTGTAATAATTATTTTTGCTTTGACAAATTCAGGACAAATCTTGCGCTTGGCGGGAGGTGACACCAAATGCTCCGGGAGAGTGGCGATATTGTGTAACAACACTTGGGGCACGGTTTGTGATGATTCCAGGGATATGAACGATGCCAGAGTTGTGTGCAGGCAGTTGGAGTGTGGACCCCCTCTATTGGCACCAGGAGGGGCCGCTTTTGGCCAGGGTAACGGTTCTACCTGGATGGATCATAGAATCATAGAATCATAGAAGTTTACAACATGGAAACAGGCCCTTCGGCCCAACCAGTACATGCCGCCCAGTTTTTACCATTAAGCTAGTCCCAGTTGCCCGCACTTGGCCCATAACCCTCTATACCCATCTTACCCATGTAACTATCTAAATGCTTTTTAAAAGACACAATTGTACCCGCCTCTACTACTACCCATGGCAGCCCATTCCAGACACTCACTACCCTCTGAGTGAAGAAATTGCCCCTCTGGGCCCTTTTGAATCTCTCCCCTCTCACCTTAAACCTATGCCCTCTAGTTTTAGACTTCCCTACCTTTGGGAAAATATGTCGACTATCTACCTTATCTATGCCCCTCATTATTCTATAGACCTCTATAAGATCACCCTTAAGCCTCCTACGCTCCAGGGAAAAAAGTCCCAGTCTATCCAGCCTTTCCTTATAACTCAAACCATCAAGTCCCGGCAACATCCTAGTAAACCTTTTCTGCACTCTTTCCAGTTTAATAATATCCTTTCTATAATAGGGTGATCAGAACTGCACACAGTATTCCAAGTGTGGCCGTACCAATGTCTTGTACAACTTCAACAAGACGTCCCAACTCCTGTATGCAATGTTCTGACCAATGAAACCATGCATGCCGAATGCCTTCTTCACCACCCTGTCCACCTGCGACTCCACCTTCAAGGAGCTATGAACCTGTACTCCTAGATCTATTTGTTCTATAACTCTCCCCAACGCCATGCCATTAACTGAGTAGGTCCTGGCCTGATTCGATCTGCCAAAATGCATCACCTCACATTTATCTAAATTAAACTACATCGGCCATTCGTCGGCCCACTGGCCTAATTGATCAATATCCCGTTGCAATCCTGGATAACCTTCTTCACTATCCACTGTGCCACCAATCTTGGTGTCATCTGCAAACTTACTAACCATGCCTCCTAAATTCTCATCCAAATCATTAATATAAATCAAATAACAGTGGACCCAGCGCCGATCCCTGAGGCACACCACTGGTCACAGGCCTCCAGTTTGAAAAACAACCCTCTACAACCACCCTCTGCCTTCTGTCGTCCAGCCAATTTGGAATCCAATTGGCAACCTCACCCTGGATCCCGTGAGCATTAACCTTCTGCAACAATCTACCATGCGGTACCTTGTCAAAGGCTTTGCTAAAGTCCATGTAGACAACGTCTACTGCACTGCCCTCATCTACCTTCTTGGTCACCCACCTCAAAAAACTCAATCAAATCTGTGAGACATGATTTTCCACGCAGAAAGCCATGCTGAATGCCCCGAATCAGACCTTGCCTCTCTAAATGCTTGTAGATCCTGTCTCTCAGAATACCTTCTGGCAACTTACCTACTACAGATGTTAGGCTCACCGGTCTGTAGTTCCCAGGCTTTTCCCTGCTGCCCTTCTTAAACAAGGGCACAACATTCGCCACTCTCCAATCTTCAGGCACCTCACCTATGGCTGCCGATGATTCAAGTATCTCTGTTAGGGGACCCGCAATTTCCTCCCTAGCGTCCCACAACATCCTGGGATACATTTCATCAGGTCCCGGGGAATTATATACCTTGATGCGCTTTAAGACTTCCAGCACCTCCTCCTCTGTAATATGCACACTTCTCAAGACATCACTATTTATTTCCCTTAGTTTCCTAACATCCATGCCTTTCTCCACCGTGAATACCGATGAGAAATATTCATTCAGGATCTCACCCAACTCTTGTGGCTCTGCACATAGATGCCCTTGTTGATCCTTAAAAGGCCCTACTCTGTCCCTAGTTACTCTTTTCCCCTTTATGTATCTGTAGAATCTCTTTGGATTCTCCCTTGCATTATTTGCCAAAGCAATTTCATGTCCCCTTTTTGCCCTCCTGATTTCCCTCTTAACTCTATTTCGACAATCTCTATACTCTTCAAGGGATCCACTTGATCCCAGTTGCTTATGTACGTCATATGCCTCCTTCATCTTTTTGACCAGAGTCTCAATATCTCGAGTCATCCAGGGTTCCCTACTTCTACCAGCCTTGCCCTTCACTCTAAAGGGAATGTGCTTACCCTGCACCCTGGTTAACACATTTTTAAAAGCCTCCCATTTACCAGCCGTCCCTTTGCCTGCCAACAGTCTCCCCCAATCTACCTCTGCAAGTTCCTGTCTGATACCATCAAAATTGGCCTTGCCCCAATTAAGAATTTTAACTCTTGAGCCAGACCTATCATTCTCCATAGCTATCTTAAAACTAATGGATTTATGGTCACTTGTCCCAAAGTGATCTCTCACTAGCACTTCTGTCACTTTCCCATTTCTTATTTCCCAAGACGAGGTCAAGTTTTGCCCCCTCTCTAGTCGGTCCATCCACATTCTGAATGAGAAATTCCTCCTGAATACACTCAACAAATTTCCCTCCATCCAAGCCCCTAATGCTATGGCTGTCCCAGTCAATGTTGGGAAAGTTAAAGTCCCCTACTACTACCACCCTATTATTCTTGCAGCTATCTGTAATCTCCTTACATATTTGCTCTTCAATTTCCCGCTGACTACTTGGGGGCCTGTAGTACAGTCCTACCAAGGTGATCTCTCCCTTCTTATTTTTCAGTTCCACCCATATAGACTCAGTGGGCGAACCCTCGGATATATCCCCTCTAAGTACTGCCGTGATGTTCTCCCTAATCAAAAACGCCATTCCCCCTCCTCTCTTACCTCCTGTTCTATCCTTTCTGTCGCATCTGTACCCCGGAACATTGAGCTGCCAGTCCTGCCCCTCCCTTAGCCATGTTTCAATCATAAAACAAGTGCCCCGTGTGAGGCTCGAACTCACGACCTTCAGATTATGAGACTGACGCGCTGCCTACTGCGCTAACGAGGCTCTGTGAAGTGCACTGGAAATGAATCCTTTCTCTCTGATTGTCCTTTATCAGTGTGGCCTCAAGCTGACTGTGATCACAAGGAAGACGCCAGTGTGGTTTGTTCCGGTAAGCATCGCACAGAGTGGTGGGAGCTTGAGCTGGACAGTGGTGTTTGGTTCTTGGTGCTGAATATGAAGCACGTTTATAAATTAAGAATAACAGCTGAATTTCGAACATCAAACCCAAATAATTGTTTATTTTTTTCAACATGTTCCACAGATCCGCTTTTCTCTCCAACTTCTTCTCCATCCACATCTGAAGGTACATCTCGTTGATAGAAATCATTCAATATTATTGTTATTTTTATATTCGGGGAATAATTGGACATTGGAATTGCCTTGTTGTGAGGATTGCTCAAAATGATAATCATGTAAACATTGAAAATTACACGGTGAAAGCTATATCTGTGAAAACTTTCCTGAATCTTTAATACAGCTCCTGAAGATGAAAGCACTTCCATTCCTCTTGTTATCTGTATATCACTCGGAGTCCTATTGATCTGTGAGTTATTCGCCCTGGTGACAGTAATGCAGAGGAAGATGTCAATAAAAGGTGCGGCTCGAATCGGATTGTGCACCTCACACTGAATTTTGAATGTTGCTTTATCTTCTCTTCAATGTCTCTTTCCCAAACTGTACCCAGTCGGTTGTAAGACAGAAAATAACATGCTATTGGTCAGTCATTTCGTTCAAGGTATTCGAGAAACAGTAACATCATAGAATCATAAAAACTGTACAGTACAGAGGAAGACCAGTCGCCCCATCGAATCGGCACCAACCCTTCGAAAGAGCACCCGACGTAGGCCTGATCCGACCCTCTATTCCCGTAACCGCACCTAACCATAGGCACTAAGGGGAAATTTAGAATGGTCAATCCGATTAACCTGCACATCTTTGAATAGATTCAAAACATTGCACTGAAAATAGGGAATTTTCATCAGCCGTCCAGGAGACACGAAATTAGTTTCATTTTTGCAACAATCGATCAACACATTGAATGAAAACACTTTAAACACTGAGCTCAGTATTTTCTTTAGCTGCTTATATATATTGTTCCATTCAGTGTTTGTTGTAAGCCTGCACAGTCTGTGCCGATGTCCACTGTCAACTTCTCTGAACAGAATCATCCGCCATTTTCAGAAGTGATGGAACATTTTCTATCTTTTACATTCTGCATCCCAGCACAACAAACACTCTGATATGAGTGTATCTCTGCTGGTGGTGCAGTGAGTACTGGGCCCACAGCCGAGTCAGAAGCTCTGCTTCAGGTCCAAAGACTTCATATACCAAGGAATATCAAAACACCTTGAAAGTTCTTTCCAAGGCCACACTAACAGACAGGTAAAGTGGGGGAAAGTCCTGCTCCGTCAAGCTTGGTATGGATTAGTGACCGTCTGGCGACAGGCTGGCGACATTTTCCATACAGAATTTTGGCTATAGAATCTGGTGAACCTTTGTCTTGTGGACCACTATGATTGGGGCTGAGAAACAAAACTGCTCCCTGTATCTTAACTCGCACCAAGTTATTTTGATTCATATCTGATGGACAGAACAATAGTGGCCCGGAAATCCCTCCGTTACTGATCCTTGAAATCGAGTCAGTGGAAATATTACTGGGCCAATCATCCAGAGACAAAAAGTAATGCTCTGTGTTCCCTGCTTCAAATCCAGCCTCGACAAAGAGGGAGATTTGAAATGAGTCAATCTGGAATTATATGTCTAACTATGAATTTAACAATATGCTAATCGTTCCTCCAACAGGTCCTCTCACGGGCGGCTGGGACTCACCATCTGGTTTCTACCAACCAATATATGCAGAAATATACAATACTCCACCTGACAAGGTTTCCATCCAGACCCGTGCTTCAGGTTTGCATTCTGTATTCACTTCAAACCCAAGTTACAGGGGCAAATGTCGCTTCAGGTTTAACAAGTTTAATTTTCAGTGCACTGGATGCACAACACCATTCTCGTGCAACAAGGAGATCTGTATTTATTCATCTTCAGATGACGAATGATAGTGATTCGATTCCCACTCTCCCGAATTGTTCCAGAGTGTTTTTTGGCGGCCAGTGTATAACAGAGAGCACCGTCGGAGTTTCCCACAAGGCTGCACCGCGGCTCCATTTGCCTCCACCAACGTTCAGATTCAAATAAGTATCGGCAAAGCGGCTGCTGGAATATGTAAATGAACATTTTTCAAAGCTTGCAGATGATACCAAGTTGGGTGGGAGGGTGAACTGTGACGAGGATGCCGGAATCCAACAGCATGCTCTGGACAGGTTGGGTGAGTGGGGAAATCAATGGCAGATGCAGTATAATTTGTATAAGTATGAGGTTAATCACTTTGGAAACAAAAACAGGAAGGGAGATTGCCACCTGATTGTTGTAATTTGGGAGAGGGGAGTGTGCAGCGGGACCTGGGTGTCCTTGCGCACCAGTCGCTGAAGGTAAGCATGCAGATGCACAGGCGGTAAAGAAGGTTAAGGGCTGGAAGAGCTCAGTGGTCTCGACCGTTGGTTTCTAGTGCAGAACAAGGCCAGCAGTGGGTTCAATTCCATCCAGCTTACGCGAACAGGCGCCGTAATGTGGCAACGAGGGGCTTTTCGCAGTAACTTCATACTTGTGACAAAAATGGTTAGTATTATAATATGGTATTTTGGCCTTCATTGCAAGAAATTTCGAGTACAGATGCCGGGATGTGTTGCTGCCACACCTCGAATATTGTGCACAGTTTTGGCCTCCCTTTCTGAGGAAGGATGTTCTTGCTCTCGAGGTAGTGCAACGAAGGTTTATCAGACTGATCCCAGGTATGGACTGATACCAATAATGGTAGATCTGTCATATGCGGAGAGATTCAGTACGTTAGGATTGTCCTCTCTGAAGTTCAGGAAAATGAGGGGGGGATCTCATCGAGACTTACAAAATTCTAACATGTCTAGACAGGGTAGATGCAGGGAAGATGTTACCAATGATGTGTGTGTCCACAACCAGGTGTCACAGTCTGAGGATTCAGGGTAAATTATTTCGGACAGAGATGAGGACACATTTCTTCACCCAATGTGTGGTGAGCCTGTGGAATCCATTCCCACAGAATGTATTCACGAGGCGGCAAGACAGAGCACTTGGGGAGAGTGGGACATAAATGGAAAAGATAGCAGAGGCAGAAGTGCAGTTATTTACTCATCATGACTAAAGGTGTAATGTCAGGCTCCTAGCGGAAAGCAGATGTTAAGGATATTACTAATAAAGGATGAGAAGAATGTCTAGGAAAATAAACATCAATCCGCTGAACATTATCGAGAGAAAAATTCCGACTAAAGGAGGGAAGAACATCAATACAAATAAAAGAATATTAGAACGGTCAGCTTATCTTTCAAGTGGGACCTCTCAGATAATCAACAACAGCGAATTGTTTTCAAGGCGACGGAGCAGATATGATTTACACTGTAAATCTTGGTGTCTAATATTAGGCTAGAAGTTACCACCTAATACACTAATGAATGAGACCGAAGCACAGCTGTCAGCTAGGTGATAGGTAAGTGCAATCTGGCCTCCGAGTCAGACGTTTTCAGGTTCTGGTTCCACCCCAGAACTTGGACAGATAAATAAAGTCTGACACTGCGGTACAATGCTGAGCGGAAGCTCCTTCGGATGTGACCTTTCATTGAAGCTACTGAAGAGAGTAACAGCATGTCCTCTGTTCTGAGTATAAAGTTTTTTATTGACCATGCGGAAGAAGGCTTGAGGGTTTGCCGTTTTGTCCTGACCAATAATGACCCCTGTCGCAAATTCACACAATCAGGTGACATGCTCTTTTTGTTAAAATGCTGTGATGTCCGTGGTATATCGCACTCCCCAAATTGACTGCTGTGTTCCCATATTGTAACAGCGACTAATTTTAATTGTACATCTTTAGCTGCAAAGAGTTTAAAACCTGCTGATCATGAAAAACACGATATACAAATGGTTATTTCATGAGGATGAAGTCACGTGGCAAGCAGAATAATTAGTCCCATTTGGTACTGATCGAAAGACTAACTTCTGGGAATAAATGCATCCATATAGACGGAAGGAGTTTAGGAATGTGTTCTGCATGAATCGGCGCTAAGATGAATGTTGTTTGTAATTTGTTGGAACAAGTTAGAGTTTGGAGTCAAAACTACATTTTAACGATGGTCTCAAGTTGTGGTACGCGGAGATGTACTGACTTGCTATAATAGACATACGATTGGAAAATTAAGTTTCACATAAGTAACTAACATAAATGAAACCTTTGTGAGAAAAGGCACCATGTCATGTATTAAATTAAGAATAATTTAAATGGCATAGTTTCTAAAAGGGATTAAGAACACAAAGGTAGAAAAATAATCTTATGTAAAGTAAAACGGTCAACTAAAACCAAATAAAACACAAATGTTCATTTCTAACACCGGGAAAACAGACATTTCCGGACAAAGTCAGCAGGTGTGGCAGGATTCTGGGAGAGACCAACAAATGCAACACTTTGAGATCATGTGACTCTTCCTGCCAGACCCTCTGACTGTGACATAATTTGAGTTTCAGCATTCGCAGTATGTTGCTTTTATAAAAGTTTATTTTTAACCAGGTATAACTGGAAAGTAGAAGAGTGAAGATCAAAGTCAATCGAACTTTGGTTGGATGGAATTGGAGTAGATTGTATGGCTCTGAACAGGATATTACGAAAGTGCAAGAACAGTTCAGGGGAGGGCTGAACACAATGTACAAGAGCGTGAACAGTATTGAGGGGTGCCGTTTATCCAGAATGGCTGAACAGAAAGGAAGCAAAATGATCCCAGTTGGCGCATTCTGTCTCTTCCCTGAACTATTGCCCGCGGGTTCCACGATCTAAATCCACTTCTGATGTATTTACCGTCAGTGAAATTGAAACAGAAGGAATTATTGTGGCAGGGGAAGCGGTTCTGTATCAAACACCCAACGGCTGATGCAGACCTCACGGATTATGCCTTATATTATTTAATCCACTGGGTTATCTGACACATTAACTATCCGAACGGACGGAACTGTTAGATGACAAAAGTGACATTTATTGTCCACCTGATGGACATAAATAACAAACCAGAAATTTTCTGGAACACAGGGTTTACTGAAGAAACTCAGTATTAGTAAGGAAGTGGAGGTGGGAAACTGATGACAGTGAAGGCCGATAAATATCAGGACGATAATATACATTCTCGGCAACTTACCAACGTGGCGCTAGATATTGTTGATGTATTGTGCGTCATCTTTTGTGATTATTTGCACGTTGTAATTAATTATTGGAGGATAGCTCATGTAATCCCACTATCCAGAAGGAGAGGGAGAGTGAAAACGGGAAAAGATCAGTACACCTAACGTCTGTAGTGAGGACAATTCTAGAGACATTATGAAAGACTTAATAGCAGACCACTTATAAAACAGTGATAACATCGTACAGAGTCATCATGGATTTACGAAAAGGAAAACATGCTTATGAAATCGACTGGAACTATTTGAGCATATAATCAGTAGAATTTATGAATTGGGACAGTGGGCCTGGTTTACCTAGACTTTCAGAAGGCTTTCTACAATGTCCCTCACCCGATTATTAGCAAGCGACATTGAAGCGCAAACGATTGGGGGGGGGGGGGAGGATATTAAGATGGATGGAATAATGTTTGGCAGAAAAGAAGCAGAAGAGTAGGAATAAACATTTTTTTTCAGAATGGCAGTCATGTCCATTGAGTCATGTTTCAGTGCTGGGACCCAAGCTGTTCACAATATACATTCATGATTTAAAGAATGCAATATGCCCAACTCTTCAGATGCCACACGTTGGGTGAGAGGATGAGCTATAAGGAGGATCGATACAAAGATGCTTCAGTGTGATTTGGCCGAGCTGAGTGGGAAAATTCAGGGAATATGCAGAGTTATGTGGATAAATGTGAGGTTGGCAGCAAAAATAAGAAGGCAGAATATTACCTGATTGGTTATAAATTGAGAGAGCCGTTTGTGCAACGAGACCCGGTCTCTTCTCACACCAGTCGCTGTGGTAATCCTGCAGGTACAGCAGGTGGAACAGAAGGCAACGGGTTTGCTGGCCATAAAAGTAGCAGAGCAGGATGTCATGCTGCAATTATAAAGTGCCTTCGTGAGACCACACCAGGAATATTGTACAGTTTTGGTCACCTTATCTGAGGGGTGATATTTTTTTGCTATAAAGGGAGTGCAACGAATATTTACCAGATGTATCCCTATAATGGTGAGTCTGACATATGAGGAAAGATTGAGTCCTTTACGATCATATACGCTTGAGTTCAGAAGAATGCGGAGAGTTTGTGGCATCGATCTGAAATCTATAAAATGCAATCAGGATTACGTCCTTCACTCGGTTACGATATTGTGTAATTTGCTACCACAAAAATAATTGAGGTCAAAACACATATGATGATTTCCAGAACGAATTAGAAGCGCCGAAAGACCCACTCCTGCTCCTAAGTTCCATATTTCTATGTCTCTCTGTCTTCCTCTGTACAGTTGTCCTGAAACGTTTGAGCAGTTTCTTCGTCTGATCTCCCAAAGCTGAATGTTCTTCCAAAGTGGAGGCATGTATCAATTCATGGACAGTGTCACAGAGATGGTGAAGTTATTAATACCTCGTCTCCGATTGGTTGAAGTATTATGTGTCATGATGACTTTGTGATGACTCCACCACAAACAACTGATCCATTAACCAATCACTTTGTGTTTAGCAGATTCTGCAACCATTAACACTCTCAACCAGATTGAATATTACAGCAGTCGCAGTTTGGGTGACACTGATCCTGGATCCGCATATCCTGAAGTTGAATGCTCAAATATTTAGGGTATGTAGACATTTTCGTTCCACCAGCTCGTTTCAGATCTCCACTCTGTAATATCTGAAGTACAAAACACATCGGCCATTAAATGAGAGATTCAAGGATCTCACGTATTGCACAATGATTTCAGCAACAGAAACATCTAAACCGCTTGAGTCTGAAACAGCGTTTTATCATTTCTCCCAATAAAATAAATTAATAATAAACGTTTCCTTGTGATTCTCCACAAGCCAATGGCAGTGAAATGTTTGCAGGTTGGAGGGATGCTCATTTTCTGGGAACAGTATGAATTTAAACTAAAATTGAAAATACTGCCGCACAAGCTGGCCCAATAATTCTTTCCGCTCAAACTCAATGACGTCATACCGAACTCGATCCACTTTCCTGCCCCTGTTATACTTGGGAGAGAATGATTACAGTATATCTTTCTAACTGTCTTTTGGACGTAAGTAACTTCAACTGAAAACACCTGTGCCTCTCAGCTCCTGTTTCTGCCGACGATGACGATGCTGAGACTGAAACCATTGACTCTCAGGGTGGACACTTGCTGCAGGATCCTGGGTCTGATGATCGCATTACAATTGGGAAAGTTCAGCAGTGATCTCTACACGCTGGGTAAGATAAATATTTGATTCTCCTGTTCTAGGATGAATGATGAGCCCAATGGGCGACCTGCAGATTTTTCTACATCTGGGGCACGCTGCGCTTGATGGGCTGGGTAAACAGGTTGTTTAACAGGAGGATCATCAAGTTTTCACGATTCAAGTTCGGCTTTGCGCAATTCCACGAAGACTCTTGATGTGCTTCATGCCATTGGGGGCGACCCTTCCACATTCTTGGGCTGTCTAATTCCAGGACCGTCCATTGGTCATCGCGCATGTTTCAATTTGCTTGGATGTTTGAGGACATCCCTGTACTTTTCCATGTCCCTCTTTTCCATGTCTCCTGTTGTGACTGCGTTCCGAATAGATTATCAGCTCTGGTTATTGCCTCAGTCACCCACACTCTTGTGAGGAATTGACTCGCTCTGTATTGAAGTTATTCTAATCGATCATGGAACAAAGTGGGATTTGCAATTGTTCATGTCGCGAATGCAAATAATTTAAACAAAGCAACTAACTTTCAGCCCAATGTTTAACTGAAGTATGCTCATCCCCACAGTGTACAACAGTCATATCCTCATTGACCCCGCGTTATCGGTTCCTTCCACACCTTCTCACAATCCCAATGTTATCTGTGTCACAGGCCGGGGGATTCTAACATCATTGGGAAGTGACCGTTTACATCTAAAGTTTTCAAATCTGCATTGCACTGGTAAACGGTGATGGTTGGTTCCATTTCCCTCTGTATGTGGCGCGCTGCTGGGGCGTTACCTGACCCGTGTAATTTTGGGTCTCCTGGAGTATTCCCACGGTTCACTGAGTGAGAGTTTATGAGAGAAAAAACGGAGAATGTTTTTGATAGAATTTAAAAAGGCCAGTTGAACTGGAAATGTTGCGAAAGAGAAAACATGTAGATGTGATTTCTTTCGATGATCTCTTCTTTCTTTTCACCCATCTCAGATAATAGTCAACTCCACATCCCTGAGGTGACGTCCACAGATATATGACTCGACATTAAATCTGATGGAAGACATCAGAACTTTTCCAAAATGTCATCGCTTTGATTATGCTTCGCTGCCCGATATCAATATTGTATTTGACTGAATGAGAGATTACTTCCTGTTGTGTGTATTAGAATCACATTTCTCTCCTTATTTTGTGTGAAAGAATCTGTCTCTTTAAGAATGAAAAACAAGATAGAATGTATATCCAGTATTGCACTGCCCGTGTTAAAGCTGTGTTGAATCGCACAGCATTGTGGAACCGAAACGGCATTATAATTAAATAAGTGATGCTGTTTCATGTCAGGCGTATTGGAAGACCATTTGGTAAAATCCCTCACTTTTTCTTGCATCATTACATTAAGATTAAGAGTGATAAATGCATTATCTCTCTGTTTTATCTCCAGTTATTGATGATGTGGAGATGCCGGCGTTGGACTGGGGTGAGCACAGTCAGACGTCTTACAACACCAGATAAAAGTCCAACAGATTTGTTTCGAATTACGAGCTTTCGGACCACAGCTCCTTTCTCAGGTGAAGGAGCTGCACTCCGAAAGCTAGTAATTCGAACCAAACCTCTTGGACTTTAACCTGGTGTTTGTTTAACATCTTACTGCCCAGTTATTGAGCCCGTACATCATGCATTCGAGGAGCAGCGATCACTGCATTCTCCCAGCAGCCAAGTCCCACACATTCATTCCAGCACTGCCCCTGACAATCGGGTCCTGAAGGCTGTAAATCAGATTTTCACGTATTTTTCTCACTTTAATTCCCCAACTTGTATATTCATTTCCATTAGTGTTGCCCCACTCAAGAGATCATCGGCAGTAACACCGAGTATCACCCAGTACTGGAGAGAATTCTTCGAGACAGGATCTGCTCACGTTTGATTATCATAGAATTTACAGTGCAGAAGGAGGCCATACGGCCCATCGAGTCTGCACCGGCTCTTGGAAAGAGCACCCTACCCAAGGTCAACATCTTCACCCTATCCCCATAACCCAGTAACACCACCCAACACTAAGGGCAATTTTGGACACTAAGGGCAATTTATCATGGCCAATCCACCAAACGCACATCTTTGGACAGTGAGATAAACCAGAGCACCCGGAGGAAATCCACGCACACACGGGGAGGATGTGCAGACTCCGCACAGACAGTGACCCAAGCCGGAATCGAACCTGGTACCCTGGAGCTGTGAAGCAATTGTGCTATCCACAATGCTACCGTGCTGCCCATTTGGAAGCAAATGGACGTGTTAGTGAGAGGCAGCATGGTTTTGTGAAGGAGAGGTCGTGTCTCACTCACTTGATAGAGTTTTTCGAGGAGGTTACAAAGATGATTGATGCAGGTAGGGCAGTGGATGGTGTCGATATGGACTTGAGTAAGGCCTTTGACAAGGTCCCTCATGGCAGACTAGTACAAAAGGTGAAGTCACACGGGTGAGCTGGCAAGGTGAATATAGAACTGGCTAGGTCATAGAAGGCAGAGAATAGCAATGGAAGGATGCTTTTCTAATTGGAGGGCTGTGACTAGTGGTGTTCCGCAGGGATCAGTGCTGGGATCTTTGCTGTTTGTAGTATATATAAATGATTTGGAGGAAAATGTAACTGATCTGATTAGTAAGTTTGCAGCCGACACAAAGTTTGGTGGAATTGCGGATAGCGATGAGGACTGTCAGAGGATACAGCAGGATTTAGATTGTTTGGAGATTGGACGGAGATATGGCAGATGGGGTTTAATCCTATAAAATGGGAGGTAATGCATTTTGGAAGGTCTAATGCAGGTAGGGAATACACAGTAAATGGTAGAACCCTCAAGCGTATTGACAGTCAGAGAGATCTAGATGTACAGGTCCACAGGTCACTGAAAGGGGCAACACAGGTGGAGAAGGTAGTCAAGAAGGCATACGGCATGCTTGCCTTCATTGGCCGGGGCATTGAGTATAAGAATTGGCAAGTCATGTTGCAGCTATATGGAACCTTAGTTAGGCCACACTTGGAGTATAGTGTTCAATTCTGGTCGCCACACTACCAGAAGGATGTGGAGACTTTAGAGCGGGTGCAGAAGAGATTTACCAGAATGTTGCCTGCTATGGAGTGCATTGGCTATGAGGAGGGTCAAAGACAGAGTGAATAGTCAGAGGCTTTTTCCAAGGGTAGAGGGGTCAATTACTAGGGAACATAGGTTTAAGGTGCAAGGGGCAAGGTATCGAGTGGATGTACGAGGCATGTTTTGTCCGCAGAGGGTAGTGGTTGCTTGGAACTCGCCGCCGGAGGAGGTGATATTTAAGGGGCATCTTGACAAATACGTTAAGAGGATGGTAAAGATGGATACGGACCCAGAAGATTGTAGTTTAGTCGGGCAGGATGGTCGGCACGGGATTGGACGGCCGAAGGGTCAGTTCCTGTGCTGTACGTGTCTTTATTCTTTGTCCTTATAAACAGTGCCCTAAAGTAAACGAAATGCATTTGAACAGGACCCTCCAGTAAATCATTACATTTTTACCATGTCCTCCAGTAAATAAAACGTATTTAAACAGTACCCGACATAAATCAAGTGCATTTAAACAGTGCACCTTCAGTGAATCAAATGTATTTAAACAGTGCCCTACAGTAACTCAAATGTATTTATACCGTACCCTAAAGTAAATCAATCACATTTAAACAGTTCCCGACAGTAAACCAAATGTATTTAAACAGTGAGCTACAGTAAATCAAATTCATTTAAACAGTGCGCTACAGTAAATCAAATGCATTCCAACTGTGCCCCACAGTAAATCAAATGTTCTTAAATAATGCCCAAGACAATACAAATGCAGTTGAACAGAGCCCTGCACTAAATCAA
This sequence comes from Scyliorhinus torazame, assembly GCF_047496885.1. Lineage (NCBI taxonomy): Eukaryota > Metazoa > Chordata > Chondrichthyes > Carcharhiniformes > Scyliorhinidae > Scyliorhinus > Scyliorhinus torazame. Next base: position 113,672,576 of record NC_092726.1, on the reverse strand, counting down.
ATGCATTAAGAAAGTGTGCGGCAGAAAACCAAATGCATTTAAACAGTGCCCTACAGTCAATCAAATGTATTTCAACAGTGCCCGACACTGAAGCAAATGCATTTAAACAGTGCCCTACAGTAAATAAAATGCATTTAAAGTGCACTACTGAAAATCAAATGCATTTAAACAGTGTCCCACAGTAAACTAAAGGCAGTTAAACAGTGCCCGTCACTAAATCTAATGTATTTAAACAGTGTCCTGCAGGAAATCAAGTGTATTTAAACAGTGCCCAAATGGAAACCAAATGAATTTGAACAATGCGCTACATTAAAGAAAATGTTTTTAAACAGTGCCCGACAGTAAATCAAAGGCATTTAAACAGTGCGCTACAGAAAATCAAATGCTTTTAAATAATGCGCTACAGTGAACCAAATGCCTTTAAACAGTGTCCGACAGTAAACAAATAGCATTAACAGCGCATTCCAGGAATTCAAATGTACTTAAAGAGGGTCTTGAGCAAATTAAATGCATCTAAACAGTGCTCGACTCTAAATCAAATGTCTTGAAACAGTGCTCTACTGTAAATCAAATGCATTTAAACAGTGTCCTACAGTAAATCAAATGCATTCCAACAGTGTCCTATCGTAACCCAAATGCATTTAAACAGTGCCCTACGTTAAGTCAAATTAAGTTAAACAGTGCCCTCCAGTAAATCAAACGTATTTAAACAGTGTCCAACAGCAAATCAAATGCATTTAAACAGTGTCCTACAGTAAATCAAACACATTTAAACAGTGCCCAGCAGTAAATCAAATGCATTTAAACAGTGTCCTACAGTAAATCAAATGCATTTAAACAGTGCCCTACAGTAAATCAAATGCATTCAAAAAGTGCCCTACCGTAACCCAAATGCGTTTGAACAGTGATCTACGTTAAATCAAATGCATTTAAACTGGACCATCCAGTAAATAAAATGTATTTAAACAGTGCCCGACAGTAAATCAAAGATAGTTAAACAGGGCCCTGCAGAAAATCAAATGCATTTAAACAGTTCCCCCGAGTAAATCCAATGTATTTAAACAGTGTCCTACAGTAAGTCAAACACATTTAAACAGGGCCCTGCAGTAAGTCAAACACATTTAAACAGTGCCCAGCAGTAAATCCAATGTATTTAAACAGTGTCCTACAGTAAATCAAACACATTTAAACAGCGCCCTACAGTAAATCAAACACATTTAAACAGTGCTCTGCAGTAAATCAAATGCTTTTAAATAGTGCCCGACAAAAACCAATTGCCCTTAAAGTGTCTTACAGTAAATCAGACAAATTTAAACAGTGAAATGAAATGAAAATCGCTTATTGTCACAAGTAGGCTTCAAAGGAAGTTACTGTGAAAAGCCCCTCGTCGCCACATTCCAATGTCTGTCCGGGGAGTCGGTACGGGAAATACGGAAACAGTGCCCTGAAGTAAACCAAATGCATTTCAACAGTGCACAACAAAAAATCTAATGTATTTAAACAGTGCCCGACAGAAAATCAAATCTATTTAAACAGTGCCCAACGGTAAATCAAATGCATTTAAACAGTGCCCTATCGTAAGTCAAATGCATTTAAACAGTGCCCTACAGTAAGTCAAATGCATTTAAACAGCGCCATGCAGAAAATCAAATGTATTTAAACAGTGCCCTGCGGTAAGTCAAATGCATTTAAACAGCGCCCTATAGCAAATAAAATTATTTAAACAGTGCCCTACAGTCTATCAATCGTATTTAAACACTGCCCTCAGTAAATCAATCGCTTTTACAAAGTGCCCTCCAGAAAACCAAATGCTCTTAAATAGTGCCCAACAGTTTTTTAATCGCATATAAACCGTGCCTCAAAGTAAATAAATCACATTTAAACAGTTCCATGCAGTGAACCAAAAGTTTTTAAACAGTGCTTTATAGTAAATCAAATGCATTTACAGAGCCCTGCAGTAAACCAAATGCATTTCAACTGTGCCCTACAGTAAATTAAATGTGCTTAAACAGTGCCATGCACAACACAAATGCAGTTGAACAGTGGCCCACACTCAATCAAGTGCATTTAGAAAGTCCCCTGCAGTAAACCAAATGCATTTAAACAGCGCCCTGCAGGAAATCAAATTCATTTAAACAGTGCCCCCAGAGTAAATAAAATGCATGAAAACAGTGGCCGACGATGAACCAATTACGTTTATCCAGTGCACTACAGTAAATCAAATGCATTTAAACAGTGCCCTACAGACAACCAAATACATTTATACAGTGCACCACAGTAAATCAAATGTGTTTAAACAGTGCCCGACACTAACGCAAATGCATTTAAACTGTGTTCTGGACAAAATCAAATGCATTTAATCAGTGCCCTACAGCAAACCAAACGTATTTAACCAGTGCCTTAATGAAAAATCACTTGGATTTAAACAGTGCCCTGCAGTAAATCAAATGCATTTAAACAGTGCCCTACAGTAAATCAAATACATTTAAACAGTACTTTATAGTAAACCAAATACATTTAAGCACTGCCCTACTGTACATCAATCGCATTTAAACAGTGTCCGACAATAGCCAAATGCACTTCAATAGTGCCCTACAGTACATCAATCTTATTTGTTATGGGCCAGGGTTTAGAGACTCCCAAAGTGTATCATAGAGTTCACCTGACCCACCTGACCCAGAACTTTTAATAGACTGTGATATGGGGAGCACACGGCCCACTCTACAGGGGTGGTACAGCAGAAATGGAAAATATATTTTAAAAAACAAATCGATGTTTATTCTATGAATTTAAGTTAACCTTTTTAAAACAGACAGTGAACATCTTAGTAACCATTAATTTAACTACAACCCCCAAAGAATACAACACTAAGTAATGCTTACGCTGTCCTTTTAACATCCAGAAGACTTACAAAAAACAGAACCGTTAACAGAAGCACATCTGGTTAACGTCACTCCTGAAAACCGTTATAATTCTGACTTCACCAAATGATCCAGAGATAGACGCATCATGACAGAGAGATCAAGAGTCTGTCTGCTTCTGTCTGGCTTCAGCTCCAACACTGAAACTAAAACACACCCTGCAGCAAACAGCCTAAAACGAAAGTAAAAAGCTGCCAGACAGCCCAGCACCACCCATACGCTGACGTCACTGATAAACACTCGTTTCTTAAAGGTACATTTCTTAAACACCCAGTTCTTAAAGGTACTCTCACATGACACCTCCGCCCAAGAAAAAAAATAAACCATCAACTTCAAGATGGTTTCATTTTTCACCTTGTCACTATCCTTTAAGAAATGCACGAAGTAAACACACTTTTGCGTTTCTAAAAACAAAGCTAACAGGGATAATAATATAGTCCATTTTTGTTCTTCTTCCTTCAACTGAAGCCCTTCTCGATTGACAGTCACTTTCAACATGAAATTTTACTTAAATGTTCGATGGAATTCACTCATGCCAAGAAATCACATTATTTCCCTATGTGTGAGGGTATCGGAAACTTCTCAATGAAAGTGACTTGGGTTTTTCCAAATTCACTTTTGGCTAGGTTTATCACCAAACCCGCCTCCTGAAGTCGATGGAATAATTCCATCAGACGTTTCAACTGTTCTTTTCATGTCTGGCTGAAAATTATCAGATCGTTGATGTATACCACACAATTGGGTAATCCTGAAACAACTTTGTTAATTAACCATTTAAACGTGGCTGGGGCGTTTTTCATGCCAAATGGCATAACTTTGAATTGTTATACACCATCTGGAGTCACAAAAGCTGAAATCTCCTTCGCCCTTTCGGATAAAGATACCTGCCCGTAACCCTTAAGTAAATCCAGTTTGGAAATAAAAGCTGATTGTCCCACTTTCCAAATTCAATTCGCCAAACGTGGGATAGGGTAAGAGCCCGTTCTTGTAACTGCATTAACTTTTCTATTGTCCACACACAACTGTTGGGTACCGTCTGGTATTGGTATCATCAATATGGGCGAGCTCCATTGGCTGTAACCCACTTCAATTATGCCATTTTAAAGCATAATCTCAATCTCTTTGTTAACCCGAGCCAATTTTAAAGGATTAAGTCTATATGGATGTCGTTTGATTGGAACAGCATTTCCCTCATCACCATCATGTTTAGCCATTTTAGTATTTCCCAATTTATGTCCACAAACTTGCCCATTGATAACTTTGAGGTCAGTCCGTTTTTCCTCTGGAAGGTAACTCTACAAGTTATCCCAATTTTTAAGAACAGCCCCGTTTTCCAATTTAATTTGAGGTATGTCAAATTCACAGTCATCTGGATTTGGTTGGTCATTTTGAGTTAAAATCATTAAAACCTTTTTCTCTCCTTCCCTTTCCAAGCACCTTTTAAGCATATTCGCATGACACACTCGGTGAGTCTTCCTTTTATCTGGTGTTGTTACCACGTAATTCATTTCACTTAATGTCCTTTCAATCTGATATGGTACACAAAACCTAGCTTTTAAAAGACCTCCCACTTGGAACAATACTAAAGCTTGATCTCCACAGGCAAAACTACGAACTTTGGATTTCTTGTCCGCTACCCGTTTCATCGCATTTTGTGCAACTTTTAAATATTGTCTCGCCAATTGACCTGCTCTATTTAATCGTTCCCTAAAATTTGACACGTAATCCAATAATGTAATTTCTGATTTCTCACTCACCAATTTTTCCTTAATCAATGTAAGTGGTCCTCTTACCTCATGACGAAAAATTAGTTCAAAAGGACTAAATTTGGTTGACTCATTAGGTGCAGCCATAATTGCAAACAGTACGAATGGACTTTCTTTATCACAATCCTCTCAATAATCGTGACACTAAGCCCTCAAGATTGTCTTTAATTTCTGACGCCACCTTTCTAAAACTCCCTGCGATTCTGGGTGGTACGCAGTTGATTTAAATTGTTTTATTCCTAAACTATCCATAACTTCTTTGAATAACCAGGAGGTAAAATTTGATCCTTGATCCGGTTGTATTTCTGTGGGTCATCTATTGCTAGTAAATAATTTAAGTAATTCTTCCAGAATCTTTTTAGTTGTAATGTTACTGGAATGGCCTCCGGAAACCTAGTAGACATCTCCATTATCGTCAAAAGACATTGATTCCAACTTTTTGTTTATGGAAGTTGTCCTACGCAAATAATTAGGACTCTTGTAAAAGGTTCCTCAAATGCTGCAACGGGTATTAAGGGCGCTGGTTTTATCACTGCTTGAGGTTTCCCTGTTACCTGACATGTGTGACATGACTGACAACATTTAATTACATCTTTCTGGCGTACAGGCCAATAAAATTGTTTTTGTATTTTAGCTCAAGTTTTCTTTATTCCCAAATGACCTCTCGCCGGTACCTCATGTGAAACTCGCAACACCTCCTTTCCATACCCAACGGCAATACGACTTGATGAACTTCTGCCCACTTTTCATCCGCCTGCATATATAAAGGTCTCCATTTTCTCATCATGCCATTACTTTTACGGTAATAACACTCTGTTATACACTCTTCCGTGTATGTTTCTGATGCATCCGTTTTATTTCTATATCTTTCTGTTGTAACTCTGCCAATTTTCCTGAACTAAAATTATCCGCCTCATCCTCCACCTGATCTTTTTCTTTGTCAACCATCTGATCAAAAATCGGTTCTGATCATTGCACTTCAACTTCATCTTCACTCTCTGAATTCCCCTCCTGTCTTAACCTGTGACTTTGCGACCTTGTAACAACAGAATCCGGAAAAATGCTTCAACATTTCAGTTGTCTGATTTCCCACTGAATTATCAACCACCGTGGGCATCACTCCCACCTGCGATTCAGCTATATCATTACCCAAGATAAACTGTATTCCTGGACAAGATAGTTTCTCTATTATTCCTACTACCACCTCACCACTCTTCACTGGACTTTCCAACCTTACCTTATATAATTGAACACTACTCCTCTCACCCTGAATTCCACATATTACCACCTTTTCTGGCAGCATTCTTCCCAAACTACATAACTCCTCATCTCCTACCATTAAAGATTGACTAGCTCCCGTATCTCTTAAAATTGTGACTTCTGTACCTGGTCCTCATGATACACATGAGTAACCTTTACCAACACAAGTAAATTCTTGAAAGAGATCTGGCACCATTTGATCAATCACCTCTTGATCAGGTGTACAATCTTTTGCACCTCCTTCGCTTCTTTTGGGCTTTCCTTTACCACTTTAACTACCCTCACTGTCTTATCCTGTTTTACCACATCAGCCTTCCCAGCGCTTTTCTTCAAGCACCAACACTGTGACTTTACATGGCCTAGTTTATTACAGTGAAAACATTTGAACCTTTTCATGTCTCTTCCACCCTCCTGGATTTTTACTCTGAGGTTCACTCTCCACTTATTATATCCCATCACATCACCTTTACTTTTACCACTTGAGTATTTCTCATGTCCCCAGTTTCTATCCCTCACAGGCTGAAACTGATGCCGGAAACCAAGCTTTGATTTATGAACTAATTCATAATCATCTGCCATTTTGCTGCTAATCTCGCAATTTTAACCCTCTGTTCTTGCACATGAGTGCTTACTGCATCAGGAATTCAATTTTAAACTCCTCCAAAATATAATTTCTCTGAGAGCTTCATACGTTTGGTCTATTTTCAAATCCCTTATCCACCTATCAAAATTAATTTGTTTGAGCCTTTCAAACTCCATGTATGTATGACCAAATTCTTTCTTTAAATTTCTAAACCTTTGTCAGTGAGCTTCGTGCACGAGTTTATACGCACCTAAGATGGATTTGGTCACCTTCTCATACGTCCCAGTCACCTCCTCCGGTAGTGATGCAAACACTTCACTAGCTCTACCTTCCAGCTTTGTTTGAATCAGTAATACCCACATGTCCTGTGGCCATTTTATTTATTTAGCCACCTTCTCAAATTAAATGAAAAAGGCTTCTACCTCCTTCTCGTCAAACCTTGGCAATGCTTGGACATATTTAAATAAATTTCCACCAAGCCTTCAACTTTGACGCTCTTTCTCACTATCCTCATCACTATCATCCAACTGTACATTTCCCTTTACGTCTACCAATTTTAACTGACTGTCATTTTTCATGGCCATTTTCTGAAGTTCAAACTCTCTCTTTATTTTTGTCCCCTGGTCTGTATCTCCCTTTATCTTTCTCTTTGATATGCTGGGGCTATTCTTTCTTTTCTACTTTCTTCTCTCACCGTTTCTATTTCTTCTCTCTCTCTCGTTCATTTTCGTCTCTCTCTCTTATTCTTATTCCTCTCTATCTTTCTTTCTCCCTTTCTTTTCCTACAGCAAATTAAAGGCATTTAAACAGTGCCCTACAGTGAATCAAATATCCAGAAACAGTGCCCCAGAATAAATCCAAAGTATTTAAACAGTGCACTGCAGTAAATCAAATGTAATTAAATAGCGCACAACAGTCCATCAAATGTATTTCAACAGTGCCCTCGAGTAAATTAAATGCATTTCAACAGTGCCCGACTGTAAATCAAATGCATTTAAACAGGCGCTACAATAAATCAAATGCATTTAAACAGTGACACAGTAAACTAAATGCATTTAAAAAGTGCCCTGAAGCAAATCAAATGCCTTCAAACAGTGCCCTACAGTAAGCCAAATATATTTAAATAGTGATTTATAGTAAATTAATTGCATTTAAACAGTGCCTGACAGTAAATCAAAAGTATTTAAATTTGTGCCCTAGAATAAATTAAATGCGTTCAACAGTGCCCGACACGAAATCAAACGCATTGAAACAGTGCCCTACAGTAAGTCAAGTGCATTTAAACAGTGCCCGACAGAAAACTAAAGGCATTTAAACAGTGCCCTGCAGTAAATCAAATGCATTTAAAGTGCCCGGCAGTAAATCAAAAATATTTAAACAGTGCCCTAGAATACATCCAAAGTATTTAAACAGTGCACTGCAGTAAATCAAATAAAATTAAATAGCGCACAACAGTCCATCAAATGTATTTAAACAGTGCCCTCGAGTAAATTAAATGCATTTAAACAGTGCCCTACAGTAAATCAAATGTATTTAAACAGTGCCCCAGAATACATCCAAAGTATTTAAACAGTGTACTACAGTATATCAAATAAAAATAAATAGCGCACAACAGTCCATCAAATGTATTTAAACAGTGCCCTCGAGTAAATTAAATGCATTTGAACAGAGCCCTACAGTAAATCAAATGCATTCAAACAGAGCCCTACAGTAAATTAAATGCATTTAAACAGTGCCCTACAGTAAATCAAATGTATTTAAACAGTTCCCTCCAGTAAATCAAATGCATTTTGTGCCCTACAGTAAACTAATTGCATTTAAACAGTGCCCGATACTCAAATGCATTTAAATGTTGCCCTCCTGTAAATTAAATGCATTTAAACAGTGTTCTACGTTAAATCAAATGCATTCAAACAGTGCCCTACAGTATATTAAATGCTTTTAAACAGTTTCCGACAGTAAACTAAATGCATTTAAAGAGTGCCCAACACTCCAATGCATATAAGCAGTGCCCTACAGTAAATTAAATGAATTTAAACAGTGCCCTGTAGTAAACCAAATGCGTTTAAATAGTGCGGTGAAGTAAATAAAATGCATTTAAACTGTGCCCTACAATAAATCAAATGCATTTCAACAGTGCCCATAGTAAATCAATGCATTTAAACAGTGCCCTACAGTAAATCAAATGCATTTAAACAGTGCCCTACAGGAAATCAGATGCATTTAAACAGTGCCCTACAGGAAATCAGATGCATTTAAACAGTGTCCTACAGGAAATCAAATGCATTTATACAGTGTCCTACAGTAAATCAAATGCATTTAAACAGTGCCCTACAGGAAATTAAGTGTTTTTAAACAGTGCCCTCCAGTAAACCAAATGCATTTAAACAGTGCCCTATAGCCAATCAAATGTATTTAAACAGTGCCCTACAGTCAAACAGACCTTATTTAAACAGAGCATTACAGTAACACACCAATTGAAAGTGCCCTACTGTAATCGGACTTAAAATGTGCCCGATAATAAATCATGCTTTTTAACATTAAACATGTTTATGTAAAGCGAATTGCTTTACAGACCTAAAAAAACACCTTTCTCGAGGCCAGTATATGCCCTTCCAGAAACTGAACGGGATCCAGCCAAATTAATACTGTTCCATATTTCTATCCAGCATATTAATTCTGCTCCATTTTAATATGCAGCCATATTAATACGGCTCCATATTAATACTGTTCCATGTTAATACTCTTCCACATTAATCTTTTTCCATATAGTCCTGTTATATTTGAGTACTGTGCCATATTAATGTCCAGTCATATTAATACTGCTCCACTTTAATACTGTTCCATATTAATTCTGTTCCATGTTAAAATGCAGCCATATTAATACTCTTCCATATTAATACTCTTCCATATTAATACTCTTCCATATTAGTGCTGCTTCATTTTAAGACCGTTACAAATGAGTACTGTTCCATATTAATGTCCAGCATATAAACACTGTTCCATATTAATACTCGTTCATATTATAAATTTTCCATATTAGTAGTGTTCCATATTAATACTGTTCTATATGATTACTGTTCCATATTAATATCCAGCCATGTTAATACTGTTCCATATTAGTACTGTTCCATATTAGTATCTGGCCATATTAATATCCGGCCATATTAACACTGCTCCATAGTAATACAGTTCCATATTAAAATCCAGCCACATTCCATATTAATAATAATCATCTTTGTCATAAGTAGTCTTACATTACCACAACAACGAAGTTACTGTGAAAAGCCCTTCGTCGTCACATTCTGGCGCCTGTTCGGGTACACAGAGGGAGAATTCAGAATGTCCAATTCACCTTACAAGCACGCCTTTCGGGCCTTGTGAGAGGAAACAGGAGCACCCGCAGGAAATGCACGCAGACACCGGGAGAACATGCAGGCTCCGCAAAGAGAGTGACCCAAGCTAGGAATAAAATCTGGGATCTGGAGCTGTGAATATATGGTTCCATATTAATACTGTTCCATATTAGTACTGTTCCATATTAATATTCAGCCATATTAATACTATTCCATATTAATACGATTCCAAGTTGACATGCAGCCATATTAATACTGTTCCATACAAATAATGTTCCATATTAATATTCAGCCATATTAATACTGTTCCATTTCAATATGGTTCCATATTAATATGCAGCCAGATTACTGCGTTTTTGCTCAATGCCTGCTACCCCGCCCCCCACATGGAGGTTGGACATGGCCCGACTTGCCCATAAGGCTTTGTGCAAGAAAGTATCACAGGCCACAGATGACTATATTATTAATAACTAGAATGGTGAAGCCTCGCCCTTCACGTTCTGGGAGGCCACGAAGGCTGTGATCAGGGGTGATATCATGGCCTAGAACGCACGTAGAGACAAGGTAGAGATGGCGGCTAGGCGACAGTTGTGGACTCCATACTGGAGGTAGACGTGCGATACTCTGAGGACTCGCCCAAAGAACTCCTGGCGGAGAGGAAAAAGCTACAAATGGACTTTGACCTGCTCTCCACGAGGGAAGCAGTGCAGCAACTCTGCCAGGCACGGGAGACCCTTTACGAACACGGAGATAAAGCCAGCCACTGCTGGTTCACCAGCTGAGAAAGCAGGCAGCCACGGGGGTAATAGCTCAGATTAGAAGCAGCAGACCGAATCTAGTGGCTGATCCAGAAAATGTCTACGAGGCATTTGAGACCTTCCGGGGGTTATTCACCAAAAGCCCTCAGCTCAGGGATGAAACAGTTCATCGATGGACGGGACACGCCAGTTGTGAGACAGACTGAAAATGGGACTGGAAGCACCAGTAAAACTGGGAGAAGGATAGCGCAGTAGTGAGCCCTCGTTCCTCATGGTCCCGCCCGCCCCACACATCCCTGTGACGATGGATGTGGCTGTCCGACAACCCAGTTGTGTGTAGAAGCTGGGATTCGTCTTTCTGGAGCTGCAGGAGGTTAGAGGGAATTTAAACACGTCCTCAACGTCATTAAGATTTTTTTTTAAAGATAGAAATGGATAGATCCTCTGACCCTAATTGCTCTACTGCATAAATCCCACCTTAGTTACTGTTCCAACCCACTGGACTTTCCACAACACCAAATCCAGCAATACTCAGGAAGAATAATTGTTTTCCTATCTAGTCGACTGTTCTAAATTGAAGAAGCTGGTGAACTTCAGAAGGACAATTCTGCCTTCCTATCCACACTTCTGTTCACACATCAGTGCACTACGTCCAGATATACTTTGGACTGACTTTTCTGTGTCATTTTTGTCTCTATTGTTCATAAAAACAGATCAAGCTGAGCTGTACGAGATCTGCGTGTCCCCAGTGCACTCTGCTGAACACATCCAGATATCGTCTGGAGCAATACTTCGCTGTTCCGTTCTAACCTGGTGCTCCAACGGACACATGCACCTGCCCTGCTGCCGAACATGTATGTGTTTCATTTCCCAACCACTGTCCACACCCACTGACCCGAGCTGTACTTCAGAAGCCAATCTGCCTGTACCATTCGCCTTGGATTGTTTCGGAATCCCACGTCAGGCTCGAATGTAGGTTACAATTCTTTATAGAATCATAGAATCCCTACAGTGCGGAAGGCGGGTCATTCGGCCCAACGAGTCTGCACCAGCCCTTGGAAAGAGCAACCTATTTAAGCCCAGACCGCCACCATATCCACATTCCCGCAACCCAATCTAACCTAAAGGGCAATTTGGCACGGCGAATCCACCTGACCTGCACATATTTGGACTGTGGGAGGAAAACAGAGCACCCAGAGGAAACCGTGTCAGAGAAAGTGCAAACTCCACATGGACAGACATCCGAGGCTGGAATTGAACCTGGGTTGCTGGCGCTCTGAGGCAAGCGTGCAAACCACTGTGACACCGGATTGCAGCCGCCTGGACTCTGCGCTGCACAGATTCACCGTGTAGAACAATCTCTGGGTTCTCTGACAGCCTCTTTTCTGTTTTACAATGAAATATACAGTTCTTAAAATTAAGAGACGTCAATTATTTTTCCAATTTATGGTGGCTAATCCACCTACCTCCCACATCTTTGAGTTGTGGGGTGAGACCCACGCAGAACCTGGGAGAATGTGCAAACTCCACGCGGCTCGTGACCCGGGGCCGGGGTCGAACCCGGGTCCTCGGCGCAGCGAGGCAATGTGGACTGGGAACTTAAGGAAATTAGGAGAGCAAAAACGGTACATGAAAGGAGACAGGCAGGTAAAATGAACGAACGTCCTAAGTAGTTTTACCAGCTCATTATGTGTAAAAGGATAACTAGGGAAATAGCCGGAAAACATGGGCTATCGCTTCTCGGCCTTTTGGTTCAGATCAAGTGTAGTATCTGTTCTTGTCAGTTTAATATCTGGTATGTCCCCTATATGGGGACCGAATATTAAATTGATTTCTGGGACTCGGAGATGGTTCAGGGGCTTGCTTCTTCCGCTCCACGCATCAACCTCGTCTTGCAATGCTTCCAGGAATGGTGCCTTCACCCCGCTTAGGGGAGCAAAAAGTGCAAATGCAGAAAATGGCGCAAAACCTGGCTGCCCCTCTTCTCTCTTGTCCAGTTGTCTCATCCTGACCAATTTAAGGCCTTTCAGGTTCCAAAGCATTGCTAGCTTTTCTGCTGGCGGGCGCTTCGTGCACTAATGTTGCGAGCCGATGGACTCGCGGACTTGTGGCTGCCAGGCTCCGTTCTCAGCTGATATGCCACACAGATTTCCTGCTGCTTTTTACAGGCCACTCCCCCTCACCCCAGGATTCCGACTTGCCTTCTCCTCACTTCAGGAACCACATCCCTTCATCCTGCACAGCAGGGAAGTGTGGCGACAGACTGAACGGCATCCTGATTTGGATGTAGGCATACCTTCACGGCGTCTCTTTTCGTTCCCCTGACGCCACGCCCAACACGCCAGGGTGGAGCTCAGGGAGACTAGACATTGCCCCCTGTTGGATCCCGCCAGTACTTGCTGCTTGCACGGATTGCCCTTTGTTCGGCAAAGCTGGAGGTTTCTTCGACTCCCTGCGTTGGGTGTCACTGGGCCTTCACAGCGTCTCCATTTCATCTGGTGACGACAGGGGACGGCCTGCCAGACGATGTCTTCCTGTTGTGTTTTACTGGTTCTGCATGCACAGACTACACCGTGCTCGGCCAAGCTGGAGGTCTCTTGACCAACAGTGACCGTAGGGACTAAAAGTTCCAAAGCACAGTCGAGCGCAGCAAGGTGCACCTGAATGTCGGTGGAAGAGGAGGACAAGAGCCATAGCCGGAAAATATGGGTTATCGCTTCTCGGTGTTTTTGCGCAGATCAAGTGTAGTATATGTTCTGATCAGTTTAATATCGGATATGTTCTCTATCTGGGGACCGACTATTAAATTGATTTTTGGGACTCGGAGATGGTTCAGGAGCGTGTTTCTTCCGCTCCACGCATCAACCTGGTCTTGCAATGCTTCCAGGAATGGTGCCTTCATCCCGCTTTGGGAAGCCAAAAAGCAGAAAATGGTACAAAACCTGGCTTCCCCTTTTCTCTCTTATCCAGTTGTCTCATCCTGGCCAATTTGAAGGCCTTTCAGGCTCCAAAGCATTGCTAGCTTTTCTGCTGGCGGGCGCTTCGTGCACTAATGTTGCAGCTGATATGCCACACAGATTTCCTGTTGCTTGTTATAGGCCACTCACCCTTACCCCAGGATGCCGACATGCCTTCTCCTCACTTCAGCTACCACAGCCCTTCATGCTGCACAACAGGGAAGTGTGGCGACAGACGGAACGGCATCCTGATTTGGATGTAGGTGTACCTTAACGGCGTCCCTTTTCGTTCTCCTGACTGCACGACCAACACGCCATGGTGGAGCTCAGGGAGACTAGACATTGCCCCCTGTTGGATTTCGCCAGTACTTGCTGCTTGCACGGATTGCCCTTTGTTCGGCAAAGCTGCAGGTTTCTTCGACTCCCTGCGGTGGGTGTCACGAAGCCTTCACAGCCTCTCCATTTCTTCTGGTGACGATAGTGGAAGGCGTGCCAGACGATGTTTCCCTATTGTGTTTTACTGGTTCTGCACGCACACACTCCACCGTGCTCGGCCACGCTGGAGGTCTCTTGACCAAAAGTGACCGTAGACTAAAAGTTCCAAAGCACAGTCGAGCGCAGCAAGGTGCACCTGAATGTCGGTGAATGAGGAGGACACGGGCCATAGCTGGGAAATGTGGGCTATCGTTTCTCTGCCTTTTGGCTAAGATCAAGTGTAGTTTCGTTTGATAGAAAGAACCTGAGAATTTTGATGTCGATGTCGATCGTGGCTTGGAGAACACGGAAGGATTCAAGTCGTCATAGAAGAAACGGTTAGAGCTCGGCAGCTATTGGTGGATCTACATGCTGGTCAAAGCCTCTGCTTTAGACTTAACGCCGATACAGTTCAGACTCAATTTACGAGCTATGGATGCAGCTGCATCCCGACCACCAGGCTGGGGAGTGCAAAACACTGTCCGAGTCACAGTGAAGCAAGCGGAAGGAGAGTCTCCTGTGGACCGGAAATTCCTCGTGAAGCGGGTGCTGCTCAAGTGTTGTGGGTTTAAAGCAAGAGATATCTTCTGCTTGCAAAACTTCCACAACAATGGATATTTTGATGTCACCTTCAAGAGTGTCACAGCGTGCATGAAATTCTTGAACGTCTTCAAAGAAACAGGTAACCAGAGTCCCCTGTCTATCCTGACTGCAGAGCCTCTGTTTACGCTACCGTCGCAGCAAAACCGGGTAGTTACACTGCACAGGTACAACCCCCACGTCCCCGTGTCTGATGTGCTCACGTTCCTCGCCAGGTACGCTGAGCTGAAAAGTGACAGCGTACAATTGAAAGACACCTTCGGCATCTGGACAAGTGAGCACCAGATCAAGGTGACTCTGAGAACAGACGGCAACGGAACCATCCTGCATCCCCCCTCCAGTTTCGCCATTGGAGGAAATCGTGGCTACCTCTACTACGTGGGACAGCGACGAGTATGCCACACCTGTGGCAAAACGGGGCATGTTGCCGCAAAAAGCAGTGTGACCTTCTGCAAAAACTGCAGGCAGGAGGGGCACACGACTAAGGACTGCAAAGAAGACAAGTGCTGCAACCTATGTGGGGAGGCCGGCCATCTTTACAGGGCCTGCCCGAAACGCGGGGCGACATATGCACAGATCATCAACAGCGGAGTTAAAAAGGCGACCAGAGAGGAGGTTCATACACCCTCCACCGGAAAAGACACCACAGCACAGAATGCGGAAAAGCAACAGAAGGGCCCCCAATAAAAAGAGGAGGCCCCAGCACGACCCCCTGACAACCCAACCCCAGCCTCATCTGACGAGGAACAGTCAATGGAAGAGGATGGGACGAAGTATAAAGACCCCTGAGAAACATTGAACAAAAAACCAAACTGAAGAACCCCCGCCCCCCCCCCCCCCCCCCCCCGATGGGGAGTGGCAAAAAGCGACACCTTTCAGCCAGCGGACTCAGTGCCGACACGTCTTCCGATGAGGGAAAACAAGACAAGAATCGGCCTCAAATAAAGAGGCAAAGCACCAATGTGGAACGGGATGCACAGACCCCCCAGACCACCGACCGGGAAGAACATAAAACGCGCCGAGACAACCAACCTCTGGCTCATGGGAACAGCAATATGACCAACGGCCACCAAACGCCGGAAATCGAAAACAAGGTCAAAGACCAACCCCCGAAAGCGGCTATTACACAATAGTTTGAATTAAACAGTGATATGAATTTGTGTTAGAAGGATAATACTCCACTGCATTGTTTTCTATCAGGACACAAACAGTTAAGACTGTCTGACGGGGCAAGACGGTGTGCTGGCCGATTGGAGGTTTATTACTCTGGGACTTGGGTCTCAGTGTGTGTCGATTCCTGGGACCTGACAGACGCTGACGTGGTTTGCAAACAGCTGGGTTGTCGAAGTGCATTGCAGCTTCCGTTTCCTGCTCCGTCTGGACCAGGCACAGGCACCATTTGGCTTGAAGAGCTGGACTGCTCCGGGAACGAATCGTCTATCTGGCAATGCCCCCATGCATTGTGGGGAAACCACGACTGTAATCATAAAGAAGATGTGGAGATCATGTACTCAGGTAAAGATCGTATTTCCTTCAGTTATAAGCGAAGTTTCATACTGAAGATATATCCCCGAATTTGGTCGGAACAGCACTGACGGAGGTTAGTCGGACTAACGCCATGTGTGGCGTTTATTCTGCACACAAATAGCATTAAAACGTTGGTTCAGCCTACCGGATCTATGTTCCCTTCCGATTCTTTCTCCTCTCACTTCCGTTTATACTCTCAGTGTAAAAGCATCGGTGCTGTCCGCCTCAAGTATCTTATGTTTTCTGAGTTTCACTTTCTTCCAACTTTCTGGCAATCAGAAGAAAAACATGTTCTCCTGAACTCACTGTGAATGTTATTCGTACAACAGATGGTCGTACCAGGGTCATACAGATCCACAGCACAGAAAAGACCTCTCGGCCCATCGTGTCTGTTATATATTGTGCAGTCCTCTTCAGAATTAACTGCTTGCCCCATTTTCTGCCTCCTATAAATTTGGAAATTTTACTTGTGAGGGCAAAGTACGACTAGTTGATGTATATCATCAGGAACAGCAACACCAGCACCAATCCATGTGAACATCCCGTTCGAACTTCTGCTATTTAACTAACAGAATAATTTACAGCTAATTTTACGGCAACTTTCCTACTGACTCGCTGGTTTCTCATTTTTTGACCTGAGTTAACAATGTGGGAATTTGTCAAAGCTCTGCTGACAATCCAGGCTGATTCAAAGTAACACATTCATTATAGATTATCATAGAATTTTCAGTGCAGAAGGACGCCATTCGGCCCATCGAGTCTGCACCGGCTCTTGGAAAGAGCACCCTACCCAAGGTCAACACCTCCACACCCTATCCCCATAACCCAGTAACTCCACCCAACACTAAACGTTACAAAGTTTCCTAGTCATTCAATGCGGTACATCGTGTAAATGTCTGGTTTGGAATTCACAGTTACTTATTATGGACTGTATCGTTTGATTTCAGCTGCTCGGTTCCGTTAATTTTCAGAAATAATATCAATGAAAATGTTAACTCAACTGGCGCAACATATATATTGCAATGCATTCTGGATACACAATTGGTCAGTAGAAGCAACTAGATGTTTGTTATTTCATTGATAGAGCACAAAGAGCTACGTCTGGTTAATGGAAGTGTTCTACAATGGGACCTGGGGCACAGTGTGCTCTGACAAACTGGAGAACCGTGATGCAGATGTGATCTGTAAACAGTTATTTTGGGGCACCGCCGATTTCATTGACTATGACGCTAAATCATTTAGAATGGGTACCGGCCACACTTGGCTCGATGAGACCGAATATCTGTCACATGAGACGACGCTTTGGCAATGTCAGGTAGACCCGTGGGGTCAGCACGACTGTGATCATCGGGAAGATGCGGGTATTGTTTGTTCAGGTGACACAATGAACTACTTTGTTTGCAGATGTAATTTCACATATTAATGTCATCTTCATTCAACACGTCTGTCTTATCAACAGGGGGAAACACAATGAAGGGACCACACTAAAGTGTCAAGGACTGCGATGGAGAATCAGGTTCTCCTTCATCTTTTCTAACAGCTGCCTGACTGTATTCAGCGCTTGTGTCACGTCAAGTGTAATAATTATTTTTTCTTTGACAAATTCAGGAAAAATCTTGCGGTTGGCTGAAGGTGACACCAAATGCTCCGGGCGAGTGGCGATATTGTGTAACAACACTTGGGGCACGGTATGTGATGATTCCTGGGATATGAACGATGCCAGAGTTGTGTGCAGGCAGTTGGAGTGTGGTCCCCCTCTATTGGCCCCAGGAGGGGCCGCTTTTGGCCAGGGTAACGGTACTACCTGGCTGGATGAGGTGAAGTGCACTGGAAATGAATCCTTTCTCTCTGATTGTCCTTTATCAGTGTGGCCTCAAGCTGACTATGATCACAAGGAAGACGCCAGTGTGGTTTGTTCCGGTAAGCATCGCACAGAGTGGTGGGAGGTTGAGCTGGACAGGGGTGTTTGGTTCTTGGTGCTGAATATGAAGCACGTTTATCAATTAAGAATAACAGCTGAATTTCGAACATCAAACCCAAATAATTTTTTATTTTTTTCAACATGTTCCACAGATCCGCTTTTCTCTCCAACTTCTTCTCCATCCGCGCCTGAAGGTACATCTCGTTGATAGAAATCATTCAATATTATTGTTATTTTTATATTCGGGGAATAATTGGACAGTGCAATTGCCTTGTTGTGAGGATTTCTCAAAATGATAATCATGTAAACATTGAAAATTACACGGTGAAACCTTTATCTGTGAAAACTTTCCTGAATCTTTAATACAGCTCCTGAAGATGAAAGCACTTCCATTCCTCTTGTTATCTGCATATCACTCGGAGTCCTATTGATCTGTGAGTTACTCGCCCTGGTGACAGTAATGCAGCGGCAGATGTCAATAAAAGGTGCGGCTCGAATCGAATTGACTTTGATCTTCACTCTTCTACTTTCCAGTTATACCTGGTTAAACATAAACTTTTATAAAAGCAACATACTGCGGATGCTGAAAATCAAATTATGTCACAGTCAGAGGGTCTGGCAGGAAGAGTCACATGGTCTCAAAGTGTTGCATTTGTTGGTTTCTCCCAGAATCCTGCCACACCTGCTGACTTTGTCCGGAAATGTCTGTTTTCCCGGTGTTAGAAATGATCATTTGTGTTTTATTTGGTTTTAGGTGGCCTTTTTACTTTACATCAGATTATTTTTCTACCTTTGTGTTCTTAATCCCTTTTAGTAACGATGCCATTTAAATTATTCTTCATTTAATACATGACATGGTGCCTTCCCCAAATTGACTGCTGTGTTCCCATATTGTAACAGCGACTAATTTTAATTGTACATCTTTTGCTGCAAAGAGTTTAAAACCTGCTGATCATGAAAAACACGATATACAAATGGTTATTTCATGAGGATGAAATCACGTGGCAAGCAGAAGAATTAGTCCCAGTTGGTACTGATCGAAAGACTAAATTCTGGGAATAAATGCATCCATATAGACAGATGGAGTTTAGGAATGTGTTCTGCATGAATCGGCGCTCAGATGAATGTTGTTTGTAATTTGTTGGAACAACTTAGAGTTTGGAGTCAAAACTACATTTTAACGATGGTCTCAAGTTGTGGTAGGCGGAGATGTACTGACTTGCTATAATAGACATACGATTGGAAAATTAAGTTTCACATAAGTAACTAACATAAATGAAACGTTAGTGAGAAAAGGCACCATGTCATGTATTAAATTAAGAATAATTTAAATGGCATAGTTTCTAAAAGGGATTAAGAACACAAAGGTAGAAAAATAATCTTATGTAAAGTAAAACGGTCAACTAAAACCAAATAAAACACAAATGTTCATTTCTAACACCGGGAAAACAGACATTTCCGGACAAAGTCAGCAGGTGTGGCAGGATTCTGGGAGAGACCAACAAATGCAACACTTTGAGACCATGTGACTCTTCCTGCCAGACCCTCTGACTGTGACATAATTTGAGTTTCAGCATCCGCAGTATGTTGCTTTTATAAAAGTTTATTTTTAACCAGGTATAACTGGAAAGTAGAAGAGTGAAGATCAAAGTCAATCGAACTTTGGTTGGATGGAATTGGAGTAGATTGTATGGCTCTGAACATGATATTACGAAAGTGCAAGAACAGTTCAGGGGAGGGCTGAACACAATGTACAAGAGTGTGAACAGTATTGAGGGGTGCCGTTTATCCAGAATGGCTGAACAGAAAGGAAGCAAAATGATCCCAGTTGGCGCATTCTGGCTCTTCCCTGAACCATTGCCCGCGGGTTCCACGATCTAAATCCACTTCTGATGTATTTACCGTCAGTGAAATTGAAACAGAAGGAATTATTGTGGCAGGGGAAGCGGTTCTGTATCAAACACCCAACGGCTGATGCAGACCTCACGGATTATGCCTTATATTATTTAATCCACTGGGTTATCTGACACATTAACTATCCGAACGGTCGGAACTGTTAGATGACAAAAGTGACATTTATTGCCCACCTGATGGACATAAATAACAAACCAGAAATTTTCTGGAACACAGGGTTTACTGAAGAAACTCAGTATTAGTAAGGAAGTGGAGGTGGGAAACTGATGACAGTGAAGGCCGATAAATATCAGGACTTGATAATATACATTCTAGGCAACTTACCAACGTGGCGCTAGATATTGTTGATGCATTGTGCGTCATCTTTTGTGATTATTTGCACGTTGTAATTAATTATTGGAGGATAGCTCATGTAATCCCACTCTCCAGAAGGAGAGGGAGAGTGAAAACGGGAAAAGATCAGTCCACCTAACGTCTGTAGTGAGGACAATTCTAGAGACATTATGAAAGACTTAATAGCAGACCACTTATAAAGCAGTGATAACATCGTACAGAGTCATCATGGATTTACGAAAAGGAAAACATGCTTATGAAATCGACTGGAACTATTTGAGCATATAATCAGTAGAATTTATGAATTGGGACAGTGGGCCTGGTTTACCTAGACTTTCAGAAGGCTTTCTACAATGTCCCTCACCCGATTATTAGCAAGCGACATTGAAGCGCAAACGATTGGGGGGGAGGATATTAAGATGGATGGAATAATGTTTGGCAGAAAAGAAGCAGAAGAGTAGGAATAAACATTTTTTTCAGAATGGCAGTCATGTCCATTGAGTCATGTTTCAGTGCTGGGACCCAAGCTGTTCACAATATACATTCATAATTTAAAGAATGCAATATGCCCAACTCTTCAGATGCCACACGTTGGGTGAGAGGATGAGCTATTAGGAGGATCGATACAAAGATGCTTCAGTGTGATTTGGCCGAGCTGAGTGGGAAAATTCAGGGAATATGCAGAGTTATGTGGATAAATGTGAGGTTGGCAGCAAAAATAAGAAGGCAGAATATTACCTGATTGGTTATAAATTGAGAGAGGCGTTTGTGCAACGAGACCCGGTGTCTTCTCACACCAGTCGCTGTGGTAATCCTGAAGGTACAGCAGGTGGAACAGAAGGCAACTGGTTTGCTGGCCATAAAAGTAGCAGAGCAGGATGTCATGCTGCAATTATAAAGTGCCTTCGTGAGACCACACCAGGAATATTGTACAGTTTTGGTCACCTTATCTGAGGGGTGATATTTTTTTGCTATAAAGGGAGTACAACGAATATTTACCAGATGGATCCCTATAATGGTGGGTCTGACATATGAGGAAAGATTGAGTCCTTTACGATCATTTACGCTTGAGTTCAGAAGAATGCGGAGAGTTTGTGGCATCGATCTGAAACCTACAAAATGCAATCAGGATTACGTCCTTCACTCGGTTACGATATTGTATAATTTGCTACTACAAAAATAATTGAGGTCAAAACACATATGAGATTTCCAGAACGAATTAGAAGCGCAGAAAGACCCACTCCTGCTCCTAAGTTCCATATTTCTATGTCTCTCTGTCTTCCTCTGTACAGTTGTCCTGAAACGTTTGTGCTGTTTCTTCGCCTGATCTCCCAAAGCTGAATGTTCTTCCAAAGTGGAGGCATGTATCAATTCAAGGACAGTGTCACAGAGATGGTGAAGTTATTGATACCTCGCCTCTGATTGGTTGAAGTATTATGTGTCATGATGACTTTGTGATGACTCCACCACAAACAACTGATCCATTAACCAATCACTTTGTGTTTAGCAGATTCTGCAACCATTAACACTCTCAACCAGATTGAATATTACAGCAGTCGCAGTTTGGGTGACACTGATCCTGGATCCGCATATCCTGAAGTTGAATGCTCAAATATTTTGGGTATGTAGAAATTTTCGTTCCACCAGCTCGTTTCAGATCTTCACTCTGTAATATCTGAATTACAAAACAGATCGGCCATTAAATGAGAGATTCAAGGATCTCAGGTATTGCACAATGATTTCAGCAACATAAACATCTAAACCGCTTGAGTCTGAAACAGCGTTTTATCATTTCTCCCAATAAAATAAATTAATAATAAACGTTTCCTTGTGATTCTCCACAAGCCAATGGAGGCAGTGAAATGTTTGCAGGTTGGAGGGATGCTCATTTTCTGGGAACAGTATGAATTTAAACTAAAATTGAAAATACTGCCGCACAAGCTGGCCCAATAATTCTTTCCGCTCAAACTCAATGACGTCATACCGAAATCGATCCACTTTCCTGCCCCTGTTATACTTGGGAGAGAATGATTACAGTATATCTTTCTAACTGTCTTTTGGACGTAAGTAACTTCAACTGAAAACACCTGTGCCTCTCAGCTCCTGTTTCTGTCGACGATGACGATGCTGAGACTGAAACCATTGACTCTCAGGGTGGACACTTGCTGCAGGATCCTGGGTCTAATGATCGCATTACAATTGGGAAAGTTCAGCAGTGATCTCTACACTCTGGGTAAGATAAATCTTTGATTCTCCTGTTCTAGGATGAATGATGAGCCCAATGGGCGACCTGCAGATTTTTCTACACCTGGGGCACGCTGCGCTTGATGGGCTGGGTAAACAGGTTGTTTAACAGGAGGATCATCAAGTTTTCACGATTCAAGTTCGGCTTTGCGCAATTCCACGAAGACTCTTGATGTGCTTCATGCCATTGGGGGCAACCCTTCCACATTCTTGGGCTGTCTAATTCCAGGACCGTCCATTGGTCATCGCGCATGTTTCAATTTGCTTGCATGTTTGAGGACATTCCTGTACTTTTACATGTCCCTCTTTTCCATGTCTCCTGTTGCGACTGCGTTCCGAATAGATTATCAGCTCTGGTTATTGCCTCAGTCACCCACACTCTTGTGAGGAATTGACTCGCTCTGTCTTGAAGTTATTCTAATCGATCATGGAACAAAGTGGGATTTGCAATTGTTCATGTCGCGAATGCAAATAATTTAAACAAAGCAACTAACTTTCAGCCCAATGTTTAACTGAAGAATGCTCATCCCCACAGTGTACAACAGTCATATCCTCATTGACCCCGCGTTATCGGTTCCTTCCACACCTTCTCACAATACCAATGTTATCTGTGTCACAGGCCGGGGGATTCTACCATCATTGGGCATTGACCGTTTACATCTAAAGTTTACAAATCTGCATTGCACTGGTAAACGGTGATGGTTGGTTCCATTTCCCTCTGTATGTGGCGCGCTGCTGGGGCGTTACCTGTCCCGTGTAATTTTGGGACTCCTGGAGTATTCCCACGGTTCACTGAGTGAGAGTTTATGAGAGAAAAAACGGAGAATGTTTTGGATAGAATTTTAAAAAGCCAGTTGCACTGGAAATGTTGCGAAAGAGAAAACATGTAGATGTGATTTCTTTCGTGATCTCTTCTTTCTTTTCACCCATCTCAGATAATTGTCAACTCCACATCCCTGAGGTCCACAGATATATGACTCTACATTAAATCTGATGGAAGACATCAGAACTTTTTCAAAATGTCATCGCTTTGATTATGCTTTGCTGCCCGATATCAATATTGTATTTGACTGAATGAGAGATTACTTCCTGTTGTGTGTATTAGAATCACATTTCTCTCCTTATTTTGTGTGAAAGAATCTGCATTCTGTCTCTTTAAGAATGAAAAACAAAACAGAATGTATATCCAGTATTGCGCTGCCCATGTTAAAGCTGTGTTAAATCGCACTGCATTGTGGAACCGAAACGGCATTATAAATAAATAACTGATGCTGTTTCATGTCAGGTGTATTGGAAGACCATTTGGTAAAGTCCCTCACTCTTGCACCATTACATTAAGGTTAGGAGTGATAAATGCATTATTTCTCTGTTTTATCTCCAGTTATTGATGATGTGGAGATGCCGGCGTTGGACTGGGGTGAGCACAGTCAGACGTCTTACAACACCAGATAAAAGTCCAACAGATTTGTTTCGAATTACGAGCTTTCGGACCACAGCTCCTTTCTCAGGTGAAGGAGCTGCACTCCGAAAGCTAGTAGTTCGAACCAAACCTCTTGGACTTTAACCTGGTGTTTGTTAGACATCTTACTGCCCAGTTGTTGAGCCCGTACATCATGTATTCGAGGAGCAGCGATCACTGCATTCTCCCAGCAGCCAAGTCCCTCACATTCATTCCAGCACTGCCCCTGACAATCGGGTCCTGAAGGCTGTAAATCAGAATTTCACGTATTTTTCTCACTTTAATTCCCCAATTTGTATATTCATTTCCATTAGTGTTGCCCCACTCAAGAGATCATCGGCAGTATCACCCAGTATCACCCAGTACTGGAGAGAATTCTTCGAGACAGGATCTGCTCACGTTTGATTATCATAGAATTTACAGTGCAAAAGGAGGCCATACGGCCCATCGAGTCTGCACCGGCTCTTGGAAAGAGCACCCTACCCAAGGTCAACACCTCACCCTATCCCCATAACCCATTAACACCACCCAACACTAAGGGCAATTTTGGACACTAAGGGCAATTTATGATGGCCAATCCACCTAACCTGCACATCTTTGGACAGTGAGATAAACCAGAGCATCCGGAGGAAACCCACGCACACACGGGGAGGATGTGCAGACTCCGCACAGACAGTGACCCAAGCCGGAATCGAACCTGGTACCCTGGAGCTGTGAAGCAATTGTGCTATCCACAATGCTACCGTGCTGCCCATTTGGAAGCAAATGAACGTGTTAGTGAGAGGCCGCATGGTTTTGTGAAGGAAAGGTCGTGTCTCACTAACTTGATAGAGTTTTTCGAGGAGGTCACAAAGATGATTGATGCAGGTAGGGCAGTGGATGGTGTCGATATGGACTTGAGTAAGGCCTTTGACAAGGTCCCTCATGGCAGACTAGTACAAAAGGTGAAGTCACACGGGTGAGCTGGCAAGGTGGATATAGAACTGGCTAGGTCACAGAAGGCAGAGAATAGCAATGGAAGGATGCTTTTCTTATTGGAGGACTGTGACTAGTCGTGTTCCGCAGGGATCAGTGCTGGGACCTTTGCTGTCTGTAGTATATGTAAATGATTTGGAGGAAAATGTAACTGGTCTGATTAGTAAGTTTGCAGCCGACACAAAGGTTGGTGGAATTGCGGATAGCGATGAGGACTGTCAGAGGATACAGCAGGATTTAGATTGTTTGGAGATTGGACGGAGATATGGCAGATGGGGTTTAATCCTATAAAATGTGAGGTAATGCATTTTGGAAGGTCTAATGCAGGTAGCGAATATATAGTGAATGGTAGAACCCTCATGAGTATTGAAAGTCAGAGAGATCTAGGTGTACAGTTAGACAGGTCACTGAAAGGGGCAACACAGGTGGAGAAGGTAGTCAAGAAGGCATACGGCATGCTTGCCTTCATAGGCCGGGGCATTGAGTATAAGAATTGGCAGGTCATGTTGCAGCTATATAGAACCTTAGTAAGGCCACACTTGGAGTATAGTGTTCAATTCTGGTAGCAACACTACCAGAAGGATGTGGAGACTTTAGAGCGGGTGCAGAAGAGATTTACCAGAATGTTGCCTGCTATGGAGTGCATTAGCTATGAGGAGGGTCAAAGACAGAGTGAATAGTCAGAGGCTTTTTCCAAGGGAAGAGCGGTCAATTACTAGGGAGCATAGGTTTAAGGTGCGAGGGGCAAAGTATCGAGTGGATGTACGAGGCATGTTTTTTCCGCAGAAGGTAGTGGGTGCTTGGAACTCGCGCCGGAGGGGGTGATATTTAAGGGGCATCTTGACAAATACGTGAAGAGGATGGTAAAGATGGATACGGACCCAGAAGATTGTAGTTTAGTCGGGCAGGATGGTCGGCATGGGATTGGACGGCCGAAGGGTCTGTTCCTGTGCTGTACGTGTCTTTATTCTTTGTCCTTATAAACAGTGCCCTAAAGTAAACGAAATGCATTTGAACAGGACCCTCCAGTAAATCATTACATTTTTACCATGTCCTCCAGTAAATAAAACGAATTTAAACAGTACCCGACATAAATCAAGTGCATTTAAACAGTGCACCTACAGTGAATCAAATGTATTTAAACAGTGCCCTACAGTAACTCAAATGTATTTATACCGTACCCTAAAGTAAATCAATCACATTTAAACAGTTCCCGACAGTAAACCAAATGCATTTAAAAAGTGCGCTACAGTAAATCAAATGCATTTCAACTGTGCCCCACAGTAAATCAAATGTTCTTAAATATTGCCCGAGACAATACAAATGCAGTTGAACAGAGCCCTGCACTAAATCAAATGCATTGAGAAAGTGTGCCACAGTAAACCAAATGCATTTAAACAGTGCCCTCCAGTCAATCAAATGTATTTCAACAGTGCCCGACACTAAAGCAAATGCATTTAAACAGTGCCATACAGTAAATAAAATGCTTTTAAAGTGCCCTACTGAAAATCAAATGCGTTTAAACAAGAACAAAGAACAAAGAAATATACAGCACAGGAACAGGCCCTTTGGCCCTCCAAGCCCGTGCCGACCATACTGCCCGACTAAACTACAATCTTCTACACTTCCTGGGTCCGTATCCTTCTATTCCCATCCTATTCATATATTTGTCAAAATGCCCCTTAAATGTCCCTATCGTCCCTGCCTCCACTACCTCCTCCGGTAGTGAGTTCCAGGCACCCACTACACTCTGCGTAAAAAACTTGCCTCGTACATCTACTCTAAACTTTGCCCCTCTCACCTTAAACCTATGCCCCCTAGTAATTGACCCCTCTACCCTGGGGAAAAGCCTCTGACTATCCACTCTGTCTATGCCCCTCATAATTTTGTATACCTCTATCAGGTCGCCCCTCAACCTCCTTCGTTCCAGTGAGAACAAACCGAGTTTATTCAATCACTCCTCATAGCTTATGCCCTCCATACCAGGCAACATTCTGGTAAATCTCTTCTGCACCCTCTCTAAAGCCTCCACATCCTTCTGGTAGTGTGGCGACCAGAATTGAACACTATACTCCAAGTGTGGCCTAACTAAGGTTCTATACAGCTGCAACATGACTTGCCAATTCTTATACTCAATGCCCCGGCCAATGAAGGCAAGCATGCCGTATGCCTTCTTAACTACCTTCTCCACCTGTGTAGCCCCTTTCAGTGATCTGTGGACCTGTACTCCTAGATCTCTTTGACTTTCAATACTCTTGAGGGTTCTACCATTCACTGTATATTCCCTACCTGCATTAGACCTTCCAAAATGCATTACCTCACATTTGTCCAGGTTAAACTCCATCTGCCATCTCTCCGCCCAAGTCTCCAGACAATCTAAATCCTGCTGTATCCTCAGACAGTCCTCATCGCTATCCGCAATTCCACCAACCTTTGTGTCGTCTGCAAACTTACTAATCAGACCAGTTACATTTTCCTCCAAATCATTTATATATACTACAAAGAGCAAAGGTCCCAGCACTGATCCCTGTGGAACACCACTGGTCACAGCCCTCCAATTAGAAAAGCATCCCCCCATTGCTACCCTCTGCCTTCTATGGCCTAGCCAGTTCTGTATCCACCTTGCCAGTTCACCCCTGATCCCGTGTGACTTCACCTTTTGTACTAGTCTACCATGAGGGACCTTGTCAAAGGCCTTACTGAAGTCCATATAGACAACATCTACTGCCCTACCTGCATCAATCATCTTAGTGACCTCCTCGAAAAACTCTATCAAGTTAGTGAGACACGACCTCCCCTTCACAAAACCGTGCTGCCTCTCACTAATACGTCCATTTGCTTCCAAATGGGAGTAGATCCTGTCTCGAAGAATTCTCTCCAGTAATTTCCCTACCACTGAAGTAAGGCTCACCGGCCTGTAGTTCCCGGGATTATCCCTGCCACCCTTCTTAAACAGAGGAACAACATTGGCTATTCTCCAGTCCTCCGGGACATCCCCTGAAGACAGCGAGGATCCAAAGATTTCTGTCAAGGCCTCAGCAATTTCCTCTCCAGCCTCCTTCAGTATTCTGGGGTAGATCCCATCCGGCCCTGGGGACTTATCTACCTTAATATTTTTTAAGACACCCAACACCTCGTCTTTTTGGATCACAATGTGACCCAGGCTATCTACACCCCCTTCTCCAGACTCAACATCTACCAATTCCTTCTCTTTGGTGAATACTGATGCAAAGTATTCATTTAGTACCTCGCCCATTTCCTCTGGCTCCACACATAGATTCCCTTGCCTATCCTTCAGTGGGCCAACCCTTTCCCTGGCTACCCTCTTGCTTTTTATGTAAGTGTAAAAAGCCTTGGGATTTACCTTAACCCTATTTGCCAATGACTTTTCATGACCCCTTCTAGCCCTCCTGACTCCTTGCTTAAGTTCCTTCCTACTTTCCTTATATGCCACACAGGCTTCGTCTGTTCCCAGCCTTTTAGCCATGACAAATGCTTCCTTTTTCTTTTTGACGAGGCCTACAATATCACTCGTCATCCAAGGTTCCCGAAAATTGCCGTATTTATCTTTCTTCCTCACAGGAACATGCCTGCCCTGTATTCCTTTCAACTGACACTTGAAAGCCTCCCACATGTCAGATGTTGATTTGCCCTCAAACATCCGCCCCCAATCTATGTTCTTCAGTTCCCGCCTAATATTGTTATAATTAGCCTGCCCCCAATTTAGCACATTCATCCTCGGACCACTCTTATCCTTGTCCACCAGTACTTTAAAACTTACTGAATTGTGGTCACTGTTACCGAAATGCTCCCCTACTGAAACATCTACCACCTGGCCGGGCTCATTCCCCAATACCAGGTCCAGTACCGCCCCTTCCCTAGTTGGACTGTTTACATATTGTTTTAAGAAGCCCTCCTGGATGCTCCTTACAAACTCTGCCCCGTCTAAGCCCCTGGCACTAAGTGAGTCCCAGTCAATATTGGGGAAGTTGAAGTCTCCCATCACCACAACCCTGTTGTTTTTACTCTTTTCCAAAATCTGGCTACCTATCTGCTCCTCTATCTCCCGCTGGCTGTTGGGAGGCCTGTAGTATACCCCCAACATTGTGACTGCACCCTTCTTATTCCTGATCTCTACCCATATAGCCTCACTGCCCTCTGAGGTGTCCTCTCGCTGTATAGCTGTGATACTCTCCTGAACAAGTAGCGCAACTCCGCCTCCCCTTTTACATCCCCCTCTATCCCGCCTGAAACATCTAAATCCTGGAACGTTTAGCTGCCAATCCTGCCCTTCCCTCAACCAGGTCTCTGTAATGGCAAAAACATCATAGTTCCAAGTAGTAATCCAAGCTCTAAGTTCATCTGCCTTACCCGTAATGCTCCTTGCATTAAAACATATGCACTTCAGGCCACCAGACCCGCTGTGTTCAGCAACTTCTCCCCGTCTGCTCTGCCTCAGAGCCACACTGTCCCTATTCCCTAGTTCTCCCTCAATGCTCTCACCTTCTGACCTATTGCTCCCGTGCCCACCCCCCTGCCATACTAGTTTAAACCCTCCCGTGTGACACTAGCAAACCTCGCGGCCAGGATATTTATGCCTCTCCGGTTTAGATGCAACCCGTCCATCTTATACAGGTCACACCTGCCCCGGAAGAGCTCCCAGTGGTCCAGATAACAGAAACCCTCCCTCCTACACCAGCTGTTTAGCCACGTGTTTGTCTGCTCTATCTTCCTATTTCTAGCCTCACTGGCACGTGGCACATGGAGTAATCCCGAGATTACAACCCTCGAGGTCCTGTCTTTTAACTTTCTGCCTAGCTCCCTGAACTCCTGCTGCAGGACCTCATGCCCCTTCCTGCCTATGCCGTTAGTACCAATATGTACAACGACCTCTGCCTGTTTGCCCTCCCCCTTCAGGATTCCCTCTACCCGTTCGGAGACATCCTGGACCCTGGCACCAGGGAGGCAACATACCATCCTGGAGTCTCTTTCACGTCCACAGAAGCGCCTATCTGTGCCCCTGACTATAGAGTCCCCTATAACTATTACTTTTCTGCGCTTTGACCCTCCCTTCTGAACATCAGAGCCAGCCGTGGTGCCACTGCTCTGGCTGCTGCTGTTTTCCCCTGACAGGCTATCCCCCCCGACAGTATCCAAAGGGGTATATCTGTTCGAGAGGGGGACAACCACAGGGGATTCCTGCACTGACTGCCTGCCCTTTCTAGTGGTCACCCATTTCTCTGCCTGCACCTTGGGTGTGACCACACTTACATAACTGCGATCTATGACGCTTTCCGCCACCTGCATGCTCCTAAGTGCATCCAATTGCTGCTCCAAACGAACCATGCGGTCTGTGAGGAGCTGCAGTTGGGTGCACTTTCTTCAGATGAAGCCATCCGGGACGCTGGAAGCCTCCCGGACCTGCCACATCTCACAGTCAGAGCACAGCACCCCTCTAACTGACATTGCGTCAATTAATTAAAATAAAATTTGTCCTTTTTTTTTTTAAATACTTTTTTTTTTAAATTACAAAGTTACTGTCAACTATCTGTTTCCTAGCACTAGATTTCTAATAGAAATGCGATAGCTAACTATAATATTCTCCGATCTCTGGCTTAGATATCCTCTAAATTATAATTAAGTTATTATGTTTAATTAGTTCCCAAATACTCAAAAAAATTTAGGTTAGAATCCCAACCAGCCACTCAGGTCACAGCTTTTCTGTGATGTCACTTCAGTTTCCCCCCGACACACACAATTTGAAAAAAAGGTATAAAAGTAAAAATCACTTGCTTACCTTCTGAGATGTTCTCAGGTTCTCTCGCTGACAGAGACTGCTCCTCCACCTCCAATCCTTGACCTGCACAATGCTAATAATATAATAATATAATATGGCACTTACCTTACACCAATGGGTCTTATTATGAGGTTAGAGGAGGAGGGTGGGTGGGAGACACTACACGTGTAGTGTCTCGGGTTTCCTCTCCACCAGAATTTATTGGTTGGGGGGGGGGGGGGGGGGGAAACTTGCCAGAGGTCGAACTTCCGGTTCCCGCCGAAATCCAAAGGGCTGCTCCTGTAAAGGTAAGTGGTTTTAAACTCACTACTCACCTCCAAGAAGGCCCCTGCGCACCGCTGCCGCCGAAATCCAAAGGGCTGCTCCTGTAAAGGTAAGTGGTTTTAAACTCACTACTCACCTCCAAGAAGGCCCCTGCGCACCGCTGCCGCCGAAATCCAAAGGGCTGCTCCTGTAAAGGTAAGTGGTTTTAAACTCACTACTCACCTCCAAGAAGGCCGCTGCGCACCGCTGCCGCCGAAATCCAAAGGGCTGCTCCTGTAAAGGTAAGTGGTTTTAAACTCACTACTCACCTCCAAGAAGGCCCCTGCGCACCGCTGCCGCCGAAATCCAAAGGGCTGCTCCTGTAAAGGTAAGTGGTTTTAAACTCACTACTCACCTCCAAGAAGGCCGCTGCGCACCGCTGCCGCCGAAATCCAAAGGGCTGCTCCTGTAAAGGTAAGTGGTTTTAAACTCACTACTCAATTCCAAGAAGGCCCCTGCGCACCGCTGCCGCCGAAATCCAAAGGGCTGCTCCTGTAAAGGTAAGTGGTTTTAAACTCACTACTCACCTCCAAGAAGGCCCCTGCGCACCGCTGCCGCCGAAATCCAAAGGGCTGCTCCTGTAAAGGTAAGTGGTTTTAAACTCACTACTCAATTCCAAGAAGGCCCCTGCGCACCGCTGCCGCCGAAATCCAAAGGGCTGCTCCTGTAAAGGTAAGTGGTTTTAAACTCACTACTCACCTCCAAGAAGGCCCCTGCGCACCGCTGCCGCCGAAATCCAAAGGGCTGCTCCTGTAAAGGTAAGTGGTTTTAAACTCACTACTCACCTCCAAGAAGGCCCCTGCGCACCGCTGCCGCCGAAATCCAAAGGGCTGCTCCTGTAAAGGTAAGTGGTTTTAAACTCACTACTCACCTCCAAGAAGGCCCCTGCGCACCGCTGCCGCCGAAATCCAAAGGGCTGCTCCTGTAAAGGTAAGTGGTTTTAAACTCACTACTCACCTCCAAGAAGGCCCCTGCGCACCGCTGCCGCCGAAATCCAAAGGGCTGCTCCTGTAAAGGTAAGTGGTTTTAAACTCACTACTCACCTCCAAGAAGGCCGCTGCGCACCGCTGCCGCCGAAATCCAAAGGGCTGCTCCTGTAAAGGTAAGTGGTTTTAAACTCACTACTCAATTCCAAGAAGGCCCCTGCGCACCGCTGCCGCCGAAATCCAAAGGGCTGCTCCTGTAAAGGTAAGTGGTTTTAAACTCACTACTCACCTCCAAGAAGGCCCCTGCGCACCGCTGCCGCCGAAATCCAAAGGGCTGCTCCTGTAAAGGTAAGTGGTTTTAAACTCACTACTCACCTCCAAGAAGGCCCCTGCGCACCGCTGCCGCCGAAATCCAAAGGGCTGCTCCTGTAAAGGTAAGTGGTTTTAAACTCACTACTCACCTCCAAGAAGGCCCCTGCGCACCGCTGCCGCCGAAATCCAAAGGGCTGCTCCTGTAAAGGTAAGTGGTTTTAAACTCACTACTCACCTCCAAGAAGGCCCCTGCGCACCGCTGCCGCCGAAATCCAAAGGGCTGCTCCTGTAAAGGTAAGTGGTTTTAAACTCACTACTCACCTCCAAGAAGGCCCCTGCGCACCGCTGCCGCCGAAATCCAAAGGGCTGCTCCTGTAAAGGTAAGTGGTTTTAAACTCACTACTCACCTCCAAGAAGGCCCCTGCGCACCGCTGCCGCCGAAATCCAAAGGGCTGCTCCTGTAAAGGTAAGTGGTTTTAAACTCACTACTCACCTCCAAGAAGGCCGCTGCGCACCGCTGCCGCCGAAATCCAAAGGGCTGCTCCTGTAAAGGTAAGTGGTTTTAAACTCACTACTCAATTCCAAGAAGGCCCCTGCGCACCGCTGCCGCCGAAATCCAAAGGGCTGCTCCTGTAAAGGTAAGTGGTTTTAAACTCACTACTCACCTCCAAGAAGGCCGCTGCGCACCGCTGCCGCCGAAATCCAAAGGGCTGCTCCTGTAAAGGTAAGTGGTTTTAAACTCACTACTCACCTCCAAGAAGGCCCCTGCGCACCGCTGCCGCCGAAATCCAAAGGGCTGCTCCTGTAAAGGTAAGTGGTTTTAAACTCACTACTCACCTCCAAGAAGGCCGCTGCGCACCGCTGCCGCCGAAATCCAAAGGGCTGCTCCTGTAAAGGTAAGTGGTTTTAAACTCACTACTCAATTCCAAGAAGGCCCCTGCGCACCGCTGCCGCCGAAATCCAAAGGGCTGCTCCTGTAAAGGTAAGTGGTTTTAAACTCACTACTCACCTCCAAGAAGGCCCCTGCGCACCGCTGCCGCCGAAATCCAAAGGGCTGCTCCTGTAAAGGTAAGTGGTTTTAAACTCACTACTCAATTCCAAGAAGGCCCCTGCGCACCGCTGCCGCCGAAATCCAAAGGGCTGCTCCTGTAAAGGTAAGTGGTTTTAAACTCACTACTCACCTCCAAGAAGGCCCCTGCGCACCGCTGCCGCCGAAATCCAAAGGGCTGCTCCTGTAAAGGTAAGTGGTTTTAAACTCACTACTCACCTCCAAGAAGGCCCCTGCGCACCGCTGCCGCCGAAATCCAAAGGGCTGCTCCTGTAAAGGTAAGTGGTTTTAAACTCACTACTCACCTCCAAGAAGGCCCCTGCGCACCGCTGCCGCCGAAATCCAAAGGGCTGCTCCTGTAAAGGTAAGTGGTTTTAAACTCACTACTCACCTCCAAGAAGGCCCCTGCGCACCGCTGCCGCCGAAATCCAAAGGGCTGCTCCTGTAAAGGTAAGTGGTTTTAAACTCACTACTCACCTCCAAGAAGGCCCCTGCGCACCGCTGCCGCCGAAATCCAAAGGGCTGCTCCTGTAAAGGTAAGTGGTTTTAAACTCACTACTCACCTCCAAGAAGGCCCCTGCGCACCGCTGCCGCCGAAATCCAAAGGGCTGCTCCTGTAAAGGTAAGTGGTTTTAAACTCACTACTCACCTCCAAGAAGGCCCCTGCGCACCGCTGCCGCCGAAATCCAAAGGGCTGCTCCTGTAAAGGTAAGTGGTTTTAAACTCACTACTCACCTCCAAGAAGGCCCCTGCGCACCGCTGCCGCCGAAATCCAAAGGGCTGCTCCTGTAAAGGTAAGTGGTTTTAAACTCACTACTCACCTCCAAGAAGGCCCCTGCGCACCGCTGCCGCCGAAATCCAAAGGGCTGCTCCTGTAAAGGTAAGTGGTTTTAAACTCACTACTCACCTCCAAGAAGGCCCCTGCGCACCGCTGCCGCCGAAATCCAAAGGGCTGCTCCTGTAAAGGTAAGTGGTTTTAAACTCACTACTCACCTCCAAGAAGGCCCCTGCGCACCGCTGCCGCCGAAATCCAAAGGGCTGCTCCTGTAAAGGTAAGTGGTTTTAAACTCACTACTCACCTCCAAGAAGGCCCCTGCGCACCGCTGCCGCCGAAATCCAAAGGGCTGCTCCTGTAAAGGTAAGTGGTTTTAAACTCACTACTCACCTCCAAGAAGGCCCCTGCGCACCGCTGCCGCCGAAATCCAAAGGGCTGCTCCTGTAAAGGTAAGTGGTTTTAAACTCACTACTCACCTCCAAGAAGGCCCCTGCGCACCGCTGCCGCCGAAATCCAAAGGGCTGCTCCTGTAAAGGTAAGTGGTTTTAAACTCACTACTCACCTCCAAGAAGGCCGCTGCGCACCGCTGCCGCCGAAATCCAAAGGGCTGCTCCTGTAAAGGTAAGTGGTTTTAAACTCACTACTCACCTCCAAGAAGGCCCCTGCGCACCGCTGCCGCCGAAATCCAAAGGGCTGCTCCTGTAAAGGTAAGTGGTTTTAAACTCACTACTCACCTCCAAGAAGGCCCCTGCGCACCGCTGCCGCCGAAATCCAAAGGGCTGCTCCTGTAAAGGTAA